>NC_084655.1:6904062-7526250 GCF_019802595.1 Syngnathoides biaculeatus | reverse complement strand
TGATTTTTTTTTTTTAACAAAACCCAAAGAGCGTTACATTTAAAGCAGCAAACGGAAGACAGCATTCGTGACAGCAAGCCAATACCTAATCTTGCATTTCGAAGCTCCACTTGTTTGCTGCATTGATCACCTCTTGGATGGAAGAGCTCAGCAAGCCGTTGATCAGATGCTGAGGTTTTGTGGGCATGTATTACGCCACGTGATCAATACAGATCACATGGTGCATCCACAGAGCGCCCTGATGTCCTCCATCTTTCCAAGAAAGAGCCCCCCCCCCGACCCCACACTTATCCGCAGAAACAAAATGAAGATTAATGACTTTTTGTGCTCTGCTACAGTTTGAAATTGTCTTTTGGTTTTGACATTACAACGTATGCAAACATAAGCGGGGCGTGCAGAAACTGACTCATCAAATAATTTTGCCATCAGTGACAAAATTATGACAAAATTACAAACAAAAAGAAACACAAAAAATCACGGAAGAACATCATAACTCATAATGAGTGGTGGGAAGTGAACAAGTTAAAAAATTTTTAGGTATGTTTACTTTTTTCTTTTTTTTTTTGGTCTGACGTTTCACTGATGCTGTAGTGGTTCACAAGCCTGACTTTGGGGTATAGTAAGTATAAATAAGTATAAGCATAGACAGTAATTGACAAAAAAGTTTGAGTTGTTTTTTTTTAACTTTTTTTAAGTAAAGAGGTCCAGTCAGTTATTGTTCTACAGAATGATCTTATCATCTCTTCTCAGTTTAGCGAGCAGCCAGTGTACAGTATATCTCTTGACAAAGTGTAGAGGGTGCTCAAGCCTTGACCTACCTGAAGCGGCAGACGCAATAAACTGCTCCTCTGAGGGAAAAAGGCATGAAAGAGGCACCAGAATATTGCTCGAAAATATCTGCGCCACCTTTCGCAACACATACGCTTGACACGTTGTGCTGAGTCAAAACTACAAGTGCCGCAAGGTCGCTCAAGGTGTGGGGAGTAATGAGGATTGATGCTCTGGGTGAGCAGGACAGAATGGCACAATGACAATTACCAGGTAGTAAATGTCAGGAGGATTTTCAGACAGCTCTTTGCGACTTTTGGTATATCTGTCGTAAGTGCAAGTGAGGGGAGAAATTGCATAGAGTAAAGAGAATGCAGTACAGTGAAAGCCCTGTTTATCATTCCAGACTTACCCGCAAGAGGTGAAAACCTGTGCTATTGGTCGATGGTTGATAAACAATCTTTTGTATATTCCTCGCATCCGTTTCAAGATTTAAATTGATCAAACACACTTTAATTCATTAATATATATTTTTTAAAGTGCTCCGTAGCACCTTTTCGCACTCTCTCACGATACTCCAAATAAGGGACAAGTGTCCTTGCTTCAAGCTGTTTGCCAGTTTACTGTAAACTGACAGAAAAAAATTAATGATTCTATACTCAGACACCAAAATGTTCAACCCAACCACATCTTATTGTGTAGAAAGTCTGCTCACTTAATGCTAACATATACAGTAATGTGAATAAAAATAAAATATGTTCCTTCAGGACACACAAGAAAAGCTTTAAGAACCAGACAACAACAAAAACCGGACCAACTAACAGGTGGCTGGTTTAAACGTGGCTAACTATGGCCAATGGATGAACAGAAATTGACATGGCTGTTACAATAATTCTACACCTTCAAATAACTCCTACCTTAAAGGTCAAGTATCATCCCTATAAAATAGATATTGTAATGAAAAATACAAATACCATTAATTCACTTCAATGTTTGTACGAAAAAATAAATATTAGCAGAGGGTGCATCATCCATGCGCAAAGTTGCGGAGGTGTCATTCGACATCCAAGTGGTCGCCACACTGGCTGCATCTCCTGTCACCCCGGACATTCACCATAGAAAACACGCTGTGGCCCCTACTGTGGGAGACAAACATGCCCCTTCTGACACGGGAGCTCTTTTCGAAGAAGAAAACATCTCACAACCGAATGAAGTTACCGGGGCAATATTACCCTATTGTTTCGAGCCATATTTAGATGATGCGCGGATCACCTGCCAAACCGCCTCCCCGTCCGATCCACTTCTGCGGCAGAGATGAGCCATCGCTGCCCGGCGCAACTATGAACAACGCCGCAGATGGTGGCGGCTATGAACAACGCTGCCGGCAATGGTGGACTCAGCCGCGTGCGACGACAACGCCGTAAAGCGGCTCGGTGCCGAGATAAGCCACCTCAGCGCCGAAAATGAGCCACCCCGGCCTTGTCGAGCCGGGCCGCTTTACAGCGTTGTCGTCGCACGCGGCTGAGTCCGGCATTGCCGGCAGTGTTGTTCATAGCCGCCACCATCTGCAGAGTTGTTCATAGCTGCCGAACATGATGAACAACACCACCAAGCCGGACCGCTTTACAGCATTGTCGTCGCACGCGGCTGAGTGTGCCATTGCCGGCAATGTTGTTCATAGCCGTTGCCATCCCCGAGTCCGAGTGGCAGCCGTTCAACGCGTTCATCGACACATTTAGCACCCTGTCATACGTACGTGGATATTTTGTTACGTTATGAGAGACGGATCCATTTTTCACGACGAATCAGGTCTCTTGGAAACTTATGAAGGGTAAATCCATCCTCCCAAGTGTTCGAGCAATATCTAGCAATGCAACAAGCCGGCATTTTGGCTAACATGAAGGAACAATGAGCTATCTTCCCGCAGCTAAAACTAATACAAACAAACAAGTCCGCTTGAGCACGCTCCTGCCTCCAACATCATTTCCTGCTTCTTGTCGAAAATAAATCCCTTGAGAGGATTTTCATGGCCGGAGTTACAAGAAGTCATATACGTCAAAATCATGTTTTGTGGTGAAAAAACGGATGGGTCCATACCGGCTGCCGTTTTTTCATTAATTACATACTAAAAATCATCCATTTCATGACACTTGACCTTTAACTCAAAACAAACATCGTATGACAATACTCAACTGAGTACTGTTAGTAAAGTGGCAACAACTGAATACTAAAATGGCAAGAGAGCGGGACCTGGTTCAAAGGAATACTTAAAAAGTCTGCTTTTCACCCTTTGGGTCTCGAACGAACCCCCCACGATAATGATTCAAAATTATTCAGTAAAAAACGATCTACAAGTAGACTGTGGTTCACTAACTAACAGAATGAAAAACAGTACGATTTTTAATGGTCCCTTAAAGGGTTTCGTGAGTTTCTTCACTGTACGTCTCAACAAATACAACATCCTCATAGTGGACAACTAGATGTCCTCTGCTGTTTGAAGCATGATGAAATTCCCTTTAGTCATCATTTTTGTCAAAGATGGCCAGCCGCTGGAACGCTTCCAGCTCCTCCACTTATGAAGACAAGCGGCTTAACGACATTTGGAGACTCAACGAGTCCTTGTGGAAACGAGGAGAGAATCACTTAGTCACCGTTTGTTTTCCGACTTAAATGGAAAACCCTAAATTGGCACCTTGGTCGAGAGAAGAATGAAGTGTCAGGTCTCACGTGAAGTGTACTCAGCGGCAGGTGAAGGAATGACCTGCAGTCCATCAGTCTAAATTATACAAGATGTGCACCGCGAAATTGTATTAACTGTCTATTCTCCTCATTTAGTAGTCCTTGGTGCTCTGCTTTCAGTGCATGTTGGACTTTTTGACTTTTGATCAGATTTGACCCCTGGAGTTGGATTAAATGGTGTAAGTCCTCACTGATGGCCCAGTTGACCGATGCATGGCCCACGGTCAGGTCCGTTGAAGAAACCAATCAAGACATTGAGATATTTGAGAGCCTCACATCATTACGACTTTCGCTCTCACTATCAGGCAATAACACTCTTCAAGGACTTGACACTTGATTTGAGGACTAGGAGTCGATGTAGTCTTGTTCCATTCATTGACAGTGAAGTGACAGAAATTTATAAACTGGTTTAGAGTCTTCAAGTCACATGAATGCACCTTCTAATAAGAAATCAAACAACAGCCTGTGGGTTCAATGTTTTTAAGCAAGTCAATAAACCAGTCAAGCCTTTGATTAAAAAGGCCTCGATGCCTTTGACTGAAACTCTAAAATGACAAACCCATAATATGAAAAGCCACACATTTTGTCAGTTACGCACTTGTAGGTCTTTTCATTTTGATGACAAGTGGCAATCGCTTCAGAACAACCATGTCTCTAAGACGGTGTAAGGGAAGAATGAAAAAAAAATTGTTAGAAATTACAGCAAGGATGAGGTTTACCTTTAGATTTTGCTTTTAGCTTTAGAATAACTTTAAATTTATATTTAGGGTGAGTTTGACTTTATGCTGGAAGTTAATTTCATTTCATGTTTGGAGTCAGTTTAAGTTTAGGTTTATATGTAGTTACTTTGTTTCATAGTCAGTTGTCCATATTTCTGTCATATTTCCATGGTGAGTTGTCTGGTATTTTGGGTATTCACACTTCATTTACACTTTGTTTTTGTTTTTTTAAACTCTGGCCTTCTGGTTCCCGAAGGCAAAACACACAGGGTGTGGTTTAGTGCCCAATTCATGAGGTCACTTAAAGGAGGCTTTTTCATCATTCGATTTCTGGGTGGTGAAGTGGACCGGATAATTTGGTCAGTGGCTTGGCAGAGGAAGGACATAGTGGATAGTGGGAGGCCGAGACCAGGCTGATAAATTTTAACCTGAGACTTCCTTTCCTCATCAATGCTTCTAGGAAGCAGCGAATAAACATCCTCGCTGTTCTTAGTGTTAACATATTTTGCTGTATTTGAACTATTCTCTTGATTCATGTGATCGCTAACCAGCCTTTTGTTTCTTGTCGATGGCTGCACATCACTTACCAGACACCCTGCAAAGTACCACACCAACCTTGTGGGTCAAAATCTGAGATTCTTAGCCAGACAGTTAAAATCGACCGGACAGAATAAGTACAGTTACCTTCGGTTCAACCTTGATGGATCGCAGACCGAGAGAACAATTCTGAGAGAGTCCCAGGAGAGAGTGACTCAAGGGCAAACCTGTTGATGTGTGCTACAGTGAGACCTGTAGCAGAATGCCACTCAGAGATTGTGATGACGCATCAGACGGGGACGGGAGGGGAGAAAAAAAAGAGGAAAAAAAGTGGAGTTGCACAGCGTCCGGGAGGGAGGGAGGTTTGATGCACGGAAAGGAGGGAGGCAAGCGTAGAGGAGGGAGGGCGAAGAATAAATCCTTACTACATAATCATTGGAGCTCACAAGCCCTTCCTGTGACACGCCGTGTTGCAGTCGGGATTACGACCAGCCAGCGAGAGCCCCGGTGATGGTGGACAGCCGGGCTCAGGTGGGACGAGGGGAGAGACCAAAGACAGGACAGGAAGTGAGTGTTATTGACTGAAACATCGAGACATTAAAAAGAAAAAATCAGTCAAGAGGAATCTTTCAAACTGCAACGGCGGTCTTGCTCACATCTGTCCCCTGCGCCGTTGCCATCTGTCCAGCTCGCTCGCCAATTCTTGCTTTGATGGAACAAGAGCGCCGGGCAAGGTGAAGAGCAGACACTGGGGGAAAAAAAAAATGGGGTCACCCTGAAGGATCAGCCTCAGAAGGACAGGTGTCCCCACTAAATAATGGAGTACCACTTGGAGAGTGATTTGTTTTGCTAAGTTTCTGGCAGCTCTTTGGAGGGTTGTTTACCTTCCAAGCATCGAGCCAAAGCCAAGACTGGAATAATTATTCTCCGCGAGGTAGCAAACATCTTTAAAAAGGGGGAGGAGGGGGGGATCTTTGCGCGCTCAAAGTACCCCGAGACATTTTACCTGAAATCCCTTTCGTGAGCCAAATGTCTCACCTTCCCAAGCGTAACATTTAGCCAAAAGTAAGAGTGAAGAGCCACCATGTGTTAATTTGCTCGCTCTGATATCACTCCATCACGTCGCATCATCAACCCCCACCTCCTCCTCTCCCACCTCCTTCCCTCCTCCTCACCAGCCAGTGATAATGTGACCTTCTGCCAAAGCGCTGGAAACCATGCCACCGTCGCAGCGGGCTCCTCTGTTGCTGCTACTGAAATAGACTCAAACAAGTGTAAGGGGAGAAAGAGGAAGAAGAAGAAGGGGGGAGGCACAAAAGGGGGAAGTAGAGAGGGGAGAAGAGGAGGATCAAGGACAGGAATGAGTGCTGATAGTTCTGGACTGGACGTGGCTCGCCAACACAGGTAAGATTTTTGGAATTTGTACATTATACTACTGTATGAAAGATGCATTTCACAAAGGAGCTGGGCAGCCACTTGGAAATTCTGCAGTTGTTTGATTCGAATAGTTGCCAGAGGAATTCAAGTCCTGACAAAGGAGTCAGATATCCCGCTGACTGTGTTCAAATGCGCGCGAGAACTGTTGCTTTAACTCGGCAGGGGGCTCGGCGGTGGGGCTGTCAGTGAGGCAGGAGGGGCAGTAGATCAATGACTCATTGTAAACAGTTGGAGCAGCTTGTTGATGTCCACACACTCGCCGCCAAGAGGCACTTTGACAGGATGCGAGAGTGTCCCGTGGATCCTGGAGGCTTCACTCCAGCACTTGTAGCTGCTGACGCGCACGCAGCCGCAATTTATATTAAAGTCGCCCTGTTGGTCACCAGACTGATCGCTCCAAACACTAAAGGCTAAGTGAAGGAGGAAAAAAGAAATCACATTGACTGACCCAACTTGTTAACTAACTTCCAAAGATCAGAGTAGGAATTTACAAATAAGTCCCTTGCGTCAAAAAGTCAGGGCAAACAAGTGTTCATACTCGGGAAACCGACTCAAAAACACAAGTTCCACGTTAACACTGTGCATTTTAGTAATTGCCGTGGCACTTAACTCCTGTATATGTTGGCAGCGCCTGTTTTCCACGGTTGCTGACGACTGAAGCACAAAAACATATATCTGTGGATTGGGAATGCTACTGCTAAAATCAACGCTAGCAACAAGGAAAAAGGGACAGACCATAAAACACGGGATAGAATTTTTCATTGCGAGATCAGGAAAATCCAGCCATAAGTCTTGCTTTGACTGTGCTGTGGCGACCAACTGAATTTCTAACAGACCAGAAAATCCTCTGAAAATCGTACAATAAGTCAAGACCCGGGAGCCACCAATCGCACAGTTAACTACCACCGACATCGCCTGAAATAAAAGTGCAACTTGAAATCGGGCTTTGAACTGATTTAGTCGAGAACCAGCTTAAGTCATCTTTCAATCAAATGTGTTATTAAACACAAAAGAAATAAGAGGCAAGGGTTTCAATATAAATTCGAGTACTAACTAAAAGAATATAAAAAAAAACAAGTCACAACAAATGATTGCTACAAAGTAAACTAGAATTTGATTACTAATTAGATGTGCTAATCAATTCAAAGAGAGGTGTATATGCATATATGGTAGATATAGAGTACGCGGTAGTTTTTTAGTTCTGCTAGGATGAAGGGCAAAGTTTACAAAACAGTGGTGAGGCCGGCCATGATGTACGGATTAGAGACGGTGGCACTGAAGAAACAACAGGAAGCTGAACTGGAGGTGGCAGAAATGAAGATGTTGAGGTTCTCGCTCGGAGTGACCAGGTTGGATAGGATTAGAAATGAGCTCATTCGAGGGACAGCCAAAGCTGGATGTTTTGGAGACAAGATTCGAGAGAGCAGACTTCGATGGTTTGGACATGTTCAGAGGCGTGAGAGTGAGTATATTGGTAGAAGGATGCTGAGGATGGAGCTCCCAGGCAAAAGAGCGAGAGGAAGACCAAAGAGAAGGTTTATGGATGTGGTGAGGGAAGACATGAGGGCAGTTGGGGTTACAGAGGAAGATGCAGGAGATAGGCTAAGATGGCAAAAGATGACACGCTGTGGCGACCCCTAACGGGACAAGCCGAAAGGAAAAGAAGAAGAAGAAGAGTACGCGGTAGTTTTTGGACAGATGCTATGAAACAACGCCTTTGGATTAGATAGGACATTAAAGTTCAGTTCATCCAACAAACAAAAACTGAGTTGTAAATTTAGTTTCAAGGAAAGTGAACTCAAGGATTCAAACACTTTTGTCCCCTCAGCATACTTGTTGCAGTTGTTTCGGGTATATGAGGATTTCAGGTGTCATTGTAGTATTTGATGCAAAGTTTGCAAGTGCAACGCGAGCCGCTTTAATCATATAATTTAATGCAGACACATTTTTAAAGGCCGGCGCGGGGGTCAATGCCCCAAAAGCTTTAAGAAACGTGAGAAGGAAAATAATTCAAGCTGGCAGCCTTTTCCTTCCGTTTATGAAACAATTTAACGTCCTATATTCAATCCTGAAATCATTGACCTGGCAGAATCCGCACGGATTATTAACTAAATTCTCCCTGGCCTCCATGGAATTGGGTTGCAAGTAAAAATAAAAGGAGAACTTGGGGAGCGAGGAGGACACTGCTGAAACAACAACTCTTAAATGACACCATGATAATGGAATGGGAATAAAATGGGACTTCTTTCACCTGAGTATGAAGGGGGCGTGTAAACAGTGGCACGGCAGTCCGGCAGGTGATGAATGGCTCTTCATTACGCTATTTCAACCATGTCGCTGTTTGAGTAAATAGATGTTGTGCAATGTGGATGTGCAAACACAAACACATATTTTACAAGGCTTAACACCAACACCAACAGAGTTGGCAGACAACTTTATTTTCAAGCACACGCACATACTGCGCCCATGCGGCCATATTACCGTGTTTATCACTCAGGAGGAGAAAATTTGTTTAATGAGTAAGATGGTGAGCGATCAACAGCATTAGCTCACATAGTAGTTTTTTTGTCATTTGATAACTGATGGGTTGGTGATTAGTCAATTAAACTCCGGATAACATTCAGTTTGTAAAACAAGTGTGCTGATGATATCTTCAGAGCATGCGCCATCAAACGTTAACAATAACGAACCTACTTGCAGGCCAGAAGGGAAGACGCAAGAGGGAAAACATAAAAACATAAAAACACAAATACATGAGCGCTTCCAAATGCTCCACTTCAATTGGATACTTGGACGACTGAAAGACTGTCATAAACAAACAAGACAATAAACATCTACAGAGGATGGTTGGGAGCGAGAACCCCGGTGCAATCTCTGCAAGGTCAGAGGGTACCAGGGGACGCTAAATCAGCAGACGTCGCCATATGAAGCGTATTCCCATAATTTATGGACACCTGAAGGTGGAAGATTACATGTTATCAAGTTGGGATGTTGCCATAGTTTAGCCGGTTGGGGGCAGGTTTAGAGTTAGGAGCTGATGAAATCACGAGTCGGGGGACACTAAAACTTATGTTGTCAGGTCTCAGGCTGAGCTTCCTCACAGGCCCCAGTCCAGAGTTTATGGCTGCACTCACGGGCACGGCAGAGTACCAGGCCCATTTAAATTCATAGCACAGCATCGCTCGCACCTCTCAAATGCATCGTCCCTACTGAGAAGGAAAACTGACACGCCGCAGGCTAAGGAAGGAGAGGGAGGAGAAGGATCAGGGGCAGCAGGCATCTTCCTCCTTGTCATTGTTCTGGAAGGCAAGCATGTGTGCACATGCGGCACGGCTCGGTCCATGTGAGCTTTGTACTGGGGAGAAACGGACAAGCTTAATTGCTATGAGATGTGGAAAGGTGGAATGTTTCACACATACTCCGATCGACATGGAATAGGAACCCACAGGAACAGGTTTATGGCGTGTGTCCCTTAATACGTTTAGAGAAGAATGTTCTTTGACAAACAGAAAGCCTCATGATGATTTTGTTTATATTTGATAACCTCAAAAGATTCATTTTTTTCCTTCATTAAGTAGCTATTTCTAGAACTTTCCTAATTACAAGTCAACTTTTTTTTGGGGGGGGGGTGTAATGCACCCCCTTGAAGGCAGTTTCGTTGAGCAACTGGAAATTTGGTAGGGATGTCCATCGTGAGTAGACCCACATAAAAGTGTCAAGATGCCAGGACTGGAGGGGGGGGCTGCCATTTGGAAATGTCAACCCCAGAAACCAGTTTCACAAAGGCAGATGGAATTGTTTTCATTAGTTAGATGGACCCCCCAATAATGATGTAGTGTACTTGCCATAAACTATGAAACTAATAAGTCAGAGTTTGAGCAAATGTCTTGGGTGGGATGATAAATACAATAACTCAACTATTATAAGTATAATATTATAAGGCTTTACACCAACACCAACAGAGTTGGCAGACAACTTTATAATTTGAGCCATTCAGCCATTGTGCAGCTCCCAAATTCAATCGGCTGCAAAGGTCTATTGTTGACTTTTTTTGACAAGAACTGCGACCACATCAGCCAACGACTAAATGTCTCAAGTAGTCCTTCAAAGTAAATTATGGTTCGCTGTTGAGAGATTTTTTTCCAAACACATAATTACCTTTTCGAAGTGTGAAAAGCGTATATTTAAATGGTATGACGTCAACCAGATTCGTCCCAAAATAAATTCAACTCCACCAAGTCAGGTGGAAATCGGCTTTGAAATTTTGAGAGGAAATCCCTCAGACAGGAGCTACGTATTAAAATAAATTTTCACAGGCTGCTGTATGAACAGTGGCTGCAGGGAAATATTGTAAAAAAAAAAAAAATACACTTTCCCCCCTCCAAGACAGATTAGGACCAAAGTGGTCTGCTCATATGTGGATTACAGGCCGTGTATGCATGTGTGCGTGTCAGGGGTCAGCTGCATGTGTGTGGGAAGCCGTCCAGTACACAGTGACATCTGGACCGGCAACTGGGGTGGAGGCACGGCAGGGTGGGGAGGTGGTCTGGTTCCGCACAAGCGTCCACCGTATCAGATTAACTGTGGCCTTACACTTATCTCTGCTCCATATAGACAACATGGCTGACAGTGGGACACTCCGAGGCCGCCCATCCGCCAGTCACCTGTCAGTCGGGGCTGGGGGGGGTCAAAGTTGAAATATTCATGTTACGACGGGCATGTGGAGGCCTCTAAACCTAAGGTAAACATCAAACCAATGTGTTATGGGGGAAAAAAAATGATTACATTGTGGTAATCTGCAGCCAACAAACGGGTCGATGCGCAATCTGTTCGATTGGTGACCAAACAAACATGGCCGACGTGACACAATCAACGTTCCTGATTGAAGACGTTTAATAATGTTTGGCTTCCTCCACTGAGATGTGTAGTGTGATGGTATGCCATTGGGATTCCAGAGACAGAATCACAATGAAAACCCGAATGACAGCCCTCAAACTGCCATGGCATTCAAAAGATGCTGATTGTGTCAAGACTGTACACCCACACTCCAAAGTATGTGACTAAAATAAAAGAAATAAAAATCTTCGTACAAGGAAGGCAAAACATGGAATTATCTTTCCTGTTACATTGCCAGTCAAAATGACCCATTTTGAATGTTAAGAGTATTGGGGGGGGGGGCGTTCATGAAAAATTTATTTATTCAGGAAAGGCAATTGAGAACAGATTCTCATTTGCATTGCTTACCTGGCAGAAGACAAAATGAGCTTTTGGCGTTCACACAAAAAAAAGGCAAATAAACTGATACGTGAAACAATTCTCATGACTCTGGACACACGTACACACCTGGAAACAAAATGCGCGATCAGAAGTATCATTAAAAAGAATTACCTGGTAGTAACTATGTTTAAATATACTGTACGTATATTTCATGATATTGAAAATAATGTGGCAGCCTGGTGGAAGACTGGTTAGAGCATGTACCTTACAATTCTGACGATTGAAGTTGAAATCCCTGCACTGGCTGTGTAGAGTCTGCATGTTATCCCCGTGCCTGCGTGGGTTTTCTCTGGGAACTCTGGTTAGGGAATTCTTGGGTAGGATTAATTTCAAACTCATCAAAATCAAAACTTGTTTCACAGAAATAGGATTGAATGTGACAAAGACAAAAATTATGACATTATGGTAACAAGAAAAAATAACCCTGCATGGGTGCAGATCTTCCTTGAGGTGATAACACGACAAATTAAACTTGGAGCCTAACATAGAATACATGTGCATTAAAATATCTAGAAGCATCTCTTTAGTGGCCAAAGTAGGAACATTTTTAGATAATTCAGTCCACACTCATTTTTACAAAACAAGAAAAAAGTATTACCAAGCAAAAATAAATGATTAGTCATGGCAAATTTGTGGCTCATAAAGTATAGACCACGACGCCCTCCAACCACAACCAAAAATACAAAAAAATACAAATACAAATAAATGACCTTTACAAAGTAAGTGGTAGGTGCTATTGATCAATGCAAACTAAAACAAGTGGATCTTCAACAGCTTCTTCCTTCCTGCCATTGAATTGTGAGAGGTTCAGTGACTCTGTAGTTGTTTTTTTTTTTTCATGTTTTTATGTCTCAAGAGTATTTTTAGTCAAAATGGCTGTTGACTGTCCTACTCCAACTACCGGAGACAAATTCCTCGTATGTTTATGCCATACTAAATAATAATAATAAAGAGGATTTTGATTTTGATATATTAAATCAGGTTTATTCAAGTGTAATGTATTTACATAGCATTTTTCATAGATTCGAATGCAACACAAAGTGCTTTACAGAGATTTAATATCTTCACACATGAACATACCAGCGCATATGCACCCAGGGACCATGGACAGTTACTGTCTACCATTCTTTTACCCCTGCTCAGTGCCCCTGATGGTGTGTTCCTGTCATTGAGGGCAGAAGATTGAAAAGATTGAGCAAATGCTACCTCGTTAAGACTAATATATACGTTTCTTGAACCCATGAAAAAAATTTACAGTTTTTTTTTTCAAGAAAAAGAAATCAACACTATCATGTCTGGGATAGAGATATATATTAACTTCTTTTTTTAAAAAAAAGAAGAAAAACGATCCTTCCTTTTTGGTGGCATTCGTTATTAAACTCATTTAGCATGTGGCTACTTTCAGTGGAAAATGTAGAACGACCCCCCCCCCCCGCCCCGCCCCCAAACACACACACACCTTGTGGAGCCCTGCAATGGCCAGAGCACCCTTCAAAGGAATGAAATAAATATTTATAGGGGCAAACCCCCACCGCCGCACATGCACACATCGCGAACCTTTATTGGTGCTCATAAAGATCATATTTGGTGATATTTCCGCCAGGGCAGGCTTTCATCCAATAACACTAAATCGCGTCTTGTCTCGTTAATGAAGAGGCACGGCGAATAAACGTCCTCGTTTCCATGTCACACAGGCGAGGCACCCCCGTTGACGTCTTAATGTGTTTGATTAAACGCGCAAAGTGGACCCTCGCTGCTGTTAGGAGGTGTTCTAATGAATTAAGAACGCACAAGATTAAATGGCCATGATTAGCATAGTGAGAGACGCAGGGGCAAACCCAGCAGGATTTTTGCGGTCTTTGTAAAGACAGTTGATCTCATGTTAAACGGCAAAGTGACTGGAAGTCAATGGCACGACACCACCAACACTTTTTGGGGGACATTTACACTGGTAGAAAAGCCGCAGCTGTGCATATGTGGCAACACACGCTCGTGTACTCAAGGCGCTCCACAGATTAGGTAATTATGTCCGGATTGAAACAGATTAGGAGCAGAGTTAAACATGTAAACACAGGCTGAATGAAGGGCACTTGATTGCCGTTACGTGTAAGAGGGGTATTTGGTTAATGACCAGGGCTTTCTGCTTCACCCCTCAGTGAAGTAGAAAAACAAAATGAAGCAATTCAATCATTCACTGCCAGATTTCCCCATATTGCCAGCCTTTTGGGAGTATTTTCAAAGATCTTTGAGCACACGTAAAATATTGCTTTCCGTGACAATAGAAGAACCAAACCGGCCAAATGAAAGAGTTCATCCCGTTCGTTCACCAGAAAAGAAAGTTTGTTTCTATTTTTTTTTCAGTCATTTGCAATCAGCAGGGGAACATGGGTTGGTTTTCCATAGACCATAAAACAAACTATTGTCAAAAGAAACGTCAAGCAGAATTATGACTTTGATGTGAGTATTTTTATCTTTGCTTTTGTGACTCCTTAAACTAAAGAGCAGCACAAACAAGACTGATAAAGGTCTTTTGATTGCAAAAGGATCATTTACTTACAGATATATGTACAAACTAAGAAACGGGCCATGATTGTCGTTGACTCCCTACATGGTTCGAGTGCCTCCCATCAGTCCTACATACTGTAGTGTTGTAGCTGATTGAGTTTAATGAACAAAACTTCATTAACCCTTTAACAACCACTTTATTTGTTTGGCACACTTACTGTAGAATCTTTTATATTTTACAAATTTGCTTGGAAGTGAACTTTAACTCATTAAACCTTCTCTTACACCAATCATACATCCTTGGGCAAAGCCTTACCGTCCTGTGTAACCAGACCGGCATTGGTAAATCAGCACTGTCTCTCTACTGTTTTCGATAGACAAAGAAAAGATGATGGAGCTTGTTGAATAATATGCAAAACTAGCAAAATAGAGACATTGCGACATGATTGTTGCACCATTCAATTTAATGGAAGAGTAGGAGTGGCAAAGAAGGAAATCTGCGTCAGTTTATTCAAAACAAACCTCATCGTTTTGGCTTCAAAATCTACAGATGGGCCAGTACCTCTGGAATCATCCATGACCTGCTACTCTACCAAGGAGCCTCCATGTTCTTTAATGTCACTCTTAAGTGAGGAAGAAGAGAAGTGGTGCGGACCATCTGCAAATCCATTCCTGAGCCAAGACTGTCTGTCGTCTTATGCAACAACTTCTTCTCCAGCAACAGCCCGCTCAATGATCTGGACTCACATTTTGGCATAAACTGTATTGGGCACAGCTCGTGAAAACCGCACTGGTGGAGATTCTTTGATGGCAGGAAATAAGCTGAACAAGAAAGGCCGAGGAGCATTTGACTTCAGATCTTCAGAGGAGATTTTCAGGGTCAAATGGAATGACATCAAGCATGTGACCCTAATTAGCAAGACAGTGGGAGTTTAACCTCTAACAATGTTCAAGCACCGGGACAAGGACGCCAAAGTGACGGGAGATGTACCATGTCCAGCCGTGATCACAAACCTACAATGACCACATGGGTGGCATTGACATGTCAGACATGCTTGTCCACCTCTTCTTGACTCCTGCAAGATCAAAACGGTGGTACTGGCCACTCTTGGGGTATGCCCTGCACCTGTCTGTCTCAAACGCATGGCTGGTGTACAAGAGAGACTGCAGCCTGCTGAAAGAGAAGCCAATGCCTCTGAAAAAGTTCAGTCTTCAGGTTCCTCACTGTTTCCTGAATGCTAAAAAAACAGTAAAGTTTGGACGACCTTCCTCCCTCTCACCACCACCACTGAAGAGAAGATGTCTGGAGTCTGGAGAAGCAGTCGCTCGTGCACTGCAGGATGTCCGTTATATGACAACACGGGACATTCGCCAGTTCACAGTGATGCCAGAGGTCGGTGTATGAGGTCTGTTTAAAGGGTCAGAGCAGATGGAAGTGTGAAAAATGCAAGATGTTCCTCTGTCTGAAGTCAAGCAATCGTTGCTTTGTATCTTATCACAAGCAGGGCATCTAATGTTTTTTGAAAGCTGATGTGGTGTTCATATTGTTTTTTACTATTAGTTGTTTGTGGCTAACTTGACATGCTTGATGTGAACATTTATTTAGAAATTGCCAATAAAGAGCCTCAAGACAAGATTCCACATGACTCAGCATATTTTGCACCAAAAACGCATTTTGTCACAGTTTGCCTAGAAATGCCATTTGGCACAGGTTTATATATATATATATATATATATATATATATATATATACAATTTTAGATATTTCTTTTAGTATCTTTTTTTTTTATTTGGGTCCCTAAACTGAGAACACGCTCACAATTGTTTGTCTCAGAATACTTTAGTTAAAACTCTGTAGGATCACACTTGTTTTTTACAGATAAGATCAAATATTGTCAATATAGTCAGCCAGAGCTTCCAGGAATGCAAAGTTTTTAATGTGGTTTCACCGTCGTTCCTGTCATACTGTGTTCCGTGTTTTGTTTGCACATCTAAGACGGAGTCCTGCTTTTGTTTTAATTCTTCATTTGAAAAAACATACACCATTTCAATGAAAGCTGCAACTCTTCAGAGAGATGGTGTCCAATTTATATTCATTTGAATTAGATATAAACAGATGAGCCATGCTAAATTGTGAGAAATTTGAGTTTTTATCAGAACGCATGGCAGCAAAGTTTGATGACTTGTCCTAAAACGCAAAATGGCAAAAAAATGTACACTTGCAGTAACCGATTTCCTTGAAACAAGGGTCCGTTTATTAATTCTCCATTACACTGAATTTAAATCTGAACAAATTGGACTTGACCGGCATTCCGTAGTAAACTGGCATTTTTAAGCGCTAGTTGTAAAGATGTTTTGTTGTTGTTATCATGAAAAGGCAACGAGATATCGACGACGAACAACGCCAGCAGCTGCCGATTCATGCTCAGGCGTATTGATCATGTAGCAGAAGGGGCGACAGGTGTGCTTTGTTAAAACAACTGTGCTGCAGGCCCGGTGCCCGGAATATAAAAGACGCCATTAAACACTGGGCTTCAGTGATGACATGTGGGTTCTCGGCAAAAACCCTGCTTTCTCGCCGTAGCTTCACTTTAACGATCTGGAATCGGGATTTGACTGATGGCACTTGTGTTTTGTAGCCGGCGTGAGATAATGAAATAGACAAACTGAATGGAGTGAGTCGCAATGATAGAGGGCTGAGCTCTGTGGGGTAACAGCGGAATATCTGGTAGTAGTCGTGTACTCTTCTGTCAAATAGGGGAACTGAAGCAAAGCAATTTTTTTTTTTTTTTTTGCCCAATCTTGGAAATTGTAGTCAAAGTAAATGGCATAGTCAAGTAATCTGTGAAATATAGCATCAACCATCTGTCTAAGAGTTTGGCTCGGATATCGACATAAAAAGCTGCTTCAAAGTAAAACTACCAATCTTTTGTTGAATTTCCTGCACGGATACTTAAGGATTTTTCATGTGCCCTGCTGTGATTGATACACCCAACCAATCTCATGCTTAATGCTGAATCTTGGGTCTCAAACATTCCGAGAATCCTCAAAATGATTCCTGAAACGTTCACACTACAATATGCCCACAGTTATAGCTCATGGTATAGGACAAAAACAACTCTGTCCATACAATTTGGCTCAAAATGACTGCTTCAAACTGAAATGGATGTGTGTCTGTTTGATATATGACCTTTAAACTGCCTGGTGCTCAAATCCAAATGAACATGTTTGAGGTTGCAAGACAATTCTGAAGGCTACGTTTTGATCATCTCCTTGCATTTCAGAGGAAATAGCCGAGCTTTTCTCCATATGAAACTCCATCCTGCTTATCAACATTATTCAATTCATGCTCGCAGATAACATGCAAGCTGATACTTCACCTGTCCAGTTTATCAAACGGTCCAGGTATCAGTAGCTCAGTCGCTCCAACTCAATAAATATAAATAACAGCATAAAATCCCTGGAGTCATTTTCCCTTCAGTCTTTATAGACACGCTTTGAATGGACCAGACGATATCGCTGCTCTCTCGCTCTGACATTAAATGGAAGCATTGTGAGGAAATATGTCCTGTGATTACAATTTCTCCCCCCACCCCTTTTTTATTCACACCAATGGAGCGGGAGTGCACTCAATCTGATATGTCACAAAGCACCTTTCCCGTGTCACTTTTCAACCTCAGGGGAAAGCATCCAATCTGTGGCCAATGTGATACATGTAAGCGTTATTTGAACAAAGACTTAAGATAGTCGTAATTTTGTGCACAGGAGACACATTAACGATAGCAATGTGCGTTTAGTTTTTAAAAAATCAACTATTGGGTTAATTCTTGAAAATGCTTAATTTCTGCAACATTAGTAGTTTTGGACAAATAATATTAAAACTGTTCATCCAGGTGAAAATTTGGATAATGGAATAATTTCACTGTACAACCGCCAGGGTATTCTTTATAATTCAGTCACAGAAGCTTGTTTCCTTAAGCAACATGAAATTTGGTAGACATGTATATCATGGCAACAGCACGGTGGAGCAGCTGGAAAGCGTTGGCCTCACAGTTCTGAGGACCCAGGTTCAATCCCAGCCCTGCCTGTGTGGGGTTTGCACGTTCTCCCCGTGCCTGTGTGGGTTTTCTCCGGGCACTCTGGTTTCCTCCCACATCCCAAAAACATGAACATTAATTGGGCACTCTAAATTGCACCTAGGTTTGATTGTCAGTGCGACTGTTGTCTGTTGTCTGCGTTTGGGTGGTAACCAGTTCAGGGTGTACCCCGCCTCCTGCCCGTTGACAGCTGGGATAGGCTCCAGCACTCTCCTCAACCCTTGTGAAGAAAAGGGGCTAAGAAAATGGATAAATGGATATCATGGCTATAAAAAAAAAAAAGTCACGCCCGAAAAGACACAAGTCTGCCATTTTGGTACAAAGCAACCACTTCGGGGTTATTTTAGCCATTTCCAGCAATTGAACTTAGATTAACAATTAACAAATTACATGAACAATTCACAATACAAAACAATAAATAACAAAATAATTGACTTAACGAAATTTTGTCTGATTGCTCCCAAGTTGTATTTCTGGGTGACAATTTCAGACAATAAAAGTCTGAGGCAAAATAAGACTTGAAATATGTAATGTATTAGATTGGATATAATCAAAATTAAAGATGAGTTACGAGTACCAATTTGACCTTGATTTGGACTTGACCTTAAAAGAACATGTTGATTACTGATATGACATCCAAATATACTTCTTGAAAACATTTTTTTAAACGCTGTTTCTAAGTCTGCTTTTTTCCCCCCTTGTCGCTCAGTTTAACTTTGCCTGTAGGACAGATTGGATCAACATCAAATAAGCCAAATATAATTACAACCAAGAAGGATTAGATCATTTAATGGGGGGGGGGAAGAGAAAAATTTGCATTTGTGTCAGTTAAGTGACAGGAAACTTACAAGTGATTCCATCTCTTCAAGGAAATAACCTTTTGTCCTTACTATTTTATCATTATGAAAGAGACACAAGCTTGTTGTTTTTCAGTTTTCAGCGTCACTGCCAATACGGCTTCAATGCGGAAATAAATAGCAAATATGTTCCCTCACCCGAACTGCCCCCCAATTTGTACATTTAACAGCGCTGACTTTTATGAAGTGTCACTTGCTGTCAAAGCATGAAATTTCGGCGTCGGGCGAACTAGATGAAAGCACACGCCGACTTCCATCTATTTCCGTCCCGAGTTCATGCTCGACAAAATAGCGAGTCCGTGCCGGCCCGGCAGTGGTCATGCATCTTGGCTTTTTAAAAAGGGATGTCCCTGCTGACTTTTGATCCCCTCGTCAGGCTTCATGAATGTTTTTTAGGCCAGCGGTTCTCCAACTGGGGATGCGCTAGCATCAGCCCCAAAGACTACCAATACAATTATTTTGCATTAATAAAACAAACACAATAAACCAGTGACTCTTTCCTACTTTAGCTTTGAAACAATTAAAACAAAATCTGGTATGATAGGAATATTAACATACCTTGTCTGACATGCCTCCATGATGAAGTCTGGCGGTTCCTTTAGGACAAAAGGCACATTATTTCAGCAACGAAGTCCAATCTTTTTTCTTAGAGCAAAATACTTTTTTTTTCAAGTACGTCATCCTATTTCTTTAGCCAATAAAGCGTCTTCCAGAAAAAGGCACACTATTACAAGTGAGTTTGCTTTTTCTAATTTACCTTAATTTGGAGTTTTTGTCAATACAATTATTTTCAAACCCAACAAAATATGTCTTTGTTCCTGGCAAAAAATCTATATTTTTTTCTGAGAAAAATATTACTTTATTCTTTTAAAAAGATGACTTGTTCCTAAAGTGATACAGCATATCTTTGCTGATGTAAAGATTCAATTTTTTTTCTTAAAAAATGCTCAATCCTCATAAGATTAGGGTTTTTTTTTAGCCCAGCAAAATAAATATCAGAAAAGTACAACAGTTATTCTTGTAAAATTATGACTTCTTATACTGACAAAATAAATCTTTGATTATGCAAAGATTTTTTTTAAAAATCTAATTTTATTCTCATAAGATTACAGATTTTTATGTATTTATTCATTCATTTATTAAAAAAATGTCTTTGTTCTTGTGAAGATTGCATCTTTTTTTTATTAAAAAGAAAGTCAGAATCAGAATTCCCTTTATTTGGCAGGTCTGTCAAAAACACACAAGGAATTTGTCTCTCGAGTATGGCAGTAGACAGCCATGTCGACAAAAAACATGGAGGGGAGGAATTCAGTGATGACGATGTTGGAGGCAGTGCTGAAGTCCAGGATCAGGATCCTTGTGTAGGTCCCCATTGTCATCAAGGTGTTCAAGGATGAAGTGCCATCCCATGTTGATTGCATCATTCACAAACCTGTTTGCTCGAAGGCAAAGTGTAAACGGTCCGGCATGATCTGTTCAAAGGATTTCATGACCACCAATCTCAACAAGCCTGTGGTCATTCGGACCCAAGGTTGCAGGTTTCTTTTGGACTGGGATGATGGTGGAGTGTTTGAAACAGGATGGTACTTTACTCAGTTCTCGAGAACTATTGTAGATATGTGTGAAGACTGGAAGGATGGGGATACAAGGCTGGAAATCAACTGCAACTTTGACACATATGGAGGTTGCACACATACAGCGCATACAACAATAGTCATGGGAATATATTTTTTTTTTAGTTGGGGGCCTTCTCTGCCACCCCTTCTTGCTCTTAATTCCATTGCAATTTATCCATTAGTGCTCAGTGCTGCCCTGCATGTTGCAGCATAATCTAGTCCTACACTGACGGCGTGCAACTCTCAAGTTGGACTTGCTTGTAAACTTTTAAAGACTATCACTTTAAAAATCTGCAATCTAGTAAATGATTCACCCCAGTTTAGTGCAAAAGACAGTTTACCAAAATATTCCAGACCATTTTGGTCAGTGTGACCCCAAGAATTCCCATCTCTGTCTTTGCAGTCATGTCACATGCTCGCATCCACATAAAAGCTGTCACACGTGTCTCACCTTACACGTGATTCTCCAAGTCACCCCTTAAATTATCTGCTAACATGATTAATCCACCAAGAGCAAGCGAGCGAGCGCAATGACATTAGACCGTGTTTCAGCTGCGACAGCACTGGAATGGTTTGGGGTTAATGCCTTTGGCGAGAAGAAAGAAATATGATGTGCGTGGTCAAAATGCATAAAATGCTGTGACCTTGCTCGGTGTAAAACGGCTGAGGCAGATGCAAGAATGTAGTTATAAAAACTACATTTGATAATGAGACCTATTTGGTTGACAGTCTATGACTGAATTTTTATTTGCTAAATTTTACGTTGCTCAGTGAAACTGGTTTGTGAGGCTGAATTTTCTCATCATCCCAGGAGAGCTAATGAGCCAATGTTAGTTGACAGATTATAAATGAAAGTTTTGTTGCTTTTTTTTTTTTAAATAAATAAAACTTCTACCCGAAACCTTTTTGGGCATACGAAGCTGGATCTGAACCCAGTTCTTGAGGACTGTGAGGCAGATGTGCTAACAAGTCACTCACTGTGTCAATGCCAAGTTTCATGTTGTCAAGGGATTTAGCAATTGTGAATGAATGCAAGATTTATATATATATTAAACATTGGTTGTGGGCATGGCTCTTGAGACTTTTTTTTTTTTGTCTGCTGTGTTTTAGCCATTCTGGCTTTTGAAGATGAGCATTCTGGCGACCACGTGGAACCAGCAGGAAACAAGAAGGTTCTGTGCGATGACATTATCCATGTTTCAATTGCAACAGCACCAGGATAGTGCGGGGGTTAATTCCTTTGGTACGTGGTCCAAATGCTGAAAAGGCTCCCGACCTTGCACATGCTCAATCAAGACGGCCAAACAGCTGGGGCAGATGTGTGAAGGTCGAATACGACAGTGGATGCGGGATTAAACCAAACAGGGAATGAGTCATCAATAACTCAGTGACAAGAGCTCATTGTCGCGATGCACATGCTGTCGACTAATTAGTTGACAATTTTTTTCGATGGTGAGGGCTGGGCTATAACTGACAGATTGGCGCTTACAGTTTATCGTGGAGGATACTTTCCACACCCATCTGCAGTTTAGAGAGACCATATAAAACTTGTTTTTAAAATAGTTTTACCTCTTCCGCATGCTTTAACACCACGGACAAGTGAAAGGAAATTAGAACTCAAACTTCAAACAACTGCTTCTTTCACAAATACACAGCAGCAACACGAACAGAAGATAAAACAATAGTCACTGGCAAAAGTGTATATTTTATCAGCGATTACTGGAGTTTAGTTGGAGACCTTCTCCGCTCCTTCTTCTTGCTCTTAATTATGCTGCATCTCTTCCAATAGTGCTGTCCGGCATGTTAAGACAATTTGAAACTACACCATGTGGCCTCCATGGAGTCTCATGCGCACGTCAAATCTCCTGATAAGTTTATATGCTACAATCAAGCCGTAGGGACTGCGGTGCCTGACCGGGATTACCAAGGGATTACAATATATTCACCCCACTGGGACTTCATCACATGCTGGATCAGATCTCGCTGACAGGGGAACCGCTGTGCCATGCTCCCCAGTTCCCTCCCAACGGCACTTTGACACTTTTGACAAAAGGGCTGTGACAACATCACAACGTCGGCATTCTGCCGGGGTCGTCATTTCCGTCACCTTCCAGAGGGTGGCGAGGGAAGGAATCGGAGGTTTTGGAAGCAATAAATGCAGTTAGAATTTTGTACCCCAACAAACAAACAAACTTACCCTTGTAAATATTTTAATTTCACTTGTAAAAAAATACAACTATTTCATGTTTAATTTTTTATTGAATTTTATTTAATTACAGGCTCCAACTTTTTTTCCCTTGAGAAAAGTTTAAAGAAATAAAGAAATAGTTTCAACATGACATTTTTTTCTTCTTGAAAATAGACAACTTTTTTAATTCATATGGCATTTAGGGGTACACATGTGAATGATATCTGATTGGACTTTTGATTCTCAGGGTATCGTTGGAAAGAATTTCTCCCCCGGACCCAAAAATTTTGAGGTAATGATGTCAGTTCATGACAAGTGCCAAGTTGACCGTTGGCAGATTAAGTCTGAAAAATTAAGCAACAGCCTCTAGCGTAATGTCACGAGAGAGAGTGTGCTGGGGTGCGGGCAGGCCGGGTGGGGGTTGACAAATCCTCTTGTTCTCCATTTGTTGCATTAAACACTGGCCACCATCTGTTGTGTTGGAGCGCACAACACAACAGCACCGAGGCGGCAGATGCCACCCTAAGAGGCCCGGTCGTCTGCCCCACGCGGCATGCCGGCCGGCGCTCTAAAAATACCCCCTTTGAGCTGCCGTTAATGGCCTCTCGGTTACGGCGCAACGAGCAGCGCCGGACCGATAAAATAAGACAAGAGCACTGATGTGGATTACTGCGTATTTGCACAACACCAACAAAGAAATGACCGCTTTACTGTGAAACTGACTTTAGTGTGCAGGGCAACTCCGTCCAGCGGGTAGTGTGCAAAAAAAAACAAAAAACAGATTTTTCATTCAAACTCCCAAATGGATGCCAAACCTGCACAGAAAAAAAAAGGTTAAAAGGAAAATACACATTTTTTCCCCAAAAAAATCAGACACGACATTTATGATTACTGGGGTCCGAAGGTAAATTTCTGAGTGGGCTGTGACAAAAAAACTTTGTATGAAGTCTTGTGTGTTTTTCTCGTCATTTCTAGTTTGGGGAAGAGAGGCTACGAATGGAAACTTCTATCAAATAAACTGAATCAGCTCTTCGCAAACTTCATGGATCCAGGAAGCCCTGATGGGAGAAAAATTTTCCAAGGATCTCCTCATAATCCTAATGCCAATTTCAAAAATATTGTGTACTTCTTAATGCCACAATAATGAAAATTAGCCTATTTTTGCATTTTAAAGAAATCCCAAGGATTTCTGTTGTAATGTCATGTGAATAAAGTTGCCACCAGGGTGCCACCCCAAAGGAAAATTTAAAAAATACATCTAAAAAGTTAGATCTTTTCAGGATAAAAAGTCAATCTTGTGAAAATAGTTGGGTGTTTTTTTTTCTTGTTGTTTAAGTGGTTTAACATTAGAATAAAGGTAACAAAGGTTACCGTATTTTTGAAGAAGTAAATTGCAAAAATAAAACTTCATTCTCAGAACGGTCTACCTTTTAGTTGTGAAAATGACATCTTAAATAAGACTATACTTTTACCCCCAAGCTAAGACCCTTGTGTGACGGCATTTTGGGGACCACTGAACTAAATACACACACACACACGCATACATAAAAATAGCATATCTAAATTCAGTGCCCTTTGCTGACCCTTTCCTGCAGGCTGTAGGTGAGTGAGATGGGCGTTCATCTGAGCGCCTCCCTCTGGTGGCCGCTGCTGCTGCTGCTGCTTTACAGCGCCACCTCCTGCTGCTCCGGCCGGCCCTTCGGGATCCCGGCGCCCGCTGTGAACGTGGCGGTAGTCTTCAGCGGCTCGGCTTACCAGGCGGAGATTAAGGGGCGACTCAGTCGCGAGAACTTCATGGACCTGCCTCTGGAGGTGAACCCCATCACTGTGCTGGTGAACAACACCAACCCCAGAGCGCTGCTCACTCGGATTTGCGACACGCTCTCCACCAACCGTGTCCACGGCGTGGTGTTCGAGGACAATGTGGGCTCAGAGGCCGTGGCCCAGATCCTGGACTTCATTTCCACTCAGACCGGCGTGCCCATCGTGGGGATCAGCGGGGGCTCCGCCGTCGTCCTCCCGTACAAGGTTAAAATCAAGCTACTATCTACACTGTGTCTTGTGTCCATGTCAAAACCCAACTTTTATCACCAAAAATATTCAAACCAGTGCCAATGCTGTCCTTTGATCACTGTAACCTAAAATGACATTGGGTTGTTTTCACATGACGTCACACGTTGGGCTGCCTCGAACGGTGGCCATTTTCGATCCCCGAGCTACCGTTACTCATACATAGGCAAGGTGAAGGACATTATGTTTCAAACCGCATTTATTGACGACACGACCAACAGCACATCAAGCCCAGACTGACTGTTAGGCTACCTGGCATACACACATCATGGGACTCAGGACTGCGTAACAAAAGCGCAGTATTGTACCCTTGATTTTTTACTCTATGTGACAGAAATCATGAAGGAGGATCACTTACCTCTATGCTAACACGGGAAACGGTGGAATATTATTTTTTCAATATCGAGGCAAACTCCATTTATTCCATTTTTTTTTCAAAAAGTAAAACCTGTATATCAGTTCACCACAAGCAAAGCAAAATGTTTATTTGTTTAAAATTTGATACTGGCAGAAACACAAAAGAATAAAGAAATCCAGTATTTCACAAAATTCTCGAATCTTTCAAGTGACTAACAAAAAACGATCCTAACTGTAATGTTGCCCTTCTGAAAAGAGTATCGATTAAGCTTGTTAGGTTAGTTCGGCGACAGATCAGCGCGATGGAGGTTGAGACCGGGCAGCGGGATAGCAGCATCGGCCAATCGTCCACAAAGACAAATTTCTGTGAAGCACAGAACCCCAGAACGTCCAAAGTCTTTCGTCGGAAGCATTAGACAATGTCCCCGCTTATGCAACCGGACTTGTGAACCGGATCGCGAGGCTTCAGCAAATTGGCGAGAAGTCAGAGGAAAAGTCAGAAGAAGGCTCTCTGATGGTTAGCAAGTTCTCTCATGTGTACTTGAGTCCTGAGACGCCCGTGAAACGCAAAAAGTGCGCATTAGGTAAATGGCGGCCTGCAGTGGTTCAGCAAAAAATGTGACATCAGTGAAACAACCCATAACAACTACTAGAATAGTTATATTTGGGTCAAACTAATGCTGCTTGGGTCCAAGGCCCAATTTGAACGTAAATTCCAGTGCTGCCTATAAAGAACCTTCTCCAAAATTCCCAACAGAATGTAGAAAGCCCACTTTAAGAGTATCAAGCTAACCCTCGGCTTATTGAAAACCCATCTGATTGTGTCCTTTTCGATCCAGGCCCAAGTTTGAACCTACAATCCTCTGCCGTCCTTTCATCACCAAAACCAAAGACCTTTCTGACGCAAAACCAAGCAAACTCAACTTGAATGACACATCATGACACCCATCAGTGGATTGGCGGTCTGTTTATTTGGTCTGAACAAGCTTGCTGAGGTTCTTGTGACCTTTGTTTTGTCAGACGAGACCTAAGTCCCATTAATCTCGCTGTCAAGCTCGTTTCCTCTATCGTGGTTCAATCGGCGACATTCATTTTACGTAACACAGGGATTCTGGAGAGCAAAACTATTAAAAACATCTCTCAAATTGACATTTTTAATCTCAAAGAAAGTAAAAGTCAGTGTTCTCTTGATGTACTTTAAGACTCGGTCAAGGATAATTACATCAACTTCACACAGGATGAAATAATAGCTAATTATCTCATGGCAAGTGCTCTGATTGCTAATTAGCTCAGCCAAAATGGCCATTGGACCAGTACAATCTGTCATCTTTACATGACTTTGTTACACCACTTGACTTTATAGAGTCGATATAGTAAGTTTCTTGGACCAACGTGCTCTACGGTGATGTTTACTCACCTTTGGGGCTCTGCGACCTGTGGCATTGTCAGCAAAATCATTTGAATGTGAAAAACTACGTATGCGCCAATAAAACAGACATACTGACTGTCTGTCCTTACCTTTGTGCTAAAATTAAAGTTGATATGATTGCGATGTATTTTATTTATTTTTACATAAAGAAAAAATCTTGCATGATTAAAATTATTTTTATAAAACAGGGGTACTATGACAGGAGTAAAGTCATATGTTTAATTAGACACCAAAATTTTATTTATTTTAGAATAAAGTCCTTTCTTCATCTTTTTCAAATCAACAGGTGGAATATTGCAAACAAAGTTTTCATTTCAAATAAACTTCTTTAAATATTATATTCTTTGATTTAAATGTCATAATATTTCATTGGAAAAATAGAATATCCTTTTAAGACTTTATTCTCATAACATTACAATTATTTAGCTTTAAAATAAAGCATATATGTTATTGTTATAATTATTGTGATTACAACTTGTTTTTCAAACATGAACAACTTTTTAATTCCTTTGACATTTAAGGGGTACACACATTATATTAGATTATGAGAAGGTTCTTGGAAAAAGTTTTCTTCTGTACGGGGTCCCTAAACCAAAACTTTGCAAAACCCTGCTTTATAAATTTAATAACACCAAAAATATTGTATGTAGTCTTGGGATCATGCTTTTAAGAGGTGCAAAAAACTGGCAATTATTAAAGTTTAGATGGAAAGGTGAGGCGGCTCAGCACCACAACTCACATGTAATCCTTTCAAAATGGCGTCTGTGTTGCTAACATTTCTGGTTCTCAACACATCCCCTAAAGTGGTTTTGGGGTTGAGAATTGATGACAAATACACTATAGTGGTACCTCTTGTACTTTATTGTACAAGAAACTGTACTTACTTAATTTAAAAGAAAAAAAATATTTTAAAAAATGGCAGCAAGAGCGTCTTTCCCACAGTTCTGAGGACTGGGGTTTGAATTCCGGCCACTGCCTATGTGGTACCCGCTGTTTAAGTGACGTGAAAATAATCCATCGTTGATGCACTTTCAGCTGCTTATTGAACAGTGCAAACATTCAACAACACGAAAAGACTCCCCAGGAGCTACTGTGTGCCACAACTCAAGTACAGACGCTCACATACAGACAAATAGGCCAACCTAACTCCAGCTCCTGACTCTTGGGTACACCCCTTAAAGTTATACAGCTACACATGAATACTGCTGTACATACAGTAATTGCACAAAAAAAACTAAACAATAAAAATAAATAAAGTGGTTTTACATATTTTAATATTACAGGACTATTTTCTTTATGAAAAATAAAATAATTATTTTTTTAAAAGAGCTTTTTTCTGGTGGAATGGATTAATGGCATTTGAAGCCATTTCACTGGGGAAAATGTGCTTCTAATTTATGAGTCAACCCAGTATAGCACTCTATCTGCTTTAAAAATTAATTTTTGTACGTCCAGTTTGTACTTATTTATATTTGAAATCTGCAAGTAATTGACCCTCAAACCGCCTTTATTAATAGTCAAAATCCTCATTACAGTCTTATCTTGACTTGTGAGTTGAATTCATTCCATAAACAAGCTACTAACCCAAATTAATTGTACATTAAATGCAACACACACACACACACTGAAATGAGCCGCCTGTGGCTGTGGAGTCGTCGTCGTGTTGTTGAGTCTCATCATATTTACGACTCAAGCGTTAAATGAGCTAGTGAATAATTAAAAGTAAAGCAAAAGTAAAGCATGGCTGTAGACTTCTGCATCTGCTTGCTTTGCTTGAATAAAATTGTCCTGATCGGATTTGCTCGCGTTTGCTTCACCCGTGCAGGACCCCCGATATGCACATTTGTACGCTCTCGTTCAACAAGAATACCTCATTTTCAGAGTGTGAGGTTGCGAGTCCCTCTCTAACAAAAATACAATTACCACTTGGCCGATCTATTTCGCACAGAACGGAGCAGTGAATCTGTTTGACATTGGGTTGACCTTGTCCTCGCGCTGGCCTCGGGGAGGTGATGCCAGGTAGCCTCTAATGCCTCCCGTTCCTCACATCCGTCCTTAACGCCTCTCTTCCAGGTGCGACCCAGTGGAATACATTAGCGCAAACGGTCATATTAAGAAATGGGGACGCTGTGAGAAAGGTGGCTGTTAAGATGAAATAGGAGCGTTCAGCAGTAATTACCCAGAGAGAAACGCTATCTGTGGGTGTATACATCATGTCGTGAGATTTTAAGAGCTCCTAACAGAGTGGAAATGCAGGTGTCATGTTTGACTCAGGTGTAGACTGCAGTAGTGTTGTGCGACTTTTCGCTGATGTTCAGGTGTCTCTCAATGAACTCAGATATTGCAGAAAAGTTCCTTTTATTTTCATTACTTCTACTGGTTTTTCATTTATTAAACCACGAGTTACCAAACTTTTTGGGCCTTCAGATGACTTACATGGAGAAGAGTCCAAAGTATTTGAATAGCAGCACACTGGCCACTAATTAGATTTTTTTTTTTGGAGACACAAGCAGAAAATTTAAAGTGACTTGTCAAAGGTTTTGGGTGTAGGGATCCCTTACAGCAGTATGACTCCAACTCATTGGTGTAGTGCCATGCAAAAATGGGATGCCCTTCGAAATCCAATCGCCAAGGGGGGAATGTGTACTCTATGGCGGCGGTAGATTTTCCTGATCAAAATACATTGGGTAAAGGGAAGTGTGAAGTGTGTGTGTGTGTGTGGGGGGGGGGGGGGTCAGGGATGCACACCAAAACTTCTTTGGATCCTCTCCAGAAATGGGCACCAAGGGCCACCACCCCTTCAACCCCGCGCCCCTGCAGGACGCTGCCCTAACATTAAAATGTCAAGTGTGCAAGTAGAAAATGTAGTACACTGTAAACTGTATTAAATAATCACATCATTTACATTAATTTTCATTCTTACTTATTAATACTTCCACAATCAAGGAAGAAACTACAACGTTTGACATTCACATTTTGCAGTGCAAGTTTTGAATCACACCCAACAAGTTGTAATACTAAAGGTGTCAAGTTAATGATTAAGCCAGCAATGTCAGTATTATCAGCTAATTTCGTGTTCCTTCATGTTGTGGGTATCGACAGCACAATTTGCAGGTCATTACGATGAGGGGGACTCATTTTTACGGTTGTCTCCTCAGGCACTCTAGAATTGTTGGGGAGTGAGTAGGAGGTGACTGTCCATTTCTCCATGTTCATTGTTTACAAGAGTTATGGGAAATCTGTAGGTTTAAGCAATAACCTCAAGACCTGCCTCTTTTCACACATAAAACAATCATAGTCGTCATTTGCTTGCTCATTGCACACCAATTGACAGCAGAGCTGTGGTGCAAAATTGCTGCCTGGCGCTAAACATGAAGGCCACACCGACTGAGCATGAAGTCGGTACGGGTAGAGCATTATTACTATTTGAATCATTTTGTTGTATTAAAGATTTCTTGATGCCGAATTCTCGGTGCAGCTTTACAGATAGATTTTACCTATCTTTGCACAAATGCCTGCTGTCGGGGTTTAGCGTATTTGTCCGTGGTGGCAGTAGCGGCCCTTCTCTTTTTCAAGACTAGATCCTATTTCAAGATATTTGCCGTAGACACCGCATGTTGGAGCAGTGTGATGGCTATTAAGCTTCTCGAACTAACGCTGAACTGGACAGAACGTGGGCAGAAAAATTTCTTGCTAGCAGGAAATTTTTCAGCACTGCTTCTTTTCAATCAGCAAGCCATAAGCAAAGGCATGACATTTGAATTTATTGAGTTCCACCTGAATTGTTCACTTGGCTTGCTTTGTGCTCTTTTTAGGCCTTTTATGAGGAACATTCACAAAAGAATGCACTTGGAATTCCCGTTTCCAGTATCTAAAACCTTCTGATCCAAAGATTGGGAAGAGGAAATGGCAAAAGTTTTGGCACCATCTTTGCACACACTTTCTTAAGGAAAGATTGCCCACACTGACTGTCTTTTCTGGTTAGGTCTTGTCAGTGTCCCACCAATATTTCTCACAATTGAGTTTGAGACACTCACTTGAGCCCTTCTGCAATTTATGCAGGAATTTCTCATGGGTTTTTTTGCTCATATTTGTACCAGGGGCAACGTGTCCCACGCAAAATCCTGAAAAACAAGCCGAGATTGTGGCAGAATTGTGATATTGATGTTGCAGAACTGGCACTGAGTCATGAGTCTGTCTGCCAGTTTAATTTTTTTATTGTTACACTTTTAAGATTATTTCCTGCACGCAGGCCATGTTTTTATTCGTCTTAGATTCTGTAGTGATTCCCAAAGAAGGTTGTCCAGGGTGAGGCACAGGCCGGAGAAGAAGCCAGTAAATTTTCATGAGGAACTTTTTTTACGGTTTTTGTTAACCTTGCAAAATGGACCTTTTTGGACCCTTTTTTCTTAATTTATCAGTGAATAATACATCATCTTTAATGACATTATTAGGCATACACGGGCATTGTGTAAGGCCAAGAAGGGGCCCACTAGAGGGATGATTTCAATGCACACAAATGGTTATTTTTAAAACCCTTTGCGGTGTTTATTGTCATGACATAAACTTGTTGTCATCCAATTCCGAGGGTGTCTGGATTGGCTCCAGCCATTGCAAGGGATCAGTGAATCATGTGTCTGCTCCTGGTTGCCGGGCGGGATCTATCTGACATGGGCCGAGTAGGACACCGGTGTTGGTCCATATGTCACGGCAAAAGAGCGGCAGCCAGAAGTTCCAATTCACAGAAAACAAGGCAGGGATGGAGATGGTTCAGTCATGTTGTCATAGCTTCATCAAATCATTGCACTGTTTTTTTTTTTTTCATTGTGCTTATAAGCCTCTCCAAGCTAACTGATATCAATCTCCGCTTTCCTTTATCTCTTTTGGATGCAATCCCAAGTCTATTAATAGAGCAACCTGAGTCATTGCAGTCACCTTCAGCCAAATTAAAGTTTCAGTTCAGGTAGTGACTCCATATGGCCCCTGTTAAGATTTATAAAAGCGCTGTTTCGCTCCCCCACAAACAGCTGTTTGCAGATAATCGCCGCTTCACCGCTCTTGTCTAACCCTGATCAGGTCCAAGGGTCGCTAATCTTCAGTCCGGCAGAACTTGGCACGCAAGCAGATGCTCCTAAACGGAGTAGTCACCCTAAATGTCGAGAGGTGGGCTCTGAAGAAGTCTCCTGTGGGGCACGAGCTGAGTTTGCCCATTGGACGTAAAGAGTTCTTGTGAACATTTTTGCCCCTCTGAATGTAATCTGAGCATGGAGGAACTAAGCTCTCCACTCAGTGGGTTTAATCTTCTTTAGGACTGTAGACTATTACTGTGAGCTTCTGTGGAAGTCCATCACGCTGTACTGGACTTCAGAATGTAGCATTTTTTATGCGTACTACGAGGGGAATCCTGATGGGTTTGATTATAGTCGAACAGCACACTGGAAAAAGATACCAACTAGCTTTTGAGACCACTGAATACATTGGTATATTCAAGATTATGCGCATCGGCCTCATAAAAAGGCTAAGAGTTAGTGGCGCATTTATTGTTTTTCATGGGATTGTTCTTTATTGTTATTTATGTCCTGTTTTGCATACAACAATAAAGACTTTACCATGCATTTGCGTAGTGTAGTTATGGAGTCTGGCAAATTACATGTGCTTGACTAAAATCCAACTATCGTACCGTAATCAACATTGTACTATAATTTGCTGTTATATGTGGACTAGGTGAATCTGCTTCCTAAAACTGGGTGATCAGTCAACTCTTTCAAACTGCTGCCAGATTGGTGCAACGAAGGCATAACAGGAAAAGCATATATTTGAAGTATCTATGACTGTCACACAAAACTAGTTTCCGTAGTATGTGGTCCAGCAGTCATTGCGACTTCACGCATTCAGATAATTAGCGGGTGTTAACTTCACACCCTGCTTGCAGCTTCCCAACATCCCCTAAAACACAGGCTATTCCGCCTCTGGTACAAGATGAGAAATTGGAAATTTGTGATAATCTTCGATTCTCTACTACGTAGCAGTACCTAGCACGCAAGATACCAAACTGGGAAATGCTCATCATTAATATGACGGAAATAAAGATGTTGAGGTTCTCGCTTGGTGTGAACAGGTTGGATGGGATTAGAAATGAGCTCATTAGAGGGACAGCCAAAGTTGAATGTTTTGGAGACAAGGTGAGAGAGAGCAGACTTCGATGGTTTGGATATGTTCAGAGGTGAGTGAGTGAGAGTGAGTATGTTGGTAGAGGTGTGCTGAGGATGGAGCTGCTAGGCAAAAGAGTGAGAGGAAGACCAAAGAAAAGGTTGATGGATGTTGTGAGGGAGGACATGAGGACAGTGGGTGTTAGAGAGGAGGATGCACGAGACAGTCTTAGATGGAAAAAGATGACACGCTGTGGCGACCCCTAACGGGACAAGCCGAAAGAAAAAGAAGAAGAATACTGCAATTGTGTACATACTGTAAATTGACCCACTACGGTATAAATCCATCCACCCTTTTCTGAGCCTGTTAGCCTCACAAGTATCACAGGAGTGCTGGAGCCTATCCCAGCTATCTTTGGGCAGGAGGTGGGGTACACTCAACTGTTTGTCAGTCAACCGCAGGACATATAAAGAAACAACTACTAGCACTCACATTCCCACCCACGGGCAATTTAGAGTCTACAATTAAGTTGCCATGCATGTTTGTGGGATGTAGGAGGAAACTAGCACTACACGCTGAAAACTCACAGTGGCACAGGAGAACATGCAAACTCCATTCAAATGGGACCAGGATTTAAACACCGGTCGTCAGAGCTGCGAGGCAGATGTTCTAACTCAGGGGTCCCCAGACTTTTTACCACAAGATAGACGGGGTGGAGAGTAGGTAAACATACTCATGTTTGATGAGATTTCTTAACCAAGGGCTGTCGTTGTTTGCACATGCACGGTGAGCTAAAGGTCAGAAAAAATGCCCGTTTTTTTTTTTTTTCCTCCTCATGGCACGCCGTTGCGATCGACCAAAACTGCCTCGTGATTGACTGGTCGATCGCAATCGACGCATTGAGCACCCCTCTTCTAACTAGTCAGCCATGTGCCACCTACTGTATAAATTAAAACATATAAATATATAGTGATCATATTGTATAGGCATCAATATAGAATAGAATAGAATAGAATAGAATAGAATAGAATAGAATAGAATAGAATAGAATAGAATATAGCTTTTCTGTCACTGTCACAGCAACAATGAAAATTAGTTACACAGAGCCGTGCCTGTGGAAATACATTTATATATTTATATACAATCTCATGCCTACACACACTGTATATATTGTACAGTATGTTACGGTAATTAAGTTTGTATTACTGATTATGCATTTTTTGTTGGATGTAATCTACATTTTGTGGGTTTGTAACGTATAATGAAAAATTTGGAATGAATTGAATCGAAATGGCCATCATAAAAGTGGCTAGTGACACATCTTCGGTCAAATTAAAAGCACATTGTGTAGCTTGCAGCGATGCCACGGGGCTGTTGTGTAACGCGCCATCAGTCAACTCTGTGTTAACTGAGTCTGACTGACTGCGTGAGAAGCTTGACTCTGACAAAGAGTCGTCTTCTGACCTGTGAGGCTAATAAAGTGCATTGTGGACTGTGGCAGTCTCGCTGACACAAGTCAGCCTCCAGTGACACCTCCCTTACACTTGCACTCAACTATTTCACTGATAACTGAAATTAATTTACTGTACTGGCATGCCTAAAAGATATAAATGTAGTCTTTTCGAAAGAAAAGATGAAGTATTGTAACCACTTTGTAGTTTGCTGTAACTTTTAAGACACAAAGGAACTTTGGAATATCATGGTACCTTGACTTTTGGAAATTGTCCCCTTTTACACTTATTTGGCCAGGGAAAATAAAATATTTTGGTTTTCAAACCCAACTGATATAAAAACTTCAAACACGGACCGAGAACAGCCACACCAGAGGGTTTCAATTCTCAATTCATTTAAGTTGCCAACTTAGTTACAGATTGACTCAAAATCACAAGTCAAGGGAGCACTGTACTGTATATAGTACTTGGAAGACATTTCTATTTCTATTTTCCTCTCATGGTGATTGAAAGGGAGCGAAAGGGGAAATAAGCGTTTTTTCCCGCGACCGAGCAGAGTCGAGAAAGTGGGTGGATTTAGCGGTGACGTCGGTACTCATAAGATGCTCATACATCACCGAGCGGCCTCTCAAGGACACAGAGGAGCCAGGCGGAACAAGATCACAGACCCACTCACGGTCTCGGGGTACTTGACCCCACTCTCGCCTGAGTTGTGAGGACTCCCGCTCACCAGAGTGCTTTTATCCCACCAGAGAGGAGAAGGTCAAGATCAGCCAGTAGCTTTTAGAACACGACCATTCAAGAGATGTGAGGAAAGTCTTACACTAAAGAGAAAGATGTGCATGGAATCTACTCATAACTCATAGTACATGCCTGCTATTTTTTTAATCAGAAACTCGAGTCTCTTCCTTTAGACAATTGATCTTCTGTCCCTAGGCTACATTCATATGTACGTAGATATTTTTTAAAAGGCAGGTTTGCTTTTCAATTGCAGATATTTTTGAGTTATTCGATTTACCTTTCAAGACTAACAGATTATTGTGTTCTCTGACAATATAAGCACAGAACTTACCAAAAGAAAGACTCTCTTCTTTAACTAGAAAACAAATAGATTGGATTTACACACACACACACACACACACGCACACAGACAAACTCACACACACACAAATGCTGGTGTCTGTTCCAAAAGGGGAGAAAATTTGCTTTTTGTGACATGAAACATGTCAAGCACAAGTGACTTTGACCTCAGACAATGCATGCTTGTTTTTGATGGCAAAATTTATTTTTTTTCATTTATTTGATGTTTCTAATCTTGTCCAACTTCCGATGTGGTGGCATTTCTGTTACTCAAAATAGGTGTGATATAAATTGGTGATGGATTTTTTTGCCGACATTACCAAAGGTGGGACTTGGGACTTGCTTGACCAAAAATACTGTAAGACTTGACTTGCCTTTAACTGAGAATTCATGAGTCTCGACTTGACTTTGACTTGAGCTACGTAACTTGACAAATCCTGTCTGTTTTCAACCAGAAAGCTGAATAAAACTTACAAGATAAGATCCAACACAACTATGATATCTAACGTCATCCAGGACTGTTGAGAAAACCTTCTTGCTGGGTACTTAGGTGGAAAGTATAACCAGTGAACATGATACCAACATGGCCAGATTAGAATATCCAGACATAATGAGCCTTCCGCCAGGCAAAAATTTCAGATTTGGAAGAATTGTTCTCCTTTCCCCTGTAGACAAACAGTTTGTCTTTCAACTTCTGCTTCAAATCAGGGGTGATTTCTGGCCAGGTTGAAACAATGGTCTTCAAAGTGCTGGCTATAGCCTGGCTGTGTTGACCGGGACATCTAGATGACGCCTTGTATGCATTAGCATCTTTGACATGTTTCCACAGGTGCCAAACAGTTTAGGCGATTTACCGCCACTTTGGACTGTGAATACAGCAAAGAATGCATTTGTATTAGTCATATGACTGCATGCATCAGACCATGACTTCCAGATCGTGACGGTCTCTGTGTTTTCGGTCAAATAATTTTCAGCAAAAAATATAACATTATCGTCAAACCGTAAGATCACAGATGAAAAAAAAACTACAGCCTGTCAAAGAGATGGTTTGTATTTCCTCTGTATTTGCTAATATATGGACTTTGCTTCTTGTTGTCCTGGCAAAAGAGAGACACGTGCTTTAGGTGATGAATAAGTCTGGAGCTCCATGAGCACTTAGCCATGTCTGGACGGCCAAGAGTCACTTACAAGATGACGGAGAGGTTCTCGCTGAACATTACTGAGCAGAAATTGAGTGTTTATTTGGCTTGTTGGGAAACAGAAATTTCAATAACTACTGGATGAATATTTTATCAATCTTCTTTTTTTCCTTTCGACTTGTTCCGTTAGGGGTCACCACTGCACATCACCTTTTTCCATGTGAGAATTTCTTCTGCATCTTCCTCTCTAACACAAACTGCCCTCATGTCTTCCCTCACAACATCTATCAACATTCTCTTTGGTCTTCCTCAAACTCTTTTACCAATCAGCTCCATCCTCAGCACCCTTCTACCAAGATACTAACTCTCTCGCGTCTGGACATGTCCAAAACATCAAAGTCTGCTCTCTCTCACCTTGTCAGCAAAACATCCAACTTTGGCTGTCCCTCTAATGAGCTCATTTCTAATCCTATCCAACCTGGTCACTCCGAGTCAGAACCTCAACATCTTCATGTCTGCCACCGCCAGTTCTGCTTCCTGTTGTCTCTTCAGTGCCAACATCTCTAATCCATACATCATGGCCAGCCTCACTACTGTTTTATAAACTTTGTCCTCCATCCTAGCAGAGACTCGTCTGTCATATAACACACCAGACACCTTCTGCCAGTTGTTCCAACCTGCTCAGACCCGTTTCTTCACTTCCTGACCACACTCACCATTGCTCTGTATTGTTGACCCCAAGTATTTGAAGTCATCCACCCTCACTATCTCTTCTCCCTGGAGCTTCACTGTTTCCCCTCCACCCCTCTCATTCACACACATATATTATGTTTTACTTCAGCTAATCTTCATTCTTCTCCTTTCCAATGCATGACTCCACCTTTACAGCTGTTCCTCCACCTGCTCGAAGCTTTCTCTACAGATCACAATGTCATCTGCTAACATCATGGTCCAAGGGGATTCAGATCTAACCTCATATGTGGGGGGGCTCTGAGCTGATCCCTAATGCAATCCCACGTCCACCTTAAATTCTTTTTTCACACCTACGACACACCTCACTACTGTGGTGCCCTCATACATGTCCTGTACTATTTTAACATACAGTGATGCCTCGGTTCTGGACCACAATCGCTCCAGAAAACGGTTCGAGAAGTGATTTGTTCGAAAACCGAATCAATGTTTCTCATTACAATGAATGGAAAAAGAAATAATGTGTTCCAAGTCGAAAACATTTGGCTTTTTAAAGCATTTTTTTAGCTTTTCCTGATGATAAACTGCATAGAAATACTTGTATAGTTTCAATACTTTATATAATAAAATAATTTGAGATTTTTTTATTTTTTAAATGTATGCTTTAGTAGTAGAGTATGCTAGGCTGGGAAGGCATTGCCGTATCTGTAGCAACTCAGCCCCCAGTCTTCTAAACTCATTTTTATGAACAAACATGCAGAATAACTTTAAACAAGCAACTTGCCTTCTTTGGAGCAATGATTGGGGGTTAATACAGTAGTCCTCGATAAGAAGAAAAACAACAGTCACTACCGGGTCATGTCTGTGTACAGAGGATGTGTTGAATACAGAATAACAAAAGTGCTCAGGTTGCGCCGTGCGCGTGATGTCATTTCCAGTTCTTTTGGGTGGCGGGGTGTTTGAATTAACAATAACAAAGTGCATCGTGGTTGGGTCGGCTGCTTGCGCCGTACGCATTATGTTATTTCCGTGTTTTTCGGCGGCGTAAGAATTCACAAAAAGTGCGTCGTGGGTCAGCTGCTCTGGCCTCACGCAATATGTTATTTCCGGGTTTTGTCAGGGGCGATCGAGTACCGATTTTCATTCGAAAACAGAAGCAAAAAAATCTCAAAGTTTTGTTCAAAAACGGGGACATTCGAGAACTGAGGCTTTACTGTACTTTTCTGCCACTTTAAGACTTCCGAATGAAGTACCACAGTTCCGCTCAACTCTCTGTCATAGGCTTTCTCTAGATACACAAAGTCATAGGTAGCTCCTTCTGATCTTTTCTGTACTGAGTCTGTGGTTCTCTTTCTTCTGTTGCTCACAAACACTCACTTCTGTCCTGAGTCTACTCTTTCCCATGATTTATTTTATGGATCATAAACTTTATTCCTCTATAGTTCCCACGGCTCTGCACATCGCCTTTGTTCTTAAGGCATCTTTTCATGCACTAGTATTGTGTTGATCAAGTTGGTGAAAAACTCAGCCATTTGTCCAATTGTCAACAGTACCAACAGCCTGAGCGTTTTTCATCCTTTAGTGCCTTTCAAACTACCTCCTTACTAATCATTGCCACTTAGTGGTCCACTACACCTGGCTCTTTTAGCCTCATTTTCTTCATTTGTTAACTCCCTAAAGTATTCTATTTAGCACACTACTTGCATCAGTTAACACATTTCCATCTATATCCTTAATCAGTCTTACCTGCAGCAAATCCTTCCCATCTACATCCCTCTATCTGGGGAATCTGCAGAGATCATTTTCTCCTTCTGTCGTGTCCAGCCTGGTGTACATGTCCTCATATGCCTCTTATTTAGCCTTCGCCTCCTCTACCTGTACCCTACGTTGCATCTCAATGTAATCCTTTCTCCTCACCTCGGTCCTCTCATTGTCCCACTTCTTAACTAACCTCTTTCCTTGTATGTCTTCCTGTACTTTGCGGTTCCACCACCAAGTCTCCTCGCCGTTACTACCAGAGAATACACCAAGTACTGTCCTGCCTGTCTCTCTGATCAACTACATTTTATCAAGACTATTGATTGGAAATAATAAACTACACATACTTCCTTACTTTACCCAAGTAGATTTTCAAATATCTGTACTCCACCTGAGTTTTTCTCTATGTTTTTGTGTTTGTCAATCTTGGGTTCACCACAACCCCTCCTGGAAGCCATTACCCTATTGTGGTGGAAGGGTTTGTGCGTCCCAATGATTCGAGGCAGTGTCATACTTCCTTGTCCTCAATTCCTTTCACTTCATTTATTAAAACAAGCAAAATCCTTGAAGAGCCTTTATAATGTCTCCAAAAGGGGGCACACATTCCTCATACACACTCTAAAGAGTTACCTGTCACGATGCCAACAGAAAATCATTTCATGTAGCATGTCTTTACAAACCCGAACCCTAACCACCTTGTAGCTGCACATATTCCACATACCATCGAGTCACTGAGTGTGACCACTGAACTGAACATGTTTTTCTTCCCGCAGGCGGAGGGCTCCAACTTCCTGCAGCTAGGCTCATCCATAGAGCAGCAAATAAATGGCATGTTCAAGGTAATGGAGGAATACAACTGGGACAGCTTCGTAGTCATCACCAGCCTGTATCCAGGCTACGAGACCTACGTGGATTATGTTAAGGCCTATATCGATAGCAGCTACTTCATATGGGAGCTCCAGGATGTTCTGACATTCGATATGTCAGCCGACGCCACCAATGACATCCGAGCGCGACGTCTGCTGCAGCAGATCGACGCCCAGGTGCTCCTGGTTTATTGTTCCCATGAAGAGGCCCAGTATCTCTTCACCATGGCGGCCGATGCTGGACTGGTGGGGCCGGGCTACATCTGGATTATTCCCAGTTTGGCCCTGGGCAACCCGGACATGTCGCCACCCGACAGTTTCCCAGTGGGGCTCATCAGCATCATCACTGACCGCTGGAGGATGAGCCTGAGAAAGAGAGTACGGGATGGCGTGGCCATTGTTGTGAAAGGCGTGCAGAGTTACCGCAAGCAGAGGGGCTTCTCTCCAGAGGGACAAAACGACTGCCACAATCCCGTCAAGACTATGTCTACCAATGAGACGCTCTTCAGGTAAGCACAAGACGGAATTGTGCCATGGGAATATATCAGAAAAGGCTGCCACGTGTGATCGAATAAAAGGAATAGACTTGGCAGAAACCTTGAGGTTTTTCTGCTCACGCTGTTTGCTGTTTGGAACGGTTCCATAATTCCTTCCACCTTGTCTAACACCCTATATCCATCTGAAGAAAAACATTACTGAAGCATGATGATGCCAGCAAAGCGCTCCTTCAGGCTTGTGCTCATTATTAATAGTAACATTAGAATAACCACACCCATCTGCAATTTTGAGAGACCATCGAAAACAGTGACTCATATTTAACATGACTTTGAATGTGATTGGTCAGTTCTGATTTGAACACAACCACATCCCAATTATAATGATTAGATTAGATTAGATTAGATTAGATTAGATTAGATTAGATTAGATTAGATTAGATTAGATTAGATTAGATTAGATTAGATTAGATTAGATTAGATTATGGTGGCACGGTGAAGCAGCTGGTAAAGCATTGGCCACACAGTTCAGTTCTGAGGTCCCGGGTTCAATCCTGGACCCACCTGTGTGGAGTTTGCATGTTCTCCCCGTGCCTGGATGGGTTTCCTCCGAGCAGTCCGGTTTCCTCCCACATTCCAAAAACATGCAACATTAACACTAAATTACCCTGAGGTGTGATTGTGAGTGCGCATGTTTGTCTCAATGTGTCCTGCGATTGGCTGCCAACCAGTTCAGTGTGTACTGCATCTCCTGCCCATTGACAGCTGGGATAAACTTCAGCACTCCCCGTGACCCCCGTGAGGATAAGCGGCGAAGAAAATGGATGGATGGATATTATATTACATTATATTATATAGTTTCCAGACGTGCACACTTCTGCGGATATATTATTTCAGTGGTTTTATTTTATTTCCAGTCTTGAAACAAAATTCGTGAAAGTACTCAACTAAATTTTACAGGTGATTGGTCACAGTAGTGGTTGAAACCGTTTTTTTAAATGATTTATCTTGGTAATTTTTTTTATATCACAAAAACCTTGAATTTGGACAGGGCTGTGTTTTTTACTAGTTTTACTATGTTCTGATGACCAACCTTCATTTGTTCCATATTAATTATCCAGCTATCCAAAAATGGCATCCATTTAAAAAGACATATATGAAAATTGCATCCATTTAAACAAATAATAATATAATAACAAATGCATCATTTCGGTTTCAGCAGCAGGTTAACATTCGATTTACCCCCAATTTTGTGCATTACTTTAAGCACGATTGAATGATACAACATCAAATAATTGCTGGTGAGAAAGATTTAACAATATTCCAAAAAAGTCTTCAGCAAAAATATTGCAATTTATCATTGGATTGCTCCCTTGTTGCCCCTGGTCACACACTCACAGTTTGTCGTAAAGACATTTCCTTGGCTGGATATGACGAGCAATTGCCGGCACAAAGTAGTGGATGTTAAGGTTCCCCTCAAAGACATCCGTTCCCCGCTAGTTGCACAGTTTCGTCTCTCCCGACTCCCTGACACAGTAATTCCAATTCCACTACTGCACTTAACTTGCCAACAGAAGCCTTGATAAAATCAACACCAACTGCAGTGAAAACACACTACTGTGCTCTTTTCATTGTCAAGAGTGCAGCAGCATTAAAACTGTTCGACTGCGGTAAACCTAAGGACTATCTGTGAATGGGTGCAAACTCCAAATCATAAATTTCCAATGAAATTGTGTCAGGATGTTTATTTATGTGGCAAGTCATTCATGAATTTGAAAGTGAGGCTCTAGTGAAGAATGCTCTCAGCCAAGGGCTCATTCATATGCATGTTTGGATTGCGTCGGTCTGTGCACACCCACACACACACACACAGAGCGCGTGAGAATCTCATCCAATTGGTTTGTGGGATACGGATCGGGGCCTGGAAAGGGTCAAGGAGGGACAGAGGAAATTGATTAACTCCACGAGGAATCCTCGTTGGAATTATATTTGCTCAGACATGCTCTTCATACATTGCAGGAGATAAATCTACTTACGTTATTTTTGGTGGTCTGCCATTTTTGTGTTCAGCTGTCGTGACACCAAAAGCTGTTTTTCCCGCTCAAGTGACAATTATTTTAAAAAAAGTGACTAGGAAGTTGATCCCCACTAAGAATTAGACAACAAAAGCGAAGTCATTTGTAGAGGTGCAGCTATAAAATAATCTTAAATTATTCTCCCGAGTATCCCATTTATTAGTTGAGTAGTTGGATAAAAATGTATTTCACTTCATTTAACAACAATACCACTACAGAATATGGAGATGTGTATGTAATATGTGGGGGGGGGGTAAAGTTTTTTTGTTTTTTTTTACTACTTGGGGTCCCCATCATGAGTCTGCCATTCTCTACTCTGACATAAATCATTTTACACTTGAAATTATGTGAGTGCTGGGATGCACATCTCATAGAAACAATGAGTCCCAATCCTGGAACAATTTATCATAATGGAATACAGATGCTCTAACCCTCTGCTGTATGACAGTTCTTGCTTCGCAGTCTCCCTTCACTGCAGATTATTTTTGCAATTTTTTTTCTCTTTTATACTGTTATAAATGATATATATTTATACTGGTATCATGATATTACAGCATACAGTAATCAACACACAGTTTTGGAACCCATCAACTGTGTCTGAGATGGTTCAAATGTAACTACAGTACATAGTACATTTTTTGAAATAGAATTTCATATTCTAAGAGCTACCTTTACTTATCCACCACTTCTTGCCGCGTGTTTGGTGTCCCTTAAACTGTGTCCTCACCCGCTGCCATCCATCTCATCACGCCTTTATACGTCTGAGGCGGTGGGGGATTGAGTGTTGAGTGGTGAGGGGGCGGGGTGTCACTGGTGACAGACAGGTGTGGCCTGTCCTTGGAAATCCTAAAAAAAGATGTTGGAATTTGTATGTAGCAAAGACATAATTGTAGCAGTACAGCCAGTTTTGGTTAGAAGATTGACCATAAAGAAATAAAGCTGCAGTAATACCACTGTGATGTGGAAAATTAAATGTTGGCTAGATGAATAAATTTCTACAGATTTTTTTTTTACACATTTTAATCGGTTAAGAAGTCATGAATTTGAGATTAATTTTCTTGAAAAAAATCTCCATTCATGTCCATTTATTCTTTTAATATTGAAATTTTTTAACTGAATTTTTTTTAGTAAAGAAATGTTAAATTTGAGGGATTAAAAAATATAGCCAATCAATTGATGAGGGAATTTTCTTGTGGGAAATGTTTGTTCTGGAATTTTCTCATGGAATTCCAGCACAGTATTTTTTTTTTGTTAAAAAGAGGTACTTTATATTGTTGAACATTTTAAGATGTAGTGATTTGAATTTTCTGTGAAATTGCATATTTGAGGTGAATTTGATTTAAAAAAATTGAATTGGGGGATTTTATCAGTGAAAATCATTTGAATATTGTGGAAATGAAAAATTAGGAATGTTTAGCATTTACAACACTGATGTGACATGAATGGGAGAAATATTGAATTATTGAATATGAATATTTATCCAGTAATTGTCAGTGTTTTTTTCCCTAGGGAATAATGTAAATTTGTCTTTCTTATTGTTATTTGAAATACTCGGAATGCTTCATATTTTGAATATCAAGGTTTTGAATAATTTGAGAAATGTTGAATGTGAAGTGAATTTATTTTTATTTTTTTCTTCTAATGAGGGTAAGTGGTAAGGAAAGTTTAACGGATGGATGAGTTCTGGAACAGCAATAATTCTGTGAATGTGTACAAGACACTTGCCCAGAAATCCCAACTGATGTGAATATTTCAATGTGCGAATGTTTGCTCTTCAGCCTCGAGCAGTTGTCACCATATGCGGCAGAAAGCATATTTTGTATTCAAACAAGGTTGTTGGGGGACACTGGGGGTGGGTTATGTTGCTAATGGGCCATTTCTCTGATGTCATCTCCATAGGGGAGACGACTTGATCTTGTGTGAGGCCAAAGTGTCAGTGGGGGGGGGGGGGGTGGAAACGACAGAACATTATCTCGGGCTTTGATTATGCACCAATCCCCTTTTGAAATAACCCCGCGGGCACAATTTGGGCTGCTACATACTGAAGGTTGAGCATAAAAAAGGACGCTCTCGCTACTGCCTTTGCATTCTTGCACATCAAACAGTAGCAATCCCAATTGTGCTGGCGCCATTCCTGTTTGGATAATGAATCAGTTAACCTGTCAATTGGATGATCACAGATTATCCGATTTTTCACCCAAGCATGCGCACTTTCATCACCTCCGCTGGAGCGACGCTTAGGGATGGGAGGAGCAGCGCCGGGGGTCTGATTTTACGGCCATGGAAGTGATGAAAAAAAGCGATCAAAGGAGGCTAACGAAACGGAGGAAGTGAAGTTATTAAAAAACACAATATTGTTGCCGAATCCAGATGGAAATAACTGGCACAACCTTATGTCAGAATAGACAAAAAAATATTTTTTTGAAGCGACCCTGGTCCATCTCGTCCGGAGTTCTCAAGGTTTAAACAGCTCCTGTATTTTCAATTTTAGATTATCTATATATTTAGTCAATGCCTGATTCATTTCTTTTAATAATGACTTAGCAGAAATAACAGCACAGAAATTACACAGTTTAATGCGTCTTGTCATTTGTAAGAAGCTCACTAAACATATTTTGGGGTGTTTCTTAGCACAGAAATTAATTGCCCTTGTTTGTGTGATATCACAGAGAAAATCTGCTCAAGTAAAAGAGTCTAACTGAATTATTTTTAAACTCATCTCTGTCCCTGTTAAAATTATCCACCCACAAGCTCTCGCAGGCCAAAATTTTCAGGGGCTTTTGAAGACGATGCGTCAAAATTACCATGACAAACGTCATTTGCTCTCAAAACTTAAATAGCTCGAATGGAACATTATTCATCAGAAGGAAAGAGTGAGAGGTAGAATAAGGAATCTACTTCAGTAATCTTTTTTTATTTTGATGAATTAATTTTTTATGGAGGTAATTTTTACGCATTCAAAGTGCTGATTCCGGATTTATTTCTAGAAAAGTTCCACAAAAGTGATCAACACTTATCACAATAAAGTGAAGTGAAGCTGAACATTTACATTTCACACTTGTGAACATTAGCGTTCCAAGACAAGCTGGCTGAAACCTTCTTCCATGCTTTCCAATTGAAAAATTTACTTGATAAAATGTATTTGTCAGTGGCATAAACACTATATACTGAGATAGTTTTTATATATCTATAATGTAAGTGCTCTGTGGTTCTGATTGTAAAATAGATTGTCATACTTTGGCCAACCTTGGCCTAAACTCGGGTTTACAAGACTGACACTTACTCCCCTCCTGCATGCTAAACATGAAGCAGCTAATATTACTCCTTTAGTTTTTGGGTCACTGACTTGGCTTCCCCTTGTGGGCTTTCTTCGGTCATTTTGCAGGCACATGCTGAACGTCACCTGGGAGCACAATGACTTCTCCTTCAACGCCAACGGCTACTTGGTGAACCCAGCAATGAACATCATCACTCTGGACCGAGAGAGGCAGTGGGACAAGGTAATGATTGTTCACGGCCGGCGAGTTCAGAACAAGTCGACGTCTGCTGAGGTTTTTTTTTTTTTGTGAGCCGCTGTGGCGGTGATTTCATCCATCAGCAATCTCGTTATTGAAGCTAGTTAGAGGCCATTGAAGCACTTAATGAAAGATCGTCTGACACGCGCACAACTCCACCTCGGAACACCATCCCAACTTTTTAGAGGTGGGGTTAGTACATCCTATACAGTATTTGCAAGTCATAAGTAAAACTCGAGTCTTAACATTCAAGTCCTAAGTTACTGTGGTGAAAATCAAGCAAGTCAAGTCGAGGCCTGAAGAAATTTAAAGTCAAGCCATGACTTGGGTTAACCAAATAATAAGTCAAGTCATAAAATCTTGCTAAATCACGACCAATTCAATATTTGCTTCTCATCACCTTTACTTGTGTTTTTGAGCTCTACAGTACAAACTAGGTATGGGCCAGTATCAACAGGGATCGCAAACCAAGTAAGTAAGTTTCTTTCAGCGTCGCCACAGCGTGTCATCTCAGATGAACGCACATATGTTTGGCACAATTTTTACGCCGGATGCCCTTCCTGACGCAAGCCTTCTCAGGGAGTGGAGGCCCCAGTGGGATACGAACCCACAACCCCTCGTTTATCAAACCAGTGCTCTAACCACTGAGCTACAGCGCCTCAAGGGATCTCAGACCAAGTACCGCTTCAAAAATACTTAGCACTCCAAGTACCACAGCAAAGACCTACATTAGTTGTAGCCGGCCTAAGTATTCATCAAAAATCAGGTGGAGTTCCATTCCTGAAAATTATTATATATGCTGTATCATGAATAATGTATTAATACAAGCCACTGTAGCATAATGCAGTTTGAATATTAACACTGCATCTCAAATAATGACTCAGTTGTATTGTCCATCCATCCATCCACCCATCCATTTTCTTAGCGGCTTATCCTCACACGGGTCACGGAGAGAGCTGGAGCCTATCCCAGCTGTCAACGGGCAGGAGGCGGGGTACATCCTGAACTGGTTGCCAGCCAATTGTAGGGCATGTGGAGACAGACAACAGTCGCACACACAATCACACCTAAGGGCAATTTTAGTGTGTTCAATTAACGTTGCATGTTTTGGGGATGTGGGAGGAAACCGGAGTGCCTGGAGAAAACCCACACAGGCACGGGGAGAACATGCAAACTCCACACAGGGAGGGCTGGGATTGAACCCAGGACCTCAGAACTGTGAGGCCAATGCTTTCCAGCTGCTCCACCGTGCCGCCCCAATTGTATTGTATTGCACGTTAAAGTTGTATCAACACTGTACCTTAAAGATTAAATGTAAATATTGGATACTTTACATAAAAGTTAAATTCAACTGAACTGTACACACAAAATGCATTGAACTCAGAAAAAAATGGAAAACAGGTTCTTCTTCTTCTTTCCCTTTCGGCTTGTCCCGTTAGGGGTCGCCACAGCGTGTCATCTTTTGCCATCTTAGCCTATCTCCTGCATCTTCCTCTCTAACCCCAACTGCCCTCATGTCTTTCCTCATCACATCCATAAACCTTCTCTTTGGTCTTCCTCTCGCCCTTTTGCCTGGCAGCTCCATTCTCAGCACCCTACTACCAATATACTCACTCTCTCGCCTCTGAACATGTCCAAATCATCGAAGTCTGCTCTCTCGAACCTTGTCAGCAAAACATCCAACTTTGGCTGTCCCTCTAATGAGCTCATTTCTAATCCTATCCAACCTGGTCACTCCGAGCGAGAACCTCAACATCTTCATTTCTGCCACCTCCAGTTCTGCTTCCTGTTGTTTCTTCAGTGCCACCGTCTCTAATCCGTACATCATGGCCGGCCTCACCACTCTTTTGTAAACTTTGCCCTTCATCCTAGCAGAGACTCTTCTGTCACGTAACACACCAGACACCTTTCACCAGCTGTTCCAACCTGCTTGGACCCGTTTCTTCACTTCCTGACCACACTCTCCATTGCTCTGTATTGTTGACCCCAAGTATTTGAAGTCGTCCACCCTCGCTATCTCTTCTCCCTGTAGCCTCACTCTTCCCCCTCCACTTTTCTCATTCACGCACATATACACTGTTTTACTTCGGCTAATCTTCATTCCTCTCCTTTCCAGTGCATGTCTCCATCTTTCTAATTGTTCCTCTGCATCCTCCCTGCTTTCACTGCATATCACAATATCATCTGCGAACATCATGGTCCAAGGGGATTCCAGTCTAACCTCATCTGTCAGCCTATCCATTACCACTGCAAATAGGAAGGGGCTCAGAGCTGATCTCTGATGCAGTCCCACCTCCACCTTAAATTCCTCTGTCACACCTAAGGCACACCTCACCATTGTTCTGCTGCCATCGTACATGTCCTGTACTATTTTAACATACTTCTCTGCCACACCAGACTTACGCATGCAGTACCACAGTTCCTCTCTTGGTACTCTGTCAGAGGCTTTCTCTAGATCCACAAAGACACAATGTAGCTCCTTCTGACCTTCTCTGTACTTTTCCACGAGCATCCTCAAGGCAAATAATGCATCTGTGGTACTCTTTCTAGGCATGAAACCATACTGTTGCTCGCAGATACTTACTTCTGTCCTGAGTCTAGCCTCCACTACTCATTCCCATAACTTCATTGTGTGGCTCATCAACTTTATTCCTCGGTAGTTCCCACAGCTCTGAACATCCCCTTTGTTCTTAAAAATGGGAACTAGAACACTTTTCCTCCATTCTTCAGGCATCTTTTCGCCCGCTAGTATTCTGTTGAATAAGTTGGTCAAAAACTCCACAGCCATCTCTCCAAATTGCTTCCATACCTCTACCGGTATGTCATCAGGACCAACTGCCTTCCCATTTTTCATCCTTTGTAATGCCTTTCTGACTTCCCCCTTAGTAATCATTTCCACTTCCTGGTCCTTCACTCTTGCCTCTTCAACTCTTCCTTCTCTCTCATTTTCTTCATTCATCAACTTCTCAAAGTATTCTTTCCATCTATTTAGCACACTACCGGCACCAGTCAACACATTTCCATCTCTATCCTTAATCACCCTAACCTTCTGCACATCCTTCCCATCTCTATCCCTCTGTCTGGCCAACCTGTAGAGATCCTTTTCTCCTTCTTTCGTGTCCAACCTGGTGTACATGTCTTCATATGCCTCGTGTTTAGCCTTTGCCACCTCTACCTTTGCCCTACGTCGCATCTTGATGTACTCCTTTCGCCTCTCCTCAGTCCTCTCAGTATCCCACTTCTTCTTCGCTAATCTCTTTCCTTGTATAACTCCCTGTATTTGGGGTTCCACCACCAAGTCTCCTTCTCCCCTTTCCTACCAGATGACACACCAAGTACTCTCCTGCCTGTCTCTCTGATCACCTTGGCTGTCGTCGTCCAGTCTTCCGGGAGCTTCGGTTGTCCATCGAGGGCCTGTCTCACCTCTTTCCGGAAGGCCGCACAACATTCTTCCTTTCTCAGCTTCCACCACATGGTTCTCTGCTCTACCTTTGTCTTCTTAATCTTCCTACCCACCACCAAAATCATCCTACATACTACCATCCTATGCTGTCGAGCTACACTCTCTCCTACCACTACTTTACAGTCAGTAACCTCCTTCAGATTACATCGTCTGCACAAAATATAATCTACCTGCGTGGTTCTACCTCCGCTCTTGTAGGTCACTATATGTTCCTCCCTCTTCTGGAAATAAGTGTTCACTACAGCCATCTCCATCCTTTTTGCAAAGTCCACCACCATCTGCCCTTCAAAGTTCCTTTCATGGATGCCGTACTTACCCATCACTTCTTCATCGCCCCTGTTTCCTTTACCAATATGTCCATTACAATCTGCACCAATCACAACTCTCTCGCTGTCTGGGATGCTCAGAACTACTTCATCTAGTTCCTTCCAGAATTTCTCTTTCAACTCTAGGTCACATCCTACCTGTGGTGCATAGCCGCTAACCACATTATACATAACACCCTCAATTTCAAATTTTAGTCTCATCACTCGATCTGATACTCTTTTCACCTCCAAGACATTCTTAGCCAGCTCTTCCTTTAAAATAACCCCTACTCCATTTCTCTTCCCATCTACTCCGTGGTAGAATAATTTAAACCCTGCTCCCAAACTTCTAGCCTTACTACCTTTCCACCTGCTCTCTTGGATGCACAGAATATCAACCTTTCTCCTAATCATCATGTCAACCAACTCCTGAGCTTTTCCTGTCATAGTCCCATAGTCTATCTATCTATCTATCTATCTATCTATCTATCTATCTATCTATCTATCTATCTATCTATCTATCTATCTATCTATCTATCTATCTATCTATCTATCTATCTATCTATCTATCTATCTATCTATCTATCTATCTATCTATCTATCTATCTATCTATCTATCTATCTATCTATCTATCTATCTATCCTCCATCTGTTTGTTCCTCTCCTTAACATTCGAGTAATGTTCAACATTTGCATTAATCGTAACATTAATTACCCGACATTTACGAGCAGGTTTTAGCACTGTCGAAATTTGCCTGCTGTCAGCAGCATTGCTGCGTTTCGCAATTTTCTCACAAGCCAAGTCTAAAAAGAAAAAGCTCAACTTTCTGCCACACAATGAAGACGTTTTACATTAACCTCACATGGCAGCGAAAGAGTTCACAAAGATTCTCAACAAAAGTTTAACGCCACTTTCACCAAATGTTGGCTCATCTTAATGAGCTTATCTTTCTTGCCTCAGGCCTTCTTTATTCTCAGACCTGAACATTGATTTGGCCTTTTGGTCGCCTCTTTCGTAACGTATTTCATGACTGTGCCTTTTGATTGCCTTTTCTTGACTTATTTTAGTGATTATCTTTCAGTGTGGACAGTGTTGCAGTGTTACCTCTCTGTTCCTAACACAATATGGACTGATCCATCCCGAGTTGAATAGTTCATCATTTTTTAATGAACCTTAAATCAGCGGAATGTCTTTGTTACAGCGCTCATCGTTCAGCAGGCATGTAGAAAAAAAACACTTGGGAATATGGACACGAAAGAACAAGAGAAGACAAGGAAACCCTGCAGGAGGAAGAAAGGGAAAAGTTAAAGTCCTCGCTCAATTACTCTGTCCTGGTCTATCATTGCATTGCCCCTTATGGCGACTGATGCAATATTTGGCTTTAAATCACTGATAAAAAGTTGAGAAATGCAGTAGATTTTTTAGTTGACACGAGGAGCAAAGTTTCTAAACTTTGATTACAGGAAGTGGTGTTGACACTAGGGTTGCAAGTTAAGGTGTCAAGCAAGAGTTAGGCTTTCAAATTAGGGTCTCAAGGGTTTGGATTTCATTTAGGCTTTCAAATTAGGAGGAGATGGGTTAGAGTTTCAGATTATTGCTGAAAGATTGGGTTTCGTATCAGGGTTTCAAGTTAGCTTTAAAATGAGGGTTTCAAACCATGGCTCGTGTTCCAAAATGAAGTTTCACACCTTGTTTACCTTCAAGTTAGTGTTACAAGTCATAGAGGGAAGGGGTCAAATTCAGGTCCCAAGCCCGTGTTAGACTTTCAAAATAGAGTTTAATGCCAAGGTTAGTGTTTGAAAATATGGTTTCAAGTCTGTGTTAGTGTTCCCAACAAGGGTTATAAGATTACAAATTTGGATTTCAAAGCAGGGTTTCCTGTCCTGTGTGAACAGTAACCTGCAAAATGTGTTGGTTCCATGCAGTATTAAAGACTCAACTTGTCCTGCTTTAAATTGACCAGGGGTAGTCGAGAAAAAGAGTGAAACCAAAGAACCAGCCAGGCACAGACTCAGCCTTTCTGCCAAAGACAAAAATTCCCTACGGATTCCATATAATTCATACATCAGCAGCGTTTCAATAGCTAGACTGGCTTTCTGCTCTGGTTGTCGCTCAGTCTTATCACAAGGGTTTCTTTTTCAAAGATGAATCCACAATTCAGATACATGTCTGAGGAAAAACCATAGGGACGCTGTTATCTTCATCTTAGTGTATTTTGCAGTCGTTTGAAATTCGGCTGCACTCGATTGAGAGGCCCGTAGGTAAATAGCGGAGACGATCGGCTTGACTCACGGCTAACATCCAGAGACAATCGCATGTTTGCTCGCCCTTTTGCTGCAGCTTACTCGTGATTTCTCTTCATCGAGTTGGTTGAGCACTCCCTTTCCCTCTTTGCGAAAAAAAAAAAAAATGTAATAGACGGTTAAATTAAGACTGCAACATTCATCATGTTGACATCTTATTCAGTACTAAATTCAATGTGACGGCATTCGGTTACTCGCTGCCTGGCACGTCGAGACTGTTTCAGTGTGCTGGTTCTCAAAATAGGGTCCCACGACCCCTAGCTTGCGGGTAAATAAAATTATTTGTAAGAAATTATTGTTGAATTATTTACAAAATTGGATACCTCCACATTGGCTCTTGACAATTGACCAATTTCTTTTGGCTAATTAAAAGGTCTGGGTTTCATCAGAATACAGTGGTACCTTGAGTTCCCCAGTTTACAAGATGTTCAGGTAAAATCCAAGTAGCAGATAAGATTAGGCTATTTTGTTGATTGAATAGTTTTTCCTATAGCATTTAGGTGTATGCATTGTAATGTTTGATTTCAATTTGGATTGTGGGTGGGAGGGAGGGCACTAAAATATGATATTCTGCTCAATTCCCCCACTGCGAGCAATTAGAATTAGCTAAATGGTTGTTACTACGTCGCCTTCCGGCCTGACCCAAAGATCAATTTCCTCTGAAGTGTCCACAAAGGGTGGCTAGGTCATGACTCACAAGCCTTGCTACGATGAGCGATAACGGCGGAAAATTGTGGACGGGAGCTCTAAGATGGGAGATTGTGATAAAACGCCGTTATGCAGGTGCATAGTCAGCAGTTTCATTTAGCGCATTCTGGTCAAAAAGGCGTCATTGCTCACATGTGTCTCCACTATATTTGGACTCTAAAATGCACTAAAAAAAAAAGATTGATTGTATCTATCTATTTGGATGCGGCCTTTTCCAAAGAGACAATACTTTTACACAGCGCTAGTGGTAAAACCCGGTGTCAGGGTTTCAAAGTGAGGTTTAAACCCAGTGTTATGGTTTCAAAACACAGTTCCTGGTTGTTAAGTTAATGTTTCTTAACAGAATTTGGGTTTCCAGTCTGTAATGGAGTGTCAAATAAGCGTTAGCTTTTAAAATAAAGAGTTCAGAGCAGTTATCTAAGGATTTAAAATTTGAGTGGAGGTTGAAAATCACCTTACCTGTTTGGGGTTGCTAACAATAATTATTGCTTCATGTTACGGTTTCAATTTATGGTTATGATCTCAAAGAAGTCAAGAAGAAAGGAGATGCACACCAAAAATGGAGGCGAAGCAATGTGGAGGTGAGAGCCAGGGGAGGCAGAGAAAATAAGCGAAAATATTCACTGTTCACATTGGAGACAGGAGATTGGGATCACTGCTTCACTCTATTCTATTTGGTACAGATTTAAACCGTTATAAAGTTTACTTTTCCCAAGTATCGATCTCTGCCTTCACATTATAATTTTTGTCTGTAAATTCTCTTCTTTTTTTTATTATAATGTCTTTCACCAGAGCTGCGTCTGCAAAGCCTTTTATTTACATTCTGGGTATCATCAGTCATGGCTGCCACAGTCCACAATGCAAAGCGGTTCCTGAACTCTATTCTGACACTGCTGCCCTTAGTCATTAACTTTACGTATTTAGTATTTAAGCTGAATAAATGTTCATGTGTGACGTACATTGGACAGTTAAATGTGAATTTACAACTGTCGTTACTGCATTCATTTTCAAAGTATTTAGCAGTGTGTGTGTTTCTTTCGGCTTGTCCCTTTCGGGGTCCCCACAGCGTGTCATCTCAGCATATATACGTTTGGCACAATTTTTACACCGAATGCCCTTCCTGACGCAACCCATCTCAGGGAGTGGAGGCCCCAGTGGGATACGAACCAACAACCCCTGGTTTACCAAACCAGTGCTCTAACCACTGAGCTATGGGGCCTCCAAAGTATTTAGCAGTAATCCAGTGAAAATTAGTCAAAATGTGAATATTTGCCTTACAAGTCAGTTTACAGTGTACACCCTCCACCACCCTTTTTTTTCTTAGGAGGTGCTGTACTCCTAGTTGGAAAAAAATGCCTATAGCCATCTTTAAGGAATTAAGTTAAGGTTTCAACGTAGGGTTTGTGTCATTGGCAGGGTTCAGCTTTCTAACTAGTTTTTAAATCCAGGGTAAGCACTTCAAATTGAAATTTGAAGATAGGGTTGTGATTTTATACAAACGTTGTGGTTTCAAACTCTGGTTCTGACTTGGTATTAGAGTTTCAAATTGGGGTTTCCAGACAGAAATAGTGTTTGAAGTTGTACTTTTCAAAAGCCAGGATTTGGGTTTTAAAGCGTGGTTTGAAATGAGGATTTCAAGCCAGCATGTTCCTTTTCAGGTGGGGACTTACGAGATGAGCATACTCCAGATGAGGTACCCAGTGTGGCCCCGCTATGGTTCCTACCTGGAGCCCGTTTCAGACTACAGGCACCTGACAGTGGCCACGCTGGAGGAGCGCCCCTTTGTCATCGTAGAAGCCGTGGACCCCCTGACAGGAACCTGCGTCAGCAACACGGTGCCGTGCCGACGACAGTCCAACAAGACCGAGGCGTAAGTACCGATGCTCGACACATCTTAGGGAGGATGGAATGAGTCAGTGATTGTAAATGCAGTGACTGTGTTCGTAATCATTCAATCATTCCATACTCCCTTATCACTATGTAGGGATTCATAGAGGGTAGGGACCACACCCTGAAAATCAAAAATCTACAAATAACTGGTACCGCACCCAAAATGAGTTTGTCATTGCACATGGATTCCACAAGTACCCACAAGATTTCAATTTCTGAGACTGGTATCTTGGTTTGTATCTGTTATCCTTTAATTTCTGAAGCACTGTGTATGTCTTTTTAGATATGAAAGGTGCTACTGATATAAAGGTTTGATTGACTGATTGATTGACCAGTCGATCGCTGAAGCAGTTTTAATCGATCGCGTGACCTCATGCCAAAAAAAAAAAGAAAAGACGTTAGCCCATAGTCCATCTCATTCGTCACTTGATTCAGGTGTGGCCAATACTGTACGTCAATGGCACGGGTAGATTGATTGACATTTGGTTTCACCAATCTTGGCCTCTTCTGACATGTGTCATTGCTCATGGGACAGAAAGCCGGGATCTACCAAGATGGCTTCCGGTTTACACTCTTTCCCTTGTGTTCGTCACTGTAATCCCTGCGATGCGCAACCTCCCATTGAGAAAATGTGAGAGCCTGACTACTTGAAAAGTAGATCTTGGGGCAAAAAAGTGTGGGCACCCAGGTTTTGAGAATGCGTTTAGGTTAAAGTGGTCCAAATCCTCACAGTTTCAGCCTACTTCTGCTTTCATGGAGGACCACAGAAATCAGAGAATAGTTTCTCTTGAGAGGTAGAAATGTTGAGGATTTGGAAACTTTGGAAAACATTTAGTGGCACGGTGGAGCAGCTGGTAAAGCGTTGACATCATAGTTCTGAGGACCCAAGTTCAATCCCGGCCCTGCCTGTGTGGAGTTGGCATGTTCTCCCCGTGCCTGTGTGGGTTTTTTTCGGGCACTCCGGTTTCGTCCCACATCCCAAAAACATGCAACATTAATTGGACACTCTCAATTGTCCCTATGTGTGATTGTGAGTGTGACTGTTGTCTGTCTCCACATGCCCTACAATTGGCTGGCAACCAGTTCAGGGTGTACCCTGCCTCCTGCCCTTTGACAGCTGGGATAGACTCCAGCACTCCCACGACCCTCATGAGGATAAGCGGCTAAGAAAATGGATGGATGGAAAACATTTATAAACATTTTTGTCAATTTTTGACATGTTACAAATCAAACCAGTCCCTTTAAAGTCAATAAATGTTAGTGGATTTTCATGATTGTCAATTTAAAAGAAAGTCCTGTTTTTTAATGGGGTGGAAATTAAAATAATTGTTAGTTCCAGCCCTAAATTAAAGTAAGCATTGGAAGGGAAAATTCTTCTAGGTCATGACTATAAAATAATAAAATGGAAAAACACAATTGTTTTGTTTATCCGGACCCTAGTGATACCCCCGCTCAAAGAGATGGAACTAGAGGGAATACATTCTTTAATGATCACAGAAGAATTTGGGATGTTTGGATACATGCTGATCAACATCCTCTAACAGATGACAAAAACGCCAAAAGGGAAATGTGATGATGAACCGCTGTTTGAGCCAGTCAGTTAATTAAAAGCCCAAATGAAATCGCTCTTGAGCATCACCGCATGGTCCCGCGAGTTTTGCGGTGCATTAACATGTCCATCTTAATTGATTTCTTATCCTATGTGAAGGTGCAATTGGGTGCGAAATGAAGCACCGCCACCCCTGCCGTTGGTGTCATATCATTAACGTAAATGTGTGAGATTTGTCAGCCACACGCAGAGCATCACAGGATCAACTGTTTATTAACATAGGGGGTTTTATCCATTAATGGGATCACATTCCTGAACTGTTCTGGAAGGCGGTCGCTGGTTTAAAATGGCAATATCGTGTCAAACAAGCCTGATGTAGATAGGACTCAGTGGAGCGGTTTGCGTGTATGCATTTGAGAAGAAGGTCTGAGCGGTGAAGGCTAAAATGGCTTTCTGGGAGGACTGGCGCTAAGCGGGAAGGCGCCTGCAGTTTTTGGGCCGCCGGCCAAGCGTCCATGTTTGAAGAGTCATTTCCGAGGACGTGTGGCTCATGCAAACAATCTGCGAAAAAGACACCTTTAGGCTTCAAGCACCTTTTTTCATGGTGCAAGTCAACTTGTTTTCATCTAAATGGAGGCAAAATTAAATTGTTCATTCATTGTGCATTAGAGCTTCAAATTTAGTCACAATGAGACAAAATCTCGAAAAGTTGAATATCAAGGGACCCCCTGGAAATGGCCAAAATGGCTGCTTCGAATAAATATGGAAGACATGTCGTTTCAAGCGTGTCTTCTCAGGACTTTTATGTGGGTCTACCCAAGATGGATATGCAAACTATATTTCACGTAGCTAAGTGAAAATCAATTTGAGGGATGAATTTTCCCCCCAAAAATCTGGTGGGTTCTGAGGGATTGTTATGTTGCCAAACTAGTTATCATTTACAATTTGGATTTCAAACCTGACTAAGGGTGTCTAATTAGTTTTTCAAGTCAGGGTTAGTTTTGAGATCGGGTTTTCGAACTGAAATTGGGATTTTAAGGCAGGGTTTGGGTTTTAAATTAAGGTTTCAGGTTAGGGTTCTGAAATGGGATTTCAAACAGGGTAAGAGTTGTAAAATTGAGGTTTGAGGTCAAAGTTTGAGTTTCAATTGAGAGTTGGACCCAAAGGTTCTTGTGTTAATGTTTTAAAGTACAGTTTCAAGATTAAGGTTTTTAAGTAGGTTTCAACCAAGGGCTAACGTTTTGGGTTTCAAGGCACGGTTTGGGTTTTGACCCATGTCAAGCTAATGTTAGGATTTCAATCTTTTGTTACAGTTCCAAAGTAGAGTTGCGAGCCAGGATTAGGTTTTCAATCCAAGTTTTGGGTTTGAAATTATGGTTCCAAATCATGCTTGGAGTTTTAGAAAAGAGTTCAAGCCAGGGAAAGAGTTTCAAAGGAAAGTTTCACAGCAGAATGTGTAATGTATTTCGATTTCAATCCGTTTGAAATCACAGTTTCAAGGCAGGATTAGGGTTTCAAAATAGTGTTTCAAGACGGGTCTAGTGTTTTGAAGTAGGGTTATAATTCATAAGGCAGGTTTAAGTCTTCAAGCCATTGTTAGGACATAACATTAGGGTTTCACGTTTGTATTTGTTAGCTTGTCAGCTAAATGCACCATGTGGACTTCAAAAGTAGTAAAAGAGAGATCCGGGACCAGCAGAGGTCAATAATTCCAACCACCCGCACGTGCCGCAATCAATCGATCGGAAAATAAAGATTTCCCCCGCTTGTAACGAGCGCCATTCATCCCAAGTGGCACTCACGTTAAGCCGTTGTGCCGCCACAGCATCGTGGGCCACACCGAGCCGTACACTAAGCTGTGCTGCAAAGGCTTCTGCATCGACATCCTCAAAAAGCTGTCGCGCAATATCAAGTTCTCCTACGATCTCTACCTGGTCACCAACGGCAAGCACGGCAAGCTGGTGCGTGGCATCTGGAATGGCATGATTGGCGAGGTAAGTGGCACCTTCCACTCGGGCCCCACAAGTCAGTCATTTTAGTCATTCCTTCTGGTGTGCTTGTCAGGATGATTTTTCCTCTAACTTTTTTTTTAATTAAACTATTTTTTAAACGTTTCAAAATCTATTAATAAACATTTCCAAGAGTGAAAAGAGCCAAGTAATTGATGTCTCCACTCCAAAAAAAGTTCTATGATTGCAACCAAATGTTGTCAAAATGAAACTCCTCAAGTCACTTCAACAAAGTTCCTAGGAACCAATCGTGCTACAAGATAGAGCCAAAGCGCTACTTTGTGTAAATAAAAATCATTGCACTCCAATATAGTTTCTTGGTATTAACATACCACAAAATAGTGCTTTGCCACTTTCACTTTTGTCTAAATTAATTTCCTTAATTCACTCCACCGTAGTCTCTTGGTGACAAGATGCCACATCCAGTTGTCAAAGCACTAGTTTTGTCTAAATTAAGCTCTAAATGAGTTCCTTGGCACCATCCTCCCACCATATAGTGGCAAAGCACTACTTTTTTCTAAATGAAGCTCCTCTATTCACTTTAACACAGCCGCTTGGTCACAAGATACCACAAGATGGTGGCAAAGTACAATGTTGTCAAAACAAAGCTCCTTCATTTCAAATTCATCATTTCAAAACTTTTTCCACCATTAAATTGACAACTCGCCTGTAAAACTCAAAGGCCAGTCTTTTTTTTTTTGTTTTTTTTTTTTGTTTGTTTTTTTACTTTTCAACAGTGGCAATCAAAATAAACAATACAGGAAATGTGTGTACCCGCTTAATTAGGGATGTTCAGAATGAACCAATCACATTCATTGTGTTAAATGGGAGTCAGCACATTCCTGCCACCACTGAAAGTACTATTAATTAAACCCAAATACATTTTGGACAAAAGATTTACAGTATTTTACAATGTTGTATTGTAGAACGTGCGTTAATTGGACAGTCTACATTGCCACTAGGTGTGAATGTGAGTGAGACTGTTGTCTGTCTCCAGGTGCCCTGCGATTGGTTGGCAACCAGTACAGGGTGTACCCCACTTCCTGCCCGTTGACAGCTGGGCTTGGCTCCAGCACTCGCGCAACCCTTGTGAGGATAGGCAGCTTTAAAAATGGATGGATAGATGGATGGAATTACTTACTTTGACATTGTCTCCTCCTAAGCACATGATTAGTTTCTACTTCCTGTGTGTTAACACTTGCCTGTCAGACGCTTTATGCAACCAAGACAAAAGTGTGACACATGACATATGACACATCCTGTAAAACCTGGATTAGGGAATAAGTGCTGCTTTACAATGGAGAAGTTAAAAAGTAAAACTATGAGGATAGAAAGGTTGGTCCGGACCCAAAGTGACTTCCAGGACCACTATGGGGCCTCACAAAGAATGATTTTATCCATGTCAAGAGGACAATCTTGTTTTCTGTTTTTTTTTTTTTGTTTTTGTTTTTTCCCACAGGTCTTCTACAAACGTGCCGACATGGCCATCGGCTCGCTGACCATAAACGAAGAACGCTCAGAGATTATTGACTTCTCAGTGCCATTTGTGGAGACCGGCATCAGTGTCATGGTGGCCAGGAGTAACGGCACCGTCTCGCCGTCTGCCTTCCTAGGTCAGGGAAATTGCATGTACTGTGGGATATTTTTCCAATGCATTTCGCCATAATTTTACATAAAGGATCCATTTCGTGTATATGTCAATGTAATCCTGAGTAGATACTTTGGAGACTTTTCAAGAAATACATTTGTGTAATGTTCACCTTTGAATATTTTAGACATAATTTGTATTGTATTGGTATTAACCAATCCTAGTGATGATATACTGTATCGAGAATAGATGGATGATTTTTTTTATTGGCTGTTAATAAAGCGATAGATAGATAGATAGATAGATAGATAGATAGATAGATAGATAGATAGATAGATAGATAGATAGATAGATAGATAGATAGATAGATAGATAGATAGATAGATAGATAGATAGATAGATAGATAGATAGATAGAGATAGATAGATAGATAGATAGATAGATAGATAGATAGATAGATAGATAGTGTTTTTAAATGAATACTTAAGTGCTTAACTCATGGTATTTTTTTTTAAACACATATACATATGGATGTTGTTTTTGTGTGCGTTTCTAGAGCCCTACAGTCCGGCCGTGTGGGTGATGATGTTCGTCATGTGTCTCACCGTGGTGGCTATTACCGTATTCGTCTTCGAATACTGCAGCCCAGTGGGGTACAACCGCAGTCTGGTGACGGCTAAAGGTAGGGCACGGCCCTCCTCCTCCTTCTCCTATTCTTCCTCTTCGTCCTCTTTATCAAATAATCAAGGTCACATAGGAAATCAATAGAAAAGAAATCGAGTTTAATCTTGGCTCTGAGTGGCCTAAATACAGGTTTTGGAACTTTTTATAACTTATAGTAATTCTCAAAGTATCAACAATCATGACCAATATTAAAATACATTAGCACAGTAACCCTAAGTCTTTATCAAAATGGAAGTCGGGCTTAACAACCACAAAAGTATATTTAAAAAATTTGCAATTCATTGGGACAATATGACAAGTTTGAACATGAATATTATGCTTCCCAGTAAATGTACAAAACTAAAAAAAAAAAAAAAAATACAAGTCCTTAATTTGATCATTTACATGAGTTGCACATGATTAAAATATGGCAAAATGATGGAACTTAACTCTCTTCTCCTCAAAACCCCTAAAAAATGAAATAATAAATGTCAATTTAGCTCATTTTAATCATGTGAAACGGATGTAAATGTTGGAATTAAGCCAAGTGTACAGAACTTAAATATGGATTAAATTTTAAATGCATTGCACATAAAAGTTGAATAAAAATAGACCTAAATAAATGTTTGAAAACAAACATTAAAAATACTATGAACTAGACTTGGGTAGCTTCCTTTAACTGCATCTACAGTTTTTAAACACACTTGTAAACGTTGACTTAACTTAATATGCATTTTTTTGTACATTTTCTTGCAGTTGTTTGATGAAATATTCTTTTCGTATTTTGTATTTAATTCAGTTATTCTTTCATATACTACTAAGGGAGCCTTCACTCCAGTCATTAATAATCTCAGGCCTAAACCTTTCTCAGGCTATTTCGCTCTTGTTTAAATCTCCTCCATAGACCCCGGAGGTCCCACCTTCACCATTGGGAAGTCGGTCTGGCTTCTGTGGGGAATCGTGTTCAACAACTCAGTACCCATCGAAAACCCCAAGGGGACCACCAGTAAGATCATGGTACTGGTGTGGGCCTTCTTCGCCGTCATCTTCCTGGCATCCTACACGGCCAACCTGGCCGCCTTCATGATCCAGGAGCAGTACATTGACACCGTGTCCGGACTGAGCGACAAGAAGGTAGCGCGCCTGTTACACGAGTATCAAAGTGGAGGGTTCGAAGCAAGGCTGAGGTTTTCCGAGGGTGGGTCAGGGTTGAAAACAGAAGTTTTGAGTAAGGATTCGATATTCTAATTGGGATTTCAAGCCGAGGTTGGGGTTTCAGATACAGTTTAAAACAGAGGTTAGGGTTTCGAACAATGGTCAAGGTTTCTGCAGAGTCTTATAGTTAGGGTTAGTGTTTAAAATTTTGATTTTAAATAAGGGTTAGGATTCTTTTTTTGTCCTCTTGGGCTGTTTGGTCAAACAGGAAGGAAGATCTGTATCCCTTCTATGCTGGAACACAGTGTCACAGTGGAGTTTTTAAGCATGCACTGTTGTACTTTGGTTTGTCATGTATTTGTAAGGCAGAAATTCCTCCAACTGGAAGACAAAAGCACAAACAAACTGTACGAATACAAAAAGAAGGCAAAAGCTGACGCTTATTGGCCTGAGGAAATCGTTTCTTGGTGGATTGAGTCTATGATGCATGTGAAAGGTTTTCCCAACCGCCAACAAGCTTAGCAGACTTCAGCGATCAAACAGGCCACCGCATCTCATTAGCGTTCCGATAAAGTAGTTCTGGAACCTGTTTTAGACTTGAGCAGCCTGTTCGTCTGAGGCTGGACGTGAAATGGAGACGGCTGAGCAGCTGTTTTTCCAGCTGTGTTCTCCCCCAACCACAAACCCACCCACCCCTCACCCATTTCTCCCCCTGTGCCAGCCCCCTTACCTGTGTGTGTGTGTGTGTGTGTGTGTGTGTGTGTGTGTGTGTGTGTGTGTGTGTGGTGTGTGTGTGTGTGTGTGTGTGTGTGTGTGTGTGTGTGTGCAGGTATCATCTATGCCAATTTGACCTTGTATCATCACAGGAGAGGATGACATCAACACCCTAATATCTTGGGAATAGGAATAGTCATTTTCACCCACTCTTTGTCGGACAGACTGATTTCCTCAAGGAATGATGAGCACTAACATTTTTTTCCCAAACTGCAGCTGTCATAAAGCTTTTAACCTTTGAAATCCTTTGTTGCCTGATATTAAAAACTCAAACCCTTACTGTTTGAAATCCTAATTTGAATCACATTTTAAAGACTGCTCTAGGGTTGGGATCCAATTGCAAAAAAGGGATATCGTTTCAAAGTTGCAGTTCAAGCCAGGGTTAAGTTTTCAAATTAGGGTTTTAAGTACGGATTGCAGTTTTAAACACTGGTTGGTGTTACAATACTGGGTTTCAAGCAATGGTTACAGCTTCAGTTCTGGGTTTGGGTTTTAAATCAGGATTTCAGGTGACTGGGGATAGGGTTTCAAACAACGGTTCCAGTTTCAAAACCCTGACTTATCTTTTAAATCCTATCCTGGCTTGGAAGTCTATTTTGAAACTCAACCCTTGTTTGAAATCCTACTTTGAAACCGTAACCCGACACGTGTTAGGTGTATCCAACCTCTTCTGTCTTCCAGTTCCAAAAGCCTCAAGAGCAATACCCTCCATTTCGCTTCGGAACGGTGCCCAACGGCAGCACGGAGCGAAACATCCGCAGCAACTACCCCGAGATGCACTCGCACATGGTCAAATACAACCAGAAAGGTGTCGAGGATGCGCTAAACAGCCTCAAGACCGGGTAGGCATCCCACGAAAGAATCTCTGCGAAACCCTAAAACTGCACTGAAATTTTTCATTTGGTGCCTGGCAGGAAGCTGGACGCCTTCATCTATGACGCCGCAGTGCTCAATTACATGGCGGGTAAAGACGAGGGCTGTAAACTGGTGACCATTGGCAGCGGCAAAGTGTTCGCCACCACCGGATACGGCATCGCCCTGCAGAAGGACTCGCGATGGAAAAGACCCATCGACCTGGCCCTGCTACAGTTCCTGGCTGACGGTAAAATCCAGAATCTGGAGATTCTGGAAAATTCCAATTTTTTTTTTAATTATCTTCATTTTCAAGGTCTCATACACTTTAGAACAGCATATAATGTGGTGCAACATAAAAATATCTGTTGTATAGTATATCCCCATGTCATCATTATTTGGATGGCGTTTTCTTTAGAATTTACAGTAGGTTACCTTCATTTATCCAGGGGGGGGGGGGGGGACTCATTGAGCTTAAACGACTCTTTTACAAGAAACATTCCAAAATATTAAGACAATCTCATCACACAACCATCAGCAGTTTTCTGTGACCTCATTCAAACTCTTTAAAACCAAATCAATGGCCCTGGGTTTCAGCCTTCAAGATGCTTAGAAATCCTTTGAAAGTGTTCAATGAGATCCGATCCTTCAGATTTAGCTGTTGCTGAAGATTGTTCCATGAGTGTAACATAACAAAGTCGCTTTTCTATTATGTCATCCTTGGGGCTTGCACTGCAGGCATGACCAATCAAGCCACGCCTAATCCATCTGGTAGATTGCTGCAACAGCTGGATGCGCTCTTTTTTCTTCTTCTTCTTTTTAATGAATTTCCAAGTTTGGGAATCAGGACTCATTTTCAGCAGACACTCAAGATCAACTGACTTGGACTCGGACTTGAGGGAAAAAAAATGTCATTGGGGTATCTCTGAATAAAGGCATTTGAAGAGTTCAAGCGCAAAGCCATCATGCGCTGTTTAGACGATGAAAAATTTTTTTTTCAGAAACCGCTAAGTGCCATATGCATTTTACTGCATTTTGGAACATCTCCATTGAAGCCAATCACCAGCTCGTAATTATTTACATCATTACACGTCGCACAGTTTCTCGTTAATTGGTGTTAATTAAGCTTTCATTGTGCTTGAAAGTGAACGTAAAACACGAGTTTTACACGGTCAGCAGGTTCTGTGAGGAATACTTTCCTGAGGTTGGTTCCAATGGAGTAAACAGGGATCCTTAAAAAAGCAGCAACCAAAATGACAACTGATTCTGTGCTAACCATTTACATTTTTGATCCCTTTGAAGGATTAGAAACAATGGTGAATGTGAATTCATAGGGTTAGGGTTAGGAGGTTAGGGGTTAGGGTTTTAGGGTTAACCCTAACCCTAACCCTGGGAGTCAAAAATCCCTGTAATTCAATTTCTAACGATCATTTGTTTGGCACATGATTCCACTTATCGACTCCTCTTAAGTCAGAAATGAGGGATGTCATACACGTGTATTGTTTTTATCACTCTTCTGTCCATTTCATTGCTTTTCTATATTAAATGTGTTATGAATAGACGGAAAAGATTTGAGAAAATTGTCATTATTTTCATGGAATACCACATCAGAACATATGATGCTATCAAATATTTTTTAATCAATGAGAATCTGTATGATAATCGATATGGAATGGGAATGTTAAGCATTATTGATAATGGAATGAAAATTGGTCAATTCTTAACTGTTGCATCCCTCCTTTTGTAAAAGTACCTGGCCAATTTTGATAATTGTGAGTGTGACCGTGGTTTTGTCTGTCAGGCGACACTCAGAAGCTGCAGACCGTGTGGCTGACAGGCATCTGCCGCAACGAGAAGAAGGAAGTTATGAGCAGCAAGCTGGACATCGACAACATGGCGGGCGTATTCTACATGCTGCTGGTGGCCATGGGCCTCAGCCTCTTGGTCTTTGCCTGGGAGCATCTGCTCTACTGGAGGCTGCGACACTCGGTGCGAAAGTCTGACCGCCTCGACTTTCTCCTGGCCATCAGCAGGGTATGTTTTGATCTTTATTTTCATGATTTGGGTGGAAAACTTAAATGGGGTTGTCAACCCTCATTCAAATGAATGACAGCCCCATAAAGAAGGTGGTGAAAAAAAATTGAGCACCTCCAAAGATAATTAAGGTACTTTGACTTTATATAAATAGAGGAAACACTTATTACATTATTATTATTATTGATGTATAAAAAAAAAATACCCTGGAATTCTAATGTAGGCATCCCAGAATGCATCTCAGCTTACCTTTTGGCTTTGACACAATTGTGTTTCATGCAGTGCAATCCAGCTCTGGCTTGAAAGTGGGTCTGAGTGTTTGGCCAGCCTAGCTTCCAGGTCACGGGAGGAGACACTTTGTGGGGATGTTTATGGTATAAATTCATTGAATTGTCACATAACAATCAAATTTTAGGCCTTGTGCAAATAAACTGAAATAGTGAGATAACTCTAGATTTGCTGGTTTAATTTTTCACTTCCCGTGGAAATGCACTCCAGACATTATTTGTATACGAGACAAAAAGCAACTTTATCATTGTAGGTACCGTTTAGAGTGTAAAATGAAATGTGTGATGAATTATTCGTTGGAGAAAACACAACTGAGAGGGTTAGAGCGTTGCAGTGCAGTTGATAGCAGGCCAAACAATGCTCAAAAAAAAAAAAAAGCAAACAAAGTGGAGTAAGGCCAGATGAAAGCAATAAAATAACTTGAACTGAAATATTGCGTGCGCTTGTGATCCAGCAGCACCTGCATTTAAATTGCCCCATTAACAGACTCGTGTGTGTGTGGGTGTGTGTGAGAGTTTACGCGCGAGGCAGCCAGGAGCTCATAGGAGGAAGTGCAACCATCAGCACCTGACAGCGTCTTTTTTGTCATTTTCTGTTTTAGTGTTTTGATGGCTCAACCTGACTACTTTTTACATCATGTCTGTGAGAGTTGAATAATTCACTTTGTCCCACACAAGCTGGATACTGATATTGCCTAAGTCAACTCACGCTTGGATGGTCCATTCAGATCCATTCTCTGAGCCGCTTATCTTCATAAGGGTTATGATCTTTAGGCAGAAAGAAAGGTACACCCGGAACTGGTTGCCGTCCAATCACAGAGCACGTCACACCTAAAAGCAATTTACAGTCTCCAATGAATGGATGTCTTTGGGGTTGTGGGAGGAAACCGGAGTGCCCGGAGAAAACCCACGCAGGCACGGGGAGGGCATCGTGCTAAACGCTAAGCTATCACACAAAATTGCAAGTCACCGAAATAAATGATTGGGTAGTACAGGACACTTGTCATGTTGGTCTGGTTGAAACTGCAATATGGAAAAGATTAGCCAAGTATGAAGGGCAAAATAGAAAGCAAATTAGTATGTGTTAATAGAGGAAAATACTCTACTATACAATGTTAAAAAGCCATAACAGGGATCGGATACCAGAAGAAAAATTTGTACCGCTGGAATGTCAAAAATTAACCTATAGTGTACTGTAACATTAGCTTTATATAATAAATATTTATGATATAAAATTAAGGTTATGAGTTGCACAATGATGAAAACATTTTAGTCGCATTAGTGGATATAGGAAATACAAAAATAGCATTTAAGAGAAGACGTTGGCTGCAAATGCTTCTACCATGTTGATGTAAAAATACTTTTGAAATAACAAATATTGGAGCCATAATTTAGCAACATTTATGAGAAATTAAAGTAGTATAGAGTAATTAAAGTGCTGTTTTCTTCTATCCCATTATATAATATATTGCAATAACTGTCCTGCAGCAATGTCTTGACATAATTATAAGAATACGAAAATTAAAATTTTTCTGGAAGCGAATGTCTACAGGTTGGAGGTTTAGCAGTCCTCACCAAAAATGTGATTTTCCTAATAATTGACCAAGTCCAGATAATCAATCATCGGGGTGATTCATTTTTGTATGAGAGAAGTATTATGTAGGACTAGATGTTAATATCGCTCTATTCATGCATATTTCGGTTCCGATGAGGCTCTGTGGGATGTTCAAATAGGTGATGGCACCCTACGGGTTGTCAAGTGGGCTTCCTTCCATTATCAGGCGTTTCGCTGATAGGCCCACGACACTCTCAAGAGGGTTCAGGAGTGAATCCCAGCGTCCAAGGTTCACCCCCTAGGTGCCATCAATTCTCTTGAAGAGTCAACTGGGGTCTTTCCTCTTTATCCACAGCCACTGGCTGGCCTTTTCCACCGCCTTGGAGAGATCTCTGACTGCCTGACGATGGGCCTTCCCTTGGACTCCAAACTCTCTGAGGAGCCTGGATCTTGAGGAGGCTATAAACCCTCTGCAGCCAACTTCCACCAGGCGTACCTTTGCTCTCAAAACCTGCTGTTGCACTTTGGCAAGTCCTGCATACCTCAGCCACTTCCGCTCATACACCACCTCGACTGCCCCATCCCAGGGCACTGTGAGCTCGATGATGTAGATGAGCTTGAGAAAGGCGGACCAAAACACTAGATCTGGTCGTAGGGTGGTAGCTGCAATTTCAGATGGAAAGCTGAGCTTCTTGTCCAGGTCTGGCAGCAGCTTCCAGACTCGCGCACTGCCCAGCTGTCCGTTGTCTGGTGGCTTGTTGGTGTGGCTGGTTTGACTCACCCCCTCCCGAACCAGTTGGCTGACAAGGGTGGGAGGGCTTTCACCCTCATCCGCTGGTTCTCCAGAACAGCAGTGAGACACTTCAGCACTTGGTTGTGCCGCCAAGTGTAACGGCCTTGAGTAAGGCTGGTCTTACTACCAACCAGGATGTGCTTCAGTGTTGCAAGACTTGGCCATAACAGGCATTTGGGATCTTTGGCATACCATTGGTTTAGGTTTGAGGGAGAAGGCAAGATGACAGGTGATCTTTTGCCTCCACTCCTTCCCAGGCCAACCACTGCCAGGCCATTGCTTGGCCTGCGACACAGCTTGGGCGCACCTTTGTGCTTCCGACGTACCTCTTGGACCACCAGCTTGCGCCGCTTAGCAATAGTGGCCTTGCTCCACAATGGTCTACTGGCCCCGAGCCCAAGACCACTCCACCCATCCTGCACTCGGCCAAGGATGTCCTTGTGCCCAAGTGCTGCCTTTTCCTGTTCAGTTGCAGCCAGGGGAGTCCATTTCCTCCCAGTGGCCAAAATGGGAGTAGTCTGGGATACCAGCAGATCGCTGGAATCCAGTAGCCTCATTTCCAGTCTTACTTTGGCACATTTGTACTCCTCTGCCAGGCTGGAAATGGGCAGGTGTAACATCCCTTTACCAAAGAGTCCAATGCTGCTGAGGCACCTGGGAAGTCCAAGCCACTTCCTCACAAATGAGCTGATCAGTCTCTCCAGATTTTCTACCTTTGAAAGTGGGATCTCATAGAGGGTTAGTGGCCAGAGGAGTCGAGGAAGTAACCCATACTCCAAGCACCAGAGCTTTAAATTCCCAGGAAGCAGGGTTCTGTCAATTCTTTCGAAGCCACTGGCCACGTCCTTTCTGAGCTGCTCTACTTGTACTTTGTCCTTAAAGGGCTCCTGTCATGATGGATGATTTTTAGTATGTTATTAATGAAAAAACATCAGCCAATATGGGCCCATGGGTTTTTTCACCACAAAACATGATTTTGACCTATCACTCCGCCATGAAAATCCTCTCGAGGGATTTGTTTTTGAGAAGAAGCAGGAAGTGACGTAAAGGACAGCGGCACCCCCAAGTGGACTCGTTTGTTTCAATTAGTTTTACCTCCGGGAAGGTAGCTCGTTCTTCCTTCGTGTTAGCCAAAATGCCGGCTCATTGCATTGCTGGACATTGCTTGAACACTTGGGAGAATGGATTTAACCTTCATAAGTTTGCAAGAGACTCGGTTCATTGTGGAAAATGGATTGTACGGGTGCAGAGAACGAGAGCTTCGTGTGTTCCAAATAACTGGTATTTGCTGCGCGGACGGCGGCGAATCTGAAGAACCCAGCCGAGAATGCCTCACTCAGCCGCGTGCGCGCAGTAATGCGCTGTGGCTCGACGGTGTTCATCAAGTACTGCGGCGGCTTTGAACATCCCCCACAGCGCCGAAAATTAGCCACACTGGCTGAGGCACCACGTTTGGCGGTCACATATTCTGCGAAAGAGGCCCGTCGGGTTTGCGGACAGGGGCGGCTCTGAAGAACCCAGCCGAGAATGCCTCACTAAGCAGTGTGCGCACAGTAAGGCTCGACTGTGTTGTTCATCGCGTACTGCAGCGTCTATGAACACCCCCCTAAAGCAGGACGGCTCGGCTCTGTCATAAGCCACACCGGCCAGCTGCGGTGAGCCACAATGGCTCATCTCCGCCGCGGAAATGGATCGGACGGGGATGCACTTTGGCCGTGATTGCATATCATCTGAATATGGCTTGAAACAATAGTGTAATACTGCACCGAGGGCTCAAAACAATAGTGTAATATTGCCCCAGTAACTTCACTCGGTTGTGTGGTGTTCTCCTTTTCGAAAAGAGCTTCCGTGTCAGAAGGGGCGTGTTTGTCTCCCATAGTTATGGTGCACCGCGTGTTTTCATTGGCGAATGTCCGGGTGACGTCATCGACGGAGGATGCAGCCAATATGGCGACCACTTGGATATCGTAGAATGACACTTCTGCAACTTTGCGCATGGATGCTCTCCGCTCACATTTATTTTTTCGTATAGACATAGAAGTGAATAATGTTATATGTATTTTTCATTACAATATCGATTTTAGAATGTTTATAGGGATGACACTTGGGCTTTAAGAGAGGCATAATACCACCCGCCCAAGGTCTTCACAGGCTTCTCGGAGACAGTTGGAATTGGTTCCTCACCAATGTGAAAGTGGTGGTTTGACAGTTTTCTCTTGATGATGGAGATGCTTCTAGATTTACTCGGCTTGATCTTCATGCGAGCCAACTCGATGTTTTCCTGGAGCTTTTTTAACAATCGTGCAGTATAGACTTTGGTTGTGGTAAGTGTGGTGAGGTCATTCACCTGACCTCTGACTGGAACCAGCCTCACCCCAGGTCTTATTCGTTGCCGACCAACCACCCAGCGAGAGGGTCAGAGGAGGGTCTCCATGGCCAGGGTGAATAGCAGCGGGGAGATGGTACACCCAGCCATGATTCCCATCTCCAGGTCCTGCCATGCAGTGGTGTACCCTGCTGTTGTGAAACAGAGCTGGATATCCTTGGAGTCGGCCCTAACCAAGGTTGTAAACACCGCTGGTATCTTCAAATAGTCAAGCACTGTCTATAGAAGATTATGAGGGACTCAGCCAAAGGTGTTTGCTAGGTCTCAGAACACCACATGACGTTCTCTTCCCTCATTTTTAGCAACTTGGATCTGATGCCAGATGACACTTGTGTATTCTATGCATCCGGAGAAGCCAGGTATTCCTGCGTTATGGATCGACGTGACAATATGGTTGTTACCTTGCAGGTATTCTGCTAGCCTATGAGCAAGCACACTGAAGAAAATTTTCCCTCCGACATTTAGGAGGCTGATCTGTCGAAACTGCCCAATCTCTGATGAGTGCTTCTCCTTTGGGATAAGAATTTCTCCAGCTCAACGCCAGGCAGTTGGTATCTCCCTCTTCTGCCACACGACCCTCATCAGCTTCCAGAGGCATCGCAGGACATCTGGTGTGTTTTTGTACAGCCTATATGGAAGTCCATTGGGAATAGGATCTGATGCAGACCTTGCTCTACGCAGAATATGGATTACCTCACACCACCTGGGTGAACTGATGTCCAGCTCGTGCTCTGATGGATCGATTGGTGGTATATCCGGTGGGAGCATAACTTCTTCATGACAGCGGTCATCTGTGCAGGAATTTTTCAGGTGTTCTTCCAAGACGGCTTTCGTCACAGAGAGACTTCCGCTCTGCTATGCGTGTAAACTGCTGTGTCTTTTTGTATGAAAAGTGCTGACAAATAAAGATCGATTAACAACTTTCGGTGTTACAGTTTTTAGTTTTGGGCCTTGGGTTTTGCAAATTTGATTTTTGGTTTCTGTCAAGAATTTTCATTTTGCATCACTAGTTTGGATGAATCAATAAAAGACTGCAAGACAGGACTGGATAGAAAATGACATCTGAAGTATATCCTTTCCTAAAATCACTCCTGTCCTGTCCCATCCAATTCCTTGAAGTCCTTCTGTATTATTTCCCAGTGTCATTCTGTGCTCTTCTGCCCAGTTTTTTCCTGTACCAACCAAGTCAAGTCCTATACTATCCTGTCCCGTCCGTGTTTCACCAGACGTTAGTTCGGATTCCATCTATCTGTACAGTCTTGTCCGGTCTCTCCTGCCCTTTTCTGTACTGTCCAATCCTGTCCTAGCTGTCCTGTCAAATAAAGTCCTACCCAATCCTTTCCTGACCCATCCTCGCCATGCCCGTTTTATCGAGTCCTCTTCACTCCTTTCTGTCCTATTAAATCTTATCCACGAGTGACTTACGTAATCTAATCAACTTGTCCTGCCCAATCCTGCTCATTTCATATCAGACGCTGCACGTCATTGATTTGTTTTTCCTGCGTCGTGTGTTTTTGTGTGTATGCAGGGCATCTACAGCTGTTTCAACGGTGTGGAGCAGACAGATCGCAATGGCAGCATCCAGAGTCCCGACGTCACCAGCAACTACTCACAGGCTAACATGCTAAAGATGCTAAAGACAGCCAAGGATATGGTGTCGTCCGCCCGAGTGGAGAACTCTCTGGACAGCGCCACCAAGACCTTGGAGAGCTGGAGCCGCCGGGGGACAGCCGACAACACCCGGGGAGGCCTCCCACCCCGCGTGGGCACCAATGCAGATGTGGCACACTGCCGCCTGCCCTACATAGCCAGCATCACCGACAACCACTCCCCATACCCTGTCAGAAGCCGCACTCCTACGTTCCCCGTCCATTATGGAGACGCTGTTGCCCAGCCCCTATTGGACAAACCGCGGGTGATCACCCGGCCCACGCCACTGCGCTATACACTCCCCGCCCGCCATAACCTCTTAGAGAGGACACTGCCTATCTCCAGCCTCAGTAGCCCCCACCTCGCCATTCCCGATGTGTCACCCAGCCCTTCCGTCCAGCCCCACCAAGCTAATCGTCTCTACGTGGGAAACCCGGTTCGGCACCCAGCATCCCCGTTTGTCACCTACCGGGAAATCCAGGTCCCCAATGTCTACATGGAGCATAAATTCCCCCTGAGGAGGAAGCTGAGTTACCCCCCTGACTGTGGGGGCCGTAGGAGGCACAGCTATGTGTTCGACGCACCGGACCTGAGATCAAGGGCCGACTATGATGAGCCGCGATCCTGTCTGGCTGAGCTGCGGGCCAACCAGCTAATGAAAAACCATGCCCCAGACACCACCCAGGGACACTATCCTTGTGCAGCAACAGGACACTACCCGGGTGCTACACCGGGACATTACCCAAGTGCCGCTGCCAGCTGTAACTCCTGCATGAAGTCATATCCTGAACCCGAGATGGATGACGTTCCTCTGTTGGGCAAAGATAAACTCAACCGCAGAGCCTCTTTCCTCAAAGCCACCTGGGGCAATGAACGCATCCGGCAGGTGGATGAGACCAAACCGTCCACTTCCACGTCACCCCGCACCGACATGCCCGACCTATTTCCTCGGGTAGTGGTGCCGGCCAATGCCAAGTCCCACAAGCTGTATGGCAGCCTGGGGCACAACCTGTCCTGCTACCCTCTGGCTGCTGAACCTGCCTACTTGGACCCGGCTCACATGGGGTCATACCCTTACAAGCAGAAACTCAAGTACTCCGACACCACCCGGCTGCCGTCATATCGGGAGGCCATACTGCAGAACACTGCCGGCTTGCGCCGGTCATCGTCCACGTTGGTGCACAGACAATACTCCACCTACCTGAACTCTTACTCAGACCTTCCGGTCTACGTTGCACCGCCCCCGACCCAGTTCTACAACAGCCCCAAAGACATGTGCCACCTGTTCCCGTGCGCCACCCACTGCCCGGAACATGCCATTGCACGGCCCGTGGCTTACCAGAACAGTATGTTTGGGGTCGAGCGGGAGGAGCCTATTTTGGCAGGCAGGGAACGACGTCAGGTGTTGGTTGCGCGCCGGGTGAACAGTCCGTTTGTGCCAAAACCCTGGGGGAGGGTCTCTAGCCTGGAATCGGAGGTGTGAAGAAAAAAAACAAAATGAATAAAAGTGACCACCACCAGTGTATTTTGAGAGGTTGCCTCTCCGATCTCAGTGCAATAAAAACACAAGACATTGACTCACTACTGGGAGAAACCAGGAACAAACTCTTTAAAAGCATTCAACAAGTTAACCTCTGTCATTTTTAAATGCTGACACAGTGGTACCTTGACTGACAGAAGATGTTTTTCAGGTTATAAAAACTTGCCTGGTGGAATTGTTTTTGCAGTTAAGGTCCACAGCTGATGACAAACTTTCCTTGAATGGGACAGTCAAATACAGAATGAAACAAGCCTACACGGCGCTACTGCAGGCCACGAGTGACAGCCTGACGCTCACATGTAAAACCGACCAAAGTTCCTGATGTCACACATTAGGCCACGCTCCTTAAAGCCACAGTGACAACAAACAAATACGATAGTACGAATAAAAATAACACTTTTTTATAAACACACTTTCTTTACATTATTATGTTTTGGTATGCATTTATGCAATAGTGCTATCTTTCTTTGTTAAAATTAATGGAATGTGAATTTCAATGGAGAAAATTGAGTTGATATCAAAGTAAGTTATGAATTCAACGAAACTAGTAAGTCAAGGTACCACTGTGTATATGTGTGTGTGCGTGTGTGTGCGTATATATATATATATATATATATATATATATATATATATATATACACACACAAACAAACTTAAATATATATATATATATATATATAGATGGACATAAATATGCAGTGGGTACGAAAAGTATTCAGATCCCCTTAAAATTTTTACTCTTTGTGTTGTTTCAGCTATATGATAAAAGCATTTAAGGTCAGTTTTTTTTAACACTCATCAATATAAACAAAGGGTTAGGGTCAATGTAAAAACTAGGCTTTCAGCCATGCTACCCTGCGAACGCCCGATCTCGGCAGATCTCGTAAGCTAAGCGGGTTTGGCCCGGTTAGTACTTGGATGGGAGACTCCAGGGGAATACAGTGTACTGTAAGCTTCTCTCCCTGGCTAAATACAGAGGGGTTGGGTCAGGAAGGGCATCTGGTGTGAAACTGTGCCAAACAAATATGAGCGTTCATCTAAGATGACACACTGTGGCGACCCCTGATGGGACAAGCTGAAAGAAAAAGAAGGAGGGTCAATGTAAAAACTTGGAAATGTTTGCAGCTTTATTTAAAAAGAAAAACTAAATTTCCTACTTTTCAGACCCTTTGCTCATTACTTTGTAAAACCAACTTTTCTAGCTAATACAGCCATGAGCTTTTTTGGGAATGATGCAATACGTTTTCCACACCTGGAATTGGAGATCCGGCCCGAGAAGTATCTTCTAGAACTTTCTCCCATCTCCCGACTGCAAATGTGGAGCTCAGCCACGGTGATCTTTGGATTATTCTTTTACGTCTCTATTCCCCCCAATTGCTCAGTTTTGCTGGACGGCCAAGTCTAGGAAGGGTTCTGGTCATCCCATACATCTTCCATTTAAGTATGATGGAGGCCACTGTACTCTTGGGAAACCTAAATGTGCAGCAGAATTATAACCTTGGCGAGATCTGTGCCTTACCACAATCTTGTCACTGAGCTCTTGAGGCAGTTCCTTGATCTCCTGATTCTCTTTCGCTCTAATATGCTCTGTGACCTACATAGAAAGGGGTGTGGCTTTCCTAATCAAGTCCAATCAGTATAATCAAACACAACTGGACCCCAATTAAGGTGTGGAACCATCTCAAGGATGACCAGAAGAAATGGAGAAGGACCTGAGTTAAATATGAATGTCAGAGCTAAGGGGCTGAATATTTATGGCGGTGTGATAGTTCCTGTTTTTCTTTTTAAATAAATCTGCAAAATTTTCAAAAATTCAGTTTTATTCTGCCAATATGGGGTGCAGTGTGTACATTAATGAGGAAAAAAATTAACTTAGATGATTTTAGCAAATGGCTCCAATATAACTGTAAAAAAAAGTAAGGGGATCAGAATACTTTCCTTACACACTTTATATAACTTAACATTTGTTTTTCTTTTACTTTTCTAAAATTATTTTAAGTCAGCCAATTTTTTTGCCATCACTATTATATCGACAAGTCTTCCACTCAAAAGGGGAACGTATATAAAAATGTGTAATGTGTATTTCCAATGTTACGCTGCCCTTTAATAAACAACGTCCTTGCTCTGTCTCAGTGTCCACATGAACACGCTTTTACTAAAGGAGGCATTTTATGCTTGTTTTTTTTTCCTTTTTTACAATTTAAAACAACTCACAGGTGTCTGAATGATAACCCTTTACCAAAATACCCATGGACAGCTTTGTTCTACCTTCACTTCTTGTGAAGTAATATTCTTTGATTCTCTTAAGATTACTTCCACATTTAATAATGACTTCAAATTTAAATATTTATATAGCAACAATTACAATTGTTTTCTCATAATTTTTTCTATCAAACTACGACTTGTATTTTTCAAGCTCTCCTCGTAAAACCGACTTTTACTGTTGAAATTTTTTAGTGATAGAACAACTTTTTTCCTTCTTCTTTTCCTGATATGACTGCATTTTTCAACTTAAAATTATAGCTTCCTCTTAAAATTAAGATTTTTTTTCTACTTAGATTTTGATTTACGCCTCCTCGAGCCGTTACCTTATTGTGGTGGAGGGGTTTGTGTGTCCCGATGATCCTCGGGGCTAAGTTGTCTCGAGCTGTCAAAAAGGTCCTAGGTGAGGGACCAGACAAAATACAACTCCAAAACCCCTATGATGAGTACAAAAATATGATTTTGGTTTCCCTTGCCCGGACGCGGGTCACCGGGACCCCCGCTGGAACCAGACCTAGAGGTGGGGCTCGAAGGCAAGCACCTGGTGGCCGGGGCTGCACCCATGGGGCTCAGCTGGGCACAGCCCAAAATGGTAACATTGGTCACTCTTCCTGTGGGCTCACCACCTGTGAGAGGGGCCATAGGGGTCGAGTGCGATGTGAGCTGGGCGGTGGCCAAAGGCGATCCAAACCCCGGCTACAGAAACTAGCTCTAGGGACATGGAATGTCACCTCTTTGGCAGGGAAGGAGCCCGAGTTGGTGCGTGAGCTCGAGAAGTTCCGACGAGTCACACTCTCCTCTATGCATCGCTTGGGCTCTGGCACCACTCCTCTTGAGAGGGGTTGGACTCTGTTCCACTCTGGAGTTGCCCATGGTGAGAGACGCCGAGCAGGTGTGGGTATACTGATTGCTCCTGCGCTCGGGGCCTGTTTTACCCCAGTGGATGACAGGCTAGCCTCCCTCTGCCTTCAGGTAGTGGGACTGATCCTGACTGTTGTTTGTGCTTCTGCACCAAACAACAGTTCAGAGTACCCACCGTTTTGGAGACCTTAGAGTGAGTGCTGGAGAGCGTCCCCTCTGGGGACACCATCATTCTGCTGGGGACTTCAATGCCAATGTTCGCAATGACAGTGAGCCCTGGAAGGGTGTGATTGGGAAGAACGCCCCCCCCCCCTCCCCCCGATCAGAACCCGAGTGGTCTTCTGTTACTGGACTTCTGTGCTCATCAAAGATTGTCCATAACGAGCACCATGTTCAGGCATAAGGGTGTCCACATGTCCTCCTGGCACCAGGACACCCTAGGTCGCAGTTCGATGATCAACTTTGTGGTGGTGCCATTGGATTTGCAACCGCATGTCTAGGACACTCGGGTGAAGAGAGGGGCAGAGGTGTCAACAGACAACCACCTGGTTGGCTCCAATTTGGGGCAAGATAACGGTCTGATGTGGCAGGCCCAAACGTATTATGAGGGTCTGCTGGGAATGGATGGCAGATTCCCCTGTCAGAAGGAATTTTAACTCCCACTTCTGAAAGAACTTCGCTCACGTCCCAGAGGAGGCAGCGGACATTGAGTCCGAGTGGACGATTTTCCGCGCCTCCATTTATGAGGTGGCCGACCGGAGTTGTGGCCGTAAGGTGGTCGGTGCCTGTCATGGCTTCAACTCGCGAACATGATGGACACCAACAGTGAGGGATGCTCTCAAGTTGAAGAAGGAGTCCTATCAGGCATTTTTGGTCTGTGGGACACCCAAGGAAGCTGAGAGGTACCGACTGGCCAAGTGTAATGCAGCTTCGGTGGTCACTGAGGCAAAAACCCAGGTGTGGGAGGAGTTCCGTGAGGCCATGGAGAAGGACTTCAAGACGGCTTTGAGGAAATTCTGGTCCACCGTCCAGCATCTCAGGAGGGAGAAGCAGTGCACTGCCAACACTGTGTACAGTGGGGATGGGCAATGCGGACCACAACTCAGGAGGTTGTGAGTCGGTGAGGAGAATACTTCGAAGACCTCTTCAATTCCACCAACATGCCTCCCCTTGAGGAAGCTGAGTCTGGGTGCTCTGAGGCGGGCTCTTCTATCTCTGGAGTTGAGGGCACCTTGGTGGTAGGGCCCCGGGATTCTATGAGATTTGCCTGGAGTTCCTGAAGGTTCTGGATGTTGTGGGTCTGTCTTGGTTGACATGCCTCTGCAACATCGGGGACAGTGCATCTGGATTGGAAGATTAGGGTGGTGTCCCCCTTTTTAAGAAGGGTGACAGAAGGGTGTGTTCCAACTATAGGGGGATCACACTCCTCAGCCTCCCTGGTAAGGTCTATTCAGAGGTACTGAAGAGGAGGGTCCATCAGGAAGTCGAATCTCGGATTCAGGAGGAGCAATGTGGTTTCGTCCTGGCCGTGGAACAATTGACCAGCTCTGCACCCTCGGCAGGATCCTCGAGGAAGTTCCCCCAAACAGTGTGCATGTTTTGTGGACTTGGAGAAGGCGTTTGACCATGTCCCTCGGGGAGTCCTGTGGGGGGTTCTTCGGAACTATAAGGTGCCGAACCTCCTGATACGAGCTGTTCGGTTCCTGTACGACCTTTGTCAGAGTTTGGTCCACATTGCCGGCAATCAGTCGGACTTATTTCCAGTGAGACTTGGACTCTGCAAAGGCTGCCCATTGTCACTGATTTTGTTCATAACTTTTATGGACAGAATTTCTATGTGCAGCTGAGGCATTGAGTGTGTCCTGTTTGGTGGCCTCAGCATCGTATCTCTGCTCTTTGCAGATGATGTAGTTCTGTTGGCTTCATCAAGCCGTGATCTCCAACTCTTGCTGGAGCGGTTCACACCCGAGTGTGAAGCGGCTGGGATGAGAATCAGCACCTCCAAATCTGAGACCACGGTCCTCAGTAGGTAAAGGGTGGTGTGCCCTCTTTGTGTTGAGGATGAGATCCTGCCCCAAGTGGAGGAGTTCAAGTATCTTGGGGTCTTGTTCACGAGTGAGGGAAGAATGGAGCGGGAGATCGACAGATGGATCGGTGCAGCGTCTGCAGTGATGCGGACTTTGTGTCGGTCCGTTGTGGTAATGAGGGACCGATATCGAAAGGTGGAGCTCTCAACCCTTACCAGTCAATCTACCTTACAAGCGGCCAAAATGAGAGATAGGGTGAGAAGCTCGGTCATCCGGGAGGGACTCAGTGTCGACCTGCTACTCCTCCACATTGAAAGGAGCCAGATGAGGTGGCTGGGGCATCTGATTCGGATGCCCCCAGACGTCTCCAGGGAGAGGTGTTCCCTGCATGTCCCACCGGGGATGACCCAGGACATACTGGAGAGACTATGTCTCTCGGCTGGCTTGGGAACCCCTCGGGATCACTCCAGAAGAGCTTGAATAATTGGCTGCAGAAAGGGAAGTCTGGGTATCCCTGCTGAAGCTACTTCCCCACGACCCTTCCCGGAAAAACAGTAGAAAATGTATGGATGGATGGATTTGATTTAATGTAAAATTATGATTTTTTAATATCAGAAAATTAAAACTTTCTCATCAAATTATCACTTCTGGCAATGTCATTACTAAAAAAATTAAAGCTGTAACTTTTAATGTAATAGTACATTTGTACTTTATCGCTTTTCTTTCTTTTCAGTATTAAAAAAATGGTTTTCATCACACTAAAAGTAGATTTTGTGCAGACAACCAAAGTTTTCTATGCTCAAAAACACACCAGATTATTTATTTAAGCCTCCATTTTAGTGTCACTATCGGGTTTCTTTGAATGTTTTCAAAATTCAGTGGCCAAATGTAGTTGAACCAAGCAACATTACATTTTGGTGAACTGCAAAAAAAAAAAAAAAAAAAGCCAAAGAAGCAGCTCCCGGAAATACACAGAAATGCTGTTATTTTACTTAGAAATAACCATTTTGGAGTGAATCTGACCATTGTAATGTTTCTTTGACAGTTTTGAAAATTCAGCCCACAAGCAAGTGTAAGTTGGCAACATGAAATTTGTTGGGTATGTCTATTATGAGTAAACTCACAAAAAAAAAGTCTCAAACACCCACACTTGAAAAGACTTCACAAGGTTGCTATCGTGCTATAATCTCCACTGCATTTATTTTGCGACCAGTCCAGGGTGTACCGGCCTCCTCGTTCAAAGTCAGCTGGGAGAAGCTTCAGCTCACTGCATTCGTAAGGAGGACAAATACAGCCAGCATACAAATGTGACAGAGAATGGATGAATGGATGAACTTTTAAGGAGGTAAAGTTTCCCCTTAACTTTGTCTCCCAGACATGCTTCCCCGCAGACGAGGTGTTAGTCATGTGTTTAATCAAAGCACCTGCTTGACTCCGTGTTGGCTCAGAGCCACATTCTCACAAACACACACACACACACACATTTACACACCCAGTATGACCCTCATTACGTGGGTAGCGCAGATGTGTGGACGCCCACTGAGCATCTTTTATAGATCCAAGAACTCATCCTGGCCTGCGCACTTGACAGCTCTGCGCATGGACGCACAAATCCACTGAGGATGCAACGCACTTTTTGTGGGAAATGTTTGAAATTTTCCTTTTTGTGTCTGCTGTCACAAAGCACATATACTGGAGAGTGTCAAGAGTATGTTGACAACCAAGAATGTGTTTCCATAGTTCAAATTTTGGCCTAATCCAAACCAGAAAAGATCCTTTTTGTGTATTTTTTTTTAATTACAGATTCTTCCAAAAGCTCAGAAAACCTCAGTGTCTATTAAGAAAAGATACACAAATAAGAGTACGTTTATGGAAACTGTAGCTGTGCAACAGACTATGAATGCTGAGCCAGTTGAAGAACTTTTGGTCAATTTCACCTCAAAAATCTCAAATGTCATGCTGCTCTTCAAACTAACACCATCCTCTTTGTAATTTTGATCAAGAGTTAGTCAGGGCAAGACAGCAAGACTTTTCAGAAATCATCAGTAAGAACTTCAATAATACTTGCATTCTGGTTGCTGTTATTGACCAGCTCACAACCTCCCAAATCAAATAGCTCCGCAATTTCAAATAGCTGCAATGAGTTTGCCTGTTATTTTAGTCATTAAATACAATCCATTAGGTTAAATAGCACAAATCAGCAAAATGATAACATGTTACATCTGAAGTCACCCAGGGAAAACTATTACCATGTCGGAATTTGATACAGTTGACCAAAAAACTACAGAAAACAGAGAAGCAGGTGAAACCATCAATGAGTTGTCTTGACTCAATACCATCTCACTTTCTCAAAACTATTGTAAAGTCAGTGCTAGTTGATTTGCAGCAAATAATTAATTGCTCACTTCAGTCTGTCTCTGGATGCCAAGCAGCAAAGCCCAGTCTCCAGGTCTTGATTGACCCTCTCTGTCTGGCCGTTGAACTCCGGGTGATGGCCAGATGTCAGACTCGCCGAGGTGCCGATGAGGGCGCAGAATTCTTTCCAGAACCGGGTGACGAATTGCGGACCTCTGTCCGAAACGATGTCCCGTGGGAACCCGTGGTAGCGAACGACCTCGTCTAGCAACAACTGGGCAGTCTGGTTAGCCGATGGGATCTTCAGGACCGGCACGAAGTGGACCATTATCGAGATCCAGTTAACTATGGACGGAACCACAGTGTTCCCTTGGGAGGGCGGTAATCCGGTGACGAAGTTCAGTGCGATATGCGACCACGGGCAGGAGGGAATGGACAGAGGCCACAGCTCTCCAAAAGGCCGCAGGCGTTGACGAACTCTCTCATGTTCTTACTTAGGTTGGGCCACCAGAACCGTTGTTCGACTACAGAGTTCGTCTTCGCCTTGTTGGCGTGAGCCCAGTTGATGTCTCCCCGCAGTGACGGCACGACAAAGAGGCGATCGGACCGACAATGAGCGGGGCCCGGCGTCTCCCTCAGGGCCTCCTTCACCCGAGTCTCGACCGCTCAGGTGAAGCCGGACATGAAGCACGCCTCTGGTAGGACCGAGGCGGCCGCAGATGCCGTGCGATCCCCCTCGTGGGCGTCCGACTTGCAATTCTTGGAGGCTAGGTGGAAAGACAAGATGAAATTGAAACGCGTGAAGAATAGGGCCCACCTGGCCTGACGGGCGTTTAGCCGCTTCGTGGTCCTCAGGTATTTGAGGTTCTTATGATCGGTGAGGACCACGAATGGGAGTTGCGAACCCTCCAGCCAGTGTTGCCACTCCTCCATTGCCGTCTTGACCGGCAGCAGCTCTCAGTCTCCTACGTCGTAGTTCAGTTCTGCCGGGGTTAGCTTCCTTGACAGGAAGGCGCACGGGTGAATCCTTCCATCCTTAGGGCTCCTTTGCGATAAGATGGCTCCGATCCCTGAGTCCGATGCGTCTACCTCGACCACGAACTGGTGATCCGGGTCCGGCACTACGAGGATAGGCGCAGCGGTGAAACTTGCCTTGAGCTTGTCGAAAGCCACCTGGCAGGTCCTGGTCCACTTGAAGGTGTTGTGTGGGGATGTAAGAGCGTGCAGAGGGGCGGCAATGGAACTAAAGTTTCGTATAAACTTCCTGTAGAAGTTCACGAAGCCGATGAACCTCTGCACGTCCTTCCTGCTGGCGGGAGTGAGCCACCGCAGCACCGCGTCGACCTTCCCAGGATCCATTCGTATCTCCCCCTCCGCCAGGATGAAGCCCAGGAAGGACACGGAAGCTCAATGGAATTCGCATTTTTCTATTTTAACAAACAGCTGATGCTGCAACCGACGCTGGAGCACCTCTCTAACCTGTCGGATGTGGGAGGTCAGGTCTGACGAAAAGATCAGGATGTCATGGAGGTACACAAATACATTTTTATTCAGAAACTCCCGAAGTACGTTAAGAAAGACGGCTGGGGCATTCGTTAGTCCGAATGGCATCTCCAGATTCCCATAGTGTCCAGTGGGGGTGTTGAACGCTGTCTTCCATTCGTCTCCCTCCTGGATCCGCACCAGATGGTAAGCACTGCGCAGGTCCAACTTGGTGAAGATCCGGGCTCCCTGAAGAAGTTCAAATGCCGTAGCTATCAGAGGCAGAGGATACCTGTTTTTAACTGTGATGTCATTAAGTCCTCGGTAGTCGATGCAGGGCCTAGCGTAGTGTGATTTTTCTTGACGAAGAAGAACCCTGCACCGGCTGGAGAGGACGACGAGCGAATGAGACCGGTGGCCAACGATTTCTCGACGTACTCCCTAATGGCCTGGTGCTCCGGTCCCGTTAACGAAAATAACTTCCCTCTAGGAGGTGAAGTGCCTGGGAGAAGCTCAATGACACAATCATACAGCCGATGCGGCAGCAGGGATTTCGCCTTAGTTTCCGAGAACACCTCCTTCAAGTCATGATAGCAGGAGGGCACTGCGGTTAGCTTCGAGATGGTACTTAGTTCTTCTAGCCGTACCGGCGCGACTTGGAACCTCCCGTCCTCCTGGGCAGCGAAGCGCTGCCTGCAGCAATCTTTGCCCAGTGCCTTTATCCGACCCGTGGCCCAATCAATGTGCGGATTGTGATCTTTGAGCCACAGGCTCCCCAAGATAATGTCACTGCTATGTGCATTGAAAACGTGAAAGCTAATGTGCTCCGTGTGAGCGTCCGGAAAGCCCATTCGCAAAGTTTGTGTGCGGTGCATTACCTGGCAGAGGAACTTGCCGTTAGCGGCGTAGGCGTTACGGAGCCGCTGCGTAGGGAAGGTCACTGCACCCAATGCCTTGACCACGCGGGGATTAATCAGGTTTGCATTCGAACCGGAGTCGACAAACGCAGTCACAATACATGGGCGGGAGTCTGTTCCCAAGGTGAGGTGAAGAAGCGACCACCCTGACTCTACCACGGTATACCGCACACTCACCCGAGTGGAGATCCCGAGGTCAGGGCACCTCAGTCGAACCAGGCAGTGGGCAATTAAGTGACCTAGATGACCACAGTAGAAACAGCGCCCCTCCCGTCGGCGGCGCAGACGCTCCTCCGCTGGCCCGTCGAGACGCTCCACCTGCATGGGTTCTGCCATGGAGGGAAGAGTGGGCAGACTGGGCACCTCCCTCTCTCCCTCAGTCATTGCGTCCATTTGCCCCTGCATGACCAGACGTTGGTCGACCTTGAGGGCCAACGCAATGAGTGCGTCCAGCGAAGGAGGGAGGTCCACGGCGATGAGGAGGCCGCGGATCTGTGGAGAGAGTCCCTGGAAGAAGGCGACGTGGAGGGCTTCCTCGTTCCATCGGTTCTCGGCAGCCCGGATCTGAAACTTGATTGCACATTCCGAGACCCGACGACGTCCTTGGCGAAGCGTCATGAGCAAAGCCGCCGCCTTGCGTGCCGGCGTCGCATACTGGAACAATTGGGTAAGAGCAGAGACGAATACCGTCCAGGAACGACACGTCTCCAAGTTACGACTCCATTTTGCCGTGGCCCCTGCCTCCGCCCTTCCTGTCATGTGGGAAATGACGAAGGCGATCCGGGAGCGGCCCCTGGGGAAGGCGGACGCCTGCAGTTCAAAATGGAGGTCGTACTGGGCGAGGAAGGGCGTGACGTTCCCTGAGTCGCCTGAGAATCGTTCCGGTCGGGAGAGCGGAGTTATGCTGGCACAGGGGAACACTTTGGCGGGCGGAATGGGAGGAACCGGAACAACAGGCAGAGTGGCCACCGTCGGCGTGGCAGCCGCGCTAGCTTGGAAGGCTGGCCAAGGCTCCAGCCAGGCACAAATCTCATGGAGCCTCTGATTAGTAACCTGGAGAGCAGCCTCCTGCTCGACCAGGCGTCTGCCCTGAACTTGCAGCAAACGACAGATGACTTCCGAGTCGGCTGGATCCATGTTGTGGCCAGATCGTTCTGTCACGAACAAGGCTCGAGGGCGGACCCAAATGCATGACTCCAGAGGCAAGCAGGCAGTACAGAGGAAGCCTTTATTCATTCCAAGGTCAGTAATCAGTGAGTCAGTCCAAACAAGCAGAAGTAGCAGTAGCGGCAGGCTTACGAGTTTGGTCGGGAAACAGGCGTGGAGCAGATAAATAACTGGAGGAGCCAAAATTATCTTCAACTAAACTACAACAAAACTGATGCAATAGTTTTTGTGAATAAAGAAAAGAGAATTGCTGTTAGTAAATACCTGAACTAACTATCTATCAAACCAAACACCAAGTTTAAAATCTGAGAGACTGCGACCTGACTTTCAAGTCATATCAAATCAATCATAAAAACAGGCTTCAACCACCTGAAGAACATATCCAGAGTGAAAACTTGCATGTGCCAAACAGTCAAGGAAACGCTCATCCATGCTTTTATCTCAAGTAGACTTGATTATTGTAATGGTCTTCTGGCTAGGCTCCCCAAAAAGAACATTAAAGAGCTGATGCTCATTCGGAATGCTGCAGATTGGGTTCTGACCAGGACAAAGTGGTCAAGCCGATAACTCCAATTCTAAAGTCTTCCAATCAACTTTAGAATAGATTTTAAAGTTCTACGACTCGTCTTTAAATCACAAAAGTATTTAGGTCCTGAATAGATGAAAGAAATGCTTACGGAATATAAACCCAGTATATCTCTGAGATAGACTGACTCAGGTTAAATACTTCTCGAGTACTATTTGCAGAACAGATATGACTTTCAGTACTAAAAACTGCAACAATTTTTTAACCACAGCATTACAACTGAAAAATGTTATCTGGTACAAAAAAAAAGGAATGTCCAGCTAGAGGTGTGCAAGCTGATTTCTTCTACAGTGGAAAATTGTAATGATTGATGATTTGTAACGAGGCTCTTTTCTGACCTTCACCGCATCTTCTTCGTTTGTCATCCTGAGCTTAATCTCCCCTTCTTTTTCTTCTGAGCGTCCACAAGGGCAGCTAGAGTTTTTAATGGGGTTCGGCTTTCCTCCTCCACCTCATCCCCATCGGAGGACGACGCCCACGTCATTACGCACATTTATTCCCGCTCTCCTGCTAATGAGACACTGGACAAGCCAAGGTGAAGGAAAACTCAACCGCTCGCTTCTTTTGAGAAATTGCTTCATTTTTGCGTCATTATTCATAGGCTAAATTAATCGCTGCTCTGAAAAATCAGCTCCCCGAGACAACTTCACTTAACAATATGAAATTTGCTCTATCATGAGCAGACCTCCAAAATTGTCTCAAGAGGCCACGTCAGAAAGGACACAGGAAGTCTGCAGTTTTGGTTTGCAGTAGACATTCTTGAGTGTAAGCACCTCCTCAATTTTTTTTTTAAATTCACTCCTCAACACAAGATACATCTGATATTTTTGGTTTGGCCATTTTTGACATTTTTAGAGTTTCGTTGAATAGTTTTAGAATTCTGACCCAAAAGCCAGTTAGACTAAGCAGCATGAAATTAGGTCTGTCGGCCCACCCAAAAAATGTCTCAAGCGCCATGCTCGAAAACACACAGGGAAGGCTATTTTGTCCTTTTCGATGGCTCCTTCAAAGACAAACTCCTCTTGGCGAATTTGTCCATTAACTCGGAATCCATAAAGTGAGCGTGTAATGTTCATAATAACATTAAGCAGATGTGATATTGATGTTGGTGCTTTGCGTTGATGGATGTTTGCAGTGTTTGTCCGACATTAAAGGCATCTAATGCCCTCACTTTTTGTTCCTGTTTGACTCTTAATGATGAACTTGTTCATCCTCTTTGCCCATTATTCTTCCTCAAGTCTTTTGTTGAGTGTCTGCCAAGGCGGCGGACATCTGTCAGGACATGTCCGCTGCTGGCCCACCGGCAAAAAGAAGCATTTTACAATTGAAAAAAAAAAAATCTACAGTATCTGTATTATATAGAGATATGAATGTGACACACGTATAATCATCCATCGAAAATATTCAAGCTCCGTAATCTCGACATGACCAGCAATGACTTCAGTGAGCTACTTCACTGCATGGTTACACTGAATACACGCACGCACACGCATGCACACACATTAACACACACAGTATTCATGCGACACACACACACAGACACATTAACACACATTTATTTAAACGCACAAAGACGTGTATTATTATCATACATACACACTCGTGCACAACTATCATGGATAGTCAGTCACACACGCATGCACTATTGCCACAAACAGACACATAGACGGCCATTCAGTTGATCGGGAAGACGGAAAAATACTTCCATACAGATTTGAACCTGTGGCTGTAAATAATGCCGCCGAGCCAGGAACTCGCTTGGCCGGGGAGCGAGCTCACAGCTCCGCCACTCTGTATGGAAGTATTCCTCCGTCTTCCCGATCAACCAATACTGGTATTTCTTCATCAGATGAGGATAAATCCGAGAAATCAGCGCTGGGCGTCATGGTGTCCCATGTAATCCAGCATTTGGAATGGCACGTAACACGTCACATATGCCCACGTAGGTCATGTGACCTGAGAAAATGGCGGCGCCCCTGAAAATTCATAATTGTCGATAAAAATCTTCTCAAAACACTAATAAATGAGATGAGGATTTAACATCACATTGTCAAGATAGAGTACATATTACATGACCTATTGGATACATTGTTAATGCAAACAACTGGATTTCCCCTTTAATAAAGTACGTAAGTCAGGGGTGATAAATGTGTCAATGCACGTGGGACGCCGTTAGCCGGTGGTCGGTGTTAGTGGAGGTGGGTCGGCGGCCTGCAGGGAGGAGAAAGTAGCTCACTGACACACCGGCCACCGGTGTCTGGGGACCGCTGATGTACTTACTTCGCCCGGCATTGGTCTTACTGAGTACGCTCCAAACACACGACTTGTAAAAGGGTTAGGAAATCGAAGAATTATGGGCCAGTCATTTTGAATATTTGATCGGGTTCCTTGTCTGTTTGTCTGTTGGGACATCTGTTGTCAGTCATAAGTGATCCTCAAATCACCTAATATGGCTCGAAATGATAGGGTAGTATGGCCCCGATCACTTCACTTGCTTCTGAGATGTTCTCTTCTTCAAAAATAACTTCAGTCTCAGAAGGGGCGTCAGAGAAATCTGAAAATTGCTGGCTGTTTTCTATGGCGACTGTCCCAGTGGAACATCTGCAAATAACGTTACAGGCAATAGAGCCGCCACTGGGATGTCGAGTAAGACTTTCGCAACTTTGCGCTTTAATAAAACGCTCTCCACTCACTTTTTTGTACGTATTATCATCAAAGTGATTAATATTATATGTAGTTTTGATTAAAAAAAAATACCTATTTAAAAATGTATATTTTGGTGTCAGTTGCTCTTTAAGCGCAGCAGAAACGTTTTGGTAATCTTGGCCAGATCTGTGGTTTGCCACAATCCTGTCTCTGAGCTCTTCAGGTAGTTCCTTGACCTCCTGATTCTCATTTGCTCTGGCATGCACTGTGAGCTGTAAGGTCTTATATAGACAGGGGTGTGCCTTTCCTAATCAAGTCCAATCAGTATAACCAAACACAACGTTACTCCAATGAATGTGTAGAAACATCTCAAGGATAATCAGATGAAATGTAGTGCACCTGAGTAAAATATAAATGTCAGATAAGGGTCTGAATATTTATGGCTGTGTGATAGTCCCATTTTTATTTTTAAAAAAAATCTGAAAAATCTTACTGTTTATAGTTCAGGTTTCATTCTCTCAATATGGGGTGCTGTGTGCATATTGAGGTAAAAAAATGATTTGAACAAATGGCTGCAGTATAACAGAGTGAACATTTTAAGGGGGTCTGAATAGAGCTTGTGCATCTACGTCACCGAAGTCACGTGACTGGCCACATTGCCGGTCAAACAGAGCATTGCTCAATGCTAAGTCAGATGGAGACGACACAAAAATACGTCTTATAGCATAACGGCCCAGTTTTGTCCAATACCATTAAACATTTACTGTAGAAGGTGATAATAAACTAAGGTATGTGGAAAAATGAGACACTTGGCATAGAGGACCCATATTTAATGCTGAAGTCGATGTGTTCGCCAATAAGAAATTGGACTGGTAACCCGCTTCTGCTTGTCTTGGACAACTGGATATCTACACACGTATCCGGTGAGTAAGTCGTCGAGATTTACACGGAAGAGTTTGAAAGCGTAGAAAAATCTGAACGCATACAAATACTTCGTTGCTGCATCTGTTCTCAATCAAGAATAAATCCCATCTAGTCATGGAGTCACTCAGATTTTTTTCAATACAAATACCAATATTTAAATAAATGACCCCTGGTTTTACACAAACTCGCATTCATTAACTATGATTGGGAAGAAAAAAATGATAGCGAGTCGGCTCCTCCGTACACAAAGCATGTTGCGCCCACACGTTAAACTTCGGTAAACCTCTCCGTGACAGATTTTTTTTTTATTAATATGCATTGTTATCAAATGAGTCCAATGCGTATTTAGAAAAACAAAAATAAACGGCTGGGATAGGCTTCAGCCCCCATACATCGAAGCGTGTTGCAGCCACACGTTAACCTACGTAAAGCTCTCTGTGACAGACGGTTTATTTTCTTTTTTCAAATACACATTGGACTCATTTGAGAACAATGCATAGTAAAAAAAAAAAAAAAACGTCTGTCGGTGAGAGGTTTCCTGAAGTTTAATGTGTGGCCGCAACACACTTCCGTGTACGTTGTAGATGACTCCCTGTCGTTTTTTTTGTTTTTTTTTTTTTAATGCATTGTTCTCAAATGAGCCAACTTGGCATTAGAAATACTTCTTGGGAATTTGCGATTGAGAAGATTAATTCCTATCTGAAATGAAGTGGACGCTATACAGTCGTGTGTATTTGGTTGCCACCAGGCATCACGTTTAATTGCCGAAATCCATCGATCTTTTCCGGTCTTTTCAGCTGGTATTCTATAGAATGACCTCTTTGAATATCTGTCTTGTCTGTTGTAACAAACAACAGCACAACAAGTCTCGGGCATTGTGAATATTCCGCTCCGGTTCAATGTACCCACACTCTCGAGCAGCTCTTTTTGACCAGCAATATGGCGCCGTGAAAATGGTGACGTCATGTGCACGAGCTCTATACTTTCCTTACACATTGTACCTGCAGGTTCACATGCTCACACACATATATATATATATATATATATATATATATATATATATATATATATATATATATATATATATATATAATATACTGTACACACTAAACACATCCTCTACATTTCGACAAATACAATCTCATACACACAACCACACGCACACACACACACACACACACACATGCACAGACATTTCGAGACGTATTATACACACATACACATGCACAGGACAGCTGCTGCAAAATGCTGGAAGGGTGCACCTTGCCAAGCATCTGCCTTTGCCAAGTGATTACCCCGGGGAGGCCGTGCTACACACACACGCGCACACACACACCAGCCCACGCACAAATACACACAGTTTATAGAAGACAATAACAGGTGGCTAGAAAGTCAATAACTGGTGTGAATCATGATGAAGATGTCGATAATGACACTGATAAAAATGTTGATGATGATGATTATCTTGATGATGATGATGATATTTTTGATAATGATGTTGATGGTAACAATGTTGTTCACGATGACAACGTTGGTCATGTTATTGATGTTGTTGACAGTGTTCTCAGCTTCTAACAAGTGAAACTTCATTCCTTAAAAGGTTCAGGCCCTACCTGGAGGAAAGGAGCTACTTTGTAACCATTGGAACTACTCAATCTCAACAAATGGCAATTGGGTCCCTCAAGGGTCAATTCTTGGACCACTTCTGTTCAGCCTGTATATGCTACCATTGGGTCAAAATTTCCAGAAACTTAGTTTGGACTATCATACCTATGCAGATGAGACGGCTTATGCTTCTGGTCCCCAAACTGATAGCAGCTTAAACAGGAGGCTCTGGCCAGCCAGATCGTGATTCAATAAATCCAGCTGAATTTGGAACAAATGTTCTGAATCGTCGACGTTCCTGGTGACGGCTTTGGTGGACTAAAATCAACATCTATGCAAACTTAGTACCCAAATTGGAGCCGTATTGTTCCCATTGAAGCTGCTCGGCCTAAGTTAGCCTAGGCTAGATCGCTAATAACAAAAACACATCTGTATTCTAATATTTACCTGATCTGAACTACTGTTTAACATCAAACGTGAGTACTTACACGACCGGCAAAACCTAAGTTTTGTTTACAACAAGGACTGTGAGTACTTAGTCGGAAGTTGGGCAAGTAGAAACGTCGACTTAAACTTGCTTATAGGCCCAGACCACCTTGGCTTAGCTAGCTAACAAAGAGACGCGTTTGTGATCAAACCGTGCTGTTGAAGAAACATCGAACGTGAGTAACTTCATAACTTGTACAATGAAAGCCATGAGGACTTATGGGAAATTTAACAAGTCTTATCTCAGCGAACAACATTACCAACGTAGAGGATACAATGGACAAAACATCGAACGTGGACTCAACCTTCAACTACTAGAGGGGACATTGTGATTTGAATCCCTTCCATCCACATATCTTTTAAATCGCCATATCCTTTATATTTTCACACAGGTACTATGTGACTTGTGTACCTTATGTGCCGACTGTCTTTGATTGCTTTTATCTGACTTTAATTTTAATGCAGCCCTATGGGGGCACAAACCAGTGCAATCTGTAGGCCGGTCCCAAGCCCGGATAAATGCAGAGGGTTGCGTCAGGAAGGGCATCCGGCGTAAAAACTGTGCCAAACAAATATGAGCGTTCATCTAAAGAATCCCATACCGGATCGGTCGTGGCCCGGGTTAACAACGCCCGCCCCCGGCACTGCTAACCTGCAAGGCGTCGGTGGAAATTCAGCTACTGTGGGTCGAAGACAAAGAAGAGGAGGAAACCGGATCCAGCGTCAGAAGAAAAAGAGGAATGCACAGAGCCTACAACTGAGTGTAAGGACTTTGAATGTTGCGACTATGACAGGAAAAGCACAGGAATTGGTTGACATGATGATTAAGAGAAAGGTTGATATTCTGTGCATCCAAGAGAGCAGGTGGAAAGGTAGTAAGGCTAGAAGTTTGGGAGCAGGGTTTAAATTATTCTACCACGGAGTAGATGGGAAGAGAAATGGAGTAGGGGTTATTTTAAAGGAAGAGCTGGCTAAGAATGTCTTGGAGGTGAAAAGAGTATCAGATCGAGTGATGAGACTAAAATTTGAAATTGAGGGTGTTATGTATAATGTGGTTAGCGGCGATGCACCACAGGTAGGATGTGACCTAGAGTTGAAAGAGAAATTCTGGAAGGAACTAGATGAAGTAGTTCTGAGCATCCCAGACAGGGAGAGAGTTGTGATTGGTGCAGATTGTAATGGACATATTGGTAAAGGAAACAGGGGCGATGAAGAAGTGATGGGTAAGTACGGCATCCAGGAAAGGAACTTTGAAGGGCAGATGGTGGTGGACTTTGCAAAAAGGATGGAGATGGCTGTAGTGAACACTTATTTCCAGAAGAGGGAGGAACATATAGTGACCTACAAGAGCGGAGGTAGAACCACGCAGGTAGATTATATTTTGTGCAGACGATGTAATCTGAAGGAGGTTACTGACTGTAAAGTAGTGGTAGGGGAGAGTGTAGCTCGACAGCATAGGATGGTAGTATGTAGGATGATTCTGGTGGTGGGTAGGAAGATTAAGAAGACAAAGGTAGAGCAGAGAACCATGTGGTGGAAGCTGAGAAAGGAAGAATGTTGTGCGGCCTTCCGGAAAGAGGTGAGACAGGCTCTCGATGGACAACCGAAGCTCCCGGAAGACTGGACGACGACAGCCAAGGTGATCAGAGAGACAGGCAGGAGAGTACTTGGTGTGTCATCTGGTAGGAAAGGGGAGAAGGAAACTTGGTGGTGGAACCCCAAAATACAGGGAGTCATACAAGGAAAGAGATTAGCGAAGAACAAGTGGGATACTGAGAGGACTGAGGAGAGGCGAAAGGAATACATCGAGATGCGACGTAGGGCAAAGGCTAAACAAGAGGCATATGAAGACATGCACACCAGGTTGGACACGAAAGAAGGAGAAAAGGATCTCTACAGGTTGGCCAGACAGAGGGATAGAGATGGGAAGGATGTGCAGAAGGTTAGGGTGATTAAGGATAGAGATTGAAATGTGTTGACTGGTGCCGGTAGTGTGCCAAATAGATGGAAAGAATACTTTGAGAAGTTGATGAATGAAGAAAATGAGAGAGAAGGAAGAGTTGAAGAGGCAAGAGTGAAGGACCAGGAAGTGGAAATGATTACTAAGGGGGAAGTCAGAAAGGCACTACAAAGGATGAAAAATGGAAAGGCAGTTGGTCCTGATGACATACCGGTAGAGGTATGGAAGCAATTTGGAGAGATGGCTGTGGAGTTTTTGACCAACTTATTCAACAGAATACTAGCGGGCGAAAAGATGCCTGAAGAATGGAGGAAAAGTGTTCTAGTTCCCATTTTTAAGAACAAAGGGGATGTTCAGAGCTGTGGGAACTATAGAGGAATAAAGTTAATGAGCCACACAATGAAGTTATGGGAAAGAGTAGTGGAGGCTAGACTCAGGACAGAAGTAAGTATCTGCAAGCAACAGTATGGTTTCATGCCTGGAAAGAGTACCACAGATGCATTATTTGCCTTGAGGATGCTCGTGGAAAAGTACAGAGAAGGTCAGAAGGAGCTACATTGTGTCTTTGTGGATCTAGAGAAAGCCTATGACAGAGTACCAAGAGAGGAACTGTGGTACTGCATGCGTAAGTCTGGTGTGGCAGAGAAGTATGTTAAAATAGTACAGGACATGTATGATGGCAGCAGAACAATGGTGAGGTGTGCCTTAGGTGTGACAGAGGAATTTAAGGTGGAGGTGGGACTGCATCAGGGATCAGCTCTGAGCCCCTTCCTGTTTGCAGTGGTAATGGATAGGCTGACAGATGAGGTTAGACTGGAATCCCCTTGGACCATGATGTTCACAGATGATATTGTCATATGCAGTGAAAGCAGGGAGCACGCAGAGGAACAATTGGAAAGATGGAGACATGCACTGGAAAGGAGAGGAATGAAGATTAGCCGAAGTAAAACAGAATATATGTGCGTGAATGAGAAAAGTAGAGGGGGAAGAGTGAGGCTACAGGGAGAAGAGATAGCGAGGGTGGACGACTTCAAATACTTGGGGTCAACAATAAAGAGCAATGGAGAGTGTGGTCAGGAAGTGAAGAAACGGGTCTAAGCAGGTTGGAACAGCTGGCGAAAGGTGTCTGGTGTGTTACGTGACAGAAGAGTCTCTGCTAGGATGAAGGGCAAAGTTTACAAAACAGTGGTGAGGCCGGCCATGATGTACGGATTAGAGACGGTGGCACTGAAGAAACAACAGGAAGCAGAACTGGAGGTGGCAGAAATGAAGATGTTGAGGTTCTCGCTCAGAGTGACCAGGTCGGATAGGATTAGAAATGAGCTCATTCGAGGGACAGCCAAAGTTGGATGTTTTGGAGACAAGATTCGAGAGAGCAGACTTCGATGGTTTGGACATGTTCAGAGGCGAGAGAGTGAGTATATTGGTAGAAGGATGCTGAGGATGGAGCTCCCAGGCAAAAGAGCGAGAGGAAGACCAAAGAGAAGGTTTATGGATGTGGTGAGGGAAGACATGAGGGCAGTTGGGGTTAGAGAGGAAGATGCAGGAGATAGGCTAAGATGGCAAAAGATGACACGCTGTGGCGACCCCTAACGGGACAAGCCGAAAGGAAAAGAAGAAGAAGAAGATCTGACTTTAATTTTAACATAGATTAGGTAGTATGGAATTGTGTATCTCATGTGCTGACTTTGTTCATGTGATTGCTTGTTTTGACTCTCTGCAGCCTGAAGGGGGGAACAATTCCTGTGCGTTCTGTAGGCCGGCCCAAGGTCGGATAAATCCAGAGGGTTGCGGCAGGAAGGGCATTCAGCGTAAAACTGGGCAAAACATATATAAGGATTTATCAAACGAATTCCACAACGGATAGGTCGTTGCCCGGGCTAACTACACACACCCCCGCTGTTAATCTGCAAGGTGTAGGTAGACATTCAGATAATGTAGGTCGAAGACAAAAAAGAGGAGGAAAGTGGCTTAGTCAGCAGAAGAAGAAGAGGCATGTACAGATCCTAAAACTCTGTGTAGGGACTTTGAATGTTGGGACTATGACAGGAAAAGCTCAGGAGTTAGTTGACATGTTGATGTATTGTGCATCCAAGAGAGCAAGTGGAAAGGGAGTAAGGCTAGAATGTACATGTATAGGAAGTTGGATATGAAAGAAGGAGAAAAGGATCTCTACTGGCCAGACAGAGGGATAAAGATGAGAAAGATGTGCAGCAAGTAAAGGTGATTAAGGAGAGCGATGGAAATATGTTGACTGGTGCCAGTAGTTTGCTACGTAGATGGAAAGAGTACTTTGAGAAGTCTCTGACCCTTCTGAAATTCTGACCCTCAAAGACCTGTTAGTCCGCCTTTGAAAGTCCACCTCCACTCCATGTATTATCCTGAATCAGATGCACCTGTGTGAGGTCGTTAGCTGCATAAAGACACCTGTCCACCCCGTACAATCAGTAAGACTCAAACATGTAAGATAGCCGAGACCAAAGAGCTGTCCAAAGACACCAGAGACAAAATTGTACAACTTCACATGGCTTGAAAGCAGCTGGGTGAAAAAAGGTCCACTGTTGGAGCAATCATTAGAAAATGGAAGAAGCTAAACATGAGGGTCAATCTCAATTGGAGTGGATCCCCATGCAAGGTATCACCTTGTGGGGTCTCAATGATCCTTAGAAAGGTGAGGAATCAGGCCAGGACTACACGACTGGATTTGGTCAATGATCTGAAAAGAGCTGGGACCACCCTTTCCAAGGTGACTGTTAGTAATACACTAAGACATCATGGTTTGAAATCATGCATGGCACAGAAGGTTCACCTGCTTAAATCAGCACACGTCAAGGCCCATCTTAAGCTTAAGTTTGCCAATGACCATTTGGATGATACAGAGGAGTCATGGGAGAAAGTTTTGTGGTCAGATGAGACCAAAATAGAACTTTTTGGTTATAATTCCACTAACCCTGTTTGGGGGAAGACGGATGATGAGTTCCAACTCAAGACCTTCATTACTACTGTAACCATGGGGGTGGTAGCATCATGCTTTGGGGGTGTTTTTTCTGCACATGGGACAGGACGACTGCACTGTATTAAGGAGAGGATGACAGTGGCCCTGTAATGTGAGATTTGGGGGAACAACCTATTTCCCACAGTCAGAGCATTGAAGATGGGTCATGGCTGAGTCTTTCAACATGACAATGACCCCAAGCACACAGCCAGGAAAACCAAGGAGTGCCTCCGTCAGAAGCATATCAAGGTTCTGGCATGGCCTAGCCAGTCTACAGACCTAAACCCAATGGAAAATCTTTCAAGGGAGCTGAAACTTCATGTTTCTCAGTGACAGCCCAGAAACCTGTCTGATATAGAGAAGATCTGTGTCGAGGAGTGGGCCAAAATCCCTCCTGCAGTGTGTGCAAACCTGGTGAACAACTACAGGAAACGTTTGACCTCTGTGATTGCAAACAAGAGGTACTGTACCATATATTAACATTGGTTTTCTGAGGTGTTCAAATACTTATTTGAAGCTGTATCACACAAATAAATCGTTAAAAAATGAAGATTACCCGAAGTAGAACAGGATATATGCGCATGAATGTGAGGGGCGGAGGAGGAAGAGTGAAGTTCCAGGAAGAACAGATAGCAAGGGTGGACGACTTCAAATACTTGAGTGTAACAATACAGAGCTATGGGGAGTGTGGTATGGAAGTGAAGAAACAGGTCCAAGCGGGGTGGAAGAGTTGGCGGAATGTGTCTGGTGTTCTATGTGACAGAAGAGTCTCTCCGCTAGGATGAAGGGCAAAGTTTATAAAACAGTGGTGAGGCCGGCCATGATGTATGGATTAGAGACGGGGGCACTGAAGAAACAACAGGAAGCAGAACTGGAGGCAGCAGCAATGAAGATGCTGAGGTTCTCGCTTGGAGTGAGCAGGTTGGGATAAGCAGGATAGGATTAGAAATGAGCTCATGAGAGGGACAGCCAAAGTTTGATGTTTTTGAGACAAGGTTAGAGAGAGCAGACATAGATGGTTTGGAAAAGAAGAAGACCTATGCAGATGAGACACAGTTATATGTAGCAGTGTCTCCAGATGACTTCAATTTAAGTGTTGTGCCACTGTCTAAAGCAGATACTTGTAAATAACTCGATGAGCCCAAAATTTTCTCAACTAAACCAAGCAAAACTGAGATAATTGTTTTGGCAATAAAGAAAAAAGAATTGATGTTCATAAATACCTGGACTCACTATCTTGAAAAAGCAAAGACCAAGTCTGACAGATTCCAAACTGACCTTTGACAGTCATGTCAAATCAATTACTAAAACTGCCTTTTCCCATCTGAAGAACATATTGAGAGTGAAGGCTTGTTATGTGTCAAGCAGACCAGGAAAAGCTCATCCATGTTTTTATCTCATGTAGACTTGTCTATTGTAATGGTCTTCTGACTAGGCTTCCCCAAAAGAGCATTAAATAAATGCAGCTTGTTGAGAATGCTACAGCTCGGGTTCTGACCAGGACAAAGTGATCAGATCATACAACTCCAATTCTAAAGAATTTACACTGGCTTCCAGTCAGTTTCAGAATAGAGTTTAACCTCTGCTGCTGGTCTGTAAATCACTAAAGTGTTTAGGTCCTGAATACATGAAAGAAATGCTTACGGAATACAAACCCAGTAGGGCTCTGAGATTGACTGACTCAGGTCTAATAATGGAGTGCAGAGTCCAAAGTCAACGTTGTGATACACCATTTAACTATTATGCTCCAACAACAAAAATGGAATAAGGGGCCAACGGAGGTGACATCAGCCCCAAGTGTTAACGTTTTCAAATCCAGATTAAAAACTCCATTTGCTTCCATTTTTCTGTGATATTTCTTGCACTAAAAGCTGTTTTAATTGTACTTTTCAAATGTTTTTAATCACGTAAAGCGCAATGAGTTACCATGTGTATGAAATGTGCTATACAAATAAATTTTCTTTACTTTGCTTTAAGACTATGTCTGCCTTGAAAGAAGAGAAGAAGAGTCAATGGCCAACGTTTCGTCTTCACTCAAACGCACACAATCCCAGCCTGCTGAATTAATGAGAAGTCTCTTGAGTATCTGCGTCCGCCGGCTAATTTACTCACTGGCGGCGTAACGGAAACGAGAATTGACTTTTGTGCACATTGATGAGTACGTCCAGCATGCTCGTCTGCACGCGCGCACACAGACAGACACACACACAAACACACTCTCTCTCTCTCTCGACGTGGACAAGTTTTACTCTGCGTTTCATCATCACCATGTTTGCATCACATACCCCAGTGTATGTTGTATCAAGATTTCATGATATATCGCGTGTGTGTGCATGGGTGTGCATGTGTGTGTGTGTGTGTGTGTGTGTGTGTGTGTGAGAGAGAGAGAGAGAGAGAGAGAGAGAGAGAGAGAGAGAGAGAGAGAGAGAGAGAGAGAGAGAGATGGAAATGTGCAGTGGCTGCAACGGAAAATGAAAGTGTTTGAAGCGGTTAACAGGACATGATGTATAATGAGACATTTCTTATATCACATAATTATCCATTCATCCATTTTCTTAGCCACTTATCCTCACGAGGGTCACAGGAGTCCTAGAGCCTATCTCAGCTGTCAACGGGCAGGAAGCAGGATACACCCTTAACTGGTTGCCAGACAATTGCAGGGCATATGGTGACAGACAAGATTCGCACTCACAATCCCGCCTTGGGGCAGTTTTTATGACAGGATGTACAGTAACTGACGTTTTTTTTTATCCAAAATTGTGTACAATATGACAACATTTAACAACATCAAGTGCAAAACAACTGAATTGAATTTTGAAACACTTTCACATATCAGATAACAAATTCACAAAAGCGAAAAGGCTTACATTTCAGGCAAAATTATGAAAAAAAAAACACGTGCTTACATTTCAGAAAGCATATTAACAAAAGATGAAACCATTTTACAAAAGACAAAACAAATAACAATTATGTCAACCTGAAAAAGGAGCAGCCAACATTTTGAGGAATCCTTGGTGTTTTCCTGGAAGGACAATCCCTGCTCCAAAGTTACTGGCTCCAGGACACGAGCTGCTGCACTATGATTGGCTGCTGTATCCCAGGAGAACACACCCAATTGCTTCCAGAATGTAAAAGGAGTATGTGACTTATTAAGTGTGGCAACGTTAATATAAATGCCACTAACCTCAAAGCCTGACAAACATTGTGCAATGTGGTTGAACCCGACTGGGCCCAACTATTGTAGAAAATTAGGAGTTGTCGACATGGAGCTACTGATCACAAGGACGCCCTGAACAGCAAGTCTCTTTAGGGGTTTGATGCCATATTTACGAAACATTGTACTTGATAACATTTGTTCCATCATAATAAAGATGGATTCTAAGTTAAAGAAGAAGCGTTAGAAGAGTTAAAGTACAAGCATACATGCTAACAGCGTGACCAGTGTATTCCAGTGTACTTCATTGTACAAATCGTCACTGGCAGGGGGTGTAAGAAATATAACCCTTGCAAATAATCGGGGAACACTGTCTTACATCCCAAATAGTGTACTAGAAAAAGTAAGGTTGGCAAAATATGTCCCCTTTAAAACCAAATTGCTACAGTCAGGCTAACATTGACACTAGCTCTTGTTAGGTTAGAGTTAGCCACAGACATTCCCTAAAAGTGTGATGCTACTCTTTCATAGAAATTATATTTAAATTGGAGAAAAGACTGAACTTTACCTTGCCTGGCCGGGAGCTCAGCGCCCCTAAACCTCTGATCCTAGAATCCCCCCAGCTTGTGACAAACATCCACAGGCAACGCTGATTGATGCCTCTCACCTGGGTGAAGGTTCCAACCGTGGACTCTTCAAGGCTTTGACCTGGATAAGTGTGCGAGTGTGCGTCACTGAGCATCAATCTGTGCTGCAATCCGACAGCGTGACACTGAATGCCACAGAATCATGGCCACCACCACCTTGACGTGGATCCCTCACGCACTCTAATCTGCCTCAAGGTCGCTCAAGGTTAACAAACACAAAGGCTTAATCTTCAAACGTCGGGCAAAGTGCGACCCCTCAAAATTGAAAACCTGTGTTTGAGGGACACTTCATTAGGAACACTAAAACAGGACATCAAAAACACTTTCGGAAGCCCTACTGCTTTAGAATGATGAAAGTAGTGATATTGTATTACTTCCTTAGTGTAGTTCCAACACTAATGTAAATTAATGCAAGAATGCTCTTGATTTTTAACAAATTCTCCATTAAATAAGTAGTGGACTTCAGATTCGAGGAAAATGTTGATGTGGCTCACACAGTCACTTGTTCTGAGATGTTCGGCAGCTGTGATCGGCGAGGTTGTCACGCCGCCGTCCGCTGATGGACGACCAGTCACGACTGGACCGCGGGAAGATGACGCGCATCTTCATCTCGCTGATAAAACGTTTGGCGGGTTACTGAGTCGACATGTAAACAAATGAAACACAATGAAACGAAACACTTCACAATCAAGGCTTATCTTCATTGACAGAACAAATGCTGCGGCCCACTGAAGTAAAAATGCATAACGGTAAAATGGCGTGGGGGGGGGGGTGTCTGCTTTGTTAATATCAAGTGTTGCCCTTTAAACACTGTGGATTTTACTGCATAAATTATCCCAACTACTTATTAAATCCCGTACATTATTCTCTTTATACAATCACAGAGCACAGCTGTAAACATGCAATAGTTATGACCCGTTCACAAATGTATACATATTAACTCACACTCAGAAATAATGCTATTTATTTTGCTGCCTGCTATTGTGTGAATGCCTCATCCTAGGACTTCCACCACAGATATGTATTGGTAGATACGACACGCCCGTTTTGGGCTCGAGGTCGAAGTCGTCAGTGCATTCACTAAAAGTGTACGTCTGTACGACAATGAGAGTATACTGTGCTGCGTACGGTTGCATAAAACAACGTACAATTACGAAGTCTCGTTCACATGAACAAACATCCATCAATCAATCCATTCATTATCCACTGCTGTTCCAGGTCGGGTCGTGGGGGAAGCAGCTTCAGCAGGGATACCCAGACTTCCCTTTCCACAGCCACTTCTTCCAGTTCTTCTGGAGGGATCTCGAGGCTTTCCCAAGCCAGCCGAGACACATACTCTCTCCAGCGTGTCCTAGGTCATCCTCGGGGTCTCTTTCCGGTGGGACATGCCCGGAACATCTCACCAGGGAGGCGTCCAGGAGGTATCCGAATCAGATGCCCCAGCCACCTCATCTGGCTCCTCTCAATGCGGAAGAGTAGCAGCTCGACACTGCGAAGGAAACTAATTTCGGCCGTTTGTATCCGGGATCTTGTTCTTTCGGTCACAACCCAAACTTGTGCCCATAGGTGAGGGTAGGAATGTAGAATGACTGGTAAATTGAGAGCTTCACCTTTCGACTTAGCTCCCTCTTTACCTCATATTTCAATATATTCTATATATTGTGTATTCCATTCTAAAATGCATTTGTGTTCATTTTCATGGGAAAGGACAAAATATGATGTATTATGTACAAAAATGTAATTAGCGTCTTCAGAAAATCATAAAGCTTCATTTTGGACACCTAACGTAAAAGAATCTTGGCACTAAACATTTAAACATCAAGTACTCAGTAATAGTAATTACACTGTCATGGTCAGCCCTATTGGCACGCCTTTATTTTTTGCATAACCTATATAAAGTTTTCAGAAATCAATGAAAATGAACCAAACTTATAGCATCCGGATGATTTCATTGGTGAGCCAAAGTAATTTAACAGATTTTTTTCTCAATTTAGATAATGTCATCCATTCATCCATTTTCTTAGCCGCTTATCCTAACGAGGGTCACAGAAGTGCTAGATTCTATCGCAGCTGTCAACGGTCAGGAGGCGGGGTACACCCTGAACTGGTTGCCAGCCAATCACAGGGCACATAGAGACAGACAACAGTCCCACTCACAATCACACCTAGGGGCAATTTAGAGTCTCCAATTAGCAACGACAACCTGCTTTCTTGTATCCCTTTACAAGCTTTTTGCACTTCTCAGGTGATAACTTGATTAATTTTTTTCCACAAGAGATTCCACATTTTGTGATGAAACTTCATGGTGTCAATAATAATGATCAAGCATGGAAGTAAAATCAACTCATTAGCAAAAGAAAATTATTTCGGTATGCTAGCAGCTAACTTGGACATGCGAAAAAAATGCTACTAAATATTGACTTTACTGCATGGTGAGAGCCTCGAGACTCAACTGCAACTCCAAAAGAAATCAACAAGAAAATAGTCATTCATCAAAATGGATGCTTGCTGAATTTAAGCTACATGCTATGTAGCGGCTAACTTCAACACTTTGAACAATGATCACATCTAGTAACTTAACGATAGGGACAGATTAGAGGCAACGAAACAACAAAACTGTAAATAAAACATTTGCACGGTAAAATGGATGCATGCTAAGCTAAGCAAAAGCTAACTGTGGCATGCGGAACGACAATCATCATACGACTAATACTGGGATCAATCAATGGAAAAACTAAATAAATTAATGAATTGACAGTGACAAGACAGTGACTTTTTCTTTTTGTCCTTTTTTGCCAGTAGTGATTAAACCCTAAACGAGCAGGGGTGGTGTTGACGTTAGCGTTGACGATGGCGGCGACATCTTGTTCGTGTTTAGTGTTCCAAAGGTGAAAGCGACCTTTTAGCCACGATGGCCGACACACTGATGAGCGCCACGATAACAACGCTCCCAAAGGCCCGACATTTTATGTAGCCTTTATGAACATAGCGTTAGTATGTGTATGTGAGAAAGGCCAAGAAACATCAAAGCTGATAAAACTGGAAAAAAATATGAATCTTTTGTTTTGTTAGCGATTATGAGAGCTATTCTTAGCATCCTAAATGTTGTCACTCTTATTTGATGTTGTTTACTGTAGTTATCTGCATATTATTCCTGTCATTTTTTTTGCTTTTTGTTCTTATCTCAATGTTCCCCCTAACTAGTGTTGTAGCTGTGTTTTTGGTGAAGCTTTTGAATCCCTTTATTTGTCTTCTCCGCAAATGCAAAATAGCAGGTGTGGTTGTTCTTCCTTTTTGCTGTTTGCCCTTTCTTTTCAAATCAAGAAAGAAAAGGTGGTGCTTTGGCCATGGTTTTGTATTTTGCTTTTATTTTTCCAAGCGTTGTTGCTGTTTTTGTTTCTTCCCTTTGCTGTTTTCTCTTCTCTTTCCCAGCTACGAAGAGGGTTGGTTTGTCGCTGTCACCGCATTGACAGCTGTTGCCCATTGCATTTGCTCTCTATTCTGTCCCTTCCCTCAAACTAAGTAGAAGGTGTTGTGGTTGCTTCTATTGTTTCTGTTTCTGCTGCCTTTCTTCTTTTTACCCTCACCAGCCCATGTATTAGCAGGTGTCAACGGCTCGTAGTTGTGATCCTCTTTTGCTGTCCTCTGTCCCCTCTCGAACTGAGTAGCAGGTAATGTGGTTGCTTCTGAGTTTGCTTATTTGCAAATTTTTTCCTTCCCTCCCCCAAGAGTCATACTTTACCATTGCTGTTTTCTATCAAATAGTCTTTTTTTTTTTTTTTTGCTCTCACTCTTTTCTTTCACCTCTTTAACTCAAGTATCAGATGTGGTTGCTTTTGTGTTCCTTTGTGTAGTCTCTTCTGTCCTATCTTAAAGCCAACTTCTAGCCTGTGTGGTGGTTATTTTCATTTTTAGTTTAGTTTGGGCTTCAAAATATTAGTAAGGGGAGTTGCTCTTATTGTCCTATTTCTTCTCTCTGTTCCTTCTTAACGATACAGTGTCCAGTGGTCAAACAAATCCCAACAACAACTAAAAAATAGTATTTTACATTTTCAAAAAACAAGGAAAACAATTTTTAGTTAGGACATTCCAGTTTAAAAGAAAATATTTTCCCTGTAAGGTAATGGCAATTAACTCAATAGCAATTTTTCTAAGAGGCTAAAAGAATCTGACAACAGCTGCATAAATTACCACACAAATACCGTAAACAAATGAAGTTCAAACCTTTGAGGACAACTGTCACATTAAAATTCATTTAGCTCAATAAAAAAAAAAAAAAAACACCAGTAAAAATGATTTATATGCATATATAAATGGGTGAACAGAAGATTGAGATGAGTGATGAGCGCTGAGGCGATTAAATTAAAATAAATGTTTCCGCAGTGCATCATTCAATGCAGGCTAATGACGTACTAAATGCCTGCAGAATACATCGCTTATTTGTCCAATAAAAGGTCAAATTCATCACAATTATTCAATGTCCTTGTTTTATTTGCTTCTTAACTTAAATAATCAACTATCCCAAATTGTTCATAAAAAAATAAAAATGAAGACAATTTATTTCAGAATACTTCAAATTGTGATTTAAAAAAAAACTGTCAAAAACTCAACACAATGCTAAACACCACTTGACAGAAACATGTTTGTTTGGTGGGGGTGATTGTCAGGTCAATTAAAACATGATGAGCACAAGGATCCAATCAAAAGGAACCTCTGTTGCCATGGCAACTATTTCCCTGGCACTAGGTAGACTCGCCCCACATCATCTCTTACCTGGGTTTTTATGCTACACAATGGGAAACTTCATCATATCCCATTAAATCACGTAAAAATATTTCTGGCCAATGTGGGACTTTCACTGATAACAGTGGAAAAACAACAAAATAATTGTGTGCACAATACATTCATCTGTATAACACATTTATCCAGTAAACATGAAATGTTCTCACTCCCCACATTATTAGGTACATTTCCACATTGTAATCAGTTGGCATTCCCAACATTTCAGGAGTGGGTAAAAAAAAAATTGGGAACGGCCCTGAAACTACAATGACGCCATGAATATGCGTTGTGATGTCAATAATTCAGCCCCCTCACCGATCCAAAAAAACAAATTCAGAATTGTGTAAATTTTTTTTGTTTGTTTCCAGCTAGTGGGAGGGCGCAGTTGTAACTTAGCCACTCAAGTGTCAGCAATAACAATGACCTCATCATCTTTGGCAAAGGTGGAAATCATTTGGTAGATATCAGCCATCCATCTTTTATCCTTGCACAAATACTTGACTATCAACTTCAGTTTAATTCTATTTAATAACGCAAACATTTTTGGCCCAATGTGGGAGGTTTCCCTGATATCAACGGAGAGTTTGGTCAGTAAGATCAACACCAGAGTGTAATAATTTTATGTGTGCAATAACTGGTGTAGCACTAGTGTAGGTTAATACAATAGAACAACCTATAATAGTGAAATAAGTTTGGAATGGTTTAATAACATTTAGAAATTAAAAAAAAAAACTGTATGTGTTATAACTGAAACAAATATGACACTCTGGGGTTGTTCTTTACCACAACTCCTCCCTACACACATACACTATAACCAGATAAGTTGAAACATATCTGGCCAGTCACATATCAGTTTTTGGGAAAAAAAAAAAAAAAAAAAAAAAAAGTGAAGATGCCGCTCAACACACAGGGCATTTTACATTTTATATACTTTTAAATGGTCAAAACAAAGTTATTCATATTTGGTCCTTTTGGCAAAACGGTGCGTGAATGGTTCGGACATCTACCTCTTTGCATGTTTTCCCCTAGCTTGTGTGCATTCTCTCCAAGTACTCTGCATTCCTCCAGCGATCCCAAAAGATATTTCTTAAGTAAACGAAAGAATTGTCCTTTGCTGTGAATGTCAGTGTGGATGCTTGTTTGTACGGAGTCCCAGACATGATGTGACTGGGAGACAAAAAGGATGGCTACAATACAGATGCAACATAAGCACAAAATGCTAATTTGTGGCCCAGATATAGGAATAACATACAGATGAAACGCAAATGCATATTAGGATAATTTCTAGACAGTTGTGTGGAAACATGGAGCCCACCTTTATTCTCGCCATTAAAATAGAGGATGTAGCATTTTGCATTTTCTAGCCAAGGTCCAACCCAATTGTTGTTCATGAGAATGATATAAAACCCACAAATTAGTATTACACATGCATGTTATACCCATTTCATGGTCAAAATTTTGTATTTTGTGGTCCTGGATTAGCATTTTGTGAGCACTCTATAGCTAATGTGGACATAATTTAGTATTGTGTGCACTCAAATTTGTATTCTGTTGGCAAAAATGTGCATTTTGTGTGGACATTTTACCCACTGTGTGGCCATATATTAGTAGTTAATGGACATGCTACACTTAAATGCGAATTTGCAGCGGGATCATTTGAATTTTGGAGCTACAAATTAGGATTTTCTGAAAATATATTTTGTGGCTGCACATTAGTATATGTTGCGAGCAAGTACTTATTTGTGTGGATGGTATACCTATTTCGCTACAACCAATTTGGATTTTGTGTGCACCGTGCAAGAAATAAGCATTACATACATCATATAATACTTAAAGTATGTCTTTGTCACAAATCAGTAATTTGTACTTTCTTTATACCTATTTAAAGGTCTTTTTTATTTAGTGATCAACTTTTTTTTTCATTATACCGATTACATAGTCACAAATGAGTAATTCATGCACACATTATAGCTATCTAATGCCCAAAAATGAATAGTCTCCTATATTGTCTATAAATTCTTAAATTGTGGCCACAAACTAGCATTTTGTGCAGACAATTCACCTATTTGATTGCCACAGGAAGTATTACATTAGATTAGTTGTAAGTGCACACATTATACCTCAGGCATGATCGTATTTTGTGGCCACAAATTGGCATTTCAGGTCTATGAATTTGTATATTGTAACCACAAATTACTTTAATGTGCTCCAGTTTTATGATTTCATGTCTACAATTTAGTTTCTTTTGGCCACAAATGAACATCTTTGGACATATCGTGTAAAATAATTTAAAGAGATTTTTGGGGCTCCTTATATTTTTCCATAAATGGACACTAATTAGCATTTTCTGCACACATCTCTATTATGTCCACATTGAATTGTGCAATATTATTGGCTGCCAACCAATCAAGGGTGTATGCCTCCTTTTCCGAAGTCAGCTGGGATAAACTTCGGTTCACCCTTGACCCAAATGAAGTGGTAAAATAGGCATTGAATGTTTGGTCCTTTCTTGATAAATTAGCTAGAATTCTGTAACCCAGAAAAAAAAGGCACAAAGTGAATGTGTCACTTCTTGACGTCGGTCAGGATGATGTTGGCGGTGACAAACATGAGACAGAAGGTGGCCCACAGCACCACGAACCACACCCAGGCCGTATGGCGGAAGGGCGAACCGTGCGGGTTGACAGCATGGCGACCAGTCACCGGCTCCACATGGCGCCGGGCGTGATAGACAAGCATGGCAGGAACCACGTACTGGATGCCCGTGCCGGCATAAGCGCCCGTGATGCCCACCAGCGACTCCAGATTGTGCGTGCAGAAGGCCACCACGATGGGCGGCACCAGGGTAATAAGCGGAAAGACCACCCGGTCCACCACCCATGGGTAGGTACCGCCATCCCGGTGGAATAGAGTTTTCCAGTTATTGCGCAAAGTGACTGCAATGATGGGGAAGTTGGTGCTGATAGTGAAGACAGGGAACAGGCCCAGGAAGTAGCGCAGGACAGCCACATCCAGAACATGGCAATTGTCTGTAAAGTTGAGTGTGTACATATCATGGATGAGCCCACTGTCAAAGCAGAAGATGGCGGTGAAGGACAGGAGTGCATAGAACCCAAGGATGAGAACGTAGTCAGCCAGAACCAGCAAGCCCACACGCTTTTTGTCCGAGATGGGCGTCACTAGTGAGGGCAGTGAGTGCTGGCACATGAATGAGTAAACGCACACTCCAAATAAGTTGGGCACGCCGGCCAGGGAGGCAGCGGATGGGCGGCCCTCGCCTGCGCCTGCGCCAATGCGGAGGAGTGCCAGGATGATCATCATGGTGAATGCTGAAGGGATCAAACAAGACACACGTCAGATCAAATTAGATGATAAACAGATAAGTGAATAGGAAGGTAAATTTAGACTAGATTTGGAAAGTAAATACAGAAAAAGGAATGTAAACTTTGATTTAATTGGTAAATTGATCAGAAAAATTGGAATAGATTACGTAAATAGACTGACTATATAAGATCAAGTAAATAGGTTTAGATTTGGTTGAGCTGTAGATCGTAGGACTCCACAGTTTGTTGTTTGCGCATCGTCATCGATGTACGAGTGCGCAATCATCATTGCAGACTTCCTGCGATGTCGGTGTACTGTAGTATACAGTGAATAATCTAACAAACGTGACCAGGGACATATTTGTAAATAAGCCCCCACGTAAGGGTAAATTATAACAGTTCAAACAGCACACAGAGCAGTCTAGAGTGTTGTAGACTTACATCCTTGTATTACTATGAAAGAGAACATAGGAAACAATGTACAGCTCCTGCTATTCCTATGACATTTTTCAGAATGAAACAACTGTAGGCAGGCACGCCGCAGTGCCGTGATAGCATAATCTGTGTCCTGGGACATTGAGGAAAAAGGAGCACATATGTTCTTTTGCAATAAAATACATACCACAATTCATTGTGTATAATGCTCATTCCTCCCTCCCCCACAAAAAATGTCATCAATGGTGTGCATAGAAGAAAATGGAAAAAAAAAAAAAAAACCGAGGTTATAAAAATGTTGTATACATATATTCCAATAGAAAGGTGCAGTTGACATTTCATTCCAATCTGACTCCGGTACATATCCTGACAAGGGTCGCGGGAGTGCTGGAGCCTATCCCAGTTATCATCAGGAAGGAGGCGGGGTACACCCTGAACTGTTTGAAAGACAACAGTAAGGCACAGAGACAGACAACAGTTGCACTCACAATCACACGCATTGGGCAATTTAGTCTCCAATCAATGCATGTTTTTGGAATCTGGAAGGAGAGAGGAAGGCCGGGAGAAAACCCCCGCAGGCACAGGGAGAACAAGCAAAGTCCAGCACGATAAGGTGACGGCTCAAGGAGGGCCAGACAGTGCCATATAAATACGGCAATAGATGAAACCTGTTTTCATTTGTCCAAATGTAAACACGAATAGCTTGCTATTGATAACGAAGAACTTCCCAACATGGCCGTCACATAGGCCTTACGATCAGCGAGGTTGGTTTAGTTTTAACACCATTGCCCGTTAGCGCAATCAAAGATGTTGTGTCACTTTTGTGTTGATTTGTGAACTACATTGAAAAATAAAAAATCATGAGCGCTTAAATTGGATTGGCATATACAGCGCCAGCAGCACGGTTTCCAAGACCGGCTGCCTCACAGTTCTGAAGTCCAGAGTTTAAATCCCGTCCCCGCCTGTGTAAAGTTGCCCATTGGTGTGAATGTGAGTGCGAATGGTTGTTTGTTAATATGTGCCCTGCGCGTCGCGAGCTACCACCTCCCGCCTGAAGATAGCTGGGATTGGCTACAGCAATTTCATGACCCTTGTGAGTATAAGGAGCTCAGAAAATAGATGGATGGACCAAAAGCACCCAATGTGTAGGTTGAAGTCAGTCTTGCACACAAAATAGTTGACAAATAAGCAATAGTTGATGAGTAAAAGTAACAACTCATATTTAGACCAGTGTAACTGTGTAAAAGTACCATTACTTCTTCACAGCAGAAACAGGCGGAATTTTTTTTTTCTAGTCTCATCAACTCCTGTCCCGAGTGCATAGGCGAAAGTTCATCCAATGCACTCGTGTATTTGTCTGCCGTGGAGTAACATACACAAATCCACATACTGTGTGGATGGTTGCTGAGTGGAATGGAACTAGATCCCACCCTTGAAGGAGTACAAAACACACTGATGAAATTGACGGCGACGCCCCTGTCATACACCCAGGAAAAACTCATCGGATTTATACGTTACAGACAAATGTCTTATTCCGAATTCAAACCGTACAATTTCACCAAAAGATGTCTGATATGCTTATATGTATATGCTCAGTTACAACTACAACAAACCTTAACCTTTGACCCAAAGCCTGATGCTGCAGCCTTTAAAAAAATATTTGTAATCAAAGAATATACATGGAGAACATCAAATATTAAGTAAGATTCTAGATTTCTTTTGAAGCAGTCTTAAAAAGGTCCTTGGAATTCTTCAATTAGGCTTTTTTTCCCCCAACCAAAAACACCAACTTCCATCAAAGCCCGCGAGAAGACTATGAATTCCCATCTACACTTGACTGCTTGTGACATATTTAAGTTTTATTGGTCATCCATGTGGCATTATTACCGCATGTGCTACTTGAGGTTTTATTTGACTATGCTCCATAAAAACATGTGCCCACAATGATACAGCAATAAATGTTTTTTAACCACACACACGAAAAAAAGATGACTCAATTTGTATAGAAGAGATTATTATGGAAAACGTAAAATGTCAAGTGGGTGCTTGAGTGCGAAAGATGACGACAATGACACTAAACATTTTTCACTTCATACTGAAAATTTTTCCCCATTGCACAAAAAAGATGTATTTTTCATAGTTGCTGGCTATTCAATGAGTGTGTTAGTGCTGGGTTAAGTGACTAAAGTAGAAAGTTCACTATTGAGTTGGTGAGTTAGTTTGTTAGTGAGTGACTGGGGTGGTGAGTTCTAAGTTGGCGAGCTAGTGACTAAGTAAGTGATTTGCTACCTTAATATGGAAGCAAGCGAACTTGTCTGTGCTCGTGTAAGATAGTGAGTGAGTGAGAGGCAGTTTGTGGTAAATAGTTGGATTAAGAAAAAAAAAAAAAGTGAGCCAGGCAATGGGTCAGTTAGTTGCTTAAATTGGCAAGCAGTGTAGTTAATAGTTGAGTGGGTGAGTTACGCATCAGTTAGCTTAATTAATGATTGAGTTGGTAAATGAGTGTGTTTCTGGGTAGGCGAGTTGGTGAATTAGAAAGTGACTTCATTGGAGAGTCACGGAGTAACTAAACAAGCAGGCAAGCAATTTAATTTCTGAATTAGTTATTTACATTTAAAAATTAACTGGTTAAGTAATGATTGATGAGTGATTAATGAGATAGTCAGCAAGTCAGTTATTGAGTTAGTGGCTCAGTAGTTGACAACCACTATGACTGTCACCTAGGGGATTGGAGTGGAACAGCACCTACTGTTTCCATCTATACGCCGTCATGCCTTCGGAATGTGGTTATAATCGATCGAAGGGTTGCCGGTTGGAATCCCAAGTGTCCTAGCCACCCACTAGTGTATGATTGTACAAGTAAAAGTGTGTGGGAGCATCAGTAAAGCTCTTTGGGCACGGTGACGGTGTAGCTAAAGCGCTATATAAGTGTAAACCATCTACCATTTTGTGGTTATTATATTCTTAATGACAATATATAAGCAAGAGATTGTTTACAAGTTTCAGTGATGTCCACATGGTTCCCTCCTCCATCAAGCGGTCTCATTCAGACACCAGCAGTCAGATAGCCGTGAGGAAAAAGTCATCGCAAGCGCGCACACAAAATTGAGCGCGTGTCAATTGAGCGTGCTTGGTATGTTAGTAGCAGCCAGTGTGATTTATCTTTGCTGTGCAGGCCTCCCATTGACCTTGATACTTCAACTTAACAGGCCTCAGAGGACCGTCTCACCGACAAACAAACACATGGAACACACACAAACACACACAGAATGGATGGATGCTACAAGGAGATGATATTGGCCCACGTGCCCGGAGGTGGTTCGCTTCACAGGATACAGGACTGATGCGCTTCAATAATAACTTGAAAGTGAAAAATAGTCAATCTCAAGTGTAGCTACATACATTTGTAAGGAGTGAGTGAGTCAGCTAGTTAGTAAGTTGATGAGCTAACTAATTCTCAACACACACACACACACACATATATATATTATATATATATATATACATATATACATATACATATATATATATATATATATATACATATTATATATATACATATACATATTATATATATATATATATATACATATTATATATATATATATATATATAATATATATATATATATATATACATATTATATATATATATACATATATATATATATACATATTATATATCTATATATATATATATTATATATACATATATATATATATATACATATTATATATATATATATATCCCTATTATATATATATATATATACCTATTATATATATATATACCTATTATATATATCTATACATATTATATATATATATATACCTATTATATATATCTATACATATTATATATATATATCCCTATTATATATATATATATCTATATATATACATATTATATATACATATATATATATATATACCTATTATATATATATATATATATATACATATATATATATATATCTATATATATATATATATATCTATATATATAGACATATTATATATATCTATATATATAGACATATTATATATATATATATATATATACATATTATATATATATATATATATAGACAATTCTCTCTCTATCTATATCTAGACTCTTATATCTCTCTCGAGAGAGAGAGAGAGAGAGAGCGAGAGAGAGCGAGAGAGAGAGAGAGAGAGAGAGAGAGAGAGAGAGAGAGAGAGAGAGAGAGCGAGAGAGAGAGCGAGCGAGAGCGAGAGAGAGAGCGCGAGAGAGAGCGAGAGAGAGAGAGCGAGAGCGAGAGCGAGAGAAAGAGAAAGAGAGAGTACACTGATCCATTGTTTAACACAAGGGTTACGTTCCAAACCCTATCCGCGTTACGTGAAATCCGTGGACCTGAATTTTTTTTACATCCATTTTTTTCAATTCATTATATATACGTTTTTCATTTACAGGATGTTTTTTTCCCACTTAGTGTTTTTTTTTTTGTTTACAGTGCATTTTTTGTTTTCAGGTTGTATTTTTTTCAATTACAGTACTGTATTTTGTGTTTTTTCCCATTTAGTGTTTTTCATTTTCAGTTTTCTTTTCCCATTTCTTATGTTAAGGCTGTTAAACCCCTAACCACACACTATAAACCTTTCTCAGACAGGCATTAACATTTTCTCACATTTCTCGTTTAAACACTCTTCAAACCCTCCTCGTTTAAAAACAAAGGCACTAGATTCTAGATTGAAAGCAAATATAAAAAACCTGTTTGACGCTTAATATTTACATGAATTTGAGAAATATCTAAATGACACTCCATTTATTTCCCTCTGCTTTATCCAGGATAAACATTTTCCTATAAAAAGAAAATTACTATTTTTTAGAAAAGTAGTAGTAGTAACTACATAATGCTTTACCTTCTGTAATGCGAACACATGCATCGTATGCTGTCACATTTTATATTTGCATTTTTGGGCAAATGGCTCCATAATTGCAAGCTGAAGCGAAACGGGAAATGTCCGAGTGTGTCCCCCCCAGCCCCCCCCACGCTCCCAACTGAAGAAATTGGGTGGGGTGATTATGTTTAAAACTGATTTCACCATGTTGAAGTTTTAAGTTTTAAGACAACACGTCTTTGTTGTGACTTCAGACAAATGTGACTTGTCAGCTTATTGGCATGAGCCATGATGGCCGCGTTGATCAGGCTTCAATCCAAAATGTTCCATCATCATCATGGTGGATGATGCTTTGGAACTAATTCCACTGTTACTCAATTTACTGTGACTGCTCACTGGCTCCCTTAGCTTCATGCACGTGAGCATCCATACTTCAAAAGCGTGCACGCTTGTGCACACATACTTTCATGTGGCAGTTTTTTTTTTCCTCCTGGGCACCCAGGCACCCATATTTTTGCCACGATTGGACAATCAGAGCTTCCAAAGGGTCACTAACTCTGCTTGGCTTAGAGACCATAATGTGTTTCATGTGTGCTTTTACCGTAGCAGAAGTTTTTTCTTTCTCCCTAATGACTGAGCACCTGAACGCAGTCTTTTTTTGCAGCGATCGCACACCCTATGTACCGGGACCACGCTGCGGTACAACAAGGGGTATGCCTAAATCCCGCAGGGACACCCCACACGGTGGTCCGGTACTTAGGGTGGTGGACCATAGTCTACAGTTGCTCAGTCAATCAGGATGCAACACATCATGTGGGTTTCCCTTAACGAATCAGGATACAGAACACAGTGCACATTCATACACTGTAAAAACAGCCTTCTACACTGTAAAAAATTACACACGAACACACAAAAAAAGTCTGTAATAGCGAGGCTGAGTAAAGTGAACCGTGTCACTACCACAATGACATTTTGGTCACACCCCTCCAGGGATTTAATTCCTACCTGTCATCCTCCATCCATTTTTTCCCAAAATTAAATTCTTGAAATCCTATCCATCCCCAGTTTATTCTGGTGTGCACCAGGGCTCTGGTCTTGGACACCCCCCCTCCTTTATCTAATACATTCTGCCAAGATGGCAATATTTTCCACAAATTCAAGTTATTGTTTCCCATTAAACAGATGACACCCAACTTTACCTATCCACCAAACCCACTGCCATTCTTCCTACTTCCACCCTTACTACCTAATACTCTGAACTCATTGGTTCTCATCCAACTTTTCATACTTCAACAGTGATAAAACCAATATCTTACTATCGGTAACAAGACCACCCAATCCAAAGCAGGCAGTTTTTCCATTGCATTCCATTGCTTTACATGCTTTTGTATACCGTCAAATCCAGATTCAATACTCACCTATTCTGAACTGTCAATTTACTTGAGCGTTGGCCATATATAATTTTATATATGATTTAATTGTTTTAGTGTTGCGTTATTTCATTGTACTGATTTTTTTTGTTTTACTTTACTTGAAGACCTTGATATTATTATTAAAACATTTGTAATTACATTTGTGAGGTAGTTATTTATTGGGTTAGCCAGTAAGTAGTGATAGTAAGCTTGATAGTGAGTGAATAAGTGAATAACAATTAGTCGAGATCACGAGTGATTTCGTCAGTTAACTAATTAGTAAATTAATGAGTGTGTTAGTTTTTTTAATATAAGAAAAATGAGTTTTGGACAAAAGTGTGTTTAAGACCAACAAGTAGTTTGAAGTTGCTAACTGAAAATTCTAACATGAACGTGTGTGGATTGTCCAGGAGTTGACTGAGGACAGTTGAGTGGGAACTGGCATGACAGGGCCTTATGGTGAGGCCGGGAGACCGGGCCCCTGGCACGCTGAATAGCTAGTTGGTTGCTAACCCTGACATCACACAAAGGTGATGGAAGCTAGAGACAACACTATGTCACACGCTGCATCTCAACTGTTACACAAAAAAACAAACACAATATACAGGGTGAGATGAAGTAGGTACGGTATATAGTCTTTAAAATAACTTGGGGCAGGAGGGAAAGGCGGTAGGTGGTAAGAAAAGAAGAGTACAAGAATGGTATAAAAGGAAGGAATGATTTGATAAGGAGGGAAGGGGGGGACAAATGGAATAAAGGAAGGAAGAATATAAGAAGGCTATGAAAGGGGGAAAGAAGGGCTAAAGGAAGAAAGGATGAAAAGACAGAAGTAGTCAGGAGTAATGATGGAAATAATGAAAAGAATGAAGCATGGGAGGGAGGAAGCAAGGAAATCAGACTTAAAACACTGACAGTCGTCTTACAACTCTAAATTGAAACCTTAATTTTTGTTCAAAAGCCAAAACCTGGCTTGTAACCATGATTTGAAACCTTAACTCCAATTGCTAACAGAGACTAGAAAGTAGGGCTGGATGATGTGGCAAAAAAAAAAAAATTAAATAAATAAATAAATAATTTTGACTAATCTCTGTTATCACAATATTTCCATTATTATTTCTATTACTACAACTACTATTATTTCAAACTCTACAAACGTAAGAGCTTTAAAGCATCTGTACTGAAAAGTAATGAAGTAGAGATCAGTTCAACATTTTATTGATGCCTTTTGCTAACAACACTCCTCGTGGTCAATATTTAAAACTGTAAACACCTCATAATATTAGCAAACAATGCAAAAAATGCCAACTGAATACAGAAAAATACAAGACCAATTTCACTTGACTGAGCAACAAATGCAGATAAATAAACTGCGGACTAGCATACAGTTCTGAGTATTTTGGGAGTTACAGTAGAACCTCTATAGAATGGATGAATCGGGGCAGGGGGTTGTCCAATACATATAGCAGATTCTCAGTTACATTGCAGGACTTTTTGTAGACATATTCTCCCATATTACTGTACAGTGCAAAATGCTTGCTTTGAAGGTTTTTTCATGGCCTAAAAAATCCAGTGCAGTTCAACGTTATTGCAAATCTGTGGCACAATAGCTATACCCATTATGACATGGCTCCTACATCAACACCTCACAACCAAATTGTTCCACCACGTAGGTACAAGAGGCAAGTCTTTTGGAGTTGGATCTTTATTTTTGGTATAAGTGTGACCCAGAAATAGGTTAGTACCATTCTCTGCCTACATTGCACCACAGCACCAGTAACAACAGCATACGATTCAAAAATAGACTTTGTCAATGGCAGTTTAAAGGGGAAATCCAGTGCTTTGCATGTACAGTGTATCCAATAGGTCATGTAATATTTACCCTATTTTGACAATGTGATGTTAAATCCTCTCTCATTTAATAGTGTTTTGAGAAGATTTTTCTCGACACTTACAAATATTCAGGGGCGCTGCCATTTTCGCGAGTCACATGACCTACGTGCGCGGATGTGAATTGTACCGAGCTGCAACAAAGGCTCGATTATATGGGACACCATTTATGACCAGTGCTGATTTCTCGTATTTATCCTCATCTGATGAAGAAATAGCACTAGACTTCCCCTTTAAGTGACAAATGTTAACTAATTTTGGACACATTGTCTGGTCCCAACCGTCCGTTTTATCTGATATTTATTATATCTGGGTGTGTTTTATCGCAGTTCCACTGTATATGAGACACTAATAAATCCAACAGGCGCCTTGGGAATAATGACGACACCTATGATTATAAACAAGATCATTTTGCAGTTATGATTATACATAGGCTGTTAACATGATTACTACTTGCAAATGTGCATCATCTTTAATAATACAGATTAGCTAGTGTTGTCATGGCAGCCCGATGGTTAGCACATCTGCTTCTTTTCTAAGTACTGGGGTTCAAATCCCAGACTCGCCTATGTGGCGTTTGCATGTTCCCTGTGTGCCTGTGTGGGTTTTCTCAGAGTACTGCACTCCAATTTCTTTCCACATACCTACAGCATGCATGGTAGGTTAATTGAAGACACTAAAATTGCCTATAAGTGTGAATGTCAGGGTGAATGATTGTTTATACAGTATGTGCTGGAAACCAGTTCTGGGTGTACCCCACCTCCTGGCTGAAGTTGCTGGGATAGGCTCCAGCATGCCCTTGGCTGCATTTAGGATAAACAGTACAGAAAACCTTACCACTTGTACTGGCTAATCAGCTAATTCTACTTCAGAACCACAATAAACTTTCTTGACCAAGTATGAAAACAACACACAAGGCATTTGTCTTCGGTAGTTGGAGCCACCCTAGTACGACATACATGTTGAGTACGAAAATCATGCTGGTAGCAGTGAGTGACAGGGTGTGCTGACTCTGCTTGCCTTTATATGCTTTTCACATAACTTGCATGGTACTTCTTCAAATGAATGAACAGGTTTGTTGCGTTAGGCTTTATTTGCTACACAGCACTTTGGTGATACCACCACACAATCACCATTAAGTAACTTTGCTTCTCAACAATCACCACATTTTCATAGGATAACTCCAAGTCATGGCTGACATCTATATTACTACCCTCAGCTACATGCTTGGCTCCACGTTCAATCATTGTGTTTATTTCAACTTGCAAATGAAAGAGGAGCAGTAAAATGCTAATCATGTGCTGTTGTTACTCCTACTTCTTCCATATGTGATAAAGTAAATAAGATCACAACTGATTACCGTAATTGGCCTGTAATTGGTGATGATCACTAATGACAATTACATAGTAATCCCCCTACCAAAACCCTAACCTTGGCCTGGAACCATACACTGAAACCATAATGCTGTTGTGAAACCTTACACTGATACCCTAACCCTTCAATAAATCCAAACATACGTATACTACTATAACCTCAGTAGCTTTTATTGAAATTCACGTAGATGAGAATTTGTGTGTTGCAATTGCAGTGTTGGAAAGATTTGAATGTTATAATGTTGAAGGAGGCTATTAGGAGCGTTTGTGAGATTAAACATTTGCTAGCGTGAGCAGGAAAGCTTCACACAAAGGATTGCTCCACCATAAGTAGCTCAAGACGGACGTAGAGTGAAAGGTTCAGTAAACGACACACTCTAGCTCACGTTAGTCAGTGCACCAATGCCACGGCATGTTTGTGAGTCAGTTGGTGGGTTTTAGCGCAGCCCCCCCAGACGGGCACTTTATTTTCCTTCAAGGCAGCTGTGAGTGACAGTCCAATCAAGGGTGGGACAGTCCATCAAGCTTTTCAGAGTGTCAAATAAGAGGGGAGAAAGGAAGCCAAGACACAGAGTGAGACCGGACCTTTGATGGACACACCTCAACGCCACTGACACCACCAGAGGGGAGGGCGAGGAAGGATTCCTGGAAAGAGGTACTGTAATGACAAAGTTGTCAATGGAATACCATTGCAGGATTTAATAACATTGTAGGATTCACTGTAGCTCTGAGAGTATTCCCTTTCAGCCAGTTACTGAGATACAATTAAGACCTATGGTCCACACATAATAAAAATACTAATTCTTTACAATATAGCATCACCTGTCTGTCTTATAAAAGTGATTTAAATTTGGTAGCAATCGGACCAAAAAGATACCAGGAAATGACCAAACAGATCCTGAAATGGAATCTTAAAGGCAAAATGACTGACTTGTTGCTTTCCAGGTTTGGCCTCATGAGAGTATTTTGTGGGTGTACTCGTGATAATCCTGACTTTTAAATTTCATGGTACAAAGTGAAACTGGATTTGGTAGTTTCAAAACATTCAAAAAACCCCTGAAAATTGCTCAAATCACTCCAAAGTTTCCACTCCAAACCAAAATGACAGACTTTCCCTGTTTCTTAAGGCTGTGGATCTTGGGATTTTTTTTTTGTGTAGGTTTAGAAATGATAGACATGTCTACCAAATTTCAAGTTGTTGTATGAAAATCGGGACAAAGGAAGGTTTTGTAATAATCAGGGCTGCATTGCCACAAAATTGGCATTTCAAGCCCAAATAGTAGACATCCTGTGTCTTTTAGGGAAAGTCATTATAAGATTTTTTGAGGGGGTGGTGTCTACTGTATTTACCAAATTTCAAGATGTGAAACTCACTTCAAAAACTGGATTTATTATTTTATTTTTTAGGGGTGCTGAAATTAGACCAATTTAGTCACGACGATGTCAAAATTAAAATCATTAATTTATTCGTCAATCATTATTTTTAAGCTTTGTTGTTCTCTCAAAAACACTTCAATCCTCCCAGTGCTCGCCACAGGGCCTGTTGTGTGCTCACAGCGTGATGCATATATGCAATTGTGATTATCCAGGATCCTTTCTGATTTTAGTTTCGATGTGACACCATGAATGTGTACAACATGGTTAGTAATAACCTGCTGACAGAGACAGCGGGTGGCCAATATAAGCTTCTTCTGCTTAGAGATGTGAAATGCAATGGACCTTTCCGACCTGTCAATCACTCGTACAATAATAGCAAAACAGATAGCCGCATTGTCTTAACCCCTGGCATGACACGCCCCTGCCGCCATGTCGTCTCACAAGCAATACTGGTTGTCAGTAGTGTGCACTTGGAAAAGTTAATGTTACGAAGAAAAGGGTCCGCAGATGCTCTTAGTGAATGTGCAATTCTGATGAAAGATATCCATCTTGGTTACAAGGGGCCCGGTTGATTCATTTGCCAAAGCCTAAAACACAGTTGAGGAAATGTCTACGATGGATTAAGGCTTGCGGAAGACCACACATACAACTAAATGTAATAATATCAACAAACACAAGGCTGTATGTTCGGAGGTAAGTGAGGGAGAAGTATCTTCTCTGAGTTTGATTTAATTATTATCAGTGTTTTATATATTGCAGGAGAACAAGTTTCCCTTTGTTAGCGCATCACTGACCTCCTGAATGAAGTATGTAATGGTGTTATGCCAAAGAGTCGGGTTAGTGATACATAAATGCGTGACGTCATGCAAGAGGAATGTCTATTTGCCTATTTGTATCACATCAGACTTTTAAGATTACGAGCCAAGTCAAATGAATACACCCAGTTATTTGCATAAGGTACACATTTCGCTGTAACTCTGACATTGCGTCCTGGTCCGCCCAAAATTTTAATTCCGCGTACATAGCCATGCGTGAAGTAGTTCAGACTTGGATATGCCTGATGCATTTGGCAAAAAACATACCACAAAATTATCTGGAATACGCAATAGAGAATCAACTTCAAACCTGTTCTTCAGTCGCCGTATTGGCAGCTTGTGGGACATGGCAACTGTAACTAAGGAGCAGAGCTTAAGAGCGCCAGTCGGAAAGTTCCATTGTTCCACACTGCCTTGTGAGCACCATCACATGGAAGCTTACATACATGCTAAAATGCTTACTGGCATACATGGTAACAGTGTCACCAGTGTGTTTTAAATGTCTTTGTTGGACAAGTCACACAACAACATTTTAAAATGTTGGAACTCTGTGTACATAAGGTGGACCACATTGTAAGGTGCCATGTCTAATATCGCCTTGTTTATTTAGAAGAGAATTGAACACATTTATGGTCGTGAAGGTACGGTAAATTAATGAGACAAAAAAAACGGACCTAATCTGAGACAATGCGGGGCAGTGAACAGTGGATCCACAAGGCACACTGTATAATCCCAAAGGTGAAGCATGGTGATTGCAGCAACATTCTGCAGGGGTGTTTGTCAGCTGCAGGAACAGGATGACTGGTTGCAATCAAAGGAAAGGTGAATCCAGGAATATCCTGGATGAAAACGTTCTCCAGAGGGTTTGGACTTCAGAATGGGCCAAAGGGTCAGCCTTCCAACAAGACAATGACCCGAACTAAACAACAAAAATAATGAAGGAGTGGCTTCAGAACAACTCCATGACTGTCTTGGGATGGACCAGCCAGAGCACTGACTTAAACCCAACTAAGAATCTTTGTAGAGACCTGGAAATGAGTGTCAACTAACGTTCAAAACTCGAGAGAATCTGGCCAGAGGAATGGAAGAAAATCCTCAAATCCAGGTGTGAGAAATCCATCATTCATCATTCCCAAAAAGACTCATGAATATATTACCTCAGCATGGTTCTTCTACTAAATACTAAGTAAAAGATCTGAATGCTTAGGTCTCAGTCTGTTCAGTTTTTCTTTGACAAAAAAAAATATTTTAATATGTGACGCTGTCTCTACATTGATGCAGAAAAATGAAAAAAAATATTTTAGCAAATGGGTGCAATATAACATTACCTCAATTACCTATATTACCTCAAGCTTTCCTTAAAGAATGGACATGCCAAACTGTCCTACTCGGTGCACCCAAGGACAACAAGACATCGCCCACCCTTCCCTTTTGTCCTCCCCACAACACAAAATATAGGAGTTAGCACAAGTGCCATGGTAATGCTTGTATGGGGTAGTGTTGACATGTTTTCCGGTCCCGCCTCCGCAGAGAGCTTGATTTGACAAGATTAGCCCAATGCTCATAAAAGATGAGATACGGTGAAATCAAAATCTGCGGTGCTAGTGTTCCCAATGTTGTGACTAAGACACGGTAGGATTTGATGGTAATAGTCTAACACCGTGCCATTAAAAAAGATCCAGTTTGTCTTGCATTCTGATCTAGGCAATAAAAAATGACGATGGTAAGTATTGTTCCGCTTACCAGCATCCCTACAACATACCAGCACTTATGAGATGTTAGGTGATTTACCAATAGCATAAGGTAGTTATTGAGTTAGAAAGTTAAGTTAATTAGTAAGTGACAGCAGGAGGTGAATTATCTTGCGAGCATTTTGACAAGTGAAGAAAATATGAAATGGAATGGAATTTGGACTCAAATTACTTGTACACCTACAGGCAGTCAAAAGTTGGAGTTTGAAAAATTAACAACTCTGTACTCCAGCCATTCGTTCAATAGTTATCATGAGTGTAATAAACATTCTTCAGTGTTCATGTTTATTTCAATAAAAAGTCTAGACAAATGTTAAGATCAATTGAATTCATTACCAATTTTTGACCATTTGAGTCATTATGACATGAATGGAATACAATCAAAATGACTCAACACTAGAATTTACACTACAGCAAGGGATGTCAAACTCATTTTTGCAACGGGCCATGTAGTTACAGTTTCCCACAGAGGAGTGTTATGACTGTGAAACCATAACAATCTTTAATTGCCTCATCATAATACACAAAATTTATGAACTACTTCTGGAATCTGAAATCCCTATTGTTGATGTTTGGTGACACAAAAATGATTGAAATATGTCAATGTTATCATTTATGATATGACGATTTGAAATTTCGGGACAGATTTTAACAAGACTCATGGAAGTTGACATGATTTTCCTTCGCAGGCCTGATCCCCGGGCCTTTACTTTGACACCTGTGCACTATCATTTATTTACAGACTGTGATAGTTTGGGGCAGTTTTGGTTAGCAACTGAAGTGATACAAACGCTAGTGTGAATAGAAAAGAATCAAAATGGTACAATCTGTCCATTCATAACACCTTACAACAGTACAATAGGAAGTAGGTTATCATCATTATTATGCATCCTGGTCACCAGCTCTTCCAGCTCCTTCCCTCAGGTAGGGACTACCGAACAATGCAAACTAAAACTAGCAGACATTCAATACCTTCTGCCCTCTTGCCATTAACTTAAAGAGTTAATTTGTTATTCCATTGCAACATGCTGACAATTTTTTGTCTTGAATTTCTTGTCACATTTCTGTCAGGTCAATTATATATTATTTGTGCACTCACTGTAGTCGTCTCGCCATGCTGCACTATTTGTACATCTGTTGTTGACCAGTGCTGGCCACTCATGTGTTTGAGTAGCATTTGCAACATTTACACAATTGACATTGTCCCAGATTATTGTACTACTGGTCACTTTAAACTGCATACATTTCTTGACGTCTCGGCACCCATTGCACAATAGTCATTGCACCGAACTATTGTTCTATTAGTCATTCAAAGTGCTTTAATTTCAAGAGGATTCTGCATCTCTTTGCACAATTGCATGCAACCTTTTATTGCTCAGTTACTTTTTTTTTCTTCTCTCAATGTCTTTGTCTACAAAGCTCAGAAGTGTTCTCTGTCAATTGAATGTCTGTTGATGTACTAGACTCCAACTATCAACTACCATAGCCAAATTTCTTGTGTATATTTGACATATTTAGCAAATAAAGATGCTTCTGATTAATTTTGTGTTATTTTGTAGAAAGAAAAGAAATGAGTCTTACCAATCCATCGCATAAGTGAAGTGAGAATTTGAAGGTATTTGGTCTTCTGGGCATTAAAGAAGGTAAACGGCCCCAACAGAACAGTAAAGACACTCTGCAGGACATGTAAGCAAACACAAAGACAGAAAATTATTTTGACTCAAACTTCAATTATTGCCAAATTGAAGAGATGTTTTGGGACCTGACTGACTGTACCACCTTATGTTTCATACTGCAAAAAGCAGCTAAAGCCGTGAAACAAGGTAAGGCTGTAAAAGAAAAATGTCTCTGTCTTTCTAGCCTACATTTTCCCAATTGACCTGAAAAGGGGCACAAGTCTATTAAAGGCATAAGGAGTAAAATACCTGCTAGCATCATCAAAAAACACAATGACTATGATGACCAAGATTTAGGGCGGCTGACTAACTTAGCCATTCAGGGGGAGAACAATATTTGCACTAAATGATCAGCATGACGCTTTTGTATGATTTGGCTCATAAGCTACATGTTGCACGAACTCACCTTCCTCATCTAAAGGAGTCATTTTCCATTGCCACTTAACGGCTTGATATATGGGGAATGCAGCCGGGATTCATGTTAGGTCTACAGTCAAGCCTGAGCCTAATGGAATGCAGCTTGTAAACCTGTCATGTCGTTCGTTTACTGGGCTAACAAGTCTTAAAGTACATGTCAGAGGATAGGTGTGGTGTGGTGGAGGGATAAGTGGGGGCGAAGCATGTTGGGAGATTCATGTCGAGCAGGACAGAGGGAAAGACTTTTCTTCATCTTCTACCTTTTTGGGTATGGGTTCTTGTGACTTTTTGAAGTTAACACTCAATCAAGGTTCCTAAATTGGAAAGCTGCAGAATATATACATATATTTTTTTTTTTCAACTTCTGGGGTGCTTTGAAACAAAATGGTCACTAAATCAAAATTGCAGACTTCGAGTCTGCTCAGGCGTCCTTTCTTTTTTCTTTTTATTTTTTTTAATTTACCCTGTTCAGCTACTAGATCAATCAGAATAGAGAATCTGCAGCCCTTTTATGCCAAACAGTTTTACCGTGTCACAGTTTTTTTTTAAGCTTCCTCTGTGGTTTCTTAGCATTATAAGAGACATTTATTGAGAATCAGAGTTGATCAGTCAAACAGAAAAGGTTTTTATAGAGGGAGTATAGGGTTAATTAATAATTAATCAAATTTTAATTTTGACTATCATGGCTATACAGATGATACACAGTTATATTTAGCTTATCTCCAGATCACTACAGTTCAATTGAGGTGTTATGTTTGTCAAAAGCATATTAACTTGAGCCAAAATTTCCTTCAACTGAACAACAACAAACAGACAATAGTTTTGGGCATTAGAGAAAAGAGAATTGCTGTTAGAACACACCCGGACTCACTCTTTTTAAATTCAAAGACGAAGTCTGAAATATTGGTGTTCTGATAGATTCAGTCCTGACTTTCAACAGTCATATCAAATCAATTACAAAATCTGCCTTTTACCATCTGAAGAACATGTGCAGAGTGAGGGCCTGCATCTGTCAAGCAAATTAGGAGAAGTTCATCCATGCTTTTATCTGAAGTAAACTTGACCATTGCAATGGTCTTCTGACAAGATTCCCAAAGAGCATGAAACCGCTGCAATCTATTCAGAAAGCTGGAACTCGGGTTCTTGTATCTTTTCCATACATGGGTTCTTGAGACTCTTTGTGGGTCCACGTGAAACATGAAATTTATGTTCCTAAGGGAAACAGGCTTTGAGAGCTAAATGAAAAGTTATTGGATACATACATACATATCTACCAGATTGCATTTTAAATAAAACAGCTTGGGGTTGATTTTTTTTTCCTCTTCTGAGTATGCTTTGAGATTAAAGAAAAGGTTGATGCATGTTGTACGGGAGGACATGAGGATAGTGGGTGTTAGAAAGGAAGATGCACGAGATAAGCTTAGATGGAAAAAGATGACACACTGTGGCGACCCCTAATGGGACAAGCCAAAAGAAAAAGAAGAACATCTTCTGAGTATGCTTTGAAGGTAAAATTGTGTACTTAAAACAGTCCAGTGATGACAAGGATATTTACATGAGCGCTGCCTTTACTGTGCATCGAGTGAGAGGCTTCACCTGGCCCGCATGCCAGCCTGTAATCACACACTTGGCTGAGGGGCAATAACTGCTGAGTCAGGGATGAGAAACTGCAAAGGTGACTAAGGCGCTGATGGATAAAATCTGAGGGATTTATTCTATTAGGTCCTCATAAAAAGGTCACTCACCCAAGGCAAGATGCCAAATCAAAGAAAAATGGTAAAGTGAACAGCTTAACCAAAGTATGAGCATGTGATTCAAAACTACAAAAAGCTTACATGTACAGTAAGAATTTGGAGAATTAAATAAAATAAGTTTCTAATTGAAATTTCAGTTTGGTGTTCAGAGATAGGTGGCACGGTGACCAACTGGTTAGCACATCTGCCTCATATTTCTGAGGGCCCCGGGTTCAACTCCAGCCTCATCTACGTGGAGTTTGCATGATCTATGCGTGTTTTCTTTCTGGGCAATCCGTTTTTCGTAAAGATCACAAAAAATTAATGGTAGTTTGACCGAAAACTCAAAATTGCCCATATGTGTGAATGTAAGTGCGATTGGTTGTTTACCCTATGTTGGGCTGACAATCACTTCAAGGTATACCCCCGCCTCTTGCCCGAAGATAGCTGGGAAAGGCGCCAGCATGCCCGTGACCCTAGTGAGGATGAGGATAATTTGAAGATGCTGATTCTCATCCAACCACTTCACAATCAGCTGAGAACTGGTCCAGTGATAGTTGGAGATCATGGCTTGATAAAGCCAACAGAACCAGATCATCTGCAAAAAGCAATACTGAGGCCACCAAACAGCAGACCCACTCTGCCTCGGCTAGGCTTAGAAATTCTGTCCATAGAAGTAATGAACACAATGGGGGACAAAGGGCAGCCTTGGTAGAGTCAAACCCTCCAGAAACGACTCAGACATACTGCCAGCAATGCAGAACACACCTTGACACTGGTTGTACAGGGCCTGACAGCCCGAATCAGAAGGTTCGGTACCCCGTACTCACGACGCACCCTCGACATGGTCGAATGCCTTCGCCAACTCCCCAAAACACATGTAGACTTGTTGGGCCAACTTCAATGTGCCCTCAAGCTCTCTGCAGAGACTGCAGACATGGTCCACTATCTATGGCCATGATGAAAACCCACATTGATGATTATTTTGGTATCCTAAATTCAAGTTAAAATAACTGCCACTGTAATTTATTATTCAGATTTTTTTTTGTCCCGTTTGTGTGTGTTTGAGAGATGAAACCAGCAGGACAAATCATCTGCTTGTCCCACATATGTTTCATGCTAACGAGCTGAGCTACAAGGGCATCTGTGCTTGCCTCTCAAACGTGAGTGACAAAATTAGTGTGTGTGTGAGTGAGAGCAGGTGCTGTGCATCACAAGGGAAACGTCTCATTTAGCACGCTGATGTCACCTTCATCGGTGATCTCAGTCAACTGGCTGAAGGTTGGGAAAAAAAAAAAGACTTCTGGCTTCATCTAGCAGCATAAACATCTATCCCTCTTTTATATGTGCAGACAATAAATGTACAATATGTACACTACAGTCCTTCAAAGATTTAGTATAAGACCAGCAATCTTCACAAAGAGAGAATTGAAAGTGCTGTAATATGCAATATTTTGATTAAAGCGAGCTATTCATATTTTTTTCTACTTTGGACAACAACTTGGAAATGCAAACTCCTCTGAATTGTAAATCTAATCGACCATCAACTCAACTAAATATTTATAATTTGTTAACATACCGGGGAAAAACCTAATTGTAAAGAAAAGTTTATTTTACTAAAAAAAAAAAAAAAAAAACTAAATCTTGTAGTAAAGACAAAATCATAAGAAAATGTAATGTAAAAAAAAAAACTCAACTCACTAAAACCGGGAAAAACACTCATTTGACAAGAACCTCTTGCCCAAAGATAGCTGGGATAGACTCCAACATACTTGCGACACTCGTGAGGATAGGCCAAACGGAAAATTAATGAATTAATGAATGTTTTAGTCATGAGAAAATTATTTTATTTATTTTTTTATAATTTGAGCTAAGATGTAATTTACAAAAAATAAATCATGAGATTTTTGGTGAAAAAAAATAAAGAAAAATGTAATTTTTTGAGAATGAAGAGAACTTTAGTACTAGTAGGAGCAATGAGGAAGAAAACGCTCTTGATAGGCTTGAAGAGGAAAAGGACCGTCTATCATAGGCAACAAACAACGTGGTAAAATCAAAGAGAAAGAAGAGAAGAAAAGGGTACATCCAACTGCTGAATTTGATAAGAGCAATGACCAGATGACGAAGCCTGTATTTTAGTGCATGGGTTGGGTATCGCCCCTATGACAGATAACAGTGATCACGAAGCAACTGTTTCCGTTAAGAGAAAAAAAAAAAAAAATGGGACTCCCGAGGCTGCAGAAAGGTATCGGCTGACCAAGCGGAATGCAGCTTCGGTGGTCGCTGAGGCAAAAACCCAGGCGTGGGAGGAGTATGGTGAGGCCATGGAGAATGACTTCAGAATGGCTTTGAGGAAATTCTGGTCCATCATCCAGCGTCTCACGAGGGGGAAGCAATGTACAGTCACTGTGTATGGTGGGGACGGGGCGCTGCTGACATCAACTTGGGATGTTGTGAGTCGGTGGGGAGAATACTTCCAAGACCTCCTCAACTCCACCAACACGCCTTCCCATGAGGAAGCTGAGTCTGGGTGCTCTTCTATCTCTGGGGTTGAGGTCACCGGGGTGGTTGAAAAGCTCTTTGGTGGCAGGGCTCCGGAAGTGGATGAGATTTGTCCGGAGTTCCTAAAGGCTCTGGATGTTGTGGGGCTGTCCTGGTTGACATGCCTCTACAACACTGCATGGACTTCAGGGACAGTGCCTCTTGATTGGCAGACTGAGGTGGTGGTCCCCCTTTTCAAGAAGGGTGACCTGAGGGTGTGCTCCAACTACAGATGGAGTACACTCCTCAATTTCCTTGGTAAGGACTACTCAGGGATACTGGAGAGGAGGGTTCATCAGGAAGCTAAGTCTTGGATTCGGGAGGAGCAATGTGGTTTTCGTCCTGGCTGTGGAACAGTGGACCAGCTCTAGACCCTCGGCAAGATCCTCGAGGGTGCATGGGAGTTCGCCCAACCAGTCTACATGTGTTTCGTGGACTTGGAGAAGGCATTAAACAGTGTTCCTCGGGAGTCCTGTTGGGGGTTCTTCGGGAGTATGGGGTACCGAATCCCCTGATATGAGCTGTTCGGTCCCCGTACAACCGCTGTCAGAGTTTGGTCTGCATTGCCGGCGATAAATCGGACTCTCGGAGAGTTGAACTCCGCCAAGACTGCCCTTTGTCACAGATTTTGTTCATAACTTTTATGGACAGAATTTCTAGGCGCAACTGAGGCCTAGAGGGTGTCCGGTTTGGTGGCCTCAGCATCGCATCTCTGCTCTTTGCAGATGATGTGGTCCTGTTGGCTTCATCAAGCTGTGATCTCAAGCTCTCACTGAGCGATTCGCAGCAGAGTGTGAAGTGGCTGGGATGAGAATCAGCACCTTCAAATCAGAGACTATGGTTCTCAGTCGGAAAAGGGTGGCGTGCCCTCTCCAGGTCAGGGATGAGATCCTTCCCCAATTGGAAGAGTTCAATTATCTTGGTGTCTTTTTCACGAGTGAGGGAAGAATGGAGCGGGAGATCGACAGAGTGATCGGTGCAGCGTCTGCAATGATGCTGACTTTGTATCAGTCCGTTGTGGTAAAGAGGGAGCTAAGTCGAAAGGCAAAGCTCTCAATTTACCAGTCAATCTACGTTCCCACCCTCACCTATGGACATGAGCTGTGGGTCGTGACCGAAAGAACAAGATCCCGGATACAAGCAGCCGAAATGAGTTTCCTCCGCAGGGTGTCCTGGCTCTCTGTAAGAGATAGGGTGAGAAGCTCGGTCATCTGGGAGGGGCTCAGTATCGAGCTGCTACTCTTCCGAATTGAGTAGAGCCAGATGAGGTGGCTCGGGCATGTGATTCAGATGCCTCGTGGACGCCTCCCTGGTGAGGTGTTCGGGCATGTCCCACCAGAATGAGATCCCAAGGACGGCCCAGGACACGCTGGAGAGACTATGTCTCTCGGCTGGCTTGGGAATCGCCTCGGGATCCTTCCGGGGGAGCTGGAAGAAGTGGCTGGGGAAAGGGAAGTCTGGGTGTCCCTGCTGATTGCTTTCTACCACAATTTGCTCATAAATTCTTTAAAAGTTAGGGGGATTTTCTACATTTTTTTTCTCATTTTGTCTCTCATAGGTGAGGTACACCATTGATGAAAATGACAGGCCTCTCATCTTTTTTAGTGGGACAACTTGCACAATTGGTGGCTGACTTCTTTTTTGCTCCACTGTACATTAGATGGGAACAGACCTTTACCTGTAATGTAAATGTACGAATGATAGAAGGATGTATACAAAAATGCAGGCAGTCAGGGTGGCTCAGCTGGGAAAGCGTTGGCCTCACAGTTCTGAAGTCCCGGGTTCAATCCCAGACCCACATGTGAGGAGTTCACATGTTCTCCCCGTGCCTGCGTGTTTTTTTTCCTGGCAGTCCGGTTTCCTCCCACATCCCAGAAACATGCAACGTTAATTAGATACCCTAAATAACCCCTAGGTGTAACTGTGTGCATGGCTATTTGTTTCGACGGGCCCTGCGATTGGCTGGCATCCAGTTTAAGGTGTACCCTGCCTCCTGCTCGTTGACAGCTCGGATAAAGTCCAGCACTCCTCGCGACCCTTGTGAGGATAAGCGGTTAAGAAAATGGATGGATGTGTGTGTGTGTATATATATATATATATATATATATATATATATATATATACACATACATAAACACACACACACACACACACACACACACACACATCTATACACTGTATATAACCTTGTGTCATGATTAACACAAACATTCAACAGGACAAAGGCAGAAAGTGTGTGTCTAGGATCCAGAATGGCAGCTTCCATAAGAAATGAAGGTCAATGAGGCTCTCAGTATGAAACATTCCATGTGCAAAGTTGGGGGAGGGGATTGTATCTTTAAATTAACTTCACTCAAATGTGCAAGACAGTGGCCACACAATGTAATGGAAACATCTACATGGAGACATGCTGCCAACAGTGTGGTGCAAGCATAAACTACATCGAGCGCATATATTTTTTCCGCAGAGGGAGCCATAAATCAGGCAAATGCTGAGAGGCGGGGTACGTCACTTGCCGCTTGGTGAACAAAAAGCGGCAAAGGTGGTGAAAATCATGGATGTGGTCGCGTTTATTTGGATGTATAACATATATACCAAACACATTCCCGACCGAAATATGCTACCACCCATGTCTTAATCTTTTCAATCATAACCATAGTAAAGAGGCAGAGGTCAACGGCGGACGCTGTGGTTACGCAACTGCCTCCAGCCACATTCCCGCCACATTGCCTTCATGGACTCAATCAGCACAGAAAATCACAGCCAATTGATCCTCTTAACAGTTTCTACCCAGCTCGGGTGATGTCTTGTGTCTAACATCATGAAATAGCAATGGATAGCTGATCGCGCATACACTAATTAGTTTACGTGTCAGTCCACAACACATAAATGTACACACGTATCAAATCTCATGAGTTCCAAGAAAATTACTGTGATTTTAAGTGTTTAAAGTTTAAATGTTGCACTGCAGCACATGGACTGTGAAATATTGGTAATGGAACATACCAATGGAATGTACAAATAAAAACTACTATTGACACATACCAATAGGAACGTACCAATCCAATCACCAATAGAAAGAACATAAAAAGAAAACCTGGAGGAACATCCTAACCAGTTGAACTTCCCGTTTACCGAATCTAGAACGTGGAATGTACCAATAGCATGTATTAAAAGTCTGTACCAGTAGAAGATCAGTATCAATGGAACCCAAAAATTGGAAAACACCAAGAGGAATGTATCAATGTAATTGCAACATTAGGAATGTACCAATGGGAACGTGGACAAGGGAAGATACCTATAAAGGAATGTACAAATGGTGATATTAATGGTTTATACCAATGGCAACACAACCATGGGAAAACTTCAATCCAAAGTATCCATGTACCGTGCTAATAAAAAATACTCATGGAAATAATAATGGAAGATCCCAATTGAAAGGACAAATGAAAACGGACCAACAGAACTGTAGCAACGTAACTTAGAAGTGGAATGTACCAATGAATAGTAGGAACAGAACATACCATAAGAATGTACCAATGAGAACATAATAATGCAAAGTGCAAAAGAGAACATATAAATGAATCAAGCTCAAGTTCGCCCAGAGGACAGCAGTCTCCAAAATAAGACCAAACACATGAAAGTGTCTATGAACCAATGTTCCCTCTATGCTGCGCAACTGCGGATTTGCGCACTTGTCACACACGCTCAGCGCAGAGGAAAACCGATCCAGCGCAGTGAACTACAGCACAACGTCTTTTTTTTTTTTTTTTTTTTAAACACGGCAGCAAACTACCTCTCACAAAGAGCTGCTGCTCGGCCACACCACACTCTACTTCCTTGTTTACCTGACACCGCCCCCCTCCATTTTAAAGTTTTACACTCAGAATTACAAACACCGGAGGTATGTGAATAATAGAAGAAAAAGTGGTGAAAATGGATGAGATTTTCTCTTTTTTGAGTAAAAAAGGTCTGGTCTGAAGCCAAAGTAGAAAGTACAGGATGAGATGGTGTGTAATGTTGACATTCCACCTTGGCACAGCCTGATTGAGGATGAAAGCACAGACGATACAGTGCACAAAAAAACTAATTCTGTATTTTAAATGTAGGAGACAACATAACATTAACCCTAAAACTGTTTGGGAGCATCATTCCGCTTTCAACGTGCATTGCTAAAGATATTCTGCAAGCAATAATTAACCCTAACCCTAACCCTATTACACCAAGAAAAAGAGACTGGGATATCATTGTGGGTTAAAAAGAAAAAAAGAAAAAGTTGGAAGCGACATTTCAAATGTATAGTTCATAGTTGCCATGGTATGTATTTGTATTGTAATGTATCTTTTTGTCTGTTGACATTTTCAGTGTAAGTTTGCAAAAACACAAAATTGTTCTTAAAAATGTTCTGATGGTAATGTAATCTGAATGATGGAATGTAATCTGAATGATGAACCGCGTAACTTAAGTGGATGACACTGATTGACAACAGTGTATACGCCTGATGTTGGTGACAGTGGTCAAAGGGAGCGCTCACGGCCTTAGTGTTTGCTCAGACACGTAAAAAAAATTAGAGGGAACATTGCTATTCACTGATTTGAAAATGAACAATTTGGATGAAACATGACATGACTACCAATTCTTGATTTCAACCTTTTGGAAAGTTACTTTTGATTAATGGCAAAGACGACACTGTTCATGTAACCACAGTGTAACAACAAAGACACACACTTGCAGAATACATTCTACGCTTAGTAAAAGAGGGAAGTTAAAGCAGCAAGATGAGTGACAACATTAAGCATCTTCTAAGAAGCCAAAGATTTATGACCCCAACGCAGGTGTAGTCGTCTAGTTTTACTTGACTCCTTAATAAACCAGGAGTCTTTTATGTTGGGCGCATTTATCGTCAGCTGGCGTTCACGGTCGGACTGTTAAACATTAACGGCTGTGACAGCACCAAAAGGCTCATTTACATTCCGGCGATGTCCGCCGCTTGACTTGAGATTTATTCCCGTCGTTTTGTGTTCCCTTCAACGGTACCGCCATATTTCTCCTCTAATAAACCATAAATCAGAAGCAGACTCATTCAGGGTAGCAGAGATGAGTGGGAATTATGGCCACTTTTAGGTTTCACACAGATCCTGGACTATATTGCATATTAGCACCCATCTGAATTTTGGGTAAATTCATCCCAGTTTGACTAAACAACATGAAATTTGGTGGACATGTCTATCATAAATAGACCTATAAAAGTATGTACTAGAACATGTGCCAGCAGTAATATTTTAGTTTGAATTTCTACACTTGACTGCATTCAATAAGTGGATACGGAAAAACAGTTTTAATTTGTATTTTTTGATTGAAACACTGCATTTAAAAATTGAATCTGAACAATATAATTTATAAATGAAAATTTAGTTTGGAATTGAAGTCCAATAAACTTGAAAGTTTTTTTTACACAAAGAAATTTGAAATGATAAATTTTCACATTCAGTTTGATCATTTCAGATCGACAGATTCAATTTCAAATTCGGTATTACAGAGCTCCAGTAACTGTAAGGAACACAAATCAATACACAGATCTCCTCTTTGTCCAATCAGCAAATTTGACGAATTGATTTGACTTTTCGGAGAGGCCCTGTGTCACGTGCTAAAAAAAAACAATGCACCAAACAGCAGTTCTGTTATTTTTGGGAGTCCTTGAGATGGGTGCTGGAGAGTCCTCCCAGTGGGCATGAATTCCTTCTGCAGGGGGACTTCAACGCTCAATGGGCAATGACATGTATATTCATACACACACGCGCACACACACACGTTATATGAACCTGTGTACCTGCGGTTTTACCTATGATCTACAGCTCGATTGGAGTAATCAATGTGGATTGGAGGTTAAATGTGCATACAGTATTAGGATGCGTAAATTTGATCACAGTTCACCGGGCATGTGTGTCATGGTGCCAGACAGAGATTATTTTATTGCAGCATTGTCTTCACTTGGATGAAGGAACCAGGATGAGCTGTGAGCTGTCAACAAACTATTTGAAAAGAATTGATTACCGTCTACCATTATCATACCAAAACAACACTATACCAATACAGTCAATGTAAACCCAATAGCTCCTTCCTTCCTCTCTACCCCTTCCAGACAACTGGAAATCATGGAACTCATGAACAATCCAATGAACACAACTGCAAAAATATTTTTTTCCTTTTTAATACTAGAGTTGCATTCAAAGTTTTAGTTTAGCAGTAATGGAACTCCTTCATTTATGATAAATAGTTATGCCAAATATCATGTCTGGGTGAATTCATATTCACTGGTTTTACATTCAATATCAATCAGTATCACCTAGTAAGTTTCTTTCGGCTTGTCCCTTTCGGGGTCGCCACAGCGTGTCATCTCAGATGAACGCGTATATATGTTTGGCACAATTTTTACGCCGGATGCCCTTCCTGACGCAACCCTTCTCAGGGAGTGGAGGCCCCAGTGGGATACGAACCCACAACCCCTGGTTTACCAAACCAGTGCTCTAACCACTGAGCTACAGGGCCTAATCAGTATCACCTAGTAACCAACATTAAAATACAGAAGTATACGAGGATTAAATGTTCATAAAAATAGCAGAAGTTGTATTCTTAAAAAACGTATTTAATATTATAAACCACTGTAACATACATGGTGTGAACATTATTATTGTGGTCAAATATAGGAAAATAAATTAAATTGAACATTAACTTAAAACTGTACCTAAAATATTTCATGACCATTCTAAAAGAGTAAAATGTATTGAACCGAAGTTAAATCCAATTATATTTATTTTACAAATAGATGATTGTACAGGACTTAAAAAAAAAAAATAAAAGGTTACACCACTGTAATTTCAGATTTATTTCAGTGATTCCTTGACGAGGCAGCCCAGGCATCACTGGTAGTACAAGTACTATACCTTCAGAACTGCTGATATTTTAACACATTCATACTTGTTGTTAAATATAACCTTACAGTAAAGGACAGCATCGGTTCTCGACCACAATCTGTTCCAGAAGGCGGTTCCGGAAGTGATTTGTTCAAAAACTGAATCGATATATTGCATTAAAATGAATAGAAAAAGAAATAATGCGTTCCAAGCCTAAAAAAAAAATGGGCTTTTTACAGCATTTTTGAGCATTTCCTGCTAATAAACTACATAGTAAAAATTTTGTTTTGAATCTGCTTTATGGGGGGGCTCAGTTGCAGCCAACTTTTTCTTTTTAAATTCACCTACTGGAGTCAATTTCACTTCACAACATTCCATTTGGAAGACATGTCTATATGAGTAGACCCAGTAAAAGTCATGAAGCCATGTCTGAAAAGACAGGAAAGCTGCCATTGGCTTAATTGCTCCCATGACCTTAGTGATGATAACCAGTTGAGGGAATGGATGAAAGAACGTCTATCATGTGTAGACCCCCCCCCCAAAAAAAAGACTCACAAATTCAAAGATTTTGGTTAGTCTGTATGTGACAACAATGTCTAAGTGAAACCCTTGCAAGACTGCTTACCTTTCTACTATTGTTCCTTTTGAATACTGAAAGTCATCACGATCTTGAATATCTCATCGGGGATTCAGAGGTGTCTACTTGGATGCAACACAACCAATTTTTTCATGGAATTTTTTTTTTTTTTTGTTTCGCCAAGGGGGAGTGGTCAATTATTTAAACTGGTGATGGAAGAGTCTGGGGAGTCTCTTTCGGCCAGAGCCTTTTGATAAGGTGGCAAGGAACGAAGAGGTAGCGGAGGAAGTGGGTATTTTTCATGCCAACAAGTTGCTGGATGTTTTAACAAAGCTCAGCTAGTGGTGAATTATTTAAGTGAAAGGTCAACTCAAATAAAAACAGATTTCATTGATGGGAAAGTAGCACAACCACAAGAAAGGAGCAAAAACTTCCAAAAAAAAAAAAAAAACTTCACTGGAGAATGCAATTTCTGTAGAAATTGTGTGATTAAGAGCTGATGCTGACTTGAAATGCAAGTAAAAAAAATTGAAAATATGTAAACATGCTTGTTTTGCTGTTTTTTATGAAACTGTATGAATTTTGGAAGATCACTAGTTTATTAATACGGTAATCTTAAATTGGAGTTATTTGAGTTTGAAATGGTCAAGCAATGTGGAAGGAGGTGGTGAATAAGTAAAATATATCAATTTGGGTATTTTATTACTAAAATGTAGGGATTTGGATCATTTGGAGAAATGTTGGAGGAACTGAATATGTAAGATTCATTTTCGGAAATTTATTGTAAAATCATTGAATGGTGGGGCAAGCCTGAATTTCCCAAATTTTTGGAATACAGTTTCAGAAATGTGGAAGGAGCAGAAACACCAAAAAGTAGTTTCAATAAGAAAGAATTTAGGTGGAGAATCACATAAATCGAAAGGCTCTAAGAGCTTTCAATGGAAAAGATTGAAGTCAACACAGTTTCCAAGAATTTCAATCACGCTGTTACAAGTATACTGTAAAAATAACTTCATGAAGAAAAACGGCTGTACTCATATGCGTTCCAGCACTGTCATTTCAAATGCAATACTGCATCACTGCCACTTGTAGGTTGTTATAATTAACCACAGCAGTCATCAAAAGACTCACCAGAAAAACTCTGTAGGCATCTTTCCTGGTCACCGACCCCCAGCATGCATCCGTGTCATTGTACTTCACAGCTCCTGTGCTGCATGAATGGTTTCCACTGAAAAATTTAACAAACATAACGTTTCAGTGTATATAAATATTTTAATTAGATCCATATCAACTGATAATTAAGACTATGATTTGCTTTAACTTCATAATTCGACTATCATTGATCGGCTCTGCAAAAGCCATTTACTCCGCGTCACCATCATGAACAGTATATTTGAATCCAAAACCTACTTTATTTTCAGATCTTGTGTGTCTGCTGATATAGTACAATAAATATCTGATCATCAATTAAATTATTTAATAAAAATCATGTCAGCAGTGCAGGTTAGGCAACATGTCTGAGACAACACGGAATGCATAGATTAGACAAACTTGTTCTTTCGTGATTCCAGTTTGGCAGACTACTGGAATATAATTCTGTATTCAGATACAGCCACATCCCGTCCTTTAATTCACTGGGCTTCATCTTGTCAACTCAAAGCCGCCCAGACAACATGTTAGCATGGCTACGAGAAAAACAATGGCTCGGGCTGTGTGTAGTATAAGAACAAAATGGAGGAAATTGCTTGCTGGACATAGTGATGTATGGGAAAGCGCTTTAATTCAAGGATTGCTTGATGTATGTTACACGTACTTTTAATATTATAGCGCTCACAAAGAGGCAACAAAACTATGTAAATTACCAAGCTAGAGGTAGGTAGCACTAATGGTTTTACATCAACATGCCAGCTTTTTGTCGAATAATGCTCTAAAGAGTGGTTTGACCTGACTGATTAGAATACATGACCTGAATAGAGAACACTTTTTAATATGCTCAGCATACAGTACACAGGTATATACAGGAATAGAATAAGTCAAGTAAATACGCACATTGCTCCATCTTGTGCTCGGATCGGTGATGGGTTATATTTGTTTTTTTGTGTTTTTTTTTTTTTTTTTTTTAAACTCACTGATTGCTGATCGGCCCCGAAAATCCTGATCGTGTAAATCCCAATTTTAATTGATGTTGTACTTCATATTGAGAGCTGTTTCTAATATTTTCATCTTCTCATGCGAAGTATTACAAACAGCTCCCAGTATTGTGCATGACACTTCATCACAAATGCAAACTACAACCGGAATAATAAATTAAAATGATGACTCATGTCCTTAAAATTACAAAAAAAGAAAAAATAATTAAATATAGATTGTAAAAATATATACAAAAAAAAAAAAAGAAAAAATAGGCAGACCAATGGAGAAACTGGTTAGAGCGTCTGCCTCACAGTCCTGAGGACCAAGATTTGAATCGCCGCCCTGCCTGTGTGGAGTAGGCATTTTCTCCTCATGGTTGTGTGAGTTTTCTCAGGGAACGCCGGTTTCCTTGCAAATCCTCAAAACATGCATTAATTGGAGAATCTAAATTGCCCTTAAGTGTGATTGTGTGTATGTTTGACTGTTTGTCTCTAAGTGCCCTGTGATTGGCTGGGAACCAGTTTAAGGTATACCCTGCCTCCTGCCTGAAAGATAGCACCGAGGGGCAATTTAAAGTGTCCAACTAATCTTGTATGTTTTTGGGATGTGGGAGGAAACCGGAGTGCTCGGAGAAAACCCACGCACGCACGGGGAGAACATGCAAACTCCACAGGGGCAAGGTCCGGGATCGAACCCAGAACTGTGGGGCCGACGCTTTCCATCTGACCACCGTGCCGCCTTATTGTATGTGTGTGTGTGTGTGTGTGTGTATATATATATATATATATATATATATATATATATATAATATATATATATATATATATATATCCCTTTTTGTTGCGGCACCTCAGATGCCCTCTGCATTGCTGCCCCTACACCGTGATAGGCATACAGTGCTATCACCCCTTCTTCACATGCACAATGAAAGGAAAAACAAAAACCATCCGTCAAATTGGCAAGTGTGGTATGAAAAAGCCTTATGAGAGAGAAGACGCAAGTGTACCACACTCCGATCCCACCTCTAACACAACACAATGTGCAATGTGCATTTGTGCACTTCAGCCTTCATAATAAAGCATTGTGGCAATAAAAATATGTCTGGAAGCTAGTGGACACCAGTGAGATTCCCGGGAGCACCGGCAGAGGTGGGAGTTCAAGCAGAATCATCTCGCACTTATTGTCTCCACAAACATGGGTGGGTTGGGGGGAGGATCTGTGTGACAGCGCTTGAGCATAGGACGGATACGCTTTGTCCGGCAAAAACATGGAAGCAAATAAGCCTTCCAAAATGGAGGAAAAAGGGTTGGCACGTTAATTATATGCCAGTTACATTCTGCAATAAAATACAATAATGCAATGGAGAAGGTGTTATAAGGAAGCTCACCAGGCCACCTCCATCAGGGATATTGGCACAGCTGCGGCGTAGATGGCTAGGTCTCCGTACAAGTACACAATGATGCAGATGTAGAACATGTTGACACCCACTAGAAGACAACGTTTGGAGATGATAACTTTATTTGTCCCATAATTGTATAGGAAGGAATACAATAAGAGTATGTGGCAACTGTGAATGAATAAATATTACCATAATTTCTCATGTACAGAATAATTCTCATTACTCCCCAGGTATTGTCAAGTCAATACAGCACACTATACATGGGAATAGGGGAAGATCGAAATAAAATTCATATTTTATAAAGGCATACTGCCATCTAGAGGTTATGAAAAAGGTCCAGCTTACGCTTTCCAGTATATATTTACATAACCTGGCAGAATTTGTGAAAAGTTTTTTTTTTTTTTTTTAATAGATGCAACTGTTGACTGAACAGCATCCATTTTTAATTTCTTCATGGTTTTGTTTTGAATAATGATAATGTGGTTCTGATATTTTTGACAGTATAACTTGAATTAAATTAAAATTAAATGTTTTTCTCCTGGCCATCCATATTTTCTTTAAATAATTCTACCCGTCTTAGAAATTCTGCCTTAGTAATCAAACATATGAACACAATTGTGTGATTTCTCATTTGATAAATAAAAGTAAGGCTGTGAACTTCAAAATAAGACCAAGTAAATAAAAAAGCAAATATTTGATGTTAAAATAAAGTGCTTGAATTCAGAAAAATTATTTTGAAAAAAATACATAATACTTCATGTTTTGATCATAAGCATAGAAGCAAAAGATTGCATTGTAAAAAAATGGAGGACACATAGGTAGAGGCATTTTCCAAATTTTCAATCATTATATATATATATATATATATATATATATATAGGTGCACATTCCACATGAAAGATTACGACATGCACATGTGAATGCCAAAATGTACATAAATAAATGCACTACAGGTCCATACGGAAGTACTGTATATGTGAGTAGCAGAATAGTCAGTGACGCAAGAAACAGAAGACATACTCCATAATCACAGTGGTGATGTTAATAGAGTTTAGAGTGAATGGGAACAGCAATAACTATTGTCAGCAGCATAGCACCTCCCAAAAAATATATATACATAAACATTTGGGAATCAAATGAATTGCAGCCAAACTATAGCCAAATATGCCGGGCCATATGGCGAGATGCTCTCAGCCACTCGCCAGCTGATAACCTGCTGACCAGGATTTGAGTAAATGGGATCTGGAAAAGATAGATGAGTGGTAACTCATTCATAAGCAGAAATGCTACATTTAGCGATCAGTTTTCCTCTCCAATACTTTATGGAACAATTTAGTCCCAGTAGTTCACATTACAATATAAAATTTGTTTCCAGTCCTGATTTGAAGTTTCAATTTTCAGCTTATCCATCTTGAAATACAGGAATGAAACACTCACAAGACGAACACCTCAAGTTTTGTTTACCCTTGCAAAACACGCCATCAACAAAAATTCTCTAGTAATTGTATTTTTTTAAAACTTACATGTTATGCATCCAGTAACCGTTTAATTCCCATTCTAGTATAAGGTGCAAAAGAAAGCCCCCCCCCATTAACTGCATGGGTTGTGCTCAGAGCAGAAGTACAGCGTTGAGAATGACCAAGTTCGAAAAACACTGAAAATGTCTGCCTTTGGCAGACATAAATCATGCAATGTGTTTTATAAAACACGCTGTTAAATGATGACCTCTGGTTACATCTAACAGTGTAAATACAGGGCAGTCATAACATTTTGAAAACTTAAAATATGAGTCCAAACAACCAAAATAATTTTGCCAAACTTCAGACAAAAATGTCGACTGATTGAAATTTATATCAAGTAGACGACTGCACTTACAAGTTATACTTCAGAAATAAGTACACAAGTTATTTGTTTACATATATGTATTAGAGAGAGAGAGAGAGAGAGAGAGGAGAGAGAGAGAGAGAGAGAAAGAGAGAGAGAGATGATGAAATATAAAAGTGAGTGATAAAATGAGTGATCTACAGGGCCAATGCTACAGATCGGCCTAATCGTATTAACAGTTGTCAATTATACAATATTTGAGAAATTTAAATACAACTTACGTTTGTGTTTCCTGGTTTAGATATGCTCCTGGATATTTTTTGCTTCTCGGCTTTCATAATTGATCATATCAAAACAGAGTGCACAGCACTTTGCCGGGAATGTCCAGTTTTTGTATGAGTTCAGTTAGACCTCATACAGTTTTCATTCCGATCTTCACGGTTATACTTTTTTCAAGCCATCCCTATCTGAAACAGTTTTTTTACCCTGTGGTTTTTATCAATTTCCCTGGCACAATCTTCATCTTTTTGCTCCAAGACTTTCGCCATACAGGCAAATGTGCAGACCGCTGAATAACATGTGCGTACATATGTATATAAGTTATAACTATGCCGTAGTAAACAGAATGCTTCTCTATGAAATGTTAACATCAGAGGGGAAATACCGCTGAAATACCAAAAAAATGTTGCCGGAAATCCGAATGTCGTAATTATAAACATCAAATTGAATGCAAACAGATAGCAGTGCCGTTTTTTGCTATCACAGCTGTGACTAATTTCACAACGAGCGTTGCCGATAGACGCTGGCGGCCGGTCCTGATCACAACCTCTCCCCGCATCAAGCCATACCCTGCCCCCCCCCAAAAAAATTCAACAGATTTACGTTTCACAAAAATCAAATTTTTAACTGAAAAAAACTCTGAATTCTGCGAATCAATGGAAAATTGTCATCCCTGGAGGTAGGTACTGCAATGGCAACCACACAAACTGCAAATTACTGCCACCAAAGAATAAAATCCAGATGTGGGTAAAACCTTGCTATATTTTAGCAGCAAGGTAATAAAAACGTAGACTATTGAGCAAGCAGTAGAGGAGGAGGAAGAAACTGCAGGTGTGGGAGCCCCATTTGTCCATGCATTTTTGTCCAATGTAAATTCTGTATATTCTGTAAATTATTTTTCTGTCAAAAAGTACTCTGTGTTGTGTTCAGATGTGGGATTTTCACAAAAGAAAAAATATTGATGTAAGAAGTAATTCTCAGCTATCATTCAAAGACAGATTTAGCTTAAACTAACCTATATTTGATAGATGATTATCAAAACAAAATGTCATAATATAGACATTTTTTTTTTTACCTGTGGAAAGATGAGAGTCTAATCTTTCTTTTGGTGGTTACATACTCATAGCACACAATAGTATGCACTAACACTGCATGGACTTCAGGGATAGTGCCGCTGGATTGGCAGACTGGGGTGGTGGTCCTCCTTTTTAAGGAGGAGGACCAAAGGGTGTATTCCATCTAGATGGGTATCACACTCCTCAAGCTACCTGTTAAGGTCTATTCAAGGGTGCTGGAGAGGACTGTCTGTCAGGAAGTTGAAGCTCAGATCCAGGAGGAGCAGTGTGGTTTTCATCCTGGCCGTGGAACAGAGGAACAGCTCTAGACCCTCCGCAGGGTCCTCGAAGGTGCATGGAATTTTGCCCAATGAGTCTACATGAGTTTTGTGGACTTGGAGAAAGCGTTCAAACATGTCCCTCTAGGAGCCATGTAGGGGGGAGAGGGGTCCTTCGGGAGGATGGGGTATCGTACTGCCTGATACATTTGGTCCCGCACAACCAGTATCAAAGTTTGGTCCACATTGCCGGGAGTAAGTCAGACTTGTTTTCGGTGAGAGTTGGACTCCATCAAGGCTGCCCCTTGTCGCCGATTTTGTTCATAACTTTTTTTGGAGCAGTTCGCAGCAGAGTGTGAAGCGTCTGGGATGAGAATCAGCACCTCCAAATCTGAGAACATGGTCCTCAGTAAGAAAGAATGAAGCGGGAGATAAGCAGGCAGATCGTTGCAGCATATGCAGTGATTCAGACTTTATATCAGTCCATTGTGATAAAGAGGGAGCTAAGTGGAAAGTCGATCTACGTTCCTACAAACACGAGCTGTGGGTCATGACCGAAAGAACAAGATCCCGGATACAAGAGTCCAAAATGAGTTCCCCCCACAGGCTATTTGGGCTCTCCCTTAGAAATAGGGTGAGAAGTTCAGTCATCCAGGAGGGGCTCAGTGTCATGCCAGTGCTCCTCCACATTGAGAGGACCCAGATGAGGAGGCTGCGGCATTTGATTTCAGATGCCCCCGGACACCTTCTTGGTGAAGTGTTTGGGACATCCTACCGGAGAGAGACCCCGGGACAACTCATGACACTCCGGAAAGACTATGTCTCTCAACTAGCCAGGGAACGTCTCAGGATCCCCCTGGAAGAGCTAGATGAAGTAACCAGGGAAAGGAAAATCTGGGGATTCCTGCTAAAGCTTCTGCCCCCGCGACACCAACCGGAAAAGCAATAGAAGATGGGTGGATGGAATCATGATAATAGTTTGGCCATTATTGTGGAGCCCCAAAACCAAGTAACCAAATATTATTACTATGCTTACAATAAGGGGAAGAATATTCAACAGCATTATATGTACCAAATAGGCAATCAACAGTTTTTTATCAAAATCAAACAAAGTCTTTGTCAAATATCATCAATAGTCTGTAATATAAGCAATGACTGTGTAACAGTGATCAGCAGCACTGTATATGATGAGTAAATATGAATTACTTTATATCCAGAAATAAATGACAAACCAAAACAAATATATGAATCTTGTAAATTATGATAACTCAGACCCTGGACCATTGAGCAGATGAAATTTTACACCAAACAAGAATCTGAAAGTACTCTACCAGCATAGCTTCAACAATTAAGTGTTTTCAGTTCCCAAGTACTCATTGAGTGTGATTAAACTAAAAGGTGATTCAACACAGTGGTAAACATGACCCTCTCCTACCTTTTTGGGAATGTGCCGCAGGCATCACCTTTAAAATGAATGAATATTCATGAAAACAATAGGGTTAATCAGTTTGAACATGAAATATATTGTCTCTGTAGTGTCACTGTTTGAATATAGGGTGTTTCAAGTAGTATCCCACCTCTTGCGCAGAGTCAGCTAGGATAGGCTCTGGCACGCCCACAACCCTTGTGAAGATAAGCAGTACAGAAAATGAATGCCTGGGTGGATGGATACATTATTTATATTTACGTTTTATACAACATCCCAACTTCACTGAATTTGGGTTAGTAGTATTATTCCATGAAGTAAACGAAGTAGGAGCGTTCAACAAATTTAGCTTTGAATGCAGTCAGAAAGCAGAAAGAATAAATTAGCAGCATTGTATGCAATGAGTATACATGAACAATACTTTGTTTTTGCAGATGGGAATATAATTTATCCTGTACATGAATAGACAGAAACAAACGTGAATGTGAGGAGAAGCAAAAATAGTCAAAAGCATTATGGTGTAAGCAGCAGCAATATTAGTTTCCAGGAGTGGGATAAGAGATTAGTATATTCTACAGCAAGTACATACTATAAAACAAACAAAACGCAACAAGAATAGTCAGCAGCATTTCGTGTGACATGTATATGGATCAATAAATATCAATATTGTTAACTACACAATAAATCATACATCAACCTAAGTTGCGTACCGTCAGAAAATTTTGTGGACATTATTAATCAAGCAATGCTGTGGCTGTCTTCATCATCGGAGCAAACAACTCATCAGAAAATGTTAGCGGACAAACATGACAAATGTGAACGCTCTCTTTTTAAGATGCACAGTGATCACGCCATCTCATTGGTGCAAATATTTAATAGCTGTAATTAGATCAACAACAAAGGCAAAATTTTATTCATCCCATCTCCCCCCAACAACTTCCTTATTATACTTACACTGGGATGATCAGAGTGAAACCCTCATCTACCACCCTCTGGGGTTGAGGCAAGCGGGTTAGGGTGACTGAACTACGGCCTAGGGTGTCCTGATGCCAAATGCACATACTGCATCAGAATCAGAATCAGCTTTTTATTTAAGTGTGTGTTTAAAAAAAGAAAAAAGTTTTTTTCTCCGGCAGACGGTGCTGCCCTGGTACGACATACAGAGCAAAGAACAACAAAGAGATATTTCTATTTATAAGAACTATGGCTTAAACAAATCTTGCAAAATGTAAAATCTTTGTTTAAAACTGGTACAAGATAAGTGTGTCAATATCCCACATTGTGTAAAGCCTAGGTCTGAATATGGTGTTTGTTATGAACAATACGTGATGAGCACAAAAGTCCAACAACAGAATACTGCTCGGGTTCTAATTGTGGTGCCTGTTCTTCCCAATCACACCCTTCCAGGTCTTACTGTCACTGCCCACATGAGCGTTGAAGTCCTCCAGCAGAACGAGGCAGTCCACAGCCGGGGCGCTCTCAGCACTCCCTCCATGACTCCCAAGAAGGCTGGTTGTCAGATGGTGGCACACACAGATGCAATGGCTTATGACCCTCCTAATCAGTGCTTTTACTTGTATTTTGTCTTTATTTTTCTGGGAACTTTGCTCATCCATGCATCTGCTAAACCCACTAGGAACTTTTGGTCTTCGAATACTGACACAAAATAATAGTTTCAAGTGACTTTCAGTACAAACGTAACTTTCCAGATGAGTCAGAGAGACCGCCAGACTCGCTGTGGATTGTTGTTGGGCCAGCGAGGTAGTGCAGACAGAGGAGGGAAGCAAGAGCGGGGCTGTCATTCTGGCTGCCTGCTGAGGCTAAAGAAAAACCCACACAGGACACCTCTTCCAAGCCTCTACTTCACAAACGCCAGCTCCATCGCCAACAAATTGGACAATGTGGAATTACAATGTGCGGAAAATCGCTTTTTACGACTGCCGCATCCTCATTATAACGAAGACCTTGCTTCACCCGAAAATTCCCAATAATAGTGTGCACATAGCAGGCCACACACTGCAGCGCTGCGACCGGATTGAGGACTCAAGTAAAAGCAGAGGTGGGGGGCTCTGTGTATGATGACTGGTGCAACAACAACATGATTATTGAAAAACACTGTTCACCCGACATTGAGTACATGTCCGTTAAATGCCGGGCCTTTTCCGTCCCAAGGGAGCTAACTGGTGTTACCATAATGGCTGTTCCCACCAGATGCTAAAGCTAATCCAGCGCTCTCTCGCACCTGCTGAATGTCATTAATGAACAGCAGCGGGCCCACCCCGAAGTTGTTCACATTATAGATGGTGATATTAGGAAGACTAATCTAAAGACTGTGCTCCTGAAGTTCCACCAGCATGTTAAATTTCCAACAAGAGGTGTACTCCAACATTAAGCAAGGCTGCAGAACTACCCCCCATCTTCCCAGGTTAGCCACCTCTGCTTTAGACCACGTGTATTCCAACATTAACTACAGCTACAGAACCACACTTTCTCCCACATTGCCGAGTCAGACCACATATCCCTCCTGCTGCTCATCCCTTCATATATCCCCCTCAGACGCAGATCCATGCCCACCACAAGGAATGTAAATAACTGCCCAGAGATTGCACTCAGGATTGCTTTCCAAACAAAGACGAGGACCCATTTGAACACCAGGATATGGACACATAGACAGGGGCTGTACTGGACTATATCAAGTTCTGTATGGAAATTGTGTGTATGAAGAAAAGCATCGTGGTTCTTTCAAACCAGAAATCCTGGATGACCAGCCAGGTGCACTCATTCTTCAAGGCCTATGACACAGATTTCAGATCAGGTCTTTGCAGAGGTCTTTGCAGCACAAACTGGAAAAAAAAAAGTATAAAAAACACCAAAACAGACTACAAAAAGAAGATAGAGTCCCACCTTGCCAGAAACAGAGTTTGGGATTTGTGGCAGGGTTTACAAAGCTTCACCAACTTCAGAGGCAACAATGTGACACCAGGAGACAACTGGGTCATTGGAAAAGAAGCTCAGACACTTCTTTGATCACTTTGAATCATTACAGTGACACTCAGCAGCTACAGCCCTCTCCCCACACCCATCAGCTTCCAATAACTCCCCACTAACTGAACAGGAGCACAATGTAAGGCCTGTGGTCCTGGCCGTGAATCCCAAGAAGGCTGCTGGGGCAGACAGAATATTAGACAACGTGGTCAGAGCATGTGTCCACCTACCGTCCAGAATCTTCTGTAAGATCTTCAACCTCTCACTGGCCCAAGCAGTCATCCTTACCTGATTGAAATCCTCAACAATCCTTCCTATCGCCAAAAAGAAAATTCTTACCCGGCCTGAATATCTATCTCTGTTGCCCTCACACCCTTTTATCATGCAGTACTTTGAGACGCTGCTTCTCAAGTACATCAAATCCCACCAGTTCGGATACTAGGCAAATAGATCAACAGAGGATGTCATCGTCGTAGCTCTGCTCGCTGTGTTGAGCTACCTGGAACAACCACAGTGCAACACTAAAATGGTCTTGGTGGATTATAGCTCAGCCTTTAACACAATCACATACCAGACATTCTGTTGACTAAACTGGACATCCTGGGCCTCCCTCCTCAAACGTGCACCTGGATCACAGACTTTTTCCACCAACAGACCCCAAACTGTGAGAATAGGCTCCCATCTTTCTTCCACCCACACACTGAGCACCAGCTCACCACGGGGCTGCGTGCATTCCCCCCTCCTGTATTGTCTCAACACCTTTGACTGCAGCCCAGTCCACAATAACATCAGTGTCAAATTCGCCAATGCTCTAAAGCTGTGCCACCGTGATGGCGTCCATTTTGCATATTTTATTTTATGCGGCACGGTGGAGCAGCTGTAGAGCGTTAGGCCCACAGTTCTGAGGACCGGGGTTTAAATCCTGGAGCCGTCTTTGTGAAGTTTGCATGTTCTCCCCATATCTATGTAGGTTCTCTCCGGACACTCCGGTTTCCTCCCACATCCCATAAACATGCATTAATTGGACACTCTAAATTGCCAATAGGTGTGATTGTGTTTGTTGTTCATTTCTATGTGCCCTGCCATTGGCTGACTACCAGTTCAGGGTGTATCCTGCCTCCTGCCCGATGACAGCTCCAGTACTCCTGCGACCCTCGTGAGGATAAGTGGCTCATAAAATGGATAGATGGATAATTTCATGTATTTATTTTTACCTTGCACTTTTGTATGCACTGAAAGAGGAGAAGCTCTCCAATCTCGTGTATAATGGACATTCTATTCTATACTCTGAGCTATTTGGTGGATAGCCAGGGACAACACACACTCAAAAGTTGAGAGAGGCTACCGTCTCATCCACTGGGGTGAACCCCAAGGTAAAGGAAACAAGAAGTTGAGCAATCAACATACCCACACCTGCTCATCACCTCTCACAGTGCGCAGCTGTTGATTGGAAGATAATCTAACCCCTCTCGAAAAGACTGGTACTGGAGCCCAAACTGTTTATCAAGACAAGCCCAACTATATCCAGTTCAATTTTCTCAACCTTGCACACTACCTCAGGCTATTCCCCTACTAGAAAGATGGGGTTCCATGTCCCTAAAGTCAGCTTCTGTAGGCAGGGATCATACCGACATGGACTTTGGGTGCCAGCCAACTTACAATGCACCCGACCCCCTTCGCTCCTCCCACCAGTATTGTTCCCGTCCAGCCCACATGGATGCAGGTCATACATGGCCCACCTCTGGGTTTGCCTCCAGACGGGGGCCCAGTGTCCAGACAATGGGAAAGAGGTCCATTATGTTTACTCGTATTAAGGGGTCATTGAGCATGCTTTGTTTGGTCCCTCGCGGAGGACCTGTTTGGCATGGGTGATCCTTCCAGGGGTGTGAAGCCCCAAAACAACTTTGGTCCAAGATCACAGAGACACACAAAACCCTTCACCTCAATAATGTGATTGTTCCAAAAGGGGTGGTTACGACACATAGGTTTCATTTTTCAGTCTTTATTACCATTTACTCTTCTGATATTTTGTTTCTAATTATATATATTTTTTTACTCTTTACCTTTTATGGTTCCTTTTCATGCTTTGTATAATAGACATTTTTTTACAAATAAAATTGTAAAAATTTCCACTTTACTCATTACATTTTATCTTTTATGATTAATATTTCATCGATGTATAGTTGATTTCTATTTTATATATAATTTTGGGATTATTTTATTTGAATTTATCGATAGTTCCTTTACACATTTTCAGATTGCTTTATTCATATTTGAGTGGAAACCCATATAGTCACTGTACAGCATTTGCAAATTCACATATGAATGAATTTTTGGGGAGGAACCTATCCCCCAGTATTCCGGTAAACTCCTACTTATTTCCATTTTTGCTATACACCGTTCATGAAATTTTTTTCCCCCAAAAAAAGGAGCATCAATTATCCCCAGATATTTGCAATTTGCAATTGGGCTTGGTCAGGATCCTGATTATAATTAATAATTGGTTATACTATGCTTTTAAGTATAGCATGTTATTCATCTATTCCTATTTCCACTGCCCTCTATTTTCTACTGCCTGTATGAAAATTATTCATCTCATACTGGATCCCAATGACTAGCGTATCTATTGAGGTGGCCTGTAGGTGTGTAAGAAAAGTATCTTGTTAGCTAAAATAAAAAAAAGAGAAAAGCAAAAGCCTTTAAAATGCTTGCTCACAAATGTGTCGTCGTAGAGTTTGCCCTCATTAACCTTCCTTTTCATGCTTATAGTCTGACGTGTCTGCTGGGAGAAGATCGGAGGAAATTTTTGATGAAGAGACATTGGAAGCTTCACAAATTAAATCTAAATTGAGCTCAGCCCTGAGGCGGCAGCCGGTCCACACAAAAACCCTGCACCACACAGACACACACACACACACACACACACACTGTCCCTAAATATCCACAAATAGGACACTGCAGCATTTAACGTGATGGCAGTTGACCTTGTCAACACCAAAACTGATGCAGGAAGTAGAATTCTCAAAACACGGCAACATGTCCAGTCTACACAATTTCCAACTTTTGACTTTCTATAAATATCCCAAAAGTTTAATTAAACTCCATGTTTTCACATCATGTGGGTCTCCCAATTATTCTGTCTCAAGTACGCATTTTCACTTGTGGTCTCAGTTCCTTTTTTCGAAATCTGTTTTTTTCTTTTCTTTCCACGTCCTGACAAACAAATATGAAAACAGTTGATTGCGATTTTGCACCTACGGTGTTAGCATTTATTTTAGTCTTTAGTCTTAAAATTAACGTGGGAGCTGATGACAGGGGAAAAAAAAAAGCTTCGCAGTGAGTCAAAACTTTCCCATTGCAACATTTCACAATGAATTGGGACAAAATTCATATAAAGGTTGTCTCACAGTATCATAGGGAAAAAACTTTGTGCCTCATTGGTGGGTAACATTTCACAGCATTCAGCACCATCCATTAATTTAGAAAAGAAAAATAATGTGCCAACATATGGAGTTCTGGTGCATACCCTTCAAAATGAGAGGCTACAAGCTGACAAGAGGAAGTTATATTAAACTCTGCCCATATAAAACAGTCTGACTAGACTTGAATCCAATGGAAAATCTATGGAAAGAACAGAAAAGAATCAATTAGTGTCAAAGAAAAAAATTTAAAAAAAAGCTACTAGGATGGCCCAGGCAATCAATAGACTTGAATCCAATTGAAAATATATGGAAAGAACAGAAATTCAAGGCAAGACTTGAAGATTGCTTATGTAGAGGAATCGGGCAAAATCACACCAGAGCAATGCATGCGACTGGTTTCTCCATAGAGGAGGCATATTGAAGTGGTTTTCATGTGCTTAAGTGAACCAACATTAGGAGTTAGCTCGTAGAAATGGATGCCAGCGAAAGCTATTCCCATGGGAACCACAGGACGAACGAACAGTTAAAACGGTTTGTGTACGTTCACTGAGTGTCAAGACGCTCCTTGAGAGAACAAATCACTCATCGTACGAGTTCGCAGTGAACAGCTGCATGCGTCTCTGATGCCATAATAATGCATACATACTAGTACGTCACTCTTTAACGGATCGTGAACGAAGTAATTCACTGAAAGAATCACTGACAGTACATTCAGTTCAGTACAGTCCCTCTGCTACCTACTCATTGGTCATTCACCAAAGTGAGCGATAGAATGCTGGCAAGTCATGGCTCACATGGATGTATGTTGAGTAAATCCCCTCCTCCACCTACATGCTATTCTCGTCGTCGTCTTTTCCTTTTGGCTTTTCCCGTTAGGGGTTGCCACAGTGTGTCATCTTTTTCCATCAAAGCCTATCTCCTGCATCTTCCTCTCTAACCCCAACTGCCCTCATGTCTTCCCTCACCACATCCATAAACCTTCTCTTTGGTCTTCCTCTCGCTCTTTTGCCTGGGAGCTCCATCCTCAGCATCCTTCTACCAATATACTCACTCTCTCGCCTCTGAACATGTCCAAACCATCAAAGTCTGCTCTCTCGAATCTTGTCTCCAAAACATCCAACTTTGGCTGTTCCTCTAATGAGCTAATTTCAAATCCTATCCAACCTGCTCACTCCGAGAGAGAACCTCATCTTCATTTGCGCCACCCCAGTTCTCGTTCCTGTCTCTTCAGTCCCACCGTCTCTAACCCATACATCATTGCCGGCCTGACCACTGTTTTATAAGCTTTGTCCTTCATCCTAGCGGAGACTCTTCTGTCACATAACACACCAGACACCTTCCGCCAGCTGTTCCAACCTGCTTGGATCTGTTTCTTCACTTCCTTACCACACTCACCATCGCTCTGTATTGTTGACCCAAAGTATTTCAAGTCGTCCACCCTAGTATCTCTTCTCCCTGGAGCCTCACTCTTCCCCCTCCAGCCATCTCATTCACGCACATATATTCTGTTTTACTTCGGCTAATCTTCATTCCTCTCATTTCAAGTGCATTGCTCCGTCTGTCTAATTGTTCCCTGATGCAGTCCCACCTCCACCTTAAATTCTTTTGTCACACCTAACCACTGTTCTGCTGCCCTCATACATGTCCTGTACTATTCTGTCATATTTCTCCTTCACACCAGACTTACGCATGCAGTACCACAGTTCCTTCACGAACAATACAGCACTTGTCCCAATACATAGTTGAAAAGTCAGCAGTATCAGATGCTGCTTTTCCACTCCAGTCCCGCAGATGGCATTCATGAGCACTACAACATGGATACAAACTTAGAGATACGTGGTATCTTTTTCTCAAGTTTGTACTGGAGGTGGATACAAAGGGTCACTTGTCCCACTCAGCCCCTATTCAAGCAGACCATAACGGCAAAAAGGAATGGTTCAATCATCCACACCATTTGGTTATGCAGCAAAAGTTAAGCATTTAGTCATGTGATTATAAGAAAAGTGTTTTAGAGGGTGACCACAATGTTTTAATTTGAGGGTTTTGCCGGTCAAATTTTATTAGCCAGAAATCCAATTCAACAAAGCCTTTTATCTCATTCCTCCATCTGACATTCATGCTAATTCTTCTTTATTTTTGGAAGTCTTGTCTTATAGACCCCCCCCCCTAAAACAACACCATGAGACATTGTGTTGTTGTGAGGTCTTATAAAATTGAATTTGCAATTCCAAAATGGCCCAACCGTTCGCCTCTTTTCTGCTGACTCTCCTCCCAAGAAAGAGGAAGGGCTTACTTATCAGAGTTTGACATCTGTCCTGGCGCACCCATAATCCTTTGCAATTTAGGCTTTTGTCGAGTCGTTCTGGATTAAATTGTGAATTGACTGGCATGGTTCTCTTGGGAGTGACTCACTGCAGGATTGTGGCACTTCAAAACGACCATTACTTTATATACAGTATGTTCACTTTTTTATGACTTTAAACCTAAAATTTAAATCATTACCATTTTACAATGTACAGTGGTGCCTTGTGATACGGGATTCATTTATTCAATGACTGAGCTCAAGGTGCTCTTATGTCAAAGCGAACGTCCCAAATGTAATTAATGTAAAAGCCAGTAATCCATTCCATTTCCAAAAATGCCACTCAATTTTTTACATTTTTAATTAAAATAAGGAGAGTGAATTTTTAAATAAGTATGGTCTAAAAACATAAGAGAATGGAAAGAAAGGTAGTGCTTTCATAACGTGAACTTATCTTGGAGATGAGATGACTTTTGGTAACAAGATACTGGCAGAGGTGGAGGGTGGAGAAGGCAGATGAAAGATGTTTGTGGGGAGGTGGTTTTTCAAGCACTTTTGCTCACTTACTCTCCTTACACTCCATCTCTGAACTTAATTCCAATAAGTCTTTATCTTTGCCTTTTGCTTAACTCATTTCATATCATTTCACTTAGCAACACTCCTAATGTTACTGTACAACTAATTAACTTGAGTGAACTTAATTGTGAATGCATTTTTTTTTTTTTGGGGGGGGGTGTATTCTTTGGCTTCTATGAGTTCTGCAAATGTTGTCACATATACCTGAGCTGCCTTTTCAGCTGCCTCAGTGCTAGTAGCCTCACCATGCCAGTTGACGGAGCGTATCCCAGTCCTTTTTCTAAAATTTGCAAACCATCCTCGGCTGGTTTAAAAAGGTTCACTGCATGCTTCCAGGATGTCCGCTGATGTGCCTGGGGTGTGCTGCACCAAATATGAGTAGATAGTGCGTGTCTTCTCAAAAATTATAGCTTCCGTTACTGTGTCTGCTTCGAGCTCTTTTTCATGCACCCATGTCTAGAGCAAAGTCTTCATGTTCTCATGGACGGATGCCCATAGCTTTGGAATCATTTCCATACCCTTGGCTGGCATTATCGACTTGATGGATTGCTTCTACTTGAGAATTGTGCATATAGTTGACGTACAACATCCATACCTCTTTGCAAGGTCGCTCACTCGAACACCCTGTTCGTGTTTTTCTATTACTTTGCACTTCAATTCCATTTACATCATCCTCTTCTTCTTACGACTTTCCTTAGCACCTGCTTTCTTGGGCCGCATGGTTGAAATTTCACTTTTATTGAATATAAAATAAAATTCAAGTACAGCTGCACAGAGATGCCACATGTAAAGGCAGAGTGAAGCATGAAAAGCTGAGCGGAACCTGTCTGTTTCACCATCTTAAAAGGGGAAATTTGGTGCTTTGCATGAACAGTGTATCCAATATGTCAAGTAATACAGTGAAGAAAATAAGTATTTGAACACCCTGCTATATTGCAAGATCTCTCACTTTGAAATCATGCAGGGGTCTGAATTTTCATTGTAGGTGCATGTCCACTGTGAGAGATAATCTAAAAAGAAAAATCCAGAAATCACAATGATTTATGTGTGTGATACAACTGCAAATAAGTATTTGAACACCTGTCTATCAGCTAGAATTCTAAACCTCAAAGACCTGTTAGTCCGCCTTTAAAAGTCCACCTCCACTCCATGTATTACCCTGAATCAGATGCACCTCTGTGAGGTCGTGAGGTGCAATAAGACACCTGTCCACCCCATACAATCAGTAATACTCAAACTTGTAACACGGCCAAGACCAAAGAGCTGTTCAAAGACACCAGAGACAAAATTGTACAACTCCACACAGCTGGAAAGGGCTGCGGAGAAATTGCCAAGCAGCTTGGTGAAAAAAGGTCCACTGTTGGAGCAATGATTAGAAAATGGAAGAAGCTAAACATGACGGTCAATCTCAATCGGAGTTTAGTCCCATGCAAGATATCACCTCGTGGGGTCTCAGTGGTCCTGAGAAAGGTGAGGAATCAGCCCAGGACTACACAACAGGACTATGTCAATGACCTGAAAAGAGCTGGGACCACCGTTTCCGAGGTGTCTGTTGGTAATACACTAAGATGTCATAGTTTGAAATCATGCATGGCACGAAAGGTTCCCCTGGTTAAACCAGCACATGTCAAGGCCCATCTTAAGCTTAAGTTTGCCAATGACCATTTGGATGATACAGAGGAGTCATGGGAGAAAGTTTTGTGGTCAGATGAGACCAAAATAGAACTTTTTGGTCATAATTCCACTAACCATGTTTGGAAGAAGATGAATGATGAGTTCTATCCCAATAACACCATCCCTACAGTGAAGCATGAGAGTGGTAGCATCATGCTTTGGGGGTGTTTTTCTGCAAATGGGAGAGCACTGTATTAATGAGAGGATGACCATGGCCATGTATTGTGAGATTTTGGGGAACAACCGCTTTCCTTCAGTCAGAGCATTGAAGATGGGTCGTGGGTGGGTCTTTCAACATGACAATGACCCGAAGCACACAGCCAGGAAAACCAAGGAGTGGCTCCGTAATAACCACATCAAGGTTCTGGTGTGGCCTGGCCGTTTCCAGACCTAAATACAGTAGAAAATATTTGGAGGGAGATGAAACTCCGTGTTTCTCAGCGACAGCCCAGAAACCTGTCTGATCTAGAGAAGATCTGTGTGGAGAAGTGGGCCAAAATCTCTCCTGCAGTGTGTGCATACCTGGTGAACAACTCCACGAAACGTTTGACCTCTGTAATTACAAATAAAGGCTACAGTACCAAATATTAACATTGGTTTTCTCAGGTGTTCAAATACTTATTTGCACCTGTATCACACAAATAAATCCTTAAAAAAGAAAAAAAAAAAAAAAAATCATACATTGTGATTTCTGGATTTTGTTTTTTTTGATTCTCTCACAGTGGACATGCAGCTACGATGAAAATTTCAGACCCCTCCAAGATTTCTCAGTGGGAGAACTTGCAATATAGCTGGGTGTTCAAATACTTATTTTCTTCACTGTATGTACCCTATTTTGACAATGTGATGTTAAATCCTCTCTTATTTAATTGAGTTTTGAGAAGATTTTTAGACAATTACGAATTTTCAGGGGCAGTGCCATTTTCTCAAGTCACATGACCTAAGTGCGTGGATGTGACGTGTACCGTGCCGCAACAAAGGCTCGATTACATGGGACACCATTTATGACCAGCACCGATTTCTCATATTTATCCTCATCTGATGAAGAAATAGCAGCATCGGTTGATGGGAAGACGGAGGAATACATACAGAGTTGAACCTGTGGCTTTAATTAATGTTGAATATTCAGGTGGTTCTTCAGGCAGAATTACGAGGAGTCTGACTACTCGGAGGCCTTGGCGCGACATAAGCAAAGGCCCCTATATGCTCCGGGCCCGCAGCCGAGGATGGTTCTTGGGACAAGAATAACGCGGAGTCTAATGAGAGAGCTCCGGCGGCTGGTCGCAAGCAGAGGTTCCAGGCGGCGGAGGCCATTAGCCCCGGATGCCAACGCAAGGCTAAAGGCTTCCGCCATAACTGAAGCTCGGCTTAAGGCCTCCACCGCCGTCAAAGGTGGGCCGCGAGCCCAACTTCGACGTCCGGGGAGGCCGTTAGTCGAGCTTTGGCGGCGGTGGAGGCCTTTAGCCGAGCTTCGGTGGCGGCAGAGGCCTTTAGCCTAGCTTCGGCGTCATTCCGCCCGAAGAACCATCTGAATATTCAACATTTACAGCCACAAGTTCAAATCTGTATGGAAGTATTCCTCGGTATTCCCGATCAACACTCAAGATATTTGTTGCATTTAGGGTTTTTTTTCCCAAAAATTGGTTCATTAAAATTACTTGATTTTTTAAAAAATAACCTTAAAAATAATTACTAGAGGGGTTTATTTTTAAAAAATTATATTACATAAATCCATCCATCCATCTCGTACCATTTTTCCAGGTCGGGTTGCAGGGGCAGTAGCTTGAGCTGGGATGCCCAGACTTCATGCAGCTTTTCCGGTGGGATCCCAAGGCGTTCCCAGGCCAGCCGAGAGACGTACTCTCTCCAGCATGTCCTGGGTTGCACCCCGGGTCTCTTTCCAGTGGGACGTACCCGGAACACCTCACTAGGTAGACTTACGGGAGGCACCCCTATCAGATGCCCAGCCACTTCATCTGGCTCCTCTCAATGTGGAGGAGCAGCAGCTCGACACTGAGCGGCTACCGGATGACCGAGATTCTCATCCTATCTTAATGGAAAAAGCACAGACATCCTGCGGAGGAAAGTAATTTCACCCGCTTGTATCCAGGATTCTTTCAGTCACGACCCACAGCTCGGGAACATAGATAAAAGTCTCCATTACTCCAGATACTGCACTGATCCACTTGTCGATTTCTCGCTCCATTGATCATCCCATGAGCATTGGAGATCACTGCTTGATGAAGCCAACGGAACTTGATGAAGCCAACGGAACCACATCTTCTGCAAAGACCATCTGCAGAGATGCAATGTTGAGGCCACCAAATTGGACCACCTCTCCGCCTCAGTTGCACCTAGAGATTTTGTCCATGAAAGTTATGAACAAAATCGGAGACAAAGCCTTGGCGGAGTCCAACACGAACTGGAAACGAGTTTGAATTACTGCTGGCAACGCAAACTCTGACACTGGTCATACAGGGACCGAAAAGCCTGTATCAGGGGGTTCGGTACCCCACTCTCAAAGAACCCCCTCAGAGGAACATGTTTGAACGCCTTCTCCAAGTCCACAAAACACATAGTTGGGTGAACTCCCATGCACCCTCGAGGTTTCTGTCGAGGGTGTAGAAAGGATCCATTGTTCCAAAGCCAAGACGAAAACCACATTGCTCCTGCTGAATCTGAAATTCGACTTCCCGACGGACCCTCCTCTCCAGCACCCTTGAATAAACCTTCCATAGATAAAATGCAATGTGACATCTTCATTTACCACCTTTGAAAAATGTAATTTGTTCTGTATTAATGAAATCTAACTTTTGGCAAATTCAATTATTTTTATTTATGAAACAATGGATTACTGTAATTTCTCTATAATGCACACCCATGTATAATAACCCACCCTGAAAGTTGACTTCTGGAAAACCATTTGCTTCAACCCATATGACCAAAAGATGGAATATTTGTATTTTGACATTTTTTTTTTTTACAAAAAAATATCCTGGAGATCAGCACTTTTATGGAATACATAATACTTTTTCTTTATTTGGTCCTCATTCACAACCCTACTTTTATTCAGTAAAGAACACAAACAGTTGTGCTCATATGTTTGATAACCTAGAGAGAACTTGTAAGGTGAACTATTCTTTAAAGAGAACATGAATGACCAGGCGAAATTTATTTTAATGGGATTCAAATTCAACTGTTGAGCATTTCAGTAATGAATTATCACGAAACAAAACAACTATAAGAACTACATAACTATAAGAAATTATTGATGTTCTTAAATCAGTTGTATTAAAGTAAAAATATATTTATTTATTTCACAAATTCTGCCTGGGTATGTAAACCTCTCGCACAGTAGGACAAATATGCAGTCATATGTACCAATCATATAGGAATGAAAGTGTGAGCTACACCTTTTTCATAACCTCTAGGTTGCCCGTGGCACATTGGAATGAAAGTGTACAACTTTTCCATAACCTAGAGATGGCACCATACATTTATAAAACGTGAAAGTCTTTCATTTTCTACAATAAACATGTACATTGTGGACTGTTAACATTTGACAATTTTGGGCAGAAAGAACTGGGCATATACATTAGAAATTACAATAATTATAATTAACTGTAGATGCAATTAAAGCGTGAATCATTATTTCACCATTAAAAGAAATATTACAGCTTTACATAAAAACTATATATTCATTCTACTGAGTAATTTGTTAATTATCCCACAACCAGCTTGAGGATAAGTGTTTCAGAAAATTGATGAATGGATTTTAATTCATTTCTTTTAAAATAATTATATAAAAAATGTAAGTGTGAGGGAATTTTTAGTTTATTATGAAAACTATTCTGCTAAGTCATTTATTCATTAGTTCATTTTTAAACCACTTTCCTCACTAGGGTCCTAAGCATGCTGGAACTTATCCCACCTGACAACAGGCCAAAGGCATAGTACACTGTGAATTTGTTGCCAGCCAATCCACAGGGCACATAAAACAGAACCAATCACACCTACGGGCAATTTAAACCCTTTAGCCAACCTACAACGGATGTTTTGGGGATGTGGAGGAAACTGGAACACCCGGATAAAAACCCATGAAGGCAATGGGACAATACACAAATTACACACAGGCGAGGTCAGATTGAAAACCAGTTCCTTAGAACTGTGAGGCAGGTATTTTCCAAACAAGTTCAAGATTATTTTTCATTTTGTTCAATAAATAGTTATTCTAAAGAAATGTGGTAATTAATGCCATTAAAATGTAATAATTAATTAATTAAAAGATAAACAATTTTCATCAAATGAAATGATAAGACGAAAATGATCCCACGACCCTTATGAGGATAATGGATGGATGGATGATGAAAATGAATGACTGTTATTTTAAAATAATTGAGATTTTACATATCCATTCTAGCCATCTTTAAATAATTACAATGAAAATTACTAAGTACAATTAAAATACAAGAACATATTTTGTATATTTTTATGTTACATACATATTTTAATATTTTAAATCTACTTTATCAAATAATTAGTTGATTGTTACCAATTTAATTAATTGTAAACACAAAGCATGTGACTGAAGTATTTTATAAATAAAATTAAGTGTTTCTTCACAATTTGGAAAAAGTTGCCCCTTGCCATTGATTCCTTCACCAATCATCATGTGTGTGTGTGCTGAGCTCCGCCTGCTGGCTCTAAAGAGTCTCTCGAATACACACGCACACTGCACGCATACACAGCGTCAGAATTATGAGCCTATATGGGGTCCTGCTGAGGTAACTACCAGCTGAGGTGCGCACTCCTTTACTAATGACACCTCTTGTCTTTGTGAATGTGAAGGCAAAACTCTCATGTAATTTCCTCTCTCCATAGTTATGGCGGCATAACGAGGAAGGTGAACGATGGAATGGACGGGTGCCTGGCAGTCAAGGGTGTTTACCTTTGTTGAAGAACATGGACGCCATCTGACCCATCTCCACACGCTCGGCAATGTCAAAGTGATCCACAGGACCTACTGAACGCTCTGGGGAAGGCAAAAAAAAGAAAATAGTGAATTATTGAAGAAATATAATGACATACTGTATTTCTAGTTGGTGCTGTAATTTCAAATGATGACCTATATCACAATATGACTGTCTTGTAATGTGTTACAATACTTGTGTTACTTTGAATTTAAATTTCCTATGCTTTTCACTTTATAGATATTACTTCGGGATTCTGGATATTTTTCCCCCCCCTCACCAATATCAATAACTTCTCCAGGCAGGTATCGATAACTGATATTTTTAAAATGTTTTTGTCAATGGCCTTTAAAAATCTCCAGGCAGACGACCCCAAAACTGATGGAAAGCTGTAGCACTGACCCAGTACTTATATTATTGTAAATAAAGTGCTGTGAAAAAGTATTGGCCTACTTCTCAAATTCTTATATTATTGCATAGCTTCCCCACTTTGATGTTTAAGCTCATCAAAAAAAAAAATATAAATCAGACAAATATAATCCAAGTGAACCTAAAATGCTGTTTTTAAAAATAATTTCCATGTATTAAGGAAAGGGACCTAGCGACCACACCAGTAGTCCCGTGATCCTTGTGAGGATAAGTGGCTCAGAAATTGGATGGATGTCCGTTGGTGTCTCAATACTTATGTACTCTCTCCTTTTCAACTCCAAATACTTTTGACCAAATTGCCTCTTTTCACCTTTAAATTCCTTAATATCTGACTGTACATGACTGTTACCACAATGCCTTCATGTTCCAACTGACTGGTCTGTCTGTTGTCGTCATGTATGCCGTACTGGAGAGGCTCCAACTACCGCAGACCAATTCCTTATACGTTTCTTACATAGTTGGCGAATACAAATCATTGTTTTCAACTTCTGTAGGTGACCCAAAACTTTTATCCAAATGCAAACAATTAGCAGAGCTGCTGTAATGTAATTCTTTCACCCAATGATAAGTTAACTTCATTTCCTATCCCAACACCATGCCACAATTTAAAAAAAAAAACAAAAAAGTCAAAACTCAACATTTTCTTCACTTTCCACTACCTCTTGGTATTCCAATACTTTTGTGCAAACTCAATCAATCAGCCGATCTAGTCTAATAATTTACATCACCTTGGTTCAATGATTATTTGACCACTTACGGACTGACAAGATTGGCTTGGTCTCCGGTTCGGCATGCCCCCTCGCTATGTTGTCATCATCAGAGTAGTCTGAAGTGGAGTCGTTGTCGTTGATCTGCTTGTGAACACATTGTCATTCCTCATTTATAATGAGGGATGACAATAAATCATATGAATAATAAAATATATGACCTCATCTTGCTCCCTCCTCTTCCATCTCAGCTGAGCATTGGCTGCCGCCATCGCCTCGATCACGAAGGTCGTAGTCATATAACTGCACAAGGGGAGGATACCTAATTAGGTACACAATCTGACTACTGATATTTCAAAATGTGCATTTACATGTGACAAAAGTAAAATGTGGAGATTGGACTGAAGTATTGACAAAAGCAATCCAAGGTCGATAGCAGGGGTCGGCAACTCGCGGCTCCAGAGCCGCATGAGGCTCTTTCGCGCTGCCCCAGTGGCTCCTGGGAGCTTTTACAAAAATGTATGAAAATGGAAAAAGATGGGGGAGAAAAACATTTGTTTCAATGGGATTTATGTAAAATGACAACTATGACCCAAACATTCTTAACATTTTCTGATCCTGTATAAATGCATGGAATGAGTATTACAGAGTGGGAACTGAACCCACACTGCTTGGACCAAAGTCAGGCAACCATCAGTGACTTATTTCTTTTATTAGAAACAAGAAATTAAAAAAAAAAAAAACTCTGCGTTAGCATTTTAATGCTTTAATGACCCAAAATGCTTTGGGTAAAATTGGGACTCACGAATCCAACCCAAACCTTGATTAAATAAATTAATGGACGAAGGATGCGTTTACTTTTTCTGATTAGTGTATAGTCATGAGGCCCAATGTGACAAGGACTGTGCTTGCAAAAGAGGAGCCTTCATAGCCTACAACAGGTGCTTCTTTGAGATTGGTGTGCCAGGCGCCTGTCTTACCATTTGTCGAAAACTATACAAAATAATGCACAGAAATCAAACAAACTATTATTTTAATTTTATATACTTTACCTATTCGAAAGGTTGCTGTTTTATTTTTATAATTGCAGGTTGCATTTTATTACGATGGGGAGGTCTGAAAATACAGGAGACATGTTCCATTATCCATTTTTTTTTTTTAAATCCTCAAAATAGTAATGACAAAAAAAGTAATTCCTTCTCCAATTTTATCAGTGCAGCAAAACATAATGCATCAGTAATTGAAGTCAAACTTGAAACATCATCGCACAGGAGAATTGTCACGTGGTGCATCATTCTCTCCAGGAAGCGCATTGAATTGTGAATTTGCATTATCTCATTGGGATAGTGAGACAGACAGCATGTATTACCTTCACCGTAAGTTATATAAGGCTTTAATTATTTTGCGGCTCCATACAGATTTGGTTTTTGGATTTTTGGTCCAACATGACTCTTTCGACTTTTTGGGTTGCTGACCTCTGGTCATAAAGAAGTAATACGTGCACAGTAGGTACAGAAAGTGGTAAAACATTGAGGTGGACCAGGGTATTGGGAAACTTACGGTAATTTCTCAAAAATAATGCGCAAATTTTTCAAAAAGTTAATAAAACGCATTATATTTATGCATGAACAAAAACAAAAAATACAATCACATTGTATAGTCGTGTACAGGTAGATAGAATGGTTAAAAAAAAGTAAACACATACATGTCAATATGATATTAGATGTCTTGTGTTTTATATTTATTATGGTAATGTGCACCCCCAACCTGAGCTCTATGACCTCCTCGGGGGAGCTTAGATTTTACAATCGTTAGCGTAGCATGTTTGTTGCTAATGCACCAAAGATAAAAAAACGACTGTCCGTGATTTATTAAATTTACAATAATTTATGTTGATTGTGTGTATTGGAACAGAGAGCCATTTTTCCTCCTAAAATTAACAGGTAGCATCCTGTCGCAACCTGCGTGTCGTATGACCACGCAGAAGTAGCGTGGCCTGAACACAAACAATGAAGTGGACAGTGAACAGGACCATGCATTGAACAATGTTAGGGAGTAAATCATCATATGGAACAACATTACTAACACACATTATTGGGAGAAAATGTCACGTTAAATTACAGTTGCTTTTGCATGTTTACCATGATTATAATTAATCATAGCCTCAAAAACTCACATTTGATTTCATATCACTTCCTTCTTTCTAAACCCGACTCGTGTAATTGGCTCACTCTGGTCATGTGCCCATCTGTTAACATGACATACTTATCTCTTATATCTGACCTCTAACTTGACCTTGTGGTGGAATCTATCTCCTGGTTATATATGTATTTTTTTATGTCAAACAAGAACATTGACCTTTAAGTATTTTCTTTCATCTTTGGAATTTTGCACTTTTTTTTATGAGAAATTGACATATCTGGTTAATCAAATCGGACTATTTCCAGAGCACTTTCACACATTAAAATGTAGCACAAAGTTATTTCCACAATAAAATACAAACAAGGAAAGCAGACAAACTCATCATATAAAGGGATAGTATAAATTGTGCACATGAGTCATTAAATTATCAGTGGTGTACTATGCTTGGACAACTACAAACAGTGCAAATATGAAGTTTTTTTTTTTTTTTTAAATAAATACTGAAGCACTGACAGGAAATAAAAACTGAAGGAAAAAAAAATGTGCAGTTTGGACAAATGTTCTGAGACACCTTCAGTAAGTGAAAACTGAAGAAAGTAATGTGGTGTTTTGGAAAAAAAAGTATGAGGACAAATGTGTGACAACATGAGATTTTTCAATCTGGAGTTTAGACTAACACTCACCTCATGAATGCCAGGAAGGAGATGAGCATTAAGCTGACCACCCACCCCGCTGTGGCGAAGGCTCTGGGCATGGTGAGTGCTCCTGTTCCCACAATTAGGTTGAACATGTACACCAGACCCACCTGCACACTCACGACAGCAACACAAGCCCATTAGTTACTTTTATTATGACAGTATTTGTTCATGGTGATATTTTATGAGACAAACACTAGAGTTTTGACTAAGCAAACACTCAGGATGCATTCGATCAGCTAGCGAAGACCTTTAAAACGCTGCCCCACTTCAGTCATGAGCAAAGCGAAACCAAGAAAATACACTTCAGCACTTTAGCTTCTTCTTCATTTTCTCATTGCGTAATTCCATCTCCAAGGACGCCTGCACTTAAAAGTCATAAAACCACAGAACAACAAAAAGGAGAATAAATGCATCTGGGATGTAGACTCACAAAAGCAGAGTAAGGCTCCCCCGTGTCTGTGATTCCGCCCGCCATGGCTGACGGGATTTGTAATCACCTGACAGGAAAACAACATGCAAGTAAGCAAAAATGGTAGGAGAGAGAATGCTAAAGTAAAGAGAAAACTTCAACGTCAAAACCTGATACACATGAATGGAATGCAAATGACATATACATGTAAGGTAGGGCTTGGTAATTTATCATACTGAAAATGTATTTCTCAGAAAGACTTTTTTTTAGCAGCTGCTGTAGCTCAAAGCATGTCTTACTGACCTGAACTTACAATAACATTGCTCCTTCCTCAATTGGCATAGCCACAACAGCTTTTTAAACGTACTTTTTACCCTTTCTTCAATACTTTCTTACTTTAATCTGTCAGACTGCTTTCCCCTCTTTCCTACTTCCTTCCAACCTTTATTCCACACCACTTCCTACCTTTCATTTTTAAACCTCTTTTCAGCCTTCCTTTCACCTCAGTCAGACCTGCTTTTTTTCTTCTCACTTCCAACAAGCTTCCCCACCTTTATTCATTTGTTATCCATCCTTCTTTCCATCACCCAAACCTAATTTTCTAATTTCCTTGCTAACCTTCCATATTCCTGTTTTGCTATTCCTCCTTTCTTCCTAACCCCTTATTCAGCCCTTAAGATGCTGATCCTGCCACCTCAAGATCTATGGACTTTTTTTTCTCCCTGACTGACACCTCTCTTCCTTCACTCTCACCTTTTTATCTATTATCTTTCTATACATCAGACCTATTCTTGTCATTTTTGACTAAAGATCCTTCATGTCCTCTTACTATACATTTTCTTCTGCCTTCGTTCCTTCTTTCTTTTTTGTTCTCTGAATGCTTCTTTCTTTTGGACCTGCTTTATATTTTGCATCTTTTCTTTCCACGGACTTAGTTTTTTATTATTTGTTTCCTGACCACCTACCTGCCTTTCTGCCTTCGTCTCCCCTTCCCTCCTGACTTCCTTTTGCATTCTTCCTTTGTTTAAGTCCTTTCCTGCCTTCCTCCCTTAAGTACCTTTCCAATACTGCTTTTGAGTGCACTTTTTAAGATACGTCTTTAAAGACATAAGCGTATACCTACTTTTGGTGCGCCCTTTACTATAGTATTCATTCCAAAATGTATTCAAAAGACAAAGCTCTGTCACTGGCGCTCACGTGATTGATTAGAAAGTAAATATTAGCTCACCTGTCCTGGGTTTTCCTGAATTGTTTTGCTAGCTGTACGTAGCTGCTAACAGATTAGCAGGACGCTCCGAGACGCCAGCCGGGTCAAAACCACATCAACAGACCAGCGAAGTTCACGCGAAAGCAGAACCTTTTTACCGAGTTGGAACATGAAGTATTTATTCATTCCCCGCTACGCGAAAAGTCGCGTAGAGTAACACTTCACCCATTGGTGTAAGCACGGAAGCTGCCCATTAAGCGTCCCAGGGTCACAAGCATTTCCGCTTTGGATTTTCAAAGTAAGACATATGGGCTCTTTTACAAGGCATAGACAGCCTACCTACTATTGTACTTCAATACTTGGCTCCTCGTGTCTGTTTTGTTGTAGGGATGTGGTCAAATGAGTGTACCACTACATCAGAATCTTTAAGATAGTATCATTCATCCAGTAAACACAGAGCTTCGACGTTCGTCTTATTTTTAAACTTAAAATCGCACCACTTCTGATAGCAGAACAACTTGAAGATCGCCAAACCGCAGCCTTTGCACTGTCAATGTTACCATCCATCCATCCATTTTCTCTGCCGCTGATTCTCACGAGCCTCGAAGGGAGTGCTGGAGCCTATCCCAGCTGTCAACGGGCAGGAGGCGGGGTACACCCTCAACCGGTTGCCGCATCGAGACAAACAGGCACTCACAATCACACCTAGGGGCGATTTAGAGTGTCCAATTATCGTTGCAGGTTTTTGGGATGTGTGAGAAAGCCGAAGTGCCCAGAGAAAAAAAATTTGAGTGGGTCCATCAACTATGTGGGATTTATTCCTGATTGAGAGCAGATTCAGACACTAAGTATTTTGTATGCATCCAGACTTTTAAACGCTTTCAAACCTTTCCGTGTAAATCTCGACGACTTACTCACCTGATACATGTGGATATCCAGTTGTCCAAGACAAGCAGAAGCGGGTTAACAGGCCAAGTTCTTATCGCCGAAAACATTTACTTTGGCATTAAATATGGATCCTATCTGCCAAGTGTCCCTAATTTTTCCATGTACCTTCGTTTATTATCACCTTCTAAATGTTTAACGATATCGGACAAAACTCTGGGGTTGTGCTATAAGACATATTTTCGTGTCATCTCCAATTCACTTAGCATTGAACAATGCTTCGTTTGACCGGCAATATGGGCAGTCACGTGAATTCGGTGGCGTAGGGCCAGTTTTGTGAGCTCTATTGTATATATTATATATATACACACACACACACACACAGAAACCCTTTCCAAAATATTTGTATGTCATGGAAACTTTTATTTCCATAATTCCATTCAAAAAGTTAAGATTTCAAAGATTGTAGATTCAGGACACACAATTTAAACTATATCAAGTATTTATTGGTTTATTGTTACATAATTTATGTTTGCAGCTCATAAAATGAAAGCAATCAGGAATTTCAAAAATTTTAATACTGTGAGTAATCACCATCTAATTCTGTTTTTGAAAAAAAGGGAAAAAATAAAAGAAATTGGGGTCACATTAAATCATCCATCCGTCCAATGTCTTAGTCGCTTGTCCTCACAAGGGTCCCGGGAGTGCTGGTGCCTATCCCAGCTATCATAGGGTAGGAGTTAGAGTACACCGTGAACCGGTTGCCAGTCAATCGCAGGGGACATGGAGACAGACAGCAGTCACACTCACAATCACACTAGGAGCAATTTAGAGTGTCCAATTAATGTTGCATGTTTTTGAGATGTGGGAGGAAACCGGAGTGCCCGGAGAAAACCCACGCAGGCACAGGGAGAACATGCAAACTCTACACAGGTGCAGCAGGGATTGAACCCCAGTCCTCAGAACTGTGAGACCAAGGGTTTACAGCTGTGTCACCGTGCCGCCCACATTAAATGAATCAAAATACAGTACTTTCAATTATATTGGAATCATCAATACATGGTTGGGAATCCGTTCCATTTTCCAAGCCGCCTATACTCACAAGGGTCACCAGAGCGCTGGAGCCTATATCAGATAACTTCGGATGAAAGGTAGATTACACCCTGAATTGGTCACCCGTCAGTCCCTTTGCCTTAATCAGTGCCTCGATGTGCTGTGGCATTGAGGCAATCAGCCTGTGGTGTTGCCTGTGAGTTACAGAAGCCCAGATGACCTGGATACTTGGTGCCAGTTCTTTGTTCTGGGGTCTGGTGCCCCTCCTTAACCTCCTAATAATACCCCATCAATTCTCAATGGGGTTTAGATTTGCCGAGTTGGCTGGCCAATCGAGCACTATGATGGCATGGGCATGCCTCACAGTTCTGAGGACTGGGCTTTAAATCCCTGCCTATGTGGAGTTGACTGGTAACCAAAAGTCAAAACCAAAATCTTCTTGGGTGGCCATTCTTGTACACCAAACCAGCACCTTGTTATTACAGAAAATCAAAAAATGTTGGGAAATTGCTCCAAAAAACAAAGTTGTAGCACAAAACATAATAATAATCCTAATTTTCTGAGATCTCGAAGTTGTGTGTATTTCCCTTATGTGAGCTCGATAGCTCTTAACTGTAAAAGTCAGCCGGAATCCACACATTATACATTACCACCAGAAAAGCCACAATAGTGGAAATGTAAAGAATGAAGAAAACGATGTCGATGATTTCTGCCACTCTTCGGAAGCGCCTAGGCTTGGGTACGACAGCGACGCTTGCCACTTCCTGCTGAGCCGCACGAACTTCCTGCAGGAAATGTCTCAGCTGCTCATGCTCTGACGGAAGCCCAGATGGAACTGGCAAACCTTCCGCCTTCTCTGCAGCGGGATCTTGAGAGACAGACGGATGTGGTGGGGGTGGTTGTTTACCTGTACAACCTGGTGGGAAGTTGCAGGTGTTTTGGCTGTTGTTTTGGTTGTGCATATGGCAACATTAGCGCTATTTTATGGACACAACGAACATTAAAACATATTTTCTGGGATAATTTCGCTCTCTCCCTTTCTTTCGCTCGCTCTCTCCTTTCTCACACACATTTTATCAATTAATCTGGCTAGGAAATAGCTTCATCATTCCGTGATCTAAGTGGATAAAGTAAATAATGGTTCTGTAAGACCCGATGCATGTGTCGAAATGGTGACAAATACGTGTGGACTCCCATTGAACATTAGCTTGAATGTCATGTTACTTCTGAACACAACCACATGCCAGTTACAAGAGGGAGTGCATCCTTGTGGAGCCCGATTTATTTTTAGTTTATTTTATTTAAACTTTATTTAACCAGGTAAAAAAAACTGTTAAAACAGATCATCTCTTTTGCATTGGAGACCAGGCCAAGATGACAGTTCCAAGTCAAACACACAAAAGCTTATTTCAGGTGTTTTTATTTTTTACCTGCCCTTCTCAAAAAGATACAAAAGTAAATTAGTTGAGTTGTATGAATTATAGGTCATATTAATGGTGGAATTTTTTTTTGAAATTATTTATCTTATCTTAAAAACCTTCCATTTGAACATGGGTTTGTAGACTATTTATATCCGTTCTTGTTTTTGTAATCTGCCTGGTGAGTTCACAGCATTGTGGTGTTTTACAAATACAAAAAAATATATAGCATAAGACAATTTCTTAGAGCTGAATTTGCCTTTATTTGATATTTTGCAAAGATTTTATGCCCTGCAAGAAGCTGGTGTTTGCGTGCCAAAGCCAACTTAGGTTAGCTATCCATTTTGCAGTTTTAATATTGTTATACTATTGTGGCTGCATAGTCCAACTTTTCAGATTGATTCTAATGCTATGTGGAGTGGATGCCTATAAGATTCATATTAGTACAATAAGGTTTCGAAGTATAACCAGTTGCATTCATGCTAGTGTTATGCAGTTGAAATATCCTACTTATATTTGTACTAGAGCTAGTTTGTCAGATCAAGAATTTTTATTGATGAAAAAATTTAAATACCATTTTATATCATGTTCTACTAATATCAGTTGAAATTGGAAATTATCATTTCTGAGTTTGACATTTTTGTTTTCTATTTTAGTTGTGTATTTGTTTCTTTTTAATTTACAGTTATGTTATATTAATCTGTTAACAAGACATTTTAAAGTGATGGTTTTTTTTTTCCCAATTTAGTAATATACTGGTATTCCATCCCTAATCCCCCCCCAACTTTAAAGGTCAAGTGTCGTCAAACGGATGATTTTTGGTATATTATTATTGAAAAACCCACAGTCAATATGGTCCCATGTGTTTTTTCCACCACAAAACATGATTTTGACATATACAGCTTTTTGTAACTCCCGCCATGAAAATCCTCTCAGGGATTTGTTTTCGAGAAGAAGCAGGAAGTGACGTAAAGGACAGCAGCGCCCCCTCGTGGACTCGTTTATTTCCATTAGTTTTACCTCCGGGAAGGTAGCTCGTTATTCCTTCGTGTTAGCCAAAATGCCAGCTCATTACATTGCTGGACATTGCTTGAACACTCGAGAGAATGGAATTACACTTCATAAGTTTGAAAGAGACCCTGTTCGTTGTGAAAAATTGATTGCACGGGTGCAGAGGATGAGAGCTTTGTGGGTTCCAAATAATAGGTAGGTGTGTATACAGCTCCAAAAAAAAAAAAATAGTTTGGGGAGGACCACGTAATTGGTCTCTCTCATAACGTAACAAAAGATCCGCGTATGAAATGTGTCAATGTGGACGTCGACCAGCCAACAATGTCTCGATAGTGTTCATCGCGTACTGCGGTGACTTTGAACATACCCCTAAAAGCAATATAGCTCGGCTCCACCTCCTCCTTATATGCCACCACAGACACCGAAACTCAGCCACACCGGCTGAGGCGCAGTGTTCGGCGGTCACAGCTTCTGCGAAGGCTGCGCATCGGGCTTTGTGACGGGGGCTGCTCTGAAGAACCCAGTTGAGAATGCGTTACGTCGCGTGGGCGCATAAAGCGCCCCAGCTCGACTGCGAGCACCCCCCTAAAGCAGCACCGCCCGGCTCTGTCATAAGCCACAGCAGCCGGCTGCGATGAGCCACAATGGCTCATCTCCGCCGCGGGAGTGGATCGGACAGGATGCGGTTTGGCCGTGAATGGATAACATCTGAATATGGCTCGAAACAATAGTGTAATATTGCCCTGAGTGCTCGAAACAATAGTGTAATATTGCCCCGGTAACTTCATTTGGTTGTGTGGTATTCTCCTTTTCGAAAAGAGCTTCGATGTCAGAAGGGGCGTCGGAAAAATGAGAATATCTCTGTTGTTCGGCTTCCATAGCCGCAGACACTGCACGTTTTCAACGACGGAAGTGACGATGACGTCAAGGACAGAGGACGCGACTAATATGGCGACCACTTGGATGTCGAGGGACACTCAATTGCGCAAAATTTGTGCATGGATGACGTGCTCTCCGCTCACTTTTTTGTTTTGTATAGACATTGAAGTGAATACTGTTATATGTATTTTTCATTCCAATTTCTATTTTAGAATGTTTATAGAGATGTCAGTCCCACTTTAACTCTATGAGCATTATTGACCACACCTGCACATTTTTCAAATGTAAGTGACTACGGCTGCCAATCAAATTCCTACTTTTGCCACATGGCTGACACCCACCTTCTGTCTCCTGTTTGTCCAAGTGAACCTCCCTGTCAGATGCCCTGGTTGGCTTCTTCGCATTCTTGTCATCCAGGTCAATAATGAAGCTGAGCAGCATGGCCTCCAGCACACTGAGGCCCACCAGAGCAAACACACCCATGCTGAAGTTGGCTAAAAGGTGGGAAACCCAGCATTAACGAGAGCGTAGGGCAACAAGGCGGAGAGGATAGGTCACAGACGGGGTCGCTCACCAATGAGGGGTAGGCTGTCTTCAGTGGAAGGCACCAGGTCCTTGAGGATGAGCAGCAGAACAGATATGGACAGCAAGACGGTGATCTTGAAGCTCAACTTCTCACCACGGCCTTCGTGGATGAAGAAGGATGCCATGTCCAGGATCAACAGGTAGAAGAGCGGAACGATGAAGATAATCACATATAGCATCGGCTTGCGCTCGATCTTCACCTGAATGAAACAATAGTGCACAGATGAACACAATGGCCAATAATCATGATCTCTACAAAATATGTGTAGAAATTTCTGAAATGCAGTGGAATCATTTTGTATGCAAGCTCTAAAGTTGTTATGGTTTCAAGCCATTGAAAAATGTTAAAGGAGCAGGTCAATATTTAAGCATGTGTTATATCTTTTTATTTGGAAATTTTTCTGTTAATCTAAATACTTAAGTCTTGAAGGAGCACAACAGTTTTAACTGGATATGGTTTGAATCGGTCCAGAAATGCGGGAGGAAGTAAGTACATAAAACAAATGTCATTGAAAATGTAATTCGTTACATTAGTTTTTGAATCCATCTATTACATTTTCAAAAGGGTAACTTGTAACTCTAAGCAATTACATTTCTAAAGTAATCTTCCCAACACACCAACACTTGTAACCATTTAGTTGTCTTTAGTTGTGTTACATAAGTTGGCATTAAGAGTTTCACAATTTCCGACTCTGTGAAGATCATTGATTGACTCCACAATCAAGCCCCTTACCGTTGACTACAAATAAATCTGAGGTTATTCAAACCCTTATTGGGCAGTGGAAATAACTTGAGCACCGGAGCGAGCAAATGTTGCTATGCCCTTACTGTAAAAAGGCTCAAAGCTTACCTTGTAAAGCAGTCTACTCATTCTGGGCATGCCTTTGCCGGACAGGTTTGCAATGATTTCCAATTCTTTCAGGCTCCACTCCCCACGAGTCACCATGGCCTGCTCTGAGACGTTGGTGATGAAATCATTGCCACTGATGGTCCCCAGATGTATGGCCTGAGCTGATTTGGGATAGAGACAACACTGACTGAAGAACCTACATTTCTTCCTTTGTTCTCTTTTCCTGGAAGCTACTCTTACCATCAGTGTTCATGGGGCTGAAGGTGATAGAGCAGCTCTGCTGGTCAAAGGGGAAGTTGTAAAGGTTGAGGGTGCACGTGGAAGTCAGCCGCTGACGGGCGCTCATCTGCAGCATCCCGTTGGGGTAAACCGTCAAATAGGCACTCTTCTTGATGCTCCCGCTGTCAGAGGCACTGTGACCACACCATAAGCATTTACCGGTAGTTCCTTAATTAAAGAATAAGGTAAGCAAAAAAACTGAGAGGTTGAAGCAAAGCACTGTCAGGTATACGTGGTTCAAATTTGGAAGCAATCAGACAAAACCTCTAGGATTAGGACACCCACCTGGTGAAAAATCTGTCATTTTAGGCATATTCAAAGAAAAATGACTGACTTCTTGTGTCTTTTCAGGCATGGCTTCTTGAGACTTTTTGTGGGGTCTACTCACGATAGGCATGGCGACCAAATTAAATGGTGCTGAGGAGAATTGGCTATAAGGGCTGAATTTTCACAAAATTAATATACCTACTACTTATTTTTGTGTTTTACAGCAATTCATTACCTTTTAAACCAAAATAGAAAAATTCTTGACAATTTTTGGACATGGCTTCTTAAGACCATTTTGTACATCTACTGAATTTGACATATAACTGTCTTCCAAATTTATGTGGCTAAGTCAGACTGGCTTTAAGGGTTGAATTTAAAAAAAAAAACAATGTGTTATCACAAGAGATGAGTACTTTTTGGGGAAATCATCATGTCATTATTACTATTATTTTCATTAGATGAATGGATTTCTGAAAGTGTCAACCAAATAAAGGCCTCATGATCTACGTAAATGCAATCTTTTTAGTATCAAAGTCACTGGATTGTATGTAACTAAAGTGGTGGCCAGTGAGTGTGTGTGTAATCATGCGGTCCAATAATTTGGTATAATTCTGCTGCAGTGTTTGGTGTCCATTACCTGTGCAAACATATATAAAGGCCAATTCAAACATTCATAATCCTTATTGTGCCCTTCGATTACACATTTTCATGATCGACAAACACAGGAGAGTCTCTATTGAAATAGCTCGCAGTGTTAAATTGAATGAGTAGAGAAGAAAAAAAAACACCCACTGGAGTAACCTCGAGTGCCATCTGCTCTTACGTCATCAATAATAAAAATAATAATAGTCGACTTACTCCTCTTCAATGCCTATGTCAGGCGTCCACACCATCGACCTGGAAATAGAGAAGTGGTCGATGCCGCAGAAGTCAGACGGCTCCCAAGTGAGGAAATCATTTTTCCACAACTGTCAAGATGCAAAGTAAACATGAAAACAGCCAGTATGTGGACAAATTGTTCATATGCTGCACTACATTTGAGCATCTTCTCACCGTTTGAATCCAAACATGGCTTGTGAAGGTTTGAAGCTGCTCATCCTGCACATTCACAGAAAATAAAGTCATAAGTACATCAATGACATCGACTGGTTATCTGTGAAAAGAGACCGAGTACTAAAATAGTAACACCGTAATGGATCATGCAGAACCTGTTAGGCCCCGAAGCTCAAGAATGCACATGTACAAGCCTGTCTGGAATTTGCCAATGTACATCTGAATAATTCAGAGTATGACTGGGAGAAGGTGATGTGGTCAAATGAAACAAAAATTGAGCTACTTGGAATTGGCACACCGTGTTTGGAGGAAGAGTAATTCAGACTCTGACCCCTGGAACACCATCTCAATTGTCAAGCATGTAGGTGGAAACATTATACTTTGGGAGGGTTCTCTGCAAAAGAGGCAGGTCAACTTCACCACATTGAGGGAAATATGCATGGGGCCTTGCTCCATGAACTCCTGAGTGACAAACTCCTTCTCTCAGCCAGAAAACTAAATAGGTTGTAGATGGGACTCCCAGCATGACACTGACACAAAAAGCATAGCTAAGGAAATGAAAAAATAGCAAAGGAAGAAGCACATTACGGTCAGGTCATGCATGGAGCGACCTAGCAAGTCGGACCAGTCAAGGCCGAGCAAGTCATTATTCAAGATGAGTATTGTAATTCGTTTAGTAAGTCAGTTCTTCCCCTCAATGATTGACTGTGATCACGCACAGTATCAGTTAAATGCTGCGGCACATCTGACTGCTCTGACTTTGAATTAATAACCAAAAATGTGTATTTAGTGGGAGACATTTATGATGTAAAAGTAACTAATGATAGTTCAAAGTAACTGTAGTCTTCCGAGGAAAAGTAACGGGTTACTCAAAGTGGTAGATTTTTCGAGTAATGAATTAGTTTAAAACAGGGTTTGTTACTTTGTAATACGTTACCGGCATCACTATATAAAACTACAGTCCATTTACCAAGGTGTGTCCTATAACATTCATCGCGAGTGCCTTCAATCTCGTCGGTTCGTCAGCCTATAGCATTTAAAGTGGGACAAATAATCATTGCACTCTTTGGTGACATGGTGTGTACTACACTAAACAAGGACAAGAGGGTTGTTTCAGGGGATCAGAAAGAAAACTATAGGCACACATGTCAAAGGCAAAGGCTGTAAGACCATCTCCAAACAGCTTAATGTTTCTGTGACTACAGCTGTACATAATATACAGAAATTTAAGATCCAGAGGACTATAGCCAACCTCCCTGGATGTGACATCAAAAGAAAATTCATGACAAACTGAAGAGACAGATAATATGAATGGTAACACAAGAGCCGAGAACAACCTCCAAAACAATGAAAGATGAATTGCAAGATCAGAGTAGATTAGTGTCAGATCGCACATTTTGTCTTTGTTTGAGTCAAAGTGGATTCCATGGGCGGGGACCAAAGGTCACACTGTTGAAAATGAATCATAAAAAGGCAAGACTGGAATTTTTTCAAACTATATGTCAACAAGCCACAAAGCTTCTGTGTGAATTTCCTCTAGACAGACAAGCCAAACTAAAACATATTGGCAAGGCACATCAGATCTATGTTTACAGACACAAAAATGAAGCATACAAAGAAAGAACACTGTCCCTAGTGTGAAACATGGAGGAGCCTGTTATGTTCTGGGGCTGCTCTGTACATCACGCAAAGGGTGTGTTGAATCTGTGCATGGTACAATCAAATTTCAAGACCATCAAGGTACTCTAGAGAGAAATGTACTGGCCAGTATGAAAAAGCTTCTCAAGGTCTTGCAACAGGATAATGACTCAAAATACAAAAGGTAAAACCACATAAGAATGGCTAAGAGCAAAACTGGACTATTTTGAAGTGACCTTCTATGAGCCCTGATATAAATCTTATTGAACATCCGTTGAAGGACCTGAAAAATACCACTTGGAGAAAGTACCCTTCAAACATAAGACAACTGAAGCCGTTTGCTCAAGAAAAGAGGGCCTCAATACCTGATGAGAGGTTTTGTTTTCTCCAGGCCTGTTTTGAATTTGTTTTTTAAAGTAATTCTGTTGGCCCACCAGTTAAAAGCAAGGTCTGATTTTCAGTGGGTAATTTTAGTTAACTTTTAATTTATTGTTACTTTTGTCAGATTCAAGTTACAATATTGTGAAGTGTGTGCTCCCGTGATTAATTCTTTTTCCCCCCTAAAAAAAATCCCAAAGGAGAATGTCTGGCCATCTGTTTGTGACCTCTAGCTGAAATGAACTTGGGTACTGTAGCAAGACAATGATCCAAAACACAGCAGAGAATCCACTTCTGAAAGACTGAAGACTTTGAAGTCGCCTAGTTAAAATCCGAACCTGAAACCGACTGAGATGCTGTGGCATGACCTTAAAAAAGTGAATTATGCTCAAAAACCCTCCAATGTGGCTGAATTACAATTCCGTAAAGCTAGGCAGGCGATAAGTACTCCACAACACTGTAAGAGACTCACTGAAACATTTGATTGCAGTTGTCAATGCTAATGGTGGCCCAACCAGTTATTAGATTTATTTCCCCCCCCCCCAAACAATGCCATGCAAATTTGGATTTTTTTCTCTAATAATGAAAAATACAACTTCATTTAAAAATTGCAGTCTGTGTTTCCTTGTGTTGTCTTTGACTAACCAGGAAAAGGGCAAACATGATTTCACACCACCGTATTTCTATGAGCACTGTGGGTTTTTCTTGCATTAACAGAGGGGTACCAATTATTTTTTTCCCACGTGTATTTAGATTGGAATGGAAAAATTTTTTATTTGTATGATTCTGATACGTTAAATACGGTAGGAACAACAATGAAAATGAGTTAATGTCTTGTGACTTACCACCTGCAAGATGCCATAGAGCAACATGTCCAGCTGTACTTCGGTGACCTGTTTCCAGTGCTTGACGGGCCTGATGTTGGCCAGGAAGTCATTGGAGGAGCCCAGCTTCAAGTGGCTGACTAGAGCCGAGTAGGAGCAGTTTGATGCCCAGCTGCAGCAGGCTAAAGGAACATTTCAAATAAAAACCAAGACAAATTTGAAGAAACCGACTTGCGGTGACTCACCAGCCAGGGTAAGGAGGACCACTGTCCTCAAGACCGACATGGTTGTTTGACTCAGTTGCTAAATGCCAGCTTTATATTAATAGGCAGTGGGGGCTAGTGTCAAAAGTGGAACAATGAGAGTCAATGGATCACAGCACTTGTTTAGTCTATTGTATAGAACATGATGAAGTAAGTCAACATTAAAACAGCTGTGGAAAACATTTCAATTGCATCGAAGGCAAACTTGAGTACATTTCGGTTGCATTTAACGTTTAAGTAGAACGCAGTTGGAATGAATCTTTCGGAAGTGGTTTTAAAAGGAGAATTTAGGTAGAATTTTTAACTTAATCATTTCAGTATACATTTTTTCATTTTCCACCATTTAATAAGTGTAAACAGTGTTAAGTATTTTATGTGGTACTCTGAATAGGAAAATTTGAGAACCACTAGTTTATCTCATTAAACAATTGATTACTTGATTTCTTGTCAAGAATATATGAGTAAAATAAAGAAATTCTATTTTTCTACCCTATAACTGGTTATTGAAATGCATCTAATTTGTAATGACTTGTCATTTCGCACAATTGGTTGATGTACTGTAAATAAAATACAAAAAAAGGAATAGTAGTACATATGGATGAAAAAAATTTTCAACATTTTAATTGAATTGTTTCGTAAAATTACAAATGAAAATGCCAGTTCTTTTTTTTTAGTTTACATTCTAGGTATTTCTTCAACTTATCGACAATTGTTAGTCATAAAAAAATATATTAGATTGATTATCAAACTATTGTGTTTATAGTTACATTTTTTGTATACCTTGAGAAATATTCATTTGATTTTATGTATAGTATTGTTAAAGCTGCAGTTTAAAAGAAAAATGCTTAAAAAATAAAAAATTGGGTACCCAGTGGACCCTTACTCTACACAAAATACAAGGAAGACCGCATATAGCAAAAAGTTTCAAATAATTGATGCCCCTTATTTCATTTTTGTTTGTTTTATTAAACCCCAACCTCCTCCAAATTCTTGATTAAACAACTGGCAATTAGTATTTTTAGGGTTGAACCCTCTAATATTTCATCCATCCATTTTCTTAGCCGCTTATCCTCACGAGGGTCACGGGGAGTGCTGGAGCCTATCCCAGCTGACATCAGGCAGGAGGCAGGGTACACCATGAACTGGTTGCCTGCCAATCGCAGGGCACATCGAGACAAACAGCTGCCCTCACAATCACACCTATGGGCAATTTAGAGCGTCCAATTCATGTTGCATGTTTTTGGGCTGTGGGAGGAAACCCATGCAGGCACAGGGAGAACATGCAAATTCGACACAGGTGGGTCCGGGATTGAACACAGGATCTCAGAACTGTGAGGCCAACACTTTCCAGGTGCACCACAATGCCACCTCCCCTCATATTTATTATAAATAATTCAGCTCATAAAACAATTCGTTGTGATGAAAAAATGTATTGCAGTAAAGAAAAACAAGACAATATTAAAATTAACTATTTTACAGTTTCACTGGAGGTTGTTTTTTTTCAGCAAAGCCAGACAGACACGATACAGCGTCTAATTTTGGCAACTCAATTGTCTGGTAAGAAGTATACAATCAGACAATTGCTTCCACCACAACATATTTTTTTCTCGAGGTGTATCAGAATACAAACTTTAGCGTCAAACAGGTGAGTCAATATAACCATAATACACTTTTAAGACTTCCCCATTTCACCTCCAACAGTTTGGTCTCCCATTGAACAGATTTTAATTTTGGTCATGCCAATTAACTTACAGGAAAATCTTGATCTGATTTCATGTCAATGACAAAGAATGTCTTTCTAAACAGTTAGGTTCCAGCTGTCTACAGTAATTAACTTGTGCATGCAGACAGTAAAATATGTGAGCTTGCTGGGCATGGACATTTAATGAGCACATGGTGTGCCTGCACTTCACAACATGATTCAGCTAGCAAACTGGTGCAAATTTTTTAAGTATTTTATATTTCACTATGAGTGGACATGTTAAGCTGTTAAACATCCACCACACGTGATAAAAATTACAAAACATATGTGAAATTATAGTTTTCCTGCAACTAGTCACTGTTTCACATTCCAATGAAGCAAGACAAAATGCTGGCAGTGATGTCACTGCAAACATCAGAGGAATCTCCGCATGGTCCGCATCACGATCAAAAGGACTCATTTGACCAAATAACTTGCTGTGGCCAATGAAGAAATGTATTTTCTTTAATTTAGTAACATTTCAGCTACATTTTCATGAGGATTGAGTAATTCTGAGGAGGTAACCAGAGGCACTTTATAGTGATATTAACCTGGCCCTAACTCCCACCCTGACTGTCAAAAAAAATTTGGCCCAATCCCCAAAGCCAGTTTCTTAGCAATATATCAACATAAGCTATGGTCACAACAATTAAGATGGGAAAAAAAAGTATCAGGAAGCCATCCCTTTAAAGACATTTTGATTTGACGTGTTAATTTTGAACTCATAGCACCCCAGCCGATTTCTTTGGGAAATTAAATTAGCAGCCTGAATTTTGACAGACATAACAAGAATAGACCAACAGAAAGTCTCAAGAAGCCATGCTTGAAAAGGAGGCCTGACATTTTGACTTCAAGTGCCCATTTTAAGAGTCAAAATACCCAACAGATTTTTCCTTTTTAATTCAGCCCTCAAATCCGCTTTGACTTAGTAGCATGAAATTTGGTAAAGATATCTATCATGAGTAGACCCACGAAGAAGTCTCAAAAAGCCATGGCAAACACATGCAGGAAGTCACCTATTTGGAGTAAAAAGTAAGAGTTATTCTGGCCATTTCAGGGTTGCTTTAAAAATAGATATCAATTCTGGGTAAGACATGCAGGTGTTATGGATACACGTCAATGGGCAATTGGAAGTCTTTGAAGGTGTAAAAGGAGATGTCGCCGCCATCCACCACGGCAAAGACCACTTGGACGTCTCCACTCTGGAAGCTCAGCTGCTTGATGGCCCCCAAGTCTGGGACGGGCCCGCTGAAACTGGAACCAAGTAACAAGACCAGTCAAATACAAGTGTAATATGTATACTGCATTGACTTAGGTATTAGGACAACCACAAGAAGTGAAAAGAATCAAAGTGTCCAATGTAAGTATTTTTGCTGTACTGTTTCATATTTATGTATTATTCTAGAATTGTTTTATATACAGTACTTTTTGTATCACTTTATATTTTGCATCCTGTCAAAAAATATTTATATTTTTTAATCATTTTACTAATATTTGAGTATTTTTAAATCTACTGTTTTTGTATTTTCCATGTCTGTTTTGTGCTGCTTTCTTATTTTTCGTGATGTGGGATACAGAGGAAGTGAAATGTGATGCAAATATGAAAGTCAAATTTTTTGTCAAGTATTTTTTTAAATCATCTTTTTTTATTTGTATTATTTTGAAATAGTTGTAAATATATGTTGAAACCCAACTGTATCTTACTTATGACTTTTTTTCTAAACCATTCCATATGAAAAAAAATAAATACATTTTAAGTCTTGTATTTGCCAGTTTTCAATATTTAAATAAATTCTCAGAGGATTTGGTTAGCTTTCAACTAATATTGTAGAGTAATGTTCTTTGTAATTTCCTAATTTTTACTATGATTTTGTATGTTTTTTTAATTTACATTACATTTAGCATATTTTCAATGTTTTATATATAATATATATATTGTATGTGTGGCTAATATTTTTATGGATTTTTAGACTGAATTCTTCTTGGGCCATATATCATAAATGAAGTGAGAAATAAAGGAAACCTCTACTTTGAACCAAAGCATTGTAACACCTACGCAAAGTAAAAAGTAAAAAATATGTGTACTTTTGGTTCAATTTAGCACGAAAATGAGTTGGTGGGAGCTTAATTCATTAAGAGGTTTGCTCCAACTAACCTTTCTCCATTTTTCAAATGATGAAAGCAGTGACTGCCGCGTGATGACAGAGTCGATTCGTGTGGACAAAGGAGGACACAAAGGATTCAATCAAGTAGAGAGACAAACAAGCAACTTGTTAAAGTCAACCCACCTGCACACACACATGCGGGCAAAGGGCTTTCCCGGGTTGCTCTTCTTGAAGTTAGCCACCGTGTCAGGTTGGTAAACACTAAAACAAATCCTCCACACATCTGAGGCCTTCAATCTATAAGAGCGTGAAGCAGGTGGACCCTTTACATCCTGTTTAATCAACTGTTGGGAGGAGACATGCTACGTCTATTTTGTCTCCATACAAAAATACCCACGGGATATTTAGTGAAAGTTGCGCCGATACCTGGACGCTCCCTCAAGCATATGTGTGGACTTGATCACGCTGATTTTGGTTAGCAGTTCATCTGGAAATAACAAAAAAAATGTTAGACCCAACTCGCTTGCTACCAAAACAAACTGTTGCAAAAACAGAAGAAAAACTAAAAAATGTGTTTCTGTTTTAGGTAGGTTATGTGCTTGACGGATTGTCACCGAAAGCTAAATGCTTGATAATTTACCTCACTGAAATCCTGTTTTTAGAAAATGATAGTATGTCAGGTGGTCAAGGGTGCTACCTGTGGAGATTGGTTGGGTGGGGTCATGTAAAGGAGTGATTTCCCGATTCCACAAGTGTTCTGGTCGTCCGCTGCGTCGCCCTCGCCGACTTGCCAGAAGCTGATTATACTCGGCCCAGTTTTTGCACTGTCGCACCTTCACGCCACCACACACAAAATTAAATTAGGGTTTCAAAGCAGGGTTAGGGATTTCAGAGTAGGCTTGCAAGGTTTGAATGCCAGGTTAGGGTATCAAACTACGTTAGGGTTGTCAGAATAGGAATATGGTTTGAAATTAGAAATTGGAACCTTGATTGGGATTTCAAACTATGGTTTTGAAATTAAAAGTTCGAGCCTCGGTTGGGTTTTCAAACTTTGGTTGGCAATTTTTAGTAGGGCTTCAAGCCAAAGTTTAGTTTCAGGCCTTGGTTAGGAGTTCAAGTTGGAATTTCAAATTAGTGTTTCAAGTCTATTCCAGTTTGAAACCAGGGTTACCAAACTAGGATTAAGGTTTCGAATTACGCTTAGATTTTCAAATTAGGGCTTCAAATTTAAGTAGGGCTGTCAAAGTACCTGTTCAAGATGTTCGGGTTTCAAACCTGGGTTAGGACATTAAATTAAGACTTCAAATTAAGCTTTAAAGACTGGGCAAGAGTTTCAAAGTAGGGTTTTAAGGCAGAGTCATGATTTCAGATTTGGGTTTGACATTTCCAATTAGGAATATATTTTCAGGGTTTCAAACTAAGATGGGGCTTCAAGACAGCGTAAGAGTTCCAAGACATCTGCAAACCTTTTTGTCTCTGTTGACATCCCAGCTCCTTCTGTGATTGTTTCGGTTCTTCTCTCTGTCCTTTACAGACATCTTTACCTCGCGCTGGTTGATCTTCCTGGTCCACAGTGTGATGTCACACACACCCACAGTCAGACCTCCAGGCAGTAGAGACGGGTCTGGAGAAGCCAAGCAACTGGAGTGACCGCACATAGAGGCCACATTGGGGAACACAATGGAGCCATCCCAGCGTGAGGAGCGGCAACAGTTATGTTTCTCGTCCTCCTGGCTGGCGAGACCCTCAGTTATCCACCAGGATCGGCCCCCGGTGGGATCTTCCAGGATGCTATCGGCCCCCGAGATGACTGGTGTGGACGTTAGCGCCGACACAGATAGGCCTGGATCTTCTTCCGTGTCCTTTCTCTTCAAAGCAGACACTTCTTGTGCATCGCTGTGGCTGGACAAAAAAAAAAAAGAAGAAAAAAAAAAACAATTCAGACCCAACTAGCTTGTTGCCTAATTGGGTAGCTGGAAAATTAATTAAGCACAATGGAGGTTGTATCTTCTGGTGTTTAACTGGCACCTGCAGCCGGCAGTGGGAACATTTAATTTATATCAAGCTAGATTGCTACCTAAATGGACAGCATTGCTTAACTGTTAAAACAGATTTTATCAAACAGTATTAAAGCAGTCACAATGGAGTGTGGCAGAGTTCTTTCAAATACAAGACGGAATTTATGTTCGTCTCAAAATTTAGCAATAAGCGATTGATAGAGGCCTGGACTCAAGTTAAATGACTGATTGAATTTAATTACTTTTGACTTGACAATATGTTAAAAGACTTGCAACTTGATTTGGACTTCAACTGCAGTAGCTCATCACTTTACTTCGACCTCAACCCATTTACTGTACTTGAAAAGACTTGCGACTTTCAACAAAGCACAGAAAAACAGATACTTCATAAGTGTCTCTCTAGAGCTGGATGTGCAATTTATTGCTCTACTATCAGAAAATATGACAGGTGTCATCATAATCCTGATAATCTGAGTGATTCAATACGAGGACGACATGTCCCAATATTTTGAGGAATTAATTCTTATTATCTTTCAACAGTTCACAACCCTTTGGGCAAGCCCTGGTAGAGGAATTGACCAAGAGGTTATACTTTTCTCCCACATCCCAAAAACATTAACAACATTAATTAGGCACTTTAAATTGCCCCTAGGTGTGATTGTGACTGCGACTGCTGTCTGTCTCTATGTGCCTCGCGACTGGCTTGCAACCAGTTCAGGGGGCAACCTGCCTCCTGCCCGATGACAGCTGGGATTACCTCCAGCAGTCCTGTGACCCTCGCAAGGATAAGCGGTTCAGAAAATGGATGGATGGATGTGTTTTCGCTCACACAAATTGCTTGCTGCTAAGCAAGTTATCAAAAATTGGGAACAAAAAGAACTCTCCCTACTAGAGCTTGCTGCCTAAACAATCAGTTGTATAAACAACAACGATCAACACAGTAATCAGGTGAATGGAGAAGGGGACAGTGACGAAAGCCCGTTGGAACTTTAAACATTGACAATCTTTTTGGTAACATAAGATGTGACAATAGATCACCTAAAGAAAATATTCTAGGTTTAGGTTTTGATCGCGTTATCGTATTTATAGAAATTAATGATATAGTACTGTATTTTATATTTTATCTGAAGACACCAAAAAAATCAGCAAGTTGGGCTTAAAAAAACAAACAGAATTATTGAACTCTGGTTGTTAGTACAGTGGAACCTCGATTCTCGACCACAACCTGTTAGAGAAGGGATTTGTTCGAAAACTGAATCGATATTTCCCATTACGATTAATGGAAAAAGAAATAATCCAAGCCTAAAAAATTGGGCTTTTTAAAGCATTTTTTTTAGCTTTTCCTGATAATAAACTACATAGTAGAAATACACGTATAGTTTAAATAATTTATATCATGAAATAATTTAAGAAATATATTTATTTTTTGCCATTAATTGGACACTCTAAATTGCCCCGAGGTGTGATTGTGAGTGCGGTTGTTTGTCTTGATCTGGCCTGCGATTGGCTGGCAACCAGTTCAGTGTGTACCCCACCTCCTGCCGGTTGAAAGCTGGGATAGGCTCCAGCATTCCCCGCGACTCTCGTGAGGATAAGCGGCAAAGATGGATGGATGCTTTAATAGTAGAGTAGGCTAGGCTGGGAGTGCATTGGCGTATCTGTACCGACTCAGCCCCCACCTTGTAAACTTTTTTTATTAACAAAAGTGCAGAATAACTTTAAACAAGCAATAATAAGGTTTTTTTTTTTAATTATTATTACAAAAAGTAACATACAAAAACAACTCATAACTCGAGCTAACAAAATGTTTTAAACAATCCCCAGCGAACTGTTGTTCGTTTATGAAAATTAAAAGCAATTTTTCAACTTCCTTCAAGATTTGTGGCCCCTGCTTGCTCAACACAGTTGCTCCTTTAGCAACATCACTTGCTTTAAGGCCATCCTTGTGTTTCAGAATGGTGCTTATCGTCGATTTTGCCATGCCATACTCCTTCGATAGCTCAGAAACATCCACACCACATTCGTATTTGGCTGTCACGTCTTTCTTAAAGTCGACAATTTTACACACAACTTTCCTATTTTCAGCGCCAGCAGCCTTACTATTTTCGCTTTCCTTCTTTGAAGCCAGCATTGGGGGTTAATGGTCCTTAATAGGAAGAAGAAACAGTCACTACCGGGACTCGTCTGCGTACAAAGGCTGCGTTATACAGAATAACAATTTGTGTCGTGGGTGGGTCAGCTGGCTGCGCCGTGCGTGCTGTGATTTCCAGGTTTTTTGGGGGGCTCGTTGGAATTGACAATAAAGTGCGTTGTGGGTCAGCTGGTCGGGCCACACGCGTTATGTTATTTCCGGGTTTTTTCGCAGGGTGTTCTAATTCACAATAACAAAGCGTGTCGTGGGTCAGCTGGTCGGGCCGCGCGCGATGTTATTTTCGGGCTTTTTCGGGGCGTTCGAGTACCAGATTTTCGTTTGAAAACAGAAGCAAGAAAAACTTGAAATTTTCGTTCGAAAACCGATTTGTTCGAGAACAGGGACGTTCAAGAACCGAGTAGTCACTCTATTGCATACACGGAAAGTCAGCTAATCATTTTCTGAGTTTGGTGACAAGACATTTTACATTTAGTACATTAAACATGTGACTCTCAGCTGAAGCCATCACGGGGAACTATTTGGTTAAGTGCTGTTTAGAACCATCAAAAATTCAATTGAAAAACACTTTTAAATTTATGATACCTGCATGTTGCTACAGGGCTGTCGCTGCGCTTCCGCTTCAGTGACTTCCCACCTTGTGACTGCAACAAGTTGAGCTGCCTGGCATAGGGAGACGGCTCCGAGCTAAGACAAACAGAAATCCATGCTAGGGAAACACCCTTCCCAACTCATCATCACTCCCTTTCCACTGTGACCTTGTTACCTGGGATCGAACCTGTGCACCACATAGCCGAGCCTCTTCAGATGACCGAACACCTTGGTGGGGAAACAGGAAGCATGAGAGCTGTGTTTACTGTAGGGCTGCAATGATTAATGGATAGAAATCACTAATTAAAACTGTTGGCAGCAAATTTCATGCAATTATGTCAGTCACCACTGCGTCGTGCAGTTATGACGGCATTCACCCGCTCCGTTGCACACGGCAGTGGATCCAGAGGCTGCTGAGTCATGTGCATGCCATGCAGTATTTAAATTTCCAAAACTAGTCAATCAGGGTACTGGCAACTGGAATTTCAGGACAACTCCCAAAGGGCCTTTTTTTTTTTTTTAATCGGATCATTCCTATATAATTTCCATACACACAAATACAAGTCTTATAAGTTAGCCTTATGTCAACTAAGTCAAGTATAAGTGCATCAGTCTCGTGCGCCATGCACGCCAAGCGGAGTGTCTTGGGCATAGATTACTGCATATCGTGCACGATGCACCGTTTATAATTTGCGCTTTCCTTGTTGTTGTGCTGTGCACACTGCAACCAACGATTTGCAACAGACAAGCCTGAAGCGGGTAGCTGAGGATAACGAGTATGGAAAATGGATGAATGGTCTATAAGGCTGTACGTTTGTGTGTGCAGATTTTTGGGAGTAAATTTGAGGGGGCACATAAGGGCATGTTTGTTTGTACCTGATACTGCTGCAGGCTCACAGTACTGGAGGACAGAAACCATTCAAATCCATCCTGGATTGAGAGTGGGAGGTCCTGGTAGAACACCTGTATGCTTCCCTAGTACAGAACAGCAAAATAAGGTACGGCGCACAGGTTGAAAAAGGGCTGCTGGGTGACATTAGCTACCACTCACACACTCCATCAAGTAGAGCGCCTCTTCGGGAAGGAGGTACTGCTTGCCACTGGTGGAAAATCCCATAGTCTGCCAGAACTTGCCCTGAAAACGAGTCCAATGTGTGATAAAAGCCCCTTTTCCGCTGCCTGTAAAAGCTGGTATTTTTCCAGCTTTTTCCGTGTAACCTTTCTGTATAAATGCTGCCAATGGTGCCAGAAGGGGTGAAATTTCCCTTTTTAATGGTAGAATCGATGGAGTAACATCTTTCTTGTGGACTAACAGAGCCAAGAAAATGGCTGTGTGAAAGTCATAAGGCAGGAACTAGGGGTTAAAATTTTGACGACTAAATATTCTGTGTTGAAAGTAATTGTGGATGAACCTTTCACAGTCATGGTCTCACCTCTGTAACTACCAGAGGCTAGGAAATTTATCAGTTGACTTCAAACTCGCATTTCACATATGTACCTTTCACACCGGACAGGGACACACTTTAACAGTTTACGGGGATTCAATTGTGCAATTTTTCAAATATCACAAGTATGGTAAGACCTTTGTAGCCAAGGAATTTACTGGCAGATATCAAAACTCATTCCTTTTTGTTACCTTTCATACAAAACAGTGAATAGTAGAAAGCTAAAGTGTTGTAAAATGTAACACCCAAAACTAGGGACTGCAACTATCAAAATTTGTAGAATCGAATGTTAAACTAATTTTTCACTCTAAAAATAATTGATTTGCATTATTACACACAAAAATGTGGCTGCACCGTTATCTGTGACTGAGTGTGTATGGCTTTAAAAGGTATGACCTGACCTGGTGAGTAAAATGGGCGTCAGTCAGCGGTTGTTAAGTTGGCCTTTTTGTGAGTTAATTATTTTAGTTATTCGTTTTATCGTTGGATCCCAATCCATGACCTGTTAAAAGCAATTGAACATTTTACACGGCAATACTTTACCACGGGAACATTTGAGAAATTCATACATTGAGTCCAAACCTGTATTCTGAGTCATCTTTCACATAGAAAGGCAAAATGTCAAAAAGCCAAGTGGAATTTTGCACTTTGTTGCATTGTTTGTAAAAGGCACATATGGAGGCTCTTTCATCTGTGGCATTTTTTTTGCACAAGGAGTGTGAAAGAGAAAATGAATCTGAGATACTGACTGCTGGAGACTGAAGCTCCACAATCTGTTCACTGGGAATCCACACGGCTTTAACCAGGTTACCTCTACAAAGGCAAAAAATAACAGTCACAGACCACTCACACTTGAAGACATCATCATGATTAGGCGGTCACTCACAGCCTCTCCACTCGCTCTTCTGACAACAGGCTCCAGTGTTCATTCAGGTTCTGCTCCAGACGCATACGCTGCTCCTCAGAGTTGTCTGGATAGAAGTCTTTTTTACCACGGACCGGGATCTTGTGACTCCGGGTCCGTGCTGAAAACAGCTCGGACGGACTGAAATGGGAGACGAATGACAACATTTGACAGAAATTATTATGTAAACATGTGTGTGTGTGTGTGTGTGTGTGTGTGTGTGTGTATAGATATATAGATACATGGATGGATGGTTCAGAAAAGGGGCTAAATTGTCAATAATGATTTGGGATGCACTAGAAACTTTTGAAAATCGATTTTAAAAAATAGGCGTGAGCAATAAACTCAGATTCAACGTCTAGCCCTAACTTGAAGTTAGAAAATACACTACACCACTGGTCTTATTTCTTCTTGACAAAACACAATTGAGGGCGTCACGTTTCCGTAGAATCCCAAACCAAAAAATTACATCAGCGGTAACAGTGACGTAATTTCTAATTGATGCGAAAGCGAAGTGATGGGACGAATAACACGAACCATTAGTGTTATTATCAACATTATCTTCACTCTGGCTATTTTAAAATATCTTACCCATTTTCTTAGTTTTCATAAATGAAACAACTACGCACCGCGTGGAACCACTAAATTAAAAAACAGCAACACACAAACAACCCAGACTGAAGTTTCCATAAAAAATGACTAGACTACAAATTTCACTTATTTAACTTAAACGTGCAGGGAAATGCGAAGATGTACCTTAATACTTCACTGTAAAACTTTGGCACTCCATCGTCCTTGTTTTGGTCGACCATCTTGGTAAGGTACTGTACCTTTGTGAGGTTTCCTCTGGGTCCCTGTGCTCAAAGTTTAAAAGCATTGATTGAGCCGGATTTGGCTCGCAAAATCAATCGTGATTGGCGTGTTCTCGTGTGATTTTACAGCTGCGGCTTAAACTTTGACGACTGTGAGTATAATAAAGTAACAGTGTCATATGACTATTTGCTTTTCAAGCAATTATAAATGGATATCAGCCGTCTTAAATACTATTGCGTATGTTTCAGTTTACATGCCATCAGATGTAACGATCACAGCGTTATTTTCAGGTGCCATAACACCAGAAAGCGTCTGATTCTTTTAAAAAGTATATTATAACCCACTCCTGCCAAGGCACGGACGGGGTTCGAACCCGCGATCTTCGGTTTACGAGACCGACGCCTTACCACTTGGCCACCGCGCCTGGTAATGTTACGGTGGCCGCGTTTGCATTTTTCATGTGTAGACACACCGAGTACGTCATATATGTGTTGAACGTCTAAACCAGGACTCGACCGAGTGACTATAGATGTTACACTATAAATCGAAAATGTCTAAATTTTCTCCAGAAGATATATGCGACTGTCAAGTCACCTTTGTATGACAGCGCTGAAGCTTCTATCGTGAGTAGCAGGTCAACTCGCTCGCTCGGCAACGTGCTGACCTCATGTGACACACCCGGAAGTCGCGTGACGTACAGGTTGAAGCGGCTAGGCGATGTCCGCCTGGAGAAAAGTGTCCTCCCGACCAGCTATGATGTCTTGAAAGGCTGCCTGCTCATCAGGTCGGGAGGAGGGAAGGCTGCGTGCCCTCGGGAAGATCGGTATTGAAGTCAGCGGATCCGGTGAGTCGTGTTTGTTGTTTGGTTGTAGCTTGGTGGCTAACGCGTTAGCTTGTTGACATGAAGGAAAGCACGGCGATAAGCACAAATCTACGAAACGTTGTTGCCGAACTGAGAGAGGATTTAAGAAAGAAGGTAATATCCGTTCGCAAATTCGAACTGGATCCATGACACCATTTCACTATATGCAAATCATGCAACCGAGTAGGGCCTTTTTCACAGTCTTTGCAAACCTGCCGCACAAAAAACTTAACATAAGTCCCCAGACCAGCAGGGATGTATTTTGGTCATGTGCACAAGCCATTAAAAAGGCCACCAATCAACAACAGTCATACAGTCATGCATTGAAGTTATGTATTACACTCTTCTTCCTCTTCTTTTCCTTTCGGCTTGTCCCATTTGGGGTCGCCACAGCGTGTCATCTTTTCCCATCTAAGCCTATCTCCTGCATCTTCCTCTCTAACACCAAATCCCCTCATGTCTTCCCTCACAACATCCATCAACCTCCTCTTTCGTCTTCCTCTTTTGTCTGACAGCTCCACCCTCAGCACCCTACTACCAATATACTCACTCTCTCGCCTCTGGACATGTCCAAACCATCGAAGTCTGCTCTCTCGAATCTTGTCTCCAAAACATCCAGCTTTGGCTGTCCCTCTAATGAGCTCATTTCTAATCCGATCCAACCTGCTCACTTTAAGTGTGAACCTCAACATCTTCATGTCTGCCACCGCCAGTTCTGCTTCCTGTTGTTTCTTCAGTGCCACTGTCTCTAAACCGTACATCATGGCCGGCCTCACCACTGTTTTGTAAACTTTGCCCTTCATCCTAGCAGAGACTCTGTCACATAACACACCAGACACCTTCCGCCAGCTGTTCCAAACCTGCTTGGACCCGTTTCTTCACTTCCTTACCACACTCACCATGCCTCTGGATTGTTGACCCCAGGTATTTGAAGTTGTCCACCCTCGCTATCTCTTCTCCCTGGAGCCTCACTGTTTCCCCTCCACCCCTCTCATTCACACACACATATTCTGTTTTACTTCAGCTAATCTTCATTCCTCTCCTTTCAAGTGCATGCCTCCATCTTTCTAATTGTTTCTCCACCTTCTCCCTGCTTTCACTGCATATTACAATATCATCTGCGAACATCATGATCCAAGGAGATTCCATTTTAACCTCATCTGTCAGCCTATCCATTATGACAGTAAACAGGAAGGGGCACAGAGCTGATCTCTGATGCAGTACCACCTCCACCTTATATTCTTCTGTCACACCTACGGCACAGCTCACCACTGTTGGGCAGCCCTCATACATGTCCTGTACTATTCTAACATATTTCTCCACCACACCAGACTTCCGCATGCAGTACCACACTTCCTCCCTTGGTACTCTGTCATAGGCTTTCTCGAGATCCACAAAGACACAATGTAGCTCCGTCTGACCTCTTCTTTTCAACTATTATCCTCAAGGCAAATAATGCATCTGTAGCACTATTTCTAGGCATAAAGCTATATTGTTGCTCACTGATACTTACTTCGGTCCTGAGTCTAGCCTCCCCTACTCTTTCCCATAACTTCATTGTGTGGCTCATCAACTTTATCAACTCTATTGTTCCCACAGCTCTGCACATCGCCTTTGTTCTTAAAAATTGGAACTAGCATACTTTTCCTCCATTCTTTAGACATTTTCTCGCCCGCTAATATTCTGTCAAACAATTTGGCCAAAAACTTCACAGCCACCTCTCCAAATTGCTTCCATACCTCCTCAGGTATGTCATCAGGACCAACTCCCTTTCAATTTTTCATCCTCTTTCGTGCATTTCTAAATTCCCCCTTACTAATCAGTGTCACTTCCTGGTCCTTCACACTTGCCTCTCCTGCTCTTCTTTCTCTCTCATTTTCTTCATTCATCAACTTCTCAAAGTATTCTTTCCATCTATTTAGCACACTAGCAGCACAAAGTCAACACATTTCCATCTCCATGCTTAATCACCCTTACCGGCTGTACATCCTTCCCAACGCTATCCCTCTGTCTGGCCAACCTGTAGAGATCCTTTTTTCCTTCTTTCGTGTCCAACCTGGTGTACATGTCTTCATATGCCTCCTGTTTAGCCTTTGCCACCTCTACCTATGCCCTACAACGCATCTCAATGTATTGCTTTCGCCTTTCCTCAGTCCTCTCAGTGTTCCACTTCTGCTTCGCTAATCTCTTTCCTTGTATGACTTACTGTTCTGAGCATCCCAGACAGCGAGAGAGTTGTGATTGGTGCAGATTTTAATGGACATATTGGTAAAGGAAACAGGGGCGATGAAGAAATGATGGGTAAGTACGGCATCCATGAAAGGAACTTTGAGGGACAGATGGTGGTGGACTTTGCAAAAAGGATGGAGATGGCTATAGTGAACACTTATTCCCAGAAGAGGGAGGAACATATAGTCACCTACAAGAGCGGAGGTAGAACCACGCAGGTAGATTATATTTTGTGCAGACGATGTAATCTGAAGGAGGTTACTGACTGTAAAGTAGTGGTAGGGGAGATTGTAGCTCGACAGCATAGGATGGTAGTGTGTAGGATGACTCTGGTGGTGGGTAGGAAGATTAAGAAGACAAAGGTAGATCAGAGAACCATGTGGTGGAAGCTGAGAAAGGAAGAATGTTGTGCGGCCTTTCGGAAAGAGGTAAGACAGGCTCTCGATGGACAGCAGAAGCTCCCGGAAGACTGGACAACGACAGCCAAGGTAATCAGAGAGACAGGCAGGAGAGTACTTGGTGTGTGTCTTTTGGTAGGAAAGGGGAGAAGGAGACTTGGTGGTGGAACCCCAAAATGCAGGGAGTCATTCAAGGAAAGAGATTAGCGAAGAAGAACTGGGATACTGAGAGGACTGAGGAGAGGCGAAAGGAGTACATCGAGATGCGACGTAGGGCAAAGGTAGAGGTGGCAAAGGCTAAACAGGAGGCATATGAAGACATGTACACCAGGTTGGACACGAAAGAAGGAAAAAAGGATCTCTACAGGTTGGCCAGAGAGAGGGATAGAGATGGGAAGGATGTGCAGCAGGTAAGGGTGATTAAGGATAGAGATGGAAATGTGTTGACTGGTGCCAGTAGTGTGCTAAATAGATGGAAAGAATACTTTGAGAAGTTGATGAATGAAGAAAATGAGGGAGAAGGAAGAGTTGAAGAGGCAAGAGTGAAGGACCAGGAAGTGGCAATGATTACTAAGGGGGAAGTCAGAAAGGCACTACAAAGGATGAAAAATGGAAAGGCAGTTGGTCCTGATGACATACCGGTAGAGGTATGGAAGCAATTTGGAGAGATGGCTGTGGAGTTTTTGACCAACTTATTCAACAGAATACTAGCGGGCGAAAAGATGCCTGAAGAATGGAGGAAGTGTTCTAGTTCACATTTTTAAGAACAAAGGGGATGTTCAGAGCTGTGGGAACTATAGAGGAATAAAGTTGATGAGCCACACAATGAAGTTATGGGAAAGAGTAGTGGAGGCTAGACTCAGGACAGAAGTAAGTATCTGCGAACAACAGTATGGTTTCATGCCTAGAAAGAGTACCACAGATGCATTATTTGCCTTGAGGATGCTCGTGGAAAAGTACAGAGAAGGTCAGAAGGAGCTACATTGTGTCTTTGTGGATCTCGAGAAAGCCTATGACAGAGTACCAAGAGAGGAACTGTGGTACTGCATGCGTAAGTCTGGTGTGGCAGAGAAGTATGTTAAAATAGTACAGTACATGTATGATGGCAGCAGAACAATGGTGAGGTGTGCCTTAGGTGTGACAGAGGAATTTAAGGTGGAGGTGGGACTGCATCAGGGATCAGCTCTGAGCCCCTTCCTGTTTGCAGTGGTAATGGATGGCCTGACAGATGAGGTTACACTGGAATCCCCTTGGACCATGATGTTCGCAGATGATAATGTGATATGCAGTGAAAGCAGGGAGCATGCAGAGGAACAATTAGAAAGATGGAGGCATGCACTGGAAAGGAGAGGAATGAAGATTAGCCGAAGTAAAATAGAATATATGTGCGTGAATGAGAAAAGTGGAGGGGGAAGAGTGAGGCTACAGGGAGAAGAGATAGCGAGGGTGGACGACTTCAAATATTTAGGGTCAACAATCCAGAGCAATTGTGAGTGTGATAAGGAAGTGAAGAAACGGGTCCAAGCAGGTTGGAACAGCTGGCGAAAGGTGTCTGGTGTGTTATGTGACAGAGTCTCTGCTAGGATGAAGGGCAAAGTTTACAAAACAGTGGTGAGGCCGGCCATGATGTACGGTTTAGAGACAGTGGCACTGAAGAAACAACATGAAGCAGAACTGGAGGTGACAGAAATGAAGATGTTGAGGTTCTCGCTCGGAGTGACCAGGTTGGATAGGATTAGAAATGAGCTCTTTAGAGGGACAGCCAAAGTGGGATGTTTTGCTGACAAGGTTCGAGAGAGCAGACTTCGATGATTTGGACATGTTCAGAGGCGAGAGAGTGAGTATATTGGTAGTAGGGTGCTGAGAATGGAGCTGCCAGGCAAAAGGGCGAGAGGAAGACCAAAGAGAAGGTTTATGGATGTGATGAGGAAAGACATGAGGGCAGTTGGGGTTAGAGAGGAAGATGCAGGAGATAGGCTAAGATGGCAAAAGATGACACGCTGTGGCGACCCCTAACGGGACAAGCCGAAAGGAAAAGAAGAAGACCGCCAAGTCTCCTTCTCCCCTTTCCTACCAGAAGACACACCAAGCAATCTTCTGCCTGTCTCTCAATCGCCTGGGCTGTAGTAGTCCAGTTGTCTGGGAGCTCGTCCTGTCCATCGTGAGCCTCTCATCTCTTTCCGAAAGGCCTCACAACATTCTTCCTTTCTCAGCTTCTACCACATGGTTCTCTGCTCTACCTTTGACTTCTTAATCTTCCTACCCACCACCAGAGTCGTCCTACGCACCACCCACCTATGCTGTCGAGCTACACTCTCCCCTACCTCTACCATACAGTCAGTAACCTCCTTCAGATTACATCGCCTACACAAACTATAATCTGTCGGTCACGATATGTTACTGCCTCTTCTGGAGAAAGGTGTTCACTACTGCCATTTCCATCCTTTTTGTAAAGTCTACCACTGTCTTTCCCTCAAAGTTCCTTTTCTGGATGCTGTACTTACCCAACACTTCATCGCCCCTGTTTCCTTCGCCAACATGTCCATTGAAGTCTGCACCAATCTCAACTCTCTCTCTGTCTGGGATGCTTAGAACTACTTCATCTAGTTCCTTCCACAATTTTTCTTTCACCTCTAGGTCACATCCTACCTGTGGGGCATAGCCGCTAATCACATTATTCATAACACCGTCAATTTCAAATTTCAGCCTCATGACTCGATCTGATACTCTTTTCACCTCCAAGACATTCTTCGCCAGCTCTTATTTTAAAATTACCCCTACTCTATTTCTCTTGTGCAAAAAAAATATGATTGGGACAGCCCTAATGTTAGAGATACACCATCAATCAAAGTTTTGACATAATTTCTTATGCTACTGAATGGAATACTTTACCTACTACTTTTACAGCACTATAGCACTTTTACAAGATGTCTCTCTGAGAACGTACTATGTCCCTCCCATAGTTTTCCATGAGCTCGAGAGTATGTCAACAAAACACATAATTTAAATATTCTTAATCGTACCATTACTAGGGTTACATTTGATTATTTAGTAACATGTCTCTTCCAGAGGTGCTATATAGCTGGCAAGGCAGTGCATAATGCCGCTGGTGCTGGACGCCGTGTGGGCCTTGTGGAGCATCACGGCGGGGATCTACGACTACTTCCACACCAGTGCCATGGAAGAGAGAATCCACACCCTGGAGAATGTGCTTTCCATACACCAGTTTGTCATTACGGGCCTATCAGCGGGCCTCATCCTGCTCCTGATGTACATCCTGTGGCGGAAGCACTGATGAAAATGATGTGTGATCATGACTACTAAAAGGCAACATAATGGACCAAAGTTATTTTGTGTGTTCAGGGTTGTTTTCACTTCTCTGACTCACTACTTGCCACCTGATCCTCAAAACGAGGTTGCTAACTTGCTGTACAAGCCAGTACCAAGAAGAAAGTGCACTGATTAACTGGCTCGCTAATATGTCTGTCTGTCCACCCTGAAGGCAAAATAAGAAATGTCAAATTATATTGAAGATTTTATAATGGCTTACAAATGCAGCCTGCCACAAAGCTGCAACATTTTTCTTTTTATTTTCTTTTTTGTGTGTTTAACAATTACAATTTCAGTGTAGAGTGCAATAGGGTACTGTGTCGCTCTGACAAACCATTAACACAGATGGGTGCTTTGAAAGGGAATGTTTGAATAATAAAAGGTCATCAGAAATTATCGGGTTTTTTTTTATTTCAGAACTTCAAACACACCTTTCAAACCTTATTTTGAAGTTTATTGAAACATAAGGGGAATATAAAAATAGAAACGTTGAACAAAGAACCGAAATGCCGCTTTCAATTCATAAAGGTGGAAAGGGAAACGCCCCCACCAATCACGTGTCTGCGTTTCGCAAACAAGCGCAGTCATAGGCTGCAGCACTCTGAAGGCGGGATCTTTTAATCCGTGAACGCGTCCCAGCCAACTTTGGTAAGGTTTTTGTAATTAAGCCGGAAAAAGAAATCTTGCTTGTCGTTTACAAAAAGAAACCCGAGTTGATTCCCTACATAACCACCCATCGCATTTGTTCTTAGATCTAGAAGTATTTGGGGACATATATTTTAATTCAAATGAAGTATACTGTTTGATAGCATCAAATAGCACAATGTTCGTTGGTATGATAATTTCGGTGATTAAAAGTATTTCGAAAATATGAACCGGAAGACGTCTTTTTGCAGGAATTTGCTATGCCACTAACTCAAAGTGGCAAAAGGCGCTCAATTACGATTTACAGGAATTTTGTTTTAAATTGTCGACTCTAAACCACTCTCAATGTATTGTATGTCAAATGTGCATGCTTCTTTTTTATTTATTCATTGTCATGTTCGTAATTTTCTACGGCGAATGGGAAGAGTCGTTTCGTGCCAGATAGCTAGCCGGGCTAGGGAAGTTTAGCCAAAACAGTTAGCTGCCGAGTGGCGGCGCTGGCTTGCTTTCGTCTCCCGCAAATGGAATGCCGCGAAACGCCCCATTCGAGCCTTGCTCGGACAAGTAAAAAATTAAATTAAAAGTCCCCTTGTTGTGTTTAATCCTCCGTCGTTTGGTATATTTTTTTAAATATGAGACTCTGTTCCTCGCTTCATTTCTTGACAAAGAAAACTGCGGCGAGTTTCTTTCTCTACTGACAAGCAAAAGGTAAAAAAAAAAAAAAAAAAGGCTTTCGTGGTCCCTGCGGATGGCTCCACACAGGCATGGCCCCCCGGCTGGAGGCCACCCTGTGGCGAACGGACCGTACCCCCCGTCCTCCTTCGACGCCAAGAAGCCCAGCATGCAGCTGGTCCAAGCCGACCACGAGTTGTTCCTGCAGGCCTTCGAAAGTGAGTTTTCGCCTCCGAACAAACTCCTTCAATTCCACCTCACGACTTAATTCGCCAAACACCCCTGTTAACGGTTTGTTTATGGCAGTTCCTGAAATGAAGGAGACGATAGTCGTACTTGTTGGGAACATACAGTACTAACCTCTGCGTTCTACTATGCTATGACAACCACAATCATATCTTGTAAATTCATTTTAAGTGTAGTCTTCATTATTTGTTATTTTTCAGTGAGGTTAGTGTTTTTTAGGACTAAAGAATATTACAGCCAAGTTGACATGATGTAATAAATCACAAGAAATTCCAGATGATTGAGTTTGAATTTTTGGGGTGTGGGGGGGGGGGGGGGGGTTGCAGAGCCTACCCAAATTTACAGGTTCCTTCGCACCAGGAACTTGATCGCTGTGAGTTTTCTTCACATAACTTTTTAAGTTTATTTTCAAATCATGTCGGTGTTGAATTACTAGAACAATTTCTCTTTTCCGTTCCACTTTTAGCCCATATTCTTGCACAGGACTCTCACCTACATGTCACACAGGAACTCGAGGAAGAACAGAAAACGGTAAGAACAAGAATATTTTTTTGTGGAAGTGTGTGTAATCATATTTATTTTATTTGAAATAAAAATCTACTTTTTACATTTGTTTATATACATTTGATGTCATTAATATTTTACTAATCATTTAGTCACATCACAAAGACTTTCTCGTGAGAAATTAGCTCAGTTGTTGACGTTTATCGTTTTATCATCATCTTTGTTAGATGGTAACTGTTCACTTTCACTTCCTGCCACATGTGATTGGATGCCAACGAAAACATAACTTAAAGCCACAAAAACTAAGTGGTCCTTTACCGGAAGTGTGTTTTTGACTATTCTGCAGAAGTAGTCCACGTTTTCATGTCCTCAACCCACAGGTGTTTTCAATTAACTCCGCACACAGCCTTTGCTTTGAGCACAACTCAAGCAGTTAAAATGGTTTTAAAATATCCCAGAGTGTATCTGAGGCTGCTGTACAAAATAAAACACTCCGATAGCCTTGAAAAAACAAATGCCTTTTTCCCTCCGTATAATAGTGTATGATATCCGTAAATCATATTCCACACTGCACAGTGACTTCTCCAGCTCAAGTTGTCATTTCATTTTAATTCGGCATTAAAAGTCAACTACCCTTTCTTTTTCATAACTAGCCACTGAAACACTCATATGTCTAAATGTAAAGTATCTATACAGGCTTAAAAAAAAATTCAATTTTTTTTCCAAATGTCACACACCCCTAATGTATACAGTATCCCACTCCAAAAGTTTTGGTACGGCATGATCAATTCCTTTTCTTTTTTAACTTGAAAAAATAACGTTTGAGTTATTTACAAAAAAATACATCGGAAATGTGAGACGGACAACACAAATTTGGTCTTTCATGATTGCACGAAAGTGCCGTGAAAAAGTATCTGCCACCTCCCGATTTGTTGTTATTTTGGGCTTTATCTCAAACTCAACCGGATACACTCATTACCACGGCCACAACAACAACAATGGATTGCATGTGCATTGTGTTGGTCAAAACAGAACAAAATATGGAAAAACATGTTGATTGGTGCTTGGGAGAAGACATTCATTCAAGGATTGCTTGAGGTAGGTTCATTTACATTACGACTCACAAGCAGCCAACAAAATGTTTTGTAGCCTAGCAAGGTAGTGGTGGCACTAACAGTTGTATGTAAACATCCTGGCGTTCTCTTAATTAATACTCTAAAGCAGTGGTCTCAAACTCACTTCTCCTCGGGGGCCGGAGTGTGCACATTCTAGCTGAGGCTGGGCCACAGCCTCAGTGCACATGCACGCAGTTGAAATGATAAAAAGTTTGTAAAAAAACGTCCTTTTTTTTTTTGCACAAAATAAGATAAGCAAGGAAACTGATGTAAACAAGTTTTGTACAAAACTACTCATGAGAGCCACAACCCCACTGTGATTGTTAGGTTTGTCCGCTCTGCACACAACACTGTAAAAGTGCCATTCATATAAAACTTCAGGGCCGCACTATCGTTTAAGTTTCATAGTAAGGTGGGGGCCACAAAATATCCTCTTGGGGGTCGCAAATGGCCCACGGGCTGCCAGTTTGACACCCCAGCTATAAAGTTTCATTGTGTGTGAAAGAATTTAATTCCAATGAAGTAATTCAATTATAGTAAGTTAGAACCCATTATCACTGTCAGAATGCTGGTTTGACCTGACTCATTCGAATACGACCTGAGAATATTTTTCAAGATACTAAGTATACAGTACACAAGTAAATACAGTAATGAACAAGTCATTTAAATAGACCCATTGCTCCTTCTAGTGATTGGTTATCTTTTATTTTTTATTAATTTTTTTTTTAACTCGCTAATCGGTCCTAAAATTCCTGATCGTGGAAAGGCTTGGTACCTCCCCAAAACATGCGTGGTAGATTAATTGAAGACTCTAAATTGTCTGTTGGCGTGAGTGAATGTTTTTATTGTGCCCTGCGATTGCCGGGCGACCAGTTCATCCGATAACTGCGTCTCACCCGAAGTCAGCTGGAATAGGCTTCGGCAAGTCTAAAACCGTAATGAGGAGAACTGGTATGGAAAATGGATGGATGGGTGGATGGCTGGCTGTGCCCAGTTGAATTATTACTCATTATTTAACGGGGTTATTAGAACAAGAGATGTCTCAGTGATGACAAGGTGGACTTTGAATGAGATCTCCAAATATTCTTGTCGCTAACACGTGGTGTTTGCTTGTCCAGGAAAAGCTCCAAGGTGGACAGCCTGCTCTTCCGAGTAGAAAAAATGCATGCACAACAGGAACCACGCGGGTAAGAAGAGACTTCCACCAAGGCCGAACAATCCTGTCTCTCGCTCACTCATTTTTTTTTCTGTTTTATATTTTGCTCACGGCTGGCTGGTCGCTCGCTCGCTCGCTCGCAAGAGGAGTCTGGGAGTCTGTTGATAATTAGAAGTCATCCGCACATCATCTAAATATGGCTCGAAACGATAGGGTAATAATAGCGCCCCTGTCACGTCATTCGACTGTGAGATATTCTCTTCTTTGAAAAGAGCTTCCATGTCAGAAGGGGCTTCGGAAAAATCAGAAAATCTCTGTTGTTCCTCTCCCATAGCAGGTGCCACTACGTGTTTTCAATGGCAAATGTCCCAGTGTCATGTCGGCTGATGACGTTGCAGGCAATATGGCTACCAGTTGGATGTCGAGTGAGACTTCCGCAACTTTGCGCGTGGATGACGCCCTCTCCCCTCATATTTTTTTTTTCGTATAGACATTTACGTGAATACTGTTATATGTATTTTTCATTACAATATCTCTTTCAGAATGTGTATAGGCACGTCACTTGGGCTGTTTATAGGCATGTCACTTGGGCTTTAAGGTTTTCCTAAGGGAGGCTGTTTTGAATTTGAAACCACAAATGTTTCAGCCCCTCATCATAGTACACAAATTGATGGATAACTTTTGAAATCGGAAGTCAAGGATAATATTTTGTTGAAGTGTTACTCACTTTACTGTAACAAAATCCTTGCAATATTTCTAAATGTATTCATTTACTAAATATCACATGATCATTTTAAATTTTTGTACAGATTTTAGCAAGATTCATGTAAGTTGCCACAAGTGATTTGCTTCGCGTCTCACAAACTATGGTGGACCAGATCTGGCCCCCGGCCCTTCAGTTTTACCCGTTATCACATTAGTAATTGATTCATTCAGTTCTAGTAATAATCAGGGTTCATACGGGTCAGGGAATTTCGGGATTATCATTGGATGAAACGTTGCATTTTCCAGATCTTGGGAAGTCCGGTAAATAAAACAATATTTTAGGGAATGTCATGGGATTTTGTTGTTACAGCCCAACATATTGTTCATCATGTGTTTTAATTCAATCAATAAACCTGTCAAGCGAAGACCGATAACTCTTGCACATTTCTGGTTTCTTGAAGGGACGTCATTTTGTTCAATTAATCCATGCATGGAGGTAGTGCGCATCTGAGCTCGGTGAAACAAACAAAGCTTCCAGTTACGGATATGCCGGGAAAGTGCCAATTAAACGACAGATGGTGGGAAAATTAGTTGTACCAGAGGTGGCTGGCACCTTGCGACATTCATCCAGAGCAATGTTCTCCATGCGGTAAACTCATTAAACTATCTAACATGGGAGAAGGTGTGTTGCGAAGTCATATGAAGTCGGCCAAACACATCACAACATTGTCAAAGAAACTGAAAGATAAGACGAAGAATATGACCATTTCCAACCTCTTCCTTTGGAGAGCTGACTCCAGTGCAAATGAATTTGCCATGGCACTACTAAAACAGTTCCCAGTCGGCTGAAAACTTCAGTGGCAGGTTAGTGTATTTCAATTTTAAGGGTCAACCCAACAAGCAGTGTTGCTGCTGTTGCACATGCCACCATAGACAGAAAAGAGGCATTTTTGAAAATGCTAAAGAAGCATAGAGATCGTTCGTGCGACGTCCCCTTTTGTATCAGACACCATTTTACTAGTCAAACAAAGCTGTTCGATTGTCCGGGAGTGAGTCACTGGACCGTAACAGATTTTTCACAATGTGAGACCGTTGTGCTGATGGTTGTCACAATAGACGAGAGAGTTCTTCAAAGATGTCATTCTACAGAATAGCAATATCAACAATAGTTTTATCCAATTATAGTTTATATTTCGAATAACCATAAATTTCAGTCATTATGATGCGCCTACTACATTGGTAAGCTTTGGCACTTATTAAGTGGAAACACACGATCCTATACCTGAAATATTGCTCTCTACCACAGTCAACCCAATATTAGTCATGGAATTTTGAAATGTGTATTGGCAAAGTCATGGAAAATTCATCGAATTTTGATTCTCTGGAAGTGTATGAAATCTGAATAGTAAAATATCACTGAAAAAAGTGGTTTTTACATCAATTCAATTCATTCTGTGGCCATGTTTGTAACTCTAAACACTCATCCCAAATCATCATCCATCATTGTGATTAATGAAAATCCCATGAATCTGTGTCAGCCTCCCTGAAAAGCTGATTTTTTTTTTCAATAAGGAACACAGCAAAGTATACTGATTTACTTTATTCAAAAAATATTATGAAAATGTAAATATTAAAAAGTTTGTACATTCCGGCCAATTAATCTAAACTCCTGATGTACAGGCTTTCGCCGTGTGTGTGTGGCGGGATGATACACTCATCCAGATACAATCAAGAGTTCCACAATTGCTGTCAGTAGTTCTGTAAACTGCAGTAATAGTGGTTGTTTTTTTTTTTTTGCAGAGGATGTGTGACTTTTGTATTGTTGACATGGGTAGGTACACTGTGTTCAAGTGTTATGACACTGTGACTATCAATGTTATTTGTTAGCCCGTCCATGGCACTTTCTATTGCATGTTAGCATTAAAGCCCAACTGACATCCATATATACATTTTAAAATAGATATTGTGAAATCTACTTATAATATTATTCACTTCAATATCTATACAAAAAAAAAATGAGCGGAGAGCATGTCATTCATGCGCAAAATTGCGGAAGTCTCACTTGACATCCCAGTGGCAGCCATATTGCCTGCTATGGCAGATGAACTAGAGATTTTCAGATTTTTCTGGCGCCCCTTTTGACACTGAAGCTCTTTTTTGATATTACCTTATCATTTTGAGTCATAGATGAAATGCAGCCCTATGGGGGCACAAACCAGTGCAATCTGTAGGCCGGTCCCAAGCCCGGATAAATGCAGAGGGTTGCGTCAGGAAGGGCATCCGGCGTAAAAACTGTGCCAAACAAATATGAGCGTTCATCTAAAGAATCCCATACCGGATCGGTCGTGGCCCGGATTAACAACGCCCGCCCCCGGCACTGCTAACCTGCAGGGCGTCGGTGGAAATTCAGCTACTGTGGGTCGAAGACAAAGAAGAGGAGGAAACCGGATCCAGCGTCAGAAGAAAAAGAGGAATGCACAGAGCCTACAACTGAGTGTAGGGACTTTGAATGTTGGGACTATGACAGGAAAAGCACAGGAGTTGGTTGACATGATGATTAGGAGAAAGGTTGATATTCTGTGCATCCAAGAGAGCAGGTGGAAAGGTAGTAAGGCTAGAAGTTTGGGAGCAGGGTTTAAATTATTCTACCATGGAGTAGATGGGAAGAGAAATGGAGTAGGGGTTATTTTAAAGGAAGAGCTGGCTAAGAATGTCTTGGAGGTGAAAAGAGTATCAGATCGAGTGATGAGACTAAAATTTGAAATTGAGGGTGTTGTGTATAATGTGGTTAGCGGCTATGCACCACAGGTAGGATGTGACCGAGAGTTGAAAGAGAAATTCTGGAAGGAACTAGATGAAGTAGTTCTGAGCATCCCAGACAGCGAGAGAGTTGTGATTGGTGCAGATTGTAATGGACATATTGGTAAAGGAAACAGGGGCGATGAAGAAGTGATGGGTAAGTACGGGATCCAGGAAAGGAACTTTGAAGGGCAGATGGTGGTGGACTTTGCAAAAAGGATGGAGATGGCTGTAGTGAACACTTATTTCCAGAAGAGGGAGGAACATATAGTGACCTACAAGAGCGGAGGTAGAACCACGCAGGTAGATTATATTTTGTGCAGACGATGTAATCTGAAGGAGGTTACTGACTGTAAAGTAGTGGTAGGGGAGAGTGTAGCTCGACAGCATAGGATGGTAGTTTGTAGGATGATTCTGGTGGTGGGTAGGAAGATTAAGAAGACAAAGGTAGAGCAGAGAACCATGTGGTGGAAGCTGAAAAAGGAAGAATGTTGTGCAGCCTTCCGGAAAGAGGTGAGACAGGCTCTCGATGGACAACCGAAGCTCCCGGAAGACTGGACGACGACAGCCAAGGTGATCAGAGAGACAGGCAGGAGAGTACTTGGTGTGTCATCTGGTAGGAAAGGGGAGAAGGAGACTTGGTGGTGGAACCCCAAAATACAGGGAGTCATACAAGGAAAGAGATTAGCGAAGAAGAAGTGGGATACTGAGAGGACAGAGGAGAGGCGAAAGGAGTACATCGAGATGCGACGTAGGGCAAAGGTAGAGGTGGCAAAGGCTAAACACGAGGCATATGAAGACATGTACACCAGGTTGGACACGAAAGAAGGAGAAAAGGATCTCTACAGGTTGGCCAGACAGAGGGATAGAGATGGGAAGGATGTGCAGCAGGTCAGGGTGATTAAGGATAGAGATGGAAATGTGTTGACTGGTGCCGGTAGTGTACTAAATAGATGGAAAGAATACTTTGAGAAGTTGATGAATGAAGAAAATGAGAGAGAAGGAAGAGTTGAAGAGGCAAGAGTGAAGGACCAGGAAGTGGAAATGATTACTAAGGGGGAAGTCAGAAAGGCACTACAAAGGATGAAAACTGGAAAGGCAGTTGGTCCTGATGACATACCGGTAGAGGTATGGAAGCAATTTGGAGAGATGGCTGTGGAGTTTTTGACCAACTTATTCAACAGAATACTAGCGGGCGAAAAGATGCCTGAAGAATGGAGGAAAAGTGTTCTAGTTCCCATTTTTAAGAACAAAGGGGATGTTCAGAGCTGTGGGAACTATAGAGGAATAAAATTGATGAGCCACACAATGAAGTTATGGGAAAGAGTAGTGGAGGCTAGACTCAGGACAGAAGTAAGTATCTGCGAGCAACAGTATGGTTTCATGCCTAGAAAGAGTACCACAGATGCATTATTTGCCTTGAGGATGCTCGTGGAAAAGTACAGAGAAGGTCAGAAGGAGCTACATTGCGTCTTTGTGGATCTAGAGAAAGCCTATGACAGAGTACCAAGAGAGGAACTGTGGTACTGCATGCGTAAGTCTGGTGTGGCAGAGAAGTATGTTAAAATAGTACAGGACATGTATGATGGCAGCAGAACAATGGTGAGGTGCGCCTTAGGTGTGACAGAGGAATTTAAGGTGGAGGTGGGACTGCATCAGGGATCAGCTCTGAGCCCCTTCCTGTTTGCAGTGGTAATGGATAGGCTGACAGATGAGGTTAGACTGGAATCCCCTTGGACCATGATGTTCGCAGATGATATTGTCATATGCAGTGAAAGCAGGGAGCATGCAGAGGAACAATTGGAAAGATGGAGACATGCACTGGAAAGGAGAGGAATGAAGATTAGCCGAAGTAAAACAGAATATATGTGCGTGAATGAGAAAAGTGGAGGGGGAAGAGTGAGGCTACAGGGAGAAGAGATAGCGAGGGTCGACGACTTCAAATACTTGGGGTCAACAATACAGAGCAATGGAGAGTGTGGTCAGGAAGTGAAGAAACGGGTCCAAGCAGGTTGGAACAGCTGGCGAAAGGTGTCTGGTGTGTTATGTGACAGAAGAGTGTCTGCTAGGATGAAGGGCAAAGTTTACAAAACAGTGGTGAGGCCGGCCATGATGTACGGATTAGAGACGGTGGCACTGAAGAAACAACAGGAATCTGAACTGGAGGTGGCAGAAATGAAGATGTTGAGGTTCTCGCTCGGAGTGACCAGGTTGGATAGGATTAGAAATGAGCTCATTAGAGGGACAGCCAAAGCTGGATGTTTTGGAGACAAGATTCGAGAGAGCAGACTTCGATGGTTTGGACATGTTCAGAGGCGAGAGAGTGAGTATATTGGTAGAAGGATGCTGAGGATGGAGCTCCCAGGCAAAAGGGCGAGAGGAAGACCAAAGAGAAGGTTTATGGATGTGGTGAGGGAAGACATGAGGGCAGTTGGGGTTAGAGAGGAAGATGCAGGAGATAGGCTAAGATGGCAAAAGATGACACGCTGTGGCGACCCCTAACGGGACAAGCCGAAAGGAAAAGAAGAAGATTTTGAGTCATAGATGATATGCGGATCACAGACGGACGAGGAACCCAATTAAATATTCAAAAGGATTTGTATGTAGCGTACTCAGGAGGACCCATGTTGGGCGAAGTACTACTTCAAGGGTGCCCAGACACCAGTGACTGGTGGTGGGGAGAGTTCCTTTCTCCTCCCAAATGCGACCAAACCACCTCCCCGCCTGTTCCACCTCCGCATTAGGGCTAATGCCAGCCCCGGCGGCAACAACCACATGCTGGCCCCGGAGGCGACGATGAACATCGACACATTTAGCACCCCTGACTTATGTACATTATTAAGTGATTATGACGTGGATCTTTTGTTCCGTTCTGAGAGAAGGATTATGTCGTCCCACCCAACTATTTTTTTTTCCAATATTTCTATAAACACCTCCCTGTCATTCAGAACCCACAAAGCTCTCGTCCTTTGGACCTGTGCAATTAATTTTTTCACGATGAACCGGGCCTTTGGAAAAGTGTGAAGATGGAATCCATCCTCCCAAGTGTTTGAGCAAAATCCAGCAATACAGCGAGCTGCCATTTTGGCTAACATGATGGAAAAAAACCAAGTAATTTTTCACCGGTACAATAGGTATAAACCAATATAAACACTACCCCGCTAATGCAAAAAAATGTCACTTCCTGGTTCTTCTCCAAGACATGCCTCAAGAGGATTTACATGGCAGGAGATGCAAAAATCCATATACGACAACATCATGATGTGTGGTGAAAAAATGGATGGGTCCATTGCAGCTGCCTTTATTTTTTTCTTTAATTAACGTACTAAAAATCATGCTTTACGTGTCAGTAGACTTTTTAAGCTCGCTGACGTAAGCACTTATTTATACTGTACACAATGTGTAATTCTTTTTTAAGTGTGTCATTTGGGTTTACAAGAAAATATAACCATTTGAATTCATTTTCTCATCAGCTTGCTGTCCAATCTGCAACTCACATTCACCGGCTTCTTTCACAAATTAGGTAAGTTTGTACCGCTCCCACTCCCTTTAACGCCAGCTCATTGGTTGACTTCCCGCATTCTGTTGTCGTCAGGGACACCGTCTCAGGACTGTGAGAACGAGCAGAACTCAGTGTCTCTTGAGGTCCTTCTTGTCAAAGTCTGTCACAAGAAAAGGAAGGTGAGGGAGGACGATATCAATCAATGAAGCAATTCCATTTTTTTTTAAAGCTCTTTCATACGTATCTGTGTCCAGGATGTAAGCTGTCCGGTCAAGCAGGTTCCTGCCGGGAAGAAGCAGGTTCCTCTCAACCCGGACTTGATTTCTTCTGGTGGTGTTGGTGTCAGTCCGGGACATTCTGGAAACTTTCCATCCTTGCTTGTCCCAAGCAGCGAGTTTGAATCCAGCAACTCACACATGGTCAAGTCCTACTCACTGCTTTTCAGAGTTTCACAGCCTGGGTACGACCACCTGCTGCTCCACAACAGACTCAACAATGGAGAGGCTTGCCACCACAGAGGTGAGTAAGTATGAAAACAAACCTCATTATACAGTCCCCTCCAAAAGTGTTGGAAGGGCAAGGTCAATTCATTCATTTTTGTTGTATACTGAAGACATTAGAGTTCCAGAACAAAAGACAAATATGAGACAAATGTTTAGAATTCCAGGTTTCTTTTCGTAGTATTTACATCAAGATGTGTCAAAGAGCATCTCTTGTTTGATACCACCCATTTCTCAAGTGAGGAAAAGTATCAGAACAGAAATGAGTAAACCAACTTAAAGTGAAAACATTTTTATATTTGTTGACATAACCCTAGCTTGCAATTTCTCCATCTACCCTGCAACCCATTGACATCACCAAACTGTTGCATTCCTTGTCTGAAATTCCTTTCCAGGCCTTTCCTGCAGCCGCTTTCAGTTCTTATTTCTTCCTTCCACATATTTTTTTTTTACCTATTCAGGAGGTAAAAATACATGCTCTTTTGGGTTCTGGTCCAGTCATTGACTCGGTCGGTCAAAGACCTACTTTCCCCCACTAATGAAGTCCTTTGTTGAGCTGGCAGTGTCTTTTTAGTCATTGTTTTGTTGCATGATGAAGCTTCTCCCGATTTGTTTGGATGCATTTCTTCAAAAACAAAGGAATTGACTTTTCCGTTCCAATACTTTTGGGGGAGACTGTAGCTGTAAATTAGGGTTGGATGATATGGCCTTTAAATAAAATGTTTCCCCCCCCTCACAAAAATCTGATTTTAATCAATTTTCCCAGAAATAAGTTTTCAAGGATTTTTTTTTCCCACCAAATCTGAATTTGTAGGTTTTTTTCACAGAAATCTTTTTAACAGGTTGTATTCAAAGCAACTTCTTTTCACATCTGTTGCAATTTTAAGTTTTAATCCAATCAAAATTGTAATTTTTTTTTTTTACATTTTTATGACTAACCGTTTTTTCCACAGAAATCTGATTTAAAATTTCAATTGATTTTCTCGTCACACAAATCAGATTCTAACCAATTTCAATTAATAGTCTGACTTTAGTTTTTTTTTTTTCTCACAAAAGAGCAATTTCAGATTTTTATGTAATCATTTTCACAAACATCTAATGATTTAAAAAAAAAAATGTCCTTACAAAATTGTGGTCAGTCGTAGTCTTCCTTCATACACACGCAAATCTGATTTCCAATTTCAATCAAATTGTTTTTCTTCAATACTCCATATTTTTCATCTAATTTTGTATTTGGGGTCTTCTCACCCCCCATTCAAAACAGAATTTTGATTTTAATCTTTCCCCATCCCCTATTTCCCAATCCAGAGCTGTCAGAGCCAATGATGGCCAGGAAGAGACGGAGCTCCCCCCTCAGGGAGGACGTACAAAGCACACTGGTGGCTCAGATGACCATTTTTGATAAACACAGGTGCTGCACAAACAACATTTTCACATATATAAAATGCCAAGTAAAACATATCGGCTCCTTTCTTAAACTCTTACTTTTATGTATAATTTCCCAACATTAATGCTTAAGATAATCAAGCATATGTGAATGTCAGACAAAGATGACCCAAGTAAGTATAAAATGCTTTATTTTAAATGGTGGTTCATTTATTACGAAGAAAAGACATATTCAAGATCACCTAGACTTGTGTGGAAAAAAGAGTTGCCTTTTTGTCATTGTTGAGTCATAAACCACTGGCTTTTGTTGAGATGAGGAAGACTTGCACTTATTCAGATGTTGTGTACTGTGCCCCTTTGTGACCCCTTCGATGAGTTTTCTCTGTACTATTTGGGTAATTTTTGCAGGCTGGCCATTCATGCGAATGTATTCCACTGTTCCATATTTTTTCTATTTAAGGGCAATGACTCTCACTGTCGTATGTTGGAGTCCTGAAACTTTAGAAATGGTTTTGTAACCCTTTCCAGACTGATATAACGCTGTAAAAAATATATACAATATATATATATATTTTTGCATATTTATCACACAAAAAGTTTTCAAGTCCTCTGATTTTAATATCACACAGAGACAACCCAAGGAAATACAAAATGCAGTTTTCAAATGGCAATTCAATTTATTGTATGATAGATATGCCAAAAAAAAAAATGGGAAGAGGGCGAATACTTTTTCACTCCACTGTAGATAGCAGTTACTTTCTTTCTCAACTGTTGAATATCTTGTGATTATGACATTTGGGTGCATCTTTTTTAGATCTTTTGGGTGACGTAATTTTGTCAAACAGGAAGGCAATCAGGGTTGTGAATGGCCAGCGACAATGAACGAAAAATGTGATGAGCCAGAGTTAATTGAAAAAATGGTTTAGCAGGGAGGGGGCATTACTTTTTTACTTAGAGCCAGCGATCAATAAATAAACTAAAAATATTTTTGCTTTACTTATGTTGTCTTTGATAGCTACATTTATGTGATGATCTTAAACAGTTGGGAAACTGCAAAGATATAAGAATTTGAAAATAATTTTCTTTTGGGGTAATTTTTGTAGGTGAGCCATCCCCAGGAATGTATCCCAATGACAATGACTTTCACCATCATATTGTATCTATTGTACTTTTATATACAGTTGTATTTAAAATGTTTAAAAATTGTGTGCAGACGTCTGCAGCTCCTGGATGGTGACTACGAAGTTTCAATGCAAGATTTAACAAAGCAAAGTCCTCTCAACAATGTGACTGCAACATGGGAGACCATAGTTGACACAAAGGTAAGTTGCTGTGTGCATTGGTCAATGGGGTTTTGAGATATTGTTTGCCTGTGATCGTGATTGTGTATGTCTGCATGGTTTTTTTGGTATTTGTGTGCATGATTTTGTGTGTGATTCACGGTGATCTGTAATTGCAATTGTTAGTGTTTCTTGTTCTGTGGTCGTGTATGTTATTGTGATCGTATGCGTCTGTGTGCTGTTTGATTCTGTATTACTGTGTGTGTGTGTGTGTGTGTCTGGTTGTGGTTTTCTTAAGACAGTGGGATTTTGTGATTGTGTGTAGTTATGGGCATGTGTATAATTTTGTTTTTGTGTCTGCATGCAAATGATAGCGAAATAATTTACGTGTGTGTGTGTGTAAGAGTAAAATGTAGGATTGTTTATGACAGTTGATTGAATGTGAAATTATAGTGTTTGATTTGTCTAGCGACAATTTTTGTGTCTCTGAATTGTCACTAACCAAAGTATTCTGCTGTGAGCATGAGATTTTGACAATTTTTGTGAGCGATTTTGGAGTTATAGGAGATTGTATACAGTGTCGCTTTGTGTGTTTTATGAGCATATGATTGTTAATGATGTGGCACGGTAGTGCAATTGGTTAGAGCGTTGGGCTCAGAGTTCTGAGGACCGGGGTTCAAATCCAGGCCCCGCCTGTGTGGAGTTTGGATGTTCTGTCTGTGCCTGTGTGGGTTTTCTCCAGGCACTCTGGTTTCCTCCCACATCCCAAAAACATGCATTCATCTGCGACTTTAAATTGCCCCATGTGCGATTGTAATCTGGCAACCAGTTCACGCTGTATCCTGCCTCCTACTCAATGATAGCTGATACCCTTGTGAGGATAAGCGGCTCAGAAAATGGATGAATGAATGACTCACTGAGGTGTGTGTCTATTATATATTCACTCACATTTGTTGTGCAGCACTTGCCTCCATTGGAGGCGTTCTGCGACGGTCCCACTCTTCACTTCACGCTTCGATGGACCAAGGACCTTTGCAACGATTCCACTGCTCCTGTCGCCAAACCTCTGGCCACTCGCAACACTGACGGCAACCATGAGAGCATAGCGGCGACCGGACTGAGGAACACAGCGCACGCTAAACACAGTGAGACACCAAGCTGATGACGCGAGGAGATTCTAAATGACTGATTGCATTTGTCTTAATGCAGCCGTGAAAGAGACCATCAACAAAGTCCACAGCAAAGCCAGAGAATACACGTCTGCGCAATCTCGAACAAAACTACGGATCTTCTACGAGGTAACGATGCCAAAGTTAAAAAATCTACAGGTAACATATTCTACCAGGTAAAGTAGTACTGAAACGTCAACTACCAGGTGAAGTTTAAATAAGGCGACCTTCTGCGAGGTAGACTACTAGTGAATTTTCCTACAAGATGAGTCAACTACATCTTCTATTCAGTAACAACACCTTCTACTGCCTAAAGTAGTGCTAAATGTTATCAACGACCATGTAAAATTGTAAAATACATATACATTCTACTGGGCAATCTCCAAATCAACTTTGCTCTTTACTCTGCTAGTAAACCTTGCCTTAACTGGGTAAACTGCTAGTAAACCTCACCTATCAGGTAAATCACTCGTCACTTTCTACAGAGCAAACTAACTTTCTACCTCCTAAACTAGTAATCAATTGCACTTACTAAGTGTACAGTACTACACGCACACAACTAGAAAGCTTTACCTTCCACCTTAAACTGTTAGTAAAATATTCTTTACCAGGAAAAATTACTAGGAACATCACCTCCTACGAAGTAAACTCCTAGAAAACTTCTCCTTTACTGGCTAAGCTACTAGTCAACTTCAGCTTCAACCAAAATATAAATTACTAGTTAACTACAGCTAAACTTGTTACTGTTACTTTTTCTTTTGATTAAATCCTATGGGGCTGAATATGAAATGTCTTTTCGCGGCTGGCGTCAACTTTTTGACTGAATTTGACTGGAACCAGAGGTTGAGTACTTTGTTTCAACACTTGCTAGAATATTGTCATAACCTTGTAACCCTTCTACTGAGTACCCCACTAATAAATCTCACCATTTGCTTCGTGAACTGCTTTAATGTCACCCACCAGATAAAACTGTCAATATTTGCCATCTTCTATCAGTAAACCAAACCAACGGGGTAAAATACTTGTGCACCTCATCCTTCAATCAAGTTATCTTCTCGTCACCTTCTACTAAATAAACGACCCTTTTCTACCATTTCTGTTGCATATTGTTTGTGTAGTTCCAGTACAATAACAACAGTCGGCAGCAAACTGAGGCCAGAGACGACCTTCACTGTCCTTGGTGCACTTTGAACTGCAGGAAGCTGTACAGTCTGTTAAAACACCTCAAGCTGTCTCACTCGCGTTTCATCTTCAACTATGTGGTCAGTAGATTTCGCACATCCATCCATCCATCTTTCAATAATACTAAACATCACCGCAGAGGAGTGGCTAACTGGCGATCAGTTATTGTTCTCCAGCCTCATCCCAAAGGAGCCAAAATCGAGGTATCCATCAACGAGAATTACGACGGCTCGTATGCAGGAAATCCTCAGGACGTACACAGCCAGCCGGGTTTCGCCTTCAGCCGGAACGGACCTGTCAAGCGGGCGGCCGTCACTCAGGTCTTGGTCTGCAGGTACTACAGCCACATTAGACATGACAACGCAATTACTTTCGTGGCATCTTGGTGCCAAGGAATTGTTGAAGTGAGGTGAGGACCGGCAATCAGACAAAAGTAGTGCTTTGCCACCCTTCCTTTGGCATCTCTAAGCAATTAATACTACTGTGTACCCTTTTTTCGAGGGCATCAATTACACTTGTATTTTCACTGTTCCCATAAGGTTACAGTCCCTCGGTCAGTCCCTCCCTCCTTAGTTTTACAAATCATTGACCAATATCAAAAGACTCGTTCTCTTTGACATGTAATATAAATTTCTCATCGAACGTCTGTTTTTTTTTTTTATATATTTCCTGGAAAGTTATAGTTTTGGAAATGTAAGCTTTCCGCCTGACATCAGCGATATGTGGTCTGTGCCCAGGCCCAAGCGCAGCAAGCCAAGTCTGTCGGAGTTCCTGGAGTGCGAGGGCGGCGAGAGCGAGCGTCCCCGGTCGTACGTGAGTGGACACAACAGACTTTACTTCCGGAGCGACAGCTGCGTGCCCAGAGCGCCGCAAGAGATGGATGTGGACAGCGAGGACGAAAGGGACCCTGACTGGCTCAAGGAGAAAACTGCCAAGGTCAGCGCCCATTTATTAACAACTGAATTACAGGCTTTGTTCTTTGAATGAAAGAGAAATTGCGTCGTATGAATTATAGTAATTAATGTATGACTGCTGTCCAAGCAAAGTGTTTTTTTTTTAACTAGGAGAAAGCATGAATGTCCACATTTAATAATAAAAAAAAAGATAAAAACAGGTATCTCCAATAAAAGGGATTTTTGTGTGCGTGCATCTGCAGCAAATCGAGGACTTCACGGACGTGAACGAGGGCGAGAAGGAGATCATGAAGCTGTGGAACCTCCACGTCATGAAGCATGGGTTCGTCCCCATCTTAGCGTTAGCCCACCATGCTTCCCCGCCGTTTGTTCTGAGTTCGCTCACGACGTTCTGTACCCGCAGTTTCATCGCAGACCACCAGATGAACGAGGCCTGCCTGCTGTTCACTGAGCTCCACTGCGCTCACCTAATCCGCCAAAACCTGCGCCGCAACTTCCTACTTCATCTGGTCAGCATGCACGACTTCAACCTGGTCACCACCAGAACCATCGACCGGGCCATGGCCAGACTCCAGGCTGCCGCACATGGGTATAAGCCACCAGAGGGGAGAGATGAGGAAGACGGATGGGAGACTGCAGTGGAGTGTCTGACAGAGACGGACCTTGAGATATCCCAGGGTGAAGATGTCAGCAGGTGGCAAGAGAGTCACACGGCTGTTTTGAACTGAGCGGTGGCAGAGCCGCAACAGAACTTTGTGTTTGGATTCTGAATCACGAGAGACATCCAAAGGGGATGATTTCTTGTTTATGATCCTAAGATTTGAAGAATTTATCAAGTCATGAACCCAAAACTGAACTTTTGGGTTTGGAACCTTCAATCAGCATATAGGACTTTGAAGTCTTCGTGACTGAGGAAGTCTGGGACGAGGAGACACCAAAACAGCATGTTTTACCCTTTATCTCGGAACTGCTGGACTTTGTCCACGTTAGCAAAAAATCTGAGATCAACTTTTGGGTTTGAAACAGTGAACTCTTGGGAATTTCAGGTCTTTTGAGACTGAAGAATCAGAGACTCCCGAATATCTTGTTTTCCTTTTTGTTCTTCCAAAACTTGAGGAAATGTTGGGTGTCGGTGAAACCCAACCAATGACTGGGGGTTGGCCAGAATCCCCAAACTATACTTTTGTTTGAAACAAGTCAACTTTTAGCACTCAAACATTGATTCTGGTGGAGACTGTCATTTTTCCTATTTCTTGTCCCAAAACCTTTTTCTGTTATTAGAAACCCCAAACTGAACTTCAGTTTTATTACCTTTAGTCAACTTTTACGGCTATTAGGATGTGAAGACCAAAAAGGTTTAGATCATGAAGTGACCATAAATTTAGGTTTTTCCCTATTGGCTTTCCTAGATCTTAATTACTGTAGGTCCTAAATGACCAATGAGGGCAGCCCCCCACCCCCAAAAGTGACTTTAAGAACCCTAGGCAAACTTTTAGGACACAAAGACTGACTCTGGATCAAGACTCCGTTTTCTCTTTATCCCTCAAGTCCTGACTTTGTCCACAATCCTGAGCAATTACGATGGACTGACGAGAAACCTGGGCAAAACTCCAAAGTCCAGACTTTTCTTGTTTGAAACCTACTTTTGAATTTTCGGGCCCTTGAGACTGATTCTGGATTAAGAAGAAACCCGGACGTTCTTTTCCTTCTTACCCAAAAACATCAGTAGATGTTCCTGACAGCAGCGCAATCCGAAACCCTCGCACAACCCCAAAATTGACTTTTTCTGGATCAAGGAAACAGTTGAACTTTTTTTTTTTTAAAATCATAAAACATGAAAACTTTATGTTCTTAATGTTGAGTATCAGTTTAAACTGACCAGTGAATGCAGGGCAACCAGACACATTCACTGAGGCCCAAAATTGATTTATTTTTGTTCAGACCAGTCAGTCAACTTTTGGACTATTAATGATATCATGATTGAAGAATTCTGGATCAAGTTTTGCTCATCCCAGATTTTGACAACTTCACACCCATGTGAAAAACCTGATTTCACCAAAGAGGATTGAGGGTTCAGTTTAAGAGATTTAATTCATTCATGTCATATCTCCAAGGTGCTGCTTTTTTTTTTCTTCATAATTTGATGCAGATTGTTTTTTTTCCCCCCCTCGATTCTAAGCCGAAGTTGCCTTTTGCCAAACATTAGCTTGGAATCATTTGAAAGGTCATCAGAAAATGAAGGCCCAAAATCAAAAGTGAGGCCAGCCCAGAGCAGAAGTGCCTTAAAGTTGCATTCTTTCAGAAGCCAGCAGGGGTGGAATACCAGAATACTCCCCACATGCTGTTAAACAGAAGACTTGATTTGCTTTTGTTTTCCCTGCTGGTTACCTCATTAGTTTATGGAGGGGGGGTGGGGGGAAATAATTCCACCCAGGACTCTTATGTCCATGTTCCGACAAAACAACCAAAAGCCAGACTCCTTTGACACCATGTATGTTAGCTTTAAGCATGTGCGTTTTTTTTTCCTTCAATCCACAGAAGCAGGATTTTTTTTTTGCACAAGAAAATGTTCAACCTGCCTGCGATTGTTTTTTTTGTTTTGTTTTTTTTAATTAAAATGGCACAATTGTTCACTCTGTAGTCTTTAATTATTGGATTGTGTAAAATACAAATGACGATTATTTTCATCTAAAAATACAGAATTAGCTGAAGGGAATATTTACCCTTAAAGATAATCTTAAAAATAAAAAAGATCGATTGACTGGTGACCAGTTTAGGCTGTAGTCTGCGTTTTGCCTGAGGCTAGCTGGGGTAGGCCCCAGCGCTCTCTGGAGTGTCCCCTTGTGAGGATAAGTGACTTGTAAACATGCAACGCTCTTGAACTAATATCTGATAAACTTTTCATATTTTAGGTGTGGCATTGGACAGACTTGTTTTTTTTTTTTTTTTTAACTTTAATTTTGTCTTGGCACAGCTATTTGATTTTGTATTGTCCCCATTACCTGACCTTGGAAAAGTGAAACAAAATGAATGGATTTATTTTGTATCTTTTGAAAAAATGTTAAACTTAAACATTTTCCATTTTTTAACATCTCTAGCTTTTTCCATTTCAGTTCAGAGGAAATGCTACTCGATACTAAAGAAATGTATGTAAACTTTTGACCTTAAACATAATATAAAACTCTCAGATATTCTCTCATTTAGCCTGATGAACATGCATCTTCTTTTTCACTCTTCATTTTTTAGTAAAGATGGAGTGTTATTGAAGATCTGGGTAGATATACAGGAATGTATGTTTGCTATACATAACTAAGGTCTCCACCCACCCGAACTGGAAGCAATTGTCTTTTGGGGGTGGGGTAAAGTTACTTTCTACGTTATGTGAAACGATTCACATGTGAAATGTGACTTTTTTTTTGGTGTGGCAGTAATACGCCTCTATAGAGCAGAAACAGATTTAGTCTGATTGGACTTCAACCATTGAAACAAAAAATGAGATGTTTTGGCACTGTGTAAATGCCAGGCTTCAAGTGTTTGTACACATATGTATACGTACATACATGTATGCGTGTGTGTGAATGCTGCCTACAGTGGCTGAAAAAAGTATTATGCCACCATCCAAAGAAATGAGGGAGGGGGGGAGTGAAATCGATCAATGTGGAAAAGGTTACAAATCAATTTCCAAGGCTTTTGGGGCTCCAGTGAACCACTGTCAAAGCAATTATCCACAAATGGAGAAAACTGGAAACAGTGGCAAACCTTCCCAGTAGGAGCTAAAATTACTTCAAGATTGTGATGACAACTCATCCAGGTCACAAGAGAACCTTGAACAACATCTAAAGACCTGCAGGACTCACTGGGCTCAATTCAGGTCAATGTTCGTGACTCCATCATAAGACACTGGGCAACAAATGGCATCCACGGGAGCGTTCTCAGGCGAAACCCCCTGCAGCCGGCAAAGAATACAAAGGCTCATTTCACATTTATCAAAAAACATCTTGATGATCCTCAAGACTTTTGGCGACGCATTCTGTGAACTGACGAGAAAAAAACTGAACTTTTTGGAAGGTGTGTTGCCTATTTTATCTGATGTAAAAATGGCACAGCACTTCATAAAAAGTACATTATGCCAACAGCGAACCATGGTGTCACAACCAGTCATTAAGTTCATGGGGCAATTACTTTTTCAGAGGGTTGGAAAGTTTTTTTTTTAATTTAATATTGAATTGTCATTTTAAAAACTGCAATTTGTATTTCCTCAATTTTCTCTGAGTGATCTTATTTGAAACTTTGTGTTAAAAAGAAAAGAACAGAAATCAGAAAGGGGGTGAACACATTATGAGACTATATACAGGGTGTCTTATACATACCATAGTGTCCAGTGACTGGGCACCATCCTTCATGTGAACAGCCATGGCAAAAAAACAAAATTGTAATTATTAGCTTGGAAGACATCTATATATTAAGAAGTTCTTTTGGAAGCATTAAAATATTAATAGTCTTATTTATTAGACCGAAGACAAGGCGAGCTTCAGTGAGAAATTTGTACCTGAAACAGGCCTCGAAGTTCAAAACATTGAAGCCTTAACACACAGAACAACATCAAACATCACATTTTGTTCATGAGTAAAGAGAAAATACTCAGAAATGGCTTTAAAAAAAGGGAAGTACTGTGTCCATGGTTATAGGATGTTTTTTTTCCAGAATTCAGTCATACTGTACTTTAAATAAGATTGTCCTCCACTGATTGGCATCTTACACAATATCACATACTACATAATCACACCGGCACGTGTGACTCAAAGGTCGAAGAAAAAGTGCATCTTTCACAGTGTCCCTGATTTATGACAACAAAAAAAAGGCAGGTTTTATGTCTTTCTGGATTCACTGGTAAATCCCTGAAGGGTTTATTCAGAGATATTGAGAGATGCAATTAAGAAAAAGAAAAACTAACACGCATTAGTCCTACAATATGGCTTCTGGAGGCTGACGGTTTATTGGATTAGTACTTTAGAAACGTCTATCAACCTTTGGGGTAGGGCTCATACCTCAATGAAATCTTCAAGTTCCAAATACCAAGGACTAAAATATCCTAGAAATGACTGTGTTCAAAACTGCAAGATAAGAGTTCTAAGGACATTTTCTTACTCCACAAGAAGACCCTGCGAAAGGGGCAGTACTGAAAGTTTTAAATCGCTGATCAGATTTGTGTTCCAGGAAAATGACAAAAAGTTCCCAAACTTGAACTTGAAATGATTTCGGGGCCAGAAGAAAACTAGTTTGAGTGGGAATACTTTTGAGACGTCCGCCAAACTTTTAGGCCTTCAGCACTGAACATAACTGAGTGGAAGAGTTAAATTCCAGGAATTAAAAGCACCAATGACCAAAAGCTCCTGTAACTTTAGGTGGAAAAAGAAACTTCCGGGTTTATTCCAGGAGACAGAAGAAGACCCTGCAAGGGACTGGAGTACTTTTGAGAGGAAAGGAACCTTAAATTGGAAAGTCTCCATTTCAGGAATTAAAAAGAACTAAAAGATGTTAGCACTGTAGGTGTAAATACAACTTTTGTGTCCTGTGATCATCCTTTAAAAGACGAGCACTTTCCAGCCAGCGTGCGCGAAGGAGCAGCCGAAGAAGAGGCTGTCCACCGCCGTCTCCAACATCCAATCAAAAACCACCTCGCGGCTGCCCGAGCCAATGGTGACGCGCAGTTTCAAGCCGCTAATGTGGTTGTTGTTGTTGGTGAGCGGGACCACGCCCACGACCTCCATGTCAAACGTCACCACTGAGCCGAGACTGATGGATGGAAGCTGATTGGTCATCTCCTTACCATTCACATATACGGCACCTGATAACCAAAACGCAACGACACCTAATTAGTATTGGAATATGGCTGTGTGATTATGAAAAACATTATTAATCATCATTGCATAAATTATTCAAGATAGTTTTTAGTTATCCTTAAACTAGAACACCTAGACTAGGCATTTGTAAACGAGTTATGTTTTAAAAGTTTCATTCCATCAAAATATATTTTTTCTACTATTGTATGCGTGACTTGTCAAAATAAATCATTAGATAAATCAATCCAGTTTGTCAACTGAATGCAAAAATCGATAAACGTCGGAAAGCTTGCAAAATGACCCCGTTGGATTTTCCTGAGGTTGTGACGTATCAGGTTACTAATTATTCAAGAGCCTGCCCACTTCATGGTTGGCAAACGCCCACTCGGGGAAATTAGAAGTGCATTTCTGGGTTACGAGAACGTGCCAAGCCATACGAATACAGTGCATAAAAACATACATGTGTTGTGGTTTAAAATAACACTTAACACAAAAATGATATGACTGTGGATTAAAAAGGTCAAAATGGGCACAACATGTTGAACACTAGAGGGGTCACATGTGCCCAGATAACACATTCACTCCTGGCACAAAATCATTTTTTCAAAATACCATCATTCCCGCCCTACAGAGCACACCTGGTTACAAGCCTCACCGAGTACATTTGTAAAGGAAATACCCTTTGGTACATACACACGCCGCAGCTGTGTAAAAGCTGCTGCAACCGCCCACATTGAAACACGAGATATTTACAAAGTCAGTACACAGAAAGAGTTTAACACTACCCTTAGTGCTAGCGCTGCGCAAGCACAAAAAGTCACTTCCTCGGCACATATATTCCACCGGTCTCATTCTGACCTTTCAGGTGCCCCCTTACGGCCGTTAGAAAAAAATGCCAAAATTAGCCACACCATGGCATAAACCGCAGGGTTGAAAGAGTGTGAAAAAAATTGCAGCTTGCAGGCCAGAAATTACAGTAAATATTCATACACAACACAAGAGTGCTTCAGAGTGAGATTAGCATTCACATGTGAAGAGTTTGTTTTCAAAACGCGACATAGGCATTTTTTTCAGATTTGCGAAACTCGCGCCAAAATTATCCAGGTCCGAATGGTAGTTATCGGGATACTCTGATTTTTGTTGAAAGTGCGACATATCGTTCTATATCAGCCAAGGAAGATCGCGTTTTATTTCAAAATGCGACATATCGAGATCTTATTTAGAGCAAAATGCGACATAATTTCGTTCAATCAGCGTGCGCTGCTGAAGCAAGCAGTATCCAATCAGAATTCGTCTAGAGGGAAGTTCCGGTATCTTCCACATCATCATCCAAAATGGCTCCGCCCATGTTTGAGAGAGATGCTAATGCCGAGTTTGATTTTTTGTACGAGACACCGGAGAGAATGAAGCTGGGAAGGAAAGGAAACCCAGCGGACACGGGGTAAGAAAAGAAGAAGCGCTTGCTGTGATAGTAGACCCTATTTTTTCCTCTTTGTGAAGTTGACCTATTGTTTCCTTTTTTATCACATTTGGATTTTCTTTTACATGAATTCTATTTTTAATAGAATCTACTGATGTGTGGATCAGTAATGTTTCTTTTCTACTTCTGAATTGAAAGAAAATAAAGACTTTTGATCTTTGTCGATTGTTTTTGTTTAAACTGAAAAATATCCAGTACAGTCAGTAGCAAACCTTTTCATTGTTTTGCCATGTTTTTTTATTTGGATCCTTGGCATGCATTTTTGTCGATTTTATCTTTACAGTGTTTCTTGCTTTCAAGCTGAACTAAGTCTTGTATTTTGTTTATCAATGTTTAATAATATCGAATAAATGAATCAGTGATTGTGCTGGTGTACTTGCAGGCTGTCCCATTGTGAGGGTGGTTTTCCTATTTAATTTTAATTCTTTATGAAATTATCGCAATTTAATACTTCAGATCTCAACCAAGTACCATTGTATCTGAATGTAATAAACATACTGTTTTGTCTAGGATTGTGTAATGCTTGAATAGTAATTTTGTTGTTCAAAATATTTCACCAACGATCATTAATGAATGAATAAATTTTCATAATTCTATGCAATCTTTTTTTTGCCATTTTTTATAAGGAAAGTTATCAGCTATGACTTAAGAAAAGTTGACATTAAAAGGAAATCAACACCCTTGGAGTAGACTCAATTTCTGTCTATGAGCATTATGAATACTGTTATTATTACTACAGACTTATATCCTATTCTGCAGTGTTCTTTCCCCAGACAGCGACAGCTATAAATAAAATCAAAAGAAAGCAGACTCAATGAGTCAGATTTCAAATAGTGAATTTGTGAGTTTGAAACTGATTTCGTTTTGGAGATGTGTGTATGAGATCGACAACCTATTTTTTTTCTGCTGGTATCCCTCGCAACCCATATTAACCTTGGTAGACTGGTTTGAAGCAGTTTACTTTCTTAATGATCTCACATCAACTTATAAACAAAATTAATCAACTGAGTGACACAATGCCTGCAGATGTCGGATTGCAGAATCGCATACAGATACACAAAATTACAATGATGTAAACTGAGCCTTTCCAAGACCTCATACCGAACAAACAAACAGTTTCTAAATAACTGAAAAACACCTTTTTAAAAGAAATTCCCATTTTTTTATCTCTTTTTTCAACATCTGACATTAGTGAGCTAATTGTGAAAATTGTGACTGGTGACTGACCCTTATTTCTAATACCTAACTCTCTAAATGTGGTGGTCATGGTCTTAAATATTATTTTAAAATGCTTGAAATGTTGAAAGGCAAATAGTTTTCATGATTGCCTATCAAAAGCAACTGATTTTTTAAAAAAAAAATACAGCTGCTCCTGAAGGTTTAGGTCGAAATTTGGATATGTCTCACTTTGCCAAGAATAGAATGTTTGGATATGTCTCATTTTGGAGAAAAAATGAAATTTGTCATCGAAAAAACTCAGTGAATATTAAAGCCAATATTTTTTTGTAGTATGGTGTTTAGTTACTTTTTAGCATCTCTTTCCATCTCTCAATAGTTCGAAACATAAATTGAGTTTATTGTTTTCACTTCAATACCAAGCCCTTTTCTCAAAATGAAAAAAACGGATATGTCTCATTTTGAAAACAAACTCTTCATGATTGGATTAGACAGCATTTTGAGAATTATACAATGGCGCTTGACATGATGAGACCATGACGATGTCATTGATAAAACATTTTGATCATGATCAGAGGATTTCCCAGCATGCCTAACGCGGTTTTATGGTTGTTAAAATGCTGTTTTGTCAGCAAGGCAACTAATGCCATAAATAGTTGAAATAATGTGAATGATACAGTTTGTGCGTGTTTATCTGTCATCTGCAGCTCTTGTTGTATCTTAAATATATATATATATATTCTTCAAGTATTCATTCCACATACCATTGGTGGAGATACAGACAGCCTGATCTCTCTGAAGTGAGTGTTGCCCTTTTTCTCCATCAACACACACACCCAAACTGTCCCGACGGTCCGGCTGACCGGTCGCGGAAATCCTTCAAGTGACAAAAACTCTTAGAGATATATGTATATGTGTGTGCGTGAGTATTAGTATATCGACGTACTTAAAAGTAAGTGTGAGGCCACAGAAGTAGGTGGGTGCGTTGGAGTAGAGCACAGGGCAGCTGGACGGCGCCGAGTCGTTCCTCAAGGCGATGTTACGCCTGCTGCTCACAATGTAACCCTCTGTACCCGCACGCCACGCTACACACAACCAACACAAACAATCACACGCAATCAATACGCAAACACATTGAACACACATTAACAAAATGCAGTGCTAAGGTTTATGCGTTTCGGCGTGCATGCGGCCACCGTGCGGCTCCATGGTGGTATATCCGGTCTGCGCCACGCTCCATGGGCTCCACTCAGTGCGGCCCTCCCCGCGGGCACACACCCTGAAAACGTAGTCGGTGTTGGGGTCCAGGCCCAGGGTCAGGAATTCGGTGTCGTGCCCCACATAGGCGTCCTCGTACTGGCTCCCTCCACTGCCCGAGCGACGGTACTGCAGCCGGTAGTCAGCGGCGGCAAAGTCCTCATCCACCTGACAGCGTGTGAAAGTGTGGCGAAAACACCTTGTGAGGATAAGCGGCTTGGAAAACGGATGGGTGGATGGATGTACGGCGTCCCCCCCACCCCCGCAGGCTCACCTTACACCAGCGTACTAGGATGCTCCCGGGTCTCTCCTGCAGCTCCTCAATGAGAACGGGCGGGTGTGAGGCCACCGAACCGTGGCGGCATACGTGCTCCCGCAGCAGAACCAAAAGGGAGTCGTCGAACTGGGCCGACACACATGGGACGTCCACCAAGGCAGGAACCTCGGGCAGGCTGGAACGCAACCACAGTTAGAAGCAGTTAAGTCAATAATGTTGAACAGTAATGTAATAATAATAATAATCATAAAGTTAGTGTGTGAAAGAAACCGTTACTTTCAACACTAAATGGAAGGAGAAGTGAGTCCTGAATTCTGGTTCATTGTAACTCAAGGTTTCATTTCAACCGCTGTTTGACTTTTTTCAACACAACTGGGAAGGAAAAGAGAGTCAAGCGTTAAATTTCACTCCCACATGCCACGATTGTCTTTTTCACACAGCCACCATCTCACCTCTCTGAAGCTACTTCAGAAGTTGAGAGCTTCAATATTAACGGAGGCAGGAGAGCAGCTGGGTGAAACGAAAGGGATGAATAAAAAAAAAAAATGGGATTGGGGCATAAAATTTAACACCTGCGACTCATTTCTCTCGTCACTGCTGTGGTGAAGGCAACTGTGCCTGTCATCACCTCTGATGTTACACCCGGGTCTGTCCTGAGTTTCCACCACGGTGGTCCCTCACATATTCACACTCCGGCACTCACAGATACACCTGTCTGTTATTTTTTCCATTCATTTCCCACACCGCTTATCCTCACTAGCCTCGAAGGAGTGGTGGAGCCTGTCTGAACTATCATCGGGCAAGAGGCAGGGTGCTTTTTTTCCCCCTTCCAATTTATTATACATGTGAATTATTTAGTTTTTTTATTTTCGACAACTGTTTCCATCATTTTTCTGTGTGAGAGTAATTGAAACAAGACGGGAATTTGAAGTCTACCCTTTAAGTTCTTTACTTCTGACGTCGTATCAGCAGCTGTTTGTAATAAATAAATAATTACAAAAAATAAAAAAAATCAATCGCTGAACTGCAGGACAGGGGTGTAATGTGTGACATCCTAAACTCTCTTCTCTTACTGTGTTGTATTTTTTGCAATGTCTTTTTCATGTCAAAGCAGAAAGTTATCTAAATGCAGTGTGTGCAACCCTGTAGCCCTTTTAGACAATCAGAAGTCATTTTTGGAAAAAGGGCAAAGAGGGGACAATGAATCATAGCTGACACGCTAATTAGAAGGCTACTGTACATCCTGCTGCACTGAGAATGGCCTCAAAAAGAATGTTTATATTCACATTTATCTCAATTTGCACCAAAATTAAATTTATCTGATGAAACATGTTTCTCATCCTGTGCCTTTGCATAATTAGTAATTAACAGTTCATGTGTCTAAGGCTGAGGCTCACATTCTACACTCTAATATCTGTGACTTTAAATGCATATGGCTTTAAAAGGTGGGGTTCTGGCCTGGTGAGCGACATGGGCGTCAGAACGACAGTGTAGAGTTGGCTGTTGGGAGCCCAGGCTAGCATCTTTCACTGTGACACTTTGAGGGAGATATTTTGCTATGACTTTTATGTAATTCAATTATTTATTCCAATAATTGTTTCACGCTAGCTCATACTACTTTACCTTTCCAATTGAATGTGCATGGCCTTCTTGGTGAAGCTTCCCAGTTTGTCTTCTTTCTCCCCGAGACCACAGCGTAGCGCCGCTTCCCCTGCAGAGACAATGCAGTCCTTAAAATCATAAGTAAGCACTTCTTCAGATGCCATTTTTTTTTTTTTACCCTCTCTGAGGAGCTCATCGGCCTGGCTCACACCGTACTCCACGAGGCTCTGGCAGTCGTCCAGAGGCCTGACGCTCTCTGCCTCAATGGCATCCACCTCGGTGAGGAGTGTGCTCAGTCGTTCCGACAGCAGCCGGGTGGCTGCCGCTTGCAGTTCCGCAAAATGCCTCTGGAGGGCCTCGCGAGCCTGCCCAGAGCTGCCCCGAACCTGGTGGACGAAGAGTCCCACCAGAATGGAAGAAAGAGAAAATAAACATGATAGGGGTGCTATCTATAAGCTTGGGTTTTGATTAGTTCTGCCTTGGCGAATCCCTCAACTTTTGTCCTCGGACCATTTATGTTGAAAGTTAGCTTTTGGAACAAACGTAACAAAATTTCCACCCTAAATGAGAGTTCAGCTGTCACAGAGAGTTACTGTAAACTGGAACAGAACTTCTACAAATGGGTTAAATGTGTACTGACTACCCATAACCTTAGGACTTAGAATGCTAATAAAATTCTAATTCCAAACAGGCGGAAGATGGGCCACTGGTTAGCACATCTGCCTCATAGTTCCGAGGGCCCAGGTTCAAATCCGGCCTCACCTCTGTATTTACCTGTTGTCCCCGTACCTGCATGGGGTTGAAAAAAAAAATGCATTGTAGGTTAATTGAAGCCTCTACATTACCCATAGGTATGAATGTGAGTGCAAATGGTTGCTACATATGTTCAGGGTGTAACCTGCCCTCTTTCCCACAGTCAACTAGGATAGAATTCCACATACCCGCCACCCAAGTGAGGATAAGTGATGCAGAAAATGGATAGTTCTACATTACGAGTCCCTCCAGCTTTTCTCCTTGCACAACTTGTTTCATCACCAATTAAATTTCCACCCTTCACAACAGATTAGTGCTACTGAAAGCCTCCTGGCTACTCTAGAGAGCAATAATACTTAACAATTGGTTCCAACCACTCGGAAACTTCTAACAGTTGGAGCTCACAGGTTAATACTATTTAAAACTGTTCAAACTTGAGTTCAGACTATCTTTAATCTTGGGTTTTCATTAGTTCTCCTTGGGAAGTACGCCAGAGTTGTCCATGGACCTGTACTTTTCAAAACCTTCCAAAATGGAACACTCACCGCATGATTTAAAATGTTCAAACTTTACTAACTGGAGTAGAAACAAGACACAATATGTAGAATTTTGTGTTTGAAGTTTTGGAGTCCCTCCGGGTTTTGTCCTCTGACCATTTTGATTACCATTTTCAGATAAGACAACTCAAAATATGCCCCTTTTTTAAAATTGTAGTTTTTAATGAGTGTGTGCCTTTCGGGTTTCTTTTAACTGGTTTCAACCATCCAGAAATATACAAAATGTGACGCCTACCGCAGAGGACTACTTAAACATGATCAGACGTTACAAAGTATCATAAAAATTAGAATTACTGGCACATGTTTAATCTTGTATTTTCATTATTTCTTCCTCTGGAGCCTCGCAGGGTTTTGTCCCTGAACCACTACTGTTGCCCACAGTTGCCTTTTAGGACAAAACCAACAAAATGTCTGCTCTTGATGACAGCTTTACTGCCATCGAGAGCCTCTTTCCACTTATAAACAGTAAGTCATTTATTGACATCACGAAAAATGGCTTGATTTCGTGCATGTGCCGGAAAAGTTGTACATTGGCAACACTTATTGGTATGAGCAGAACTCCCCTCCTCAAAAAAAGACAACTTTTTAAAATGTGAAAAATTTGCATCAAAACATTTTTAGGGAAACCCTGATTCTAACAATCTATTTTTATTGACAACATGATATCTAGAAACATCCATCCATCCGAGCCACTTATCCTCAAAGAGGTCCCGGGAGCGCCGGAGCCTATCCCAGATATCTTCAGGAGGAGGCAGGGTGTACCCTGAATTGGTTGCCAGCCAAAGGCAGGACATATATAAAGAAACCGCACTCCCATTCACAACGATGGGCAATTTAGTCTCTCCAATTAAACTACCATGCATGTTTTTGGGATGTGGGAATAAACTGGAGTGCCCAGGGAGAACATGTAAACAGCACCCAGGTTGGGCTGTGATTCAGAAATGTGAAGGTGATCCACTCACCAGTCCACCACCGTGCCACCTTATCAAGAAATATGATGTAAATATTATCTTTGCAGTGACTATGACCCAGTTGTCATGGCAACCCAAAGAACTGATAAACTGTTCCATTTCTGCCTCCTGAATTTCAACCAGCCAGATTGTTTGCAAGACTCTGGAAATCTAGTTTATAGTTGAAGCCTGAGATGTTTATATACACTGTGCAAAAACAAGTTTTGTTTTTTTTGTCACACTGTCTTAAGTCCAGACTAAACGTCTCCTGTTTCATGTCAGTCGTCAGGTCTGTTTCAGGTTTAATGTGGCACCTTCAAGCATCTGGAAATTGCACCTAAGGATGATCCAGACTTGTGGAGCTTCACGATTCTCTCTGATTTCCTGGCCAGAAAATGTATTTTGATTTTACCATGATTTCAAATAAGGAAGGAAAGACTTTGAGCTGTGGTATTAAAATCATCCCGAGGTGTTCTGTCAATTAACTCACATGTTGTCAGCTAACCTATTAGGAAATTCCAAAGCTATGGGCTCATCATTTGGGCTGCCCCGAACCTGGTGGACGAAGAGTCCCACCAGAATGGAAGGAAGAGAAAATAAACATGATAGGGGTATCTAAACCTGTGACCTCGATAGAACTAACATTTTGTAATAAATTCTGTTTCATTATTATGGCATTTAACAAAATGAAATCATTTTGGTGATCCTGTCTGACGTGAAACAGGAGAGCTTCAATCTGATTTGATTTGAGACTGTGACCCCAAAAAAATAAATAAATAAATAAAATTGTATTTGCACAGTGTATGTAAACTTTTAGTTTTCACTGTATATCATCTGACACCATAAAACTGGTTGCACAGCATTTTTAGTTTCTTAACATATGCTTATTTTATTTCTCTTATTATTCTTGTTCTTTTCTTTTTGTGCTAAAGTCCGGCTGAATGTTACCTCATAGTTTCCCCTTTTAGATGAAATAAATTTTTTTTTAAAAATTCAACTTCCTGTTATAGTTTGTGCGTTTAAAAGTTAAAGTGCTTTGAATAAATTCATTTGTGTAGCAGCCTTCTAAATTACTGAGATTGATTTGAGTTTTCATGTCACCTTTCTGCAATTTTACAGGAAGATTATGTGTGTGTGTGTGTGGGGGGGGGGGGGGAGGGGGGTATCGTCGCCGCAATGGGGGACGGGGGTGCGCATCACTGCGACTGCTGTGGAGAAAGCAACAGACCGTAAACAGGAGGACAGCTGGCTCGAACGTCCCTTTATATGCACATGCGCAGTGACCCATGTCAGAAGATGCCAGCATTGATCAAACTGTCAAACGATGGGCACGATTGATGCATTGGCCACACCTGAATCTAGCAACGAGTTGGATGACAGGCTGATGTCTTTTTTTTTTTTTTTTTTTTTTGGGGCACACAGTCAGGCGATCGACCAAAATTGCCATGGACAAATTGGGCACCCCTGTTTTAGAGTCTGCGTGCTACAATTTGTGAGAGTTTAAATTTCTGCATTGACCATATTTTTCTTGCTTGACGTGGTGAATTTCTGACCAACCATTAATTCTGGAATGCAACATTAGTTGTCATACTCACAAAATACTAATGCTGCTAACATGGCCACAGCTAGTCATGCTTATCAAGAAGGTTGTTGGCTTGCACTCATGTTTCTGTTCCTTTTTGCCGTGTATACAAGAAAACACACAGACAGACAGACAGACTTTGTGTGTGTGCAGGGAAAGTGATGGGAGAGACACCAGGAAGTAAGCAGCAGACTCCGATAAAACCAAAGCAAGGACATGCGAGAGTGGAACACAATGGGGAATGGAAATACTGTCACCGCCACTTCCTGATGACAATCAGCGCCACGCGGAAGATGACTGACCAGCTCCAAAAATATCAACCAAGATGCAAGCACATGAGAGAGGAGGTCCTGAGGATTTGTGCTTACTACAACAAAAACCAAGCAGACATCCTCGAAAAATGTTTGGTCTCCTCATGACTGTTGCTGTTGTCTCCAAGTTTAAACACTGTGCGTGTGTTCGTGCATGCGCATGTGTGTTGACTGCAACTTTTAAAATCAATTGCTAAGCATTCCAATGGCACATACTTTTGTGTAGTAATTGTAATTAATTTTTCTTAAATGTTCCATTTTTACTTGCATTGTGGACAACTGTATAATTTTAAATTATGTAGAATTTAGTTAGACCATTTATTCCATGTCTAGTAAATCTGTTTAATAACTCACTTAAACTTATTTTTTTCCTGATAGCATGTATCCATCCATCCATTGCCTGTGCCACTTCACAAGGGTCGTGGGAGAGCCGGAGCGTATCTCAGCTATCTTTGCGCAGAAGGCGCGGTACATCCGGAACTGGTAGCCAGTCAATTGCAGAGCACATAGAAACAAATGAACATTCACACTCATAATCACGACTAAGGGCAATTAAGAGCCCCCAATTAAAGGGATGGTTTTAGGATGTGAAAGGAAACCGGAGTGCCTGGAGAAAACCCACGCAGGGATGGGGAGAAGATGCAAACTCCAGACAGATGGAGTCGAGATTTGAACCCCGGACTTCAGAACTCTGATAAATATGATTGACTGGCAACCAGTTCAGGCTAGGCAGCACGGTAAACGCAGCTGGAAAGCGTTGTCCTCACAGTTCTGAGGTCCAGGGTTCAGATACCAGCCCCACCTGTATGGAGTTTACATGTTTTCCCCGTCCCTGCGTGGGTTTTCTCCGGGCACTCTGGTTTCCTCCCACATCTCAAAAACATGCAACAATAATTGGACACTCTAAATTGCCCCTGGGTGTGATTGTGAGTGCGGCTGTTTGTCTCTATGTGCCCTACGATTGGCTGGCAACCAGTTCAGGGTGTACCCTCCCTGCTGTCCGTTGACAGCTGTGATATGCTCCAGCACCCCTCCTGTCTGTTGACAGCTGTGATATGCTCCAGCACTCCGGTGACCCTTGTGAGGATAAGCAGGTAGAAAAAGGGATTGATGGACAGTTCAGGGCATACACTGCCTCCTGCCCAATGATAGCTGGGATTAGCTCTCGACCTCCCGCAACCCACGTGAGGATAAGTGGCTCAGAAAATGGATGGCCAGAATTTTTTTTGTGACATTTGCAATGGATTTATTCCCAAAACATTCCAAGGTTGTAAAACATTTGGAATTGTCTGCCAACAATTTAAAAAGGCAGTGACATCTTCTTAAGATCAGACGTGTGCATTCCGATTCCTCTGATGTCGTCAAACACCCCGTTTGAGTGATGCAATGATATGTTGTGATGGGTTGACGTCACACAAACACATCCCAAGGAGGTAAACTCGTCGTTCATGTGTGATGATGTGTCCAGTAAAAATAAACACTACAATAAAACTATAAAAGTGTTTGTTGATACCGGTGGTCATAGCGAGAATGTTTGTGGCCCATAGGGACGTGGGGGTTCGTTTTGAGCGAGCCGTGACAGGAAGTGGAGACATTGTTTAGTAAGAGCTGCTGTTTTGATCAGCGAAGACCGAAACAGGAAGGAAAAGATACCACCGTCAGAGAGAGAGAGAAAGAGAGAAAAAAATCCCCTGGGTGTCTTTGTCAAAGTTTCAACAGGTTTAGGGTTTTAAAAGTTAAGTATAAGGCCAGGGTGAGGGATGAAATAAGGCTCTGGGTTTGAAATCAAGGTTAGTATGTCAAGACATATGTTGTGCATACTGTTCAATTGCACCACATTATAATTACTCTATACTCATATCAATAAATCACAGCTTCATTTTTTAAACGTACTAATTGCTTCGACCTTGTAATGGCAGACAGTTTCAGCCTAAATCAAGAATTTAGTGATTTGAACCCTGATCCTCAGAACTCTGAGGCTAACAGTCCACGCATTCGCACCACTGTGCTAACGGAGTTAGTATATTCTTGCATGAACGCATGAAGAGGAGGAGTCTCACCTGTTTGCGTGCCTGGTTGAGTCCATTGAGTCTCTGCTGCAGCTCACTACGAAAGTTCTGCGCTGCCTCGATGCTCTCCTTGGCCTCCTGCAGCAGTACGTCCACCTCAACCGACATTATTGCCGCTCACTCACGACTTACTGACATGCACAAGCCCACACACATGCATGCACACGCACATACACAGGAAGTTAGCACACAGAGCTTGCTTAGCATGTGATAGCAATACATTGAACTGCCCAAATGCCATAAAACAGACAATTTTGTCAATCAATTCTGTCTTACGCCACATACACACATTGTAGTATGAAGTTCTCTCTGCATGAGTGAAAATGCATCCCACCCACACTCTTGGCTCTTGCCTCTTTAGTCACTTTTACCCACCGCTAGTCCATCATGGTAATGAAAGAAATGGTAATGGTAATGAATGAAAATTTGCCATCAGGGAAGGAATAAGTGAAGTGAGAAGAGGACTGGCGCAAGTGAGGAAAAGTACTGGAAAATGTCCCGGAGTTTGGGGGGGCGGGCTTCTTGTTGTTTAGCTGTTCCCTTTTAGATTGATTTGAAGCTAAAGGAAGACTGAAAATCTATCAGCGCTATTGCACATACATTGGGCATAGACAATCAAACAATTTATAATGTCCTGAAACAAGAAAGAAGCTACTGTTTGACTGAGCAACCGACAACGAACAGGTTAGGCAACGGTTTTAACAGTAGTTTATGACAGAAACATTGTGAAACACTAAAGAAAATCCCAAAGACAACAGTCAACGAAATCACTGCCAATCTCCATTAGATGTAATACAACAAAAAACAAAGGGAACAGACCCTGCCGTTGCAATACTTTTGGAGGGCACTCTATGTAAATAGCATCAGGTGCCTCAGTCCGGCGTGGATTACAATAGCTAACCAACTACAAGTGGCCATTCCCCCAAGCAAAGAAGAATGAAGGACTGGCTGATGACATGAACATCTACTGAAGATTTAAAAAAGGACACTTTCAGAACCCACGAGGCCCCGTAGCTCAGTGGTTAGAGCACTCGTTTGGTAAACCAGGGGTTGTGGGTTCGTATCCCACTGGGGCCTCCACTCCCTGAGAAGGGTTGCGTCAGGAAGGGCATCCGGCGTAAAAATTGTGCCAAACATATATATGCGTTCATCTGAGATGATACGCTGTGGTGACCCCGAAAGGGACAAGCCGAAAGAAACACACTTTCAGAACCCACACCCACCCAGCTGCACCACCGACCCCCATCACACCTCTGACTCTCCCTTCTGCATTGTCCATCAATGAACAGGACGTGAGACGGATCTTCAAACAACAAAATACCAAAAAGCTGTGGGCCCAGATCTTGCATCTGAATCCTACCTCAAAGTCTGCATGGACCAGCTCGCTCCAGTATTTAAACAGATCTCTACAACTGTGCAAAGTACCATTCTGTTTCACATCATCATCAACCCAGTCCCACCAACAAACCCACAATCCTGGGTAAGTGACTACAGGGCCATCACCCTTTGAATCCCTCATGCTGGACCCCATCACAGGATCCCTGCTGCTGCCCCTTCAGGTTGCCTACTGAGTAAACAGGTCTGAACTGCACTTCATCTTAGAACACTTCAGCTCTGTAATCAACACCATCTTCCCTAAACTTTTCTCCAAACCTCTCCAGCTCAGTGTCTCACCTGCCGTCTGTCAGTGGATTTACACCTTCCTGACGGTAAGGACAAAGCAGGTAAGGCTGGGGGACATCAGCTTGTCCACACATACACTATCAGCACCAGGGTGCCCCAAGGATCTGTCCTCTCATCCCTACACAAGAACGCTCCCTCATCACACCTAGGTGTCAAACTCCTAAAGTGTGCAGACGACACCAGTCATCAGCCAAATAAAGTCTGCATATCCACAGGAAGTGGAGAAGCTAGAACTGTTGTGCAGCCAACACAGTCTAGCGCTAAACACAGGCAGGACTGTAGAGATGATTGTGGACTTCAAGAACCATCGGGCACCTGTGGTACCAGTCATGCTCCAACTATCAGAGACAAATCTTTTGTTTTTTAATTTTTATACTTGGCAAATAAAGATGATTATGATGACTTTGAAAATCCAAGGCAATGCAACATTGCCAACTATATGGATCTGTTAGTCGTTAGCCTACAGTTGTTAACCTGAATTCTACAGACAAACTGAGTGAGACCCTCTTCGACACCTACCTGTTGGACTTCATGATTATAGAATTTTGTGGCAGGTGACATATCGAAATGTCCGGGACAGCCAATGAGTTTGGAAACTTGGGAAACTCTTGAATTGTGAAAATAAATAAATAGAAATTGAGTAATTGTTGTTTTTTATTGCATTGATATTGGTAGCTGTTTAAGATCATCATTATTATTACACTTGTGTGCAAGTTCAGAATGTTCAAACGTGACTTACAACCTGTTTGCCTGTTGTTATTTTTTATCTGAAGTGATATTGTGACGTGGTTTTCCGCATCTTTTCACTGTGTAATTGTTGTTTTTTATTGCATTGATATTGATAGCTGTTTAACATCATCATTATTATTACACTTGTGTGCAAGTTCAGAATGTTCAAACGTGACTTAAAACCTGTTTGCCTGTTGTTATCATTTGTTTTCTGAAGTGATATTGTAACGTGCTTTTCTGCATCTTTTCACCGCGGTTGAGCGTGTTTCCTTGACTGCTTTAAAAGAGGAAGTATTGAAAAGCCTCGGAGCGCTTTGTGTGAAACTGCAAGACACATTTTCGGTCCCCAAAAAAATTCTCTAATTAAAAACCATGCAAATAAACAATGGCAGCAAACAATTATGTGCATTTTGTTAGCACAGTGCTGCCCAATAAAGTCCATTTTAATTATGCAGGCATGCATGGTGGAACAATAGTCCGCACTCTCTCACGCCTATCATGTTTCACCAACTGCCCAGTGTTTTATTATGGCTTTTTTTTTTTTTTTTGCAAATAAGAGGCCTGAAGTCATTAATTCTCATTCATGTAATCCTTTTTGGGGAAGAAAACACGCAGCAGGATAACAAAAAATGTCTGGTCTTATTGTTTGGGTGTGGTTGCAACAATGAACTCCATGCCATCTTTAATTTGAGGATAAAGTGCTTATGTTCTGGAGAGTATTCGGGTTGGTGTGCATGTGAACATGTCTGGTTGGTCCAGGTCGGAAAGTGACTGACTGCAGTGGACAAGCAGGTCATAACAAGATAGTTTCAACATCAGGATACTTGGCAAGACATAATGTGAAGGAATTAAAATAGACATTTTACTTAGTGATGGGGTGGTTTTATGTTTCAGTGTTGAATGCCACACATGCTCTGACAAAAAGCAAAGTTATGGAAGGCACTCGAGCAGTAAAACAACATAACCCCAATCATCAAACACAAGGCATGTTGGTACTTGTTGCGACATCTTCCGTATCTCTTATACTTGTTGTCATCCAATTACGCCACCCGCACCACAGACACACTCATAACACATACTGTACTTGATATTTATAGCTGGTATCTATCGCTCTTGATGACAAGAGGCAAAACAAGTGACTTTTCCCCCGTTACATTTACTCTACTGGCAAAATAACAGAATACATCATTAAACAATGAGAAGTGATGGATTTGTAAATATATCAGATGTTCCATTAACATTAACCCATAGTGAAAACAAGAAAAAACATTTTTAATAGAAAGGTAAAAATATAAAAATCATTGATGCCAAGAACCACAATCTCAGTTTATATATTTGCCCTAATGCCAAACACTACAGTAAATCATACAAGAGAAATGGTGCTTTTCTAAATATATCACAGGTTCTGCAAAAATCGGCTTAGTTTTAATGGAACCAAAAAAAAAAAAACAAAAAAAGGATCCTGTTGAAACATTTCTATAAATAATAGTTGACCTCTCGCGCTACCGCCAAAAAGCCAAAATCATTTGGAACATTTCTAATCTTTTAGATTTGCCTCACAGTCAAAACACCACAACATGAGACACATCACCAAAATTGCTATTTTCTAGATATAACAAAGTTTCTTAAAAATTCGGCTTTGGTGCTACGTACGAAAGAAACATCGATATTACCATAAATTGTTATTTTAGAGTGACTCAAATCGGTATTCTAAAGGAAGAGGATGACAAGAGCTAGCCAAAAAGTTGACTGTATTGCTAACTAGGAACAACGGAGAATTAAGAGTGCAGTTATGAATCTGGTAATGCCTGAGGCGCATTAATCGTATTTTACAAGTGCTTCTTATTGACATAACACCTCCAAGACGGCAGCAAAGTTGCAGCAGTTAAGACAGAGACCGAAAACACAATGAATAGTTACTCGAATCATAAACGACGGATAACACTCGCAAAAAGATAGCGACGGCGGCAAAAACGTCGTCAAACACTTGTAATGTCAAGTGTACCTTTTTTAATATTTTCAGGCCTTCATTTCGTCGCCAAAGTCCAAGTTGAGAGAAACACTGCCTGAGCAGAGAGAAACGCTCGCTTGAGTTTAGAAAAGACTTCAACTTGATCACAAATCCAACTAATGACACTTGAGTCGGGCTTTCAGCACGACGGGCCATTCAAAGACCAGCTTGCTTTGAATGAAAGGCAAATTCACCAATGGAAGGATTAACTCTCGTCTTCTTCCGCCCCCCTGATCATGTGACGCTATCCGTGCATGCAAGTTGCTCGCGAACGATCACGAATCAACGTCACAAAACGAGTGTCTTCGTCCTAAATGTGCCATTATTATTATTATTATTATTATTATTATTATTATTATTATTATAAATTCACACACGAAACTCCGACACAGACTCCAATTTCCATTCATTCTAGTGTACTTTTCCTAAATTTTATTGCCATCTAGTGGTCACTCTTCACTTTTTAAACGCTTCATTGGGCACTTTTGGGACTGTTGCTTAACAGCTTGCATAGTTTACAATGCAAATTGTGATTTCTAAATATTATTTTAAATCGTTAAAAGTACATTCATTTTGGGATGGAGATCAACAAAACACTGAACGAATTATATTCATTTCTTTAAATGTATTAGCGCTAGTGCTAACTCTAGGCACATGTCCACATATAGTTTTGAAAATTGATAAAACACAATTAGTCCATATTTAATGTCAGTGTTATGTTTTTTTAATGATTATGATTACCTTTTGCATAGCTAACTGCCTTTTACCTTTCAGTAATGTGCGTGACGTCAATAGTATTAATTAAGACTTTGCCTGAACTTTTTCTCAATGTCTTCTTCTTCTTCTTCTTTTCCTTTCGGCTTGTCCCGTTAGGGGTCGCCACAGCGTGTCATCTTTTGCCATCTTAGCCTATCTCCTGCATCTTCCTCTCGAACCCCAACTGCCCTCATGTCTTCCCTCACCACATCCATAAACCTTCTCTTTGGTCTTCCTCTCGCCCTTTTGCCTGGGAGCTCCATCCTCAGCATCCTTCTACCAATATACTCACTCTCTCGCCTCTGAACATGTCCAAACCATCGAAGTCTGCTCTCTCGAATCTTGTCTCCAAAACATCCAACTTTGGCTGTCCCTCTAATGAGCTCATTTCTAATCCTATCCAACCTGGTCACTCCGAGCGAGAACCTCAACATCTTCATTTCTGCCACCTCCAGTTCAGCTTCCTGTTGTTTCTCAATGTCAGCCTCTTAAAATGACTTTGCTTTCTATCACATGTAGAATTTCTCAAACTTTTGTAAAAATATTAAATTATGTCAAAATAGTCGGATTTCGTTGTGGGGAAAAAAGTGAAACAAGCTTGTCATCTTTTGGTGTCGACCTTGAGGCTTTGGTAAATCGTGTGGTGTGCGTGTTCCGCTATGAGATTAACACCGGATTGGCCACCCGTCTGCGGTGGTTCGTTGTGCGCAGACTCTGAGGCGATCTTACACTTTGAGAGTCTCCACACGGCAGTTGTAGCTTCTGTCAGATGGTGGATGACGCCACATTTTTAGGAGCATGATTTCCAGGATGTGCAAAAAATTAATTTGGGTGACGTCATCACAATTCGGACCCGAGCATGCGCGCGCCCTGAGCGCGCCGCCTGCGAGCAGCGAGTAGAGGATCACTTCAAGCCGGAGCCTCGGGATGCGGAGGCTAGTGCTTCGGGAGGCCGCCAAGCGCTTCCCCTGGCTGGGCAACGTGACGCTCTACGGCGGCCTGTTCGCTGGAGGTGACCTGGCGCACCAGCTCCTGGCTCACAAGGAGCGACTAGACTGGACTCACACGCGCAATGTAGCCGTGGTGGGGGTCACCTTCCACGGAAACTTTAACTACTTCTGGATGAGGGCGCTGGAGCGACGTTTTCCGGGAAAATCGGCCGGGATGCTCTTCCGAAAACTACTGCTGGACCAGAGCTTCGCCTCCCCGCTGGCTACCAGTGTCTTCTACACGGGTAAGTGGAAATAAATGAAGAAGAGGCACCTTGTCGAAAGTAGGGGTGCTAAACATGTTAATGGTTGCACGGTTATATGACTGTGAAACCAAACAAGTGCAACGTATATTATTGTATTACGATTTTTACTTTGAACCTGACACCCAAAGCCCCAAGAGTTCCAAAATAGCCCCCAAAACCGGTTTCGACATGCCACCCAAAAATTGGTAATTTCTATCTAGAGGCATGCATGAAAAGACAGCCTGCCATTTTATTAAGTCTCCACATAAGCGTCGAACTAGCCAACTGCAGAATGAAATGTGGTAGATTTGCCTATTCTTAGTAGACCCCCCCCCCCCAAAAAAAAAAAAAACAAAATTCCAGTGAATATTTCCAGTAAAAAAAAACTTTGCCAAAATGTAGATGTTAATAGTAGATGTAAATGTAGATGTCAATTGGATTATTATTTTGATTTTGATTTACTCGGCCAAAGACACTAAATCTGATTTTGTAGCACCTTATAGAATTTAGAAAAACTCAGCCGTTCACGATTGGCCCCCTAAAAAAATACAAATCTAACAATGCCAAGCCTGAAAGACACAGGAATTCTGTCCTTTGGCTCTAAAAACGGCAATTCCCAAGGTGACTTTGCCCATTTCTATCTTCACTTGTTTCGAACATGAGCAAAGAGCTTGTGTGAGCGCTGTTAAATTTCTGTTTCGTATATCAGGAGTGAGTTTCTTGGAGGGGAAGGAGGACGTCCTTGAAGACTGGCGGGAGAAGTTTGTCAACACTTGGAAGGTGAACGCTGGTGGGGAGGGAAGTCACCCTCTTCCCTCGCCACCACTGGGATTAACCTAGATTACACATGCCTCTGGCGTAGAAGTGAAGCAGAGTGACAATTTTTGTTTGCAAATACTCTGCAATCTGATTCATATGTATGTATCGTTCATAAATGTACTTGACTGTGAAGAAATATTTGTCTCGAGTATGATAAAGTCAGGTTGTGTTTCCTTCCTGCAGACTGGACTCATGTATTGGCCTTTCATGCAGGTAAACATCCTAGTTTATTATTCATATTTCATTCCAATTCCAATTCTTCAACACACTTCCTCTTTTCTATTTATATCGACAAGAACGCACCCACATGGAATGTGTCCATACATATTTATAAATGACCTCAGCAGCAGTCAGATACACGACTGACACTTTGTCTGCACAACTAAAGTCAACAAGACACTCGTACTGATTGAATGACTGCGCTTGTATTATTTAAAAATCATACTAAACATGCACTGGTAGTTTAGGAATACCGGAATGTTAATTTATCGTGATAATAAACATACAGAAGTAGTTTTTAAACATTAGTATGTTCTTGTGTGATGATTCTAGAATAGTGATTTGCAACTGGTGGGTCGGGACTCAAAAGTGGCCACCGGGCACATTTTGGGTAGGTTAGGGAAAAGTAATTTTAAAAAAATCATATGCATTCATATTGGGATTATTTTTTTCTCGCTACAGTTCAAAGATGTAAAGGGTTGCCTAACAACTGTTAAATGATAATAAAAATAAACGTCCTGGTAGTTGTCAACTGTCACATTACACTATGTTCATTTATGATATTAAATTTCCCCTCGTTGTTCAATGATGATATCAGTTAAGAATAATCACAAACATGTCACGTCCCATCGGAACGGGAGTAGGAGCCAAATTCAGGACTCGGATGATGCAAAGTAGTTCGGGGAGAAACGTTTATTATATGCCGAGGTCGGGGATCGAGCAGGCAGTCCGGTGCAGCAGCGGTAGTTGGGACGTCGGGCGAAGAGAGCAGGTGAGCGGGCAGCCAGGAGTCGGTACGCGGGAGAACGATCAAAACAGGCAGAAGTGTCAAAGGAGTCAGGCTTACGGGGTTGGTCGGAGAACAGGCGAAGGTCGGTACACACGGGTTGTCGATCAGGGATACCGGAGCACTCGAACGGGACATGAAGCTCAACGAACTGGCGCCGGCCAGTCGTCATCGGGGGTCATATAAATACACAGCATAATCAGGCTGCATGAGGCGCAGGTGTGCGCCTACCAATCAGCGCAACCGCACTGGCACCCGCACAGCCCGGGCTGGAGCAGCAGGATCATGACAAAACATACTAGCGGTTGTGAAAAGACTGTTAATTGTTAGCGAGAATAAGCGTGTGCTGGCTAGTCATTATTGAGTAAGTATGTTAATTAATCGTGATGATCATAAACATGCACTAGTATAGTTGTTTGCTACTTATTAATGACAAAGCACATATACAAAATGACTATGTACATCCACTAGTCATTGTTAAAAGAAGAGTACTGTACCAATTAATAATCATGAAGCTAATTTGTTAAAAAAAAATAGCCAGATACTGGTACTATCCATCCATTTTCTTTGCCACTTATCCACACAAGGGCCACACTCACAATCACATCTAGGGGCAATTTAGAGTGTCCAATTAATGTTGGATGTTTTTGGGATGCGGGAGGAAACCGAGGGCCCGGAGAAAACCAACGCAGGCACGGGGAGAACATGCAAACTCCACACAGGCGGGGCCGGTATCATCCTCAGAACTGTGAGGCCAACGCTCTACCACCGTGCTGCCTACTGGTACCATATTTGGCAAATAATAGTATAGTAGTTGTATAACAGTAGTCTTTAAATCATAGCATGCTGGTGCTGTATTTAATAATGGTAACCATGCATGATGCTAATCCATCCTTCCTTCGATCCATTTTCTGAGCTGCTTATCCTCACAAGGGTCATGGGGGCAATGGAGCCTATCCCAGCTATCTTGAGGCACACCTGAACTTGTGTAAAGCCAATCACAGGACACATATAAACAAACAACCATTCGCACTCCCTTTCACACTTACAAGCAATTTAGAGTCTTCAATTAACCTACCATGCAGGTTTTTGATATGTGGGAAGGAAACCGGAGTGCCCAGGGAAAAACCCAGACAGGCACGGGGAGAACATACCAACTCCACACAGGTGAAGCAGGGTCCTCCAAACTGTGAAGCAGACACTGTAATCCAGGGGTAACCAACTAGTCAGGGATGAGGAGGCACATTTTTACTGTTTTACACCAAAGAGCCACCTCATACACGTGAAAGAGCCATCATCCACATGAACATCATTTCTTCCTCACACACATACCTCTGATCAGCCAGATTTATTGTAAACGTCACACACCAACATGATGATGGGAAAAATCGACTCCTACAAAGTACCAAGATCACAGGCCAGTAATTTTAAACAATTACAATTGTGTGCTCTCTCACACAGACAAACTACCAGCTCAACCGAGCGTTGTCTTGTAAAGTGACTCACTTTTTAGCATGGAGTGAGGTCAAGTGAAGGTTTGAAGCTGTGAAATGCGATAGATGTCTGAAACCAAAGGCAGAGTGGCTGGCCGTTGTGCTTATTCCAAAAAAACATGAGCTCTCCCGCTCTCGTAAAAACGTCCTGTGTTCATCCATATATTTTCATTTTACTGTGCATTTTTCTCTGGCATTTTGAGAGTGAAATTGACAAATGATTTTCTCCAAAGGTCACCACCCGTCAAGCTATTTTCATTCATTGTGAAAGCCAAGTTTTGTGAAAATACTGTGCTAACCATTCCTGCTGCGGTCACGTGACCGTGGTCAGGAGACGTATTCTCCGTGCCAAGGAGTTCCTGCTCGGGGGGAACTCCCTTCTCTCATTGCACAGCTGAGCTGTGTGGCGGGAACATTAAAGCCACTCTTCCCTGGTTGCCATCGTGCTTTTTTTTCCTTCTCACCCTCCCACTGATAAGTCCTGTCTCACTCACACGGTGATGAACAACGTACGCTCACACTGAGCACGTTGTCACAATACCGTAACAACCGTAATAAACTCAAACAAAACGCACATGCAAATTCCGTGATAAACGCAAGCAACACCCGCTCGCATCTGGCGTAAGGAACGTGTGCACATGTGCACATAAACAGAACTTCGATATGCTTTCATGCCTTCACGAGAGCCGCAAAGAGCCGCATGTGGTTCGGGAGCCGCGGGTTGGCCATCCCAGCAGTCTAACCAGTCGTCCACCACGCGTGTGATGCTGATTGCTCAAGATAATTGTAATTGTGCATGTGTGTGTTCGCAGTTCCTGAACTTCACCCTGCTTCCTCTGCACATGCGCACAGCCTTCATGGGCTGCTGCGCCTTCCTGTGGGCAACCTTCCTCTGCTTCTCCCGTCAGGACGGCGACGGCACAGCTGCCATGGCGCTCGCCTTCATCATGGACCCCCGCAAGACACTGGAGGAAATGCGCCAGGCCCGCCTAGCCAGGAAGCAGGACCAAGGGACCTACGGGGATAAATAGTCACATGTTGCTGTTTAGTACCAAGAAATATGAACCAGATGTGTCCAAGCCCATGGTCATATACGATGGGTCCATAGGTATGTTTTTTCATGCCAAGGCAACAGGTGGCGCTCTAGTCCCAGAACCATTAAAATTTGCCCATCTGAAACAATTAGAAATCAGGCCTGGTACTGTTGCCAAGATGCTAAACAGACTATGCATTTATCTTGTACTTTTGTGCCTATCAGTATTATACCTTTAACTTCCATTACTATATTTGTCTATGAATTCAAACCCAAAAAAATTGTATTATTGTAAGATTTGATGAGACATCAACATTTAGAACTCGGAAGTGCTTCGATAATGTTTTAAAAATGGATAGATGAACCAGTTCATTGATTGATGAGGTAAAAAAAAAAAAGTTCATGTAATTTTTATTTTTTAGAATTAATAAAATCATGTGCATCCATCCATTTTCTGAGCTGCTTATCCTCACAAGGGTCACAGGAGTGCTGGAGCCTATCCCAGCTATCATCGGGCAGGAAGCTGGGTACACCCTGAACTTGTTGCCAGCCAATTGTAGGCACACAGAGACAGGCAACAGTCACATTGACATTCACACCTGAGGGAAAATTAGAGTGACGGATTAAGTTATTTCTTTGGGATGTGGGAGGAAACCGAAGAAAACCCACGGAGCCACGGGGAGAACATCTAAACTCCAAACCAGTTCAGGGTGTACTCTGCCTCAAGCCCAATGACAGCTGGGATTGGCTGCAGCGCTCCCGTAACCCTTGTGAGGATAAGTGGCTCAGAAAATGGAAGGATAGATTCTCAGTAATACAAGAAAACAAAAGCTATATCTATAATTAAGATATTTTTGTAATAAATAATTGGTTAATTATAAATACACATAAATATGATTATTAATTATTATTATTAATTTGTTGTTATAACGTTTTTTTTCTGTAGATATCTTTGAGACACATTTCAGTAATTTTTGTGAATGACCTTGTCCTTGAACTTGGACCTTGACCTTGAATCTTTGCCCACCCATGCTAGGCTGTCAACAACAGCAACAGTTATAATGAAAATAATAATGAACAGCAGCATGTCAGAAGATTCCAGTAGTGTCCAGGATGATGACATTGCTTTGAAACTGTTTATCCAATACCTTGGCTTTTGTTTTCTAGATATGTGCAGATTTTAATGGGGTCCACTTGAGCACCACACTTAAAATCATCTTAAGGGCTCAATCATTCTACTTGACGCCATTTTGTGCCTTCGTAACACATCTCAGTGTTTGTGTTGAATATAAACCATTTTGTGTTTTCTACCTCAAATGAGTAACAAAAACGCCTAGTCTAGACAAGACAGGTATGTACCTTGTGTTTTGGGAACAAAATAAAGGGATTTTTCTGACAATGGAAGCCCAAAATAGCCTTGCCAAGAAATCTGGAATTCTCATTTTGAAGCTGTTAATATGACATAATGCTGTGTTAATTAATCACACATACAGTACTTCCTGTCCTATCATACTTGAAGTCTACAAAAGTTGAATGAAGGCAACTGGACTCTTTTTTTTTATTATTTTGTTACCCTCAGCCAAGGTACCTTATCATATACTGTACTGGAATTCCCCCACACACTTAATATGTCTGTTTTATTGTTGTTATTATTACTACAGTAAATGGCATATATAGGCACATCCAAGCAAATGACAACCAAGTAGTGTCAGGAAGATCACCTACTCTTGTTTAAAGTGCAATGTCAAATCTTTCTCATGATTATAGGAAGTACATATTCATATGTTGTTTTCTTGTCAATAAAAAAATTAAAACAATAAGGTTCAATGTCATGTCATCTTTGTTTTATTGCTTCCCTGTCTTCAACCATTCAATCAAACATCCTAGGATAGTCCTAGACAATTCCAGAATGCCACACAGGATGTTTAATTAAGTTCTGATCAGAATAAAAGTGTTTTTATTTTTATTTATTATATTTTATTATTTATTTTTACTATTACAATTTATTAAATGGTTTCAAGGGTGGGGGGCACGGTGGCTCAGCTAGTAAAGCGTTGGCCTCATTGGTTCTGAGGTCCCCGGTTCAATCCCAGACCCGCCTGTGTGGAGTTTGCATGTACCCCCCGTGCCTGCGTGGGTTTCCTCTGGGCTCTCTGGTTTCCTCCCACATTCCTGAAACATGCAACATTACTGTAATTGGACACTCTAAATTGCCCATAGGTTTGATTGTGTGTCCGGCTGTTTGTCTCTACATGCCCTACTATTGGCTGGCAACCAGTTCAGGGTGTACCCCGCCTCCTGCCTGTTGACAGCTGGGATAGCCTCCAGAACTCCTCACGACCCTCGTGAGGATAAACGGCGAAAAAAATGGATGGATGGATGGTTTCAAGGGTTCAAGATAGCTTGAGAACTTTAATAACCCTACTGAGGATAAATGGTTCACCTTGGCGCGGGCAACGTGGAATTGAGTCCCGCTCAGTGATGGTGTAGATATGTGCCCTGCGACTGACTGGCAACCAGTTCAGGGTGTAGTCCACCTTTCGCCCAAGGTTAGCTGGGAAAAACTCCGGCACTCCTGTGACCCTTGGGAGGATAAGCGGCTTGGAAAATGTCCATGGACAAAATTAATCTATATGTCATAACAAAAACTAAATATACAGTTTTTTTTAATGTCATGAAAAATAAGGGGTTTTGGAGATGTGAGGTTTACGACAACCGAGATATCAGGATAATATAGTCTCTATAATGTGGTGACTGAAAAAGATTACCCCTTGTAATCGCTCAACCTTCTCTCTTCAGCCAGATATTATACTATCCCAAGGTGGCAACAGGGAGGTTTCTAAGATTTTCCAATGTCAGGAAAAATAAACTCCACATTATGTGACAGTCATTACCTTTGATATCTGAGAGACAAAATCAAATCGATAAAAATCTTTATCTTGCCACTATTCTACTTCTATCAGGTTCTAGACTACCCCAGGTAATTAAGATTTGATGTAACATACACTTCTAGAATAAAAAAAAAAAACATTTTGTGAAATGTCCTCATTTTAGATTGACTTTAAAAACAATACCCTTTATCACTATATATACCTCCAATCCAAAAGTCCTTGCACTGGCTTCCAGTCAGCTTTAGAATAAAATTTAAAGTTCTGCTACTGGTCTATAAATCACAAAATGATTTAGGTCCTGAATACATGAAAGAAATGCTTACAGAATACAAACCCAGTAGAGCTCTGAGATTGACTGACTCAGGTCAAATAGTGGAGCGCAGAGTCCAAAGCAAACATGGTGAAGCAACATTGAGCTATTATGCTGGACGCAAATGGAATAAGTTGCCAACAGAGGTGAGGTCAGCCCCAAGTGTGGATGTTTTTAAATCCAGGTTGAAAACTCTTCTTTTTTCTCATGCTTTTTAGAATATATCCACTTTTTGATCACATTACTTGCACTGTCTGCAGTTTTAATTGTCTTTTTAAAAATAGTTTTTTGACATTTTTATTGTTTTTATCCCGTTTTAAATGTTTTATCTCTTTGTTTTCAAATGCCTTTAATCATGTAAAGCACATTGAGTTACCTCGTGTACAAAATGCACTTTACAAATAAATGTGCTTTGCTTTGGTTCTCTGGTACTCGACTCCCCAAGGATGCCACCCAGGAAGTGGAATCAACATTGGTAGAATGAGTGAGGGTATAAAGTGAGTCAGATGGCATCCAGGACAGAGTTGGTGTGTGAACCAACTTTATGTGAAGCGGCGGTAAATGCGTGTGGATTAACTAGGATCAGATCAATTGCTTTAATCCCTCTCAAAAGGACACAGTTGACCCGTGGTGACCCCTGACCATGCTAACGGGGAACGGCATCGTCCAATCAGAGGCCAGCAAGTGATCAGGCTTTTCAAATTGACCAAACTTCACATGATGATTAAATGGGTGGGTTCTGACTTTTAACACAACAGATGATGGCACAATGAACTTTACTTATTTATTTTTTTTGTCTTTACTTGTTGTACCTAGTGACAGAGCATCAAAGCACATTTACATTTTATATCAACCACCACGAAATTCTGTGTAGTCCTCAACGATTGCGTTTGCGATAGCCGTCGAAAGCATTGCGGACCCTCACTAATCCATCAAAAGGTCTAGACTGGGAAGATTATGCAGATACAACCTTTCTCGTATGGCTCAGCTCAGTGGTCAACTAGATTAAAAACTCACGCCCATTTAATTTGACTGGCACCTTTAACAGCTAATAGGAAGCGGAAAGGAGACTGGACACGTAAATTGTGATTGGTGAACGTTTCCGGACAATATGAATGGCAGCGTTTATTGTTCGCCGTTCCTATCCCACGGCAGCAACTTTTGTGACTCCCAGTTTGCGGTAAACTGTGATTAAAAACTTCTCGGAATAACACCCGGACGGTAAAATTGGTCGTCATTAAGAAAGTCCGTCAGCGGCGAATGAGACGATTGGGGTATTTGCTCGCCTTTTCAACGACAACTTTCTCCCCGGAGAGCTGCAGTGTCTTTAGATCAGCTGGGCTTTAAATGGTTAACTGGTTCCAGCACGGGCTGCTAACTTATTTGCATTAAAAAGCCGAGAGGAGATTCCGTTCACCCTCTTGTTCCTTGGATTCCAAATTTTGAGTTGCCTAACTCATCCAGAAGTAAGTCATTTTACTATTGTTTGCCTCTACAGATTGAAGTGACTACTACTTTTTGCATTTGTTTAGCATGTTTTGAGGTGGCTTTATTTGTTAAAACTTTGTATGACAGGTTCCTTTTATAAATAATAACAAGCGAGAACTTTAAATACTTGTAACACATCATATGAGCCACTTATTTTAATCTGTTTTGGCCCAAAGACGTTTGCTATTTCCTCGCTAATACAATAATTCATGTTGTTACTTTCAGTTTGATACTCGAAATTAAAAGATAATGTTCTGTGCAATGTAACCGAGCCTTAGAGTAATTTATGTCCGTTTTGTATTTATTACGCAAGGCGTTTTTTTCCTTTAAAGGTCTAATGAGAGTAAAATTGGCTAATTTCCAAACGGAGTTCGTTGGAGGCGTGACTGCACCCAACTGGGATCAATAAATGAGAGAGAGTCCCAAGAGCAATTTCTTTTCTTTTTACGTGATGCGTCGGGAATTTTGATTAGAGTGTATAAATGAGACTACAAGTGGTTATTTTCCAAACTAGCTTCGTTACCATTTTAACTGCACCCAACTATAATCATTGAAACACAGCTTTAGTTATTTCTCTTACTGGAATTGTATATGTAGTACACCAGGTGTTTTCATGAAAAACTAATTGAGACCAAAATTGGGTTATTGTTCAAACTGACAACTGACCTTGTTGTAAGTTTGACTGCACCTCTCTAAAAGCAATGTGTCTAATGCCAAATGTGAATGTCCTGGCAAGCCATTTCTGTGAACTTATCATGACACAAGTTGATTTTGTCATTGGAAAATCGAACCCAAGCTCAAATTGACTGGTTTCCAAATGGGCCTCCTTTCACGCCCAAACGTCTCGACTGTACCACCTTGGCCGTGTTTTGTTCGGGATGGAGATGGAGGATCCCGACACTCCAGATTTTGCATCTTTGAAGGAGGAAGTGCACTACTGGAAGGAGCAGGCTGCCAAGCACCGGCAGAGGTTAGTCTTTCATGTTAAATGCCCCTTTTCCTCAAGAATATTGACACCTTTGCGAGAAATGCCTCAAAGTGTTTTTGCAAATCTGAAATATTACTTGATTTTACTTTTACATTTGTGAAAGCTCGCATGGGCTCCTCAACCTTCACAGGAATTTAATTTTTTTCAGATGATCACACTTGATATTTTTGCTGGTCACACCACTTGGGGAAAAAAAAAAACTTATCTTGTGTGCTCACATTTGCATGTTGTGTGAGATCACCTGCTGGTTGCCACAGGATTGAAGTTGTGGAGTATAGAGAAACTGAGCAACATTGGGAGTCCTTTTTGAATTCGTTTATAGATATAATGCTCAGTTTATTGCGTAATGTCCAGGTATGCTCTCCTCTCTGTATGCTTTCAGTGCTGAGGAAGCCCAGGAAGAGCTGCAAGAGTTCCAGCAAATGAGTCACGACTACGAGGCAGAGCTGGAAGCAGAGCTCAAAGTGTATGAGACCAGGAACCGTGAGCTGCTAGCTGCTAACAACCGCTTGCGAATGGACCTCGAAAACTACAAGGTAACCATCCAACCAGTACATTTGTCACTTTTGAAAACTAATACTAGACTGAGCACCCATTTATCCCGAGGGGTATCTTCCAGAGGTGTAAAGACACGATATGGAGAGACCATGTTTATTTATTTATTTATTTTTTTAATTTACAGTTTTACCAATCACCACACTTAAATGTATAAAAAAAAAAATCCCAATAACCTGTTCACACTCCTGTTATAAAAATAAATGGGTATACAATCCTTTATGACAGAGATGAAAAGACTTGCGCGTACACACTTCTCCGCTCTCTTCTGTGCTTGAAGTATACAGTTGAATTTTATCGTAAAACTGGCACATAAAACAAAAACGAATCAAACACTGTATATTTAAACACCAAAATGTTCACCAAACCACATAAACAGTCACCAAGCTTGCGAAATGCAATACATGTCCCAGCATAAATTAACAAAGGCAGTCAATCACAAACCTTCAAACAACGGCTACTTTAACATCCAGAGTAGCAACGAATACAAACAGCACATACAACAATACTCAGTGGCATATACTCAATCTGCTCTGAGGGAACAGTGAGGATTACCGGAGATGAGTTTTGGACTGTCTATGTTTCACCTTCTTGCTGTTAATTATGCTTCATTTTTTTCCACTTGAACTCAGTTCTGCTGGGCCAGTAGTGGCACAATATGGCACTACACTGAAGGTACAAAACTTCAACCTCAAAGGGGAAATCCAGTGGTTAGCATTAATAATGTATCCAATAGGTTATGTCATATGTGCTCTATCTTGACAATGTGATGTTAAATCCTCTTTCATTTAATAGTGTTTTGAGAAGATTTTTATCAACAAATATGAATTTTCAGGGGCGCTGCCACTTTTCACGAGTCACATGACCTAGGTGCGTGGATGTCTACCGTGCCGCAACAAAGGCTCGATTACATGGGACACCATTTATGCCCAGCGCTGATTTCTCGTATTTATCCTCATCTGATGAAGAAATGGCAGTATCATTTGATCGAGAAGGTGGAGGAATACTTCCATACAGATTTGAACCTGTGGCTGTAAATAATGCCGCCGTGAGCTGAGCCGCTCGGCTGTAAATAATGTTGAATATTCGGATATTTTTTCGAGCGGAATGAGGTGGAGTCTGACAAGCTTGCTCTGCTGAGCGGCGGAGCTGTGACCTCGTTCCCCAGCCGTACGAGCTCCTGGCTCGGCAGGAAGCGAGCTCACCGCTCCACCACTCGGCGGAGGGAGCTCCCCGGCTGAGCGAGCTCACGTCTCCGCCGCTCTGTATGGAAGTATTCTTCCGTCTTCCCAATCAACCGATACTGCTATTTTTTCATCAGATGAGGATAAATCAGAGAAATCACCGCTGGGCATAATGGTGTCCCATGTAATCGAGTGTTTGGAACGGCACGTGTTTTATTGAAAGGATCGGTGCTGGTCGGCGCTCAGGAGACAAAGACGACACTCAACAAAAGACCAACATTCCCAAATGCTATTTCGCCTCAATAACTGGCATATTTATTTTGACCAAATGCAAGTTCTCAAAACAAAGTTGACATTGCGTGAAATCAATCATATGAGCCCCTTACCTATGCCGAGAAGGTGGAGAGCCAGTCACCCAGGTAGAGGTCCGCTTTGTCAACCAGCTGGGGTCCGTACGAAACCCGCAGCAGACTCTACCTGTTTGTACTCTGCATCTCTCTATTATACTTTTCAGTTGCGTGCGAGAGAAAGGACGGGTGGCCTACCCGTCCCACCTGGCGCCGCAACAATTGTTTCCTGATTTACTATTGACACCTAAGTGTGTCCTTCAGGCTCTGAGAAACATCTTACGCAGCCATAACTGTCAAGACGTCCCACAATAATGTTCGTCTTTGGTATGCATGTGAACAAGATAGTGAAACAGTCCAGACGTCTTGACCAGAAAAACAAGTGATGTGAAAAACAACTTGTATAACCATGGTTGCACAATACATTCGGGTATTCAACGGTTATGGGAAGCATCACTAATTAACACTCCTTTCAGCACGTAACATGTCACATATACCCAGGTAGGTCATGTGACTCATGAAAATGGCAGGGCCCCTGAAAATTTGTAATTGTCGATTTTAAAAATTCTTCTCAAAACGCTATTAAATGAGAGGATTTAATGTCACGTTGTCAAGATAGAGTACATATTACATGACCTATTGGATACATTCTTCATGAAAAGCACCGGACTTCCCCTTTAACCTGCGGTCAAGTTAATGTGAGAACTCTTTCACATAAATGCAATCAGTATTTTTTTTCTTTCTTTTATTTAATATTTATTTTGTACTGAAGTGTTTTTTCTCCACACATGACAAGATTTTAAAGTTAGCTGCGTCCTCCAGGCGGGAACGCCACGAGACCCAAGTGGGACATTCTTTGAGTTGTGGCATTTGTGCAAAGAACACATTCTGAACTTGAATGACTCTTTTGTTCATCAGATATTTAGCTGAGGAAAAAGTGGTATTTTGTAGAACACTCACTCAAAACATTGGGGACATCAATTTGTATTGGAGCTCTTGAGAGGGTGTATGTAACAAAGTATCCAGTTCATTCGTCATTTTTCATTTTACAAGGCATTTTGGCTGCTAGAAGGCATTTCTTTCTTTTTTTTGTTTTAACATTTTTTGATTGCTTCAGTGTCTTAAAATAGTCTCAAGAGAGAAGAAAATGGCCCATTGATAATACAATTTTGAATGTCAAAACATTTTGGATCGTTAACATAGTCCTCCGGTTTTTATATTTCACTGCCTTTATGCTTATGGACAGAAGTTATTAGTAATGTGCTACATTTCCTTGTGGATACTGTAAATTGTACTTGTCACTGTAGTGTTAATGGAAGACGCTTTTGACTTGAAAATTTTTAAGAAGGGATGCTAAATAGTAATCATGATGCTTTTATTTTGATACATCAATTATTGCTTGCACAATCTGTATGTTTTGTTCTTTCTGAGTTTCACCAATTTAATGCAACTAGTAGTGATGTTTGACTCCATTAGACTTATCAAACTGAGCCAGACAGTCACATAACTGCAGAGCTGCAAGCAAAGTTTTCAAAATAATTTTTTTGCAAAACCTGGTTTAAAAACAAGAGATAAAAGATTGTGTAATGTCTGCTTTGTGAGCCAATTGTGAAACCCAAAGTTAATTCAAGACAATTTCTTGTGGCAGTGTTTGCCTTGATTTATATAAGATTACGTGTTACTTTTATTTGGAGTGATATTGTTAGACAATATATGAATTTAAACATTCCTGTATGATAATTTTTGTCTACATTGATGTTTTGATTAAAAAAAATAATAAATCATAAGCTACTCACCAGTTACTCAGTAATTTCACTTAATTCTGACCTACTCGAGTAGCGTAATTTCCGGCCTACAAGCCACAACCTTTTTCACACGCTTTCAACCCTGCGGTTTATTTCGCGCTAGTGTTAACACTGTGATAGCGTTTGCCCGGCGCCAGCTTTAAACTGTCTGTGTAATGAGGCTTATAACCAGGTGCGCTCTCTAGGCCGGGAATTACGGTAATTATTTGGAGCGTTGTGTTTAACTTGAGTCATGTAATTCAATTAGTGGCAACTTTTTGTAACTCTGGTTATGGATGAACAAAATGAAATTAGGTAAAGTTTGGGGACGTGCATAATCAAAGGTTAGTTTCGTCTTTCATTTTCCTATCTTTGTTTTCCTCACCTGGGTGACCCCTGACAGGGAAAAGCCAAAAGTCACTTCCTCTCCTATTTGTGCACTATTCGGTACCCTTTGTTCCTTTCAAAGCAATCAGCAAAATTCCCCTCCCACCTTTTTTTTTTTTTTTTTTTTTAAACTGTTTTCAAGGATGCCTCGCACCGGAAAAGAACTGATAAGCTTATGTGTCGCACTTAATGTCACACTGACTGCAGCGCCGTCGGCCACTTATGTTCTTCCATATGACTCGTGCCCTTATGTCATACCATGAATAACGTTGTATAATTAATAGGCTTGACATGATCAGGATTTTTTGGGCTGATCACCAGTTTAAAAAAAATAAGTGATCACTGATACCATCACAAGATGGAGCAGTGAGTCAATTTAAATGACTTATTCACTTACTGTATATACTTGTGTACTTAATTGCTCAAATATTTACAATAAATGTCTTTGTTCATCCATTCGTGCCAGTCAAAGTGATGGTCTTCTTTTAGATGACAGTGAGTACATTCAGCAATTAATGTATCTACTTTTTTGTGACATTTTTTGTTGGTGTATACTGTAAATAGTAACCAAGAAGTTTTGTGTTCAGAGAGCCAGCAAAGCGAGTTGATGATCCGTGTTATTACTATACTGACCATTGAGAAAACAAAAAAATAATGTTCAAGCGTTTGAGCCAAAACACATGAGCAGAATTCGACGTGTTTGGAGGAGTGTGGTGTTGACGACGAACATTAACAGTACCATTATATGGACCGCGGAGATTTGATGATTTTCTGAGTGGGTTTAGATGTAGAGAATATATAGCAGGTGGACAGACTTTTTTTTTTTTTTTCCACACAAAGTTGTACTTTTCAAGCACAAAAGCTTCTTGTGATCCAGCGGGGGTGGGGGATGGTCTGTTGCACGCGCGGATCACCATAAATAGTAACTGGGAAGTGTTACACATATATATCCATCCATTCATTTTCTTCACCGCACGATAGTCGAAGGTGTGCTGGAGCCTATACCAGCTGTCAACGGGGAGGAGGCAGGTTACAGACACGGGGAGAACATGCAAACTCCACATACAGCGGTCCGGGATTGAACAGCTGTGCCACCCTCATAACCTATGTTGTTGCTTTACCATACCAGCACGAGCGGCTAATAACCAGTAATGATTCAATGCGTGCAAATTTCCCCGCTGATAAATGAGCCTCAACTGTGACAGCCACAGCTATATCCTGTCAGGTTGAACCCGCGGGAGGGTAAAGAAAGACAAATTTGGGCGTGTTTTCTCAGTTTTGGTGCAGAACAAGTTGGAATCTTGGCTTAGCTAGAACGAATGGTCTGTAATCAAGCATATTTCTTTCGGTTTGGCTCTGAAAGCTGGCACAGATCCAGATTTTGGTTGAATTTCAAATATCTTCTTTATTTTCAATTTTTTTTTTCCAATTTATATCCAAAATATATGTAATTATATTACTTCACATTGGAGGGTTGATTGTACATATGAATTTTGGGGAGAGCCTTCCTTTAAGTTTTGAATTTGATTTGTGATTCCGTGTAGTCCAACATGAAATATGACTTCTCCTGGACCTTTTTGCCATTTTAAACCCTTCCACCCAAAGGAGAAGTACGGCACACAGCACTCGGAGGCGTGTCGTCAGATGTCTACGCTGGAGGGTGAGCTGGCTGAAGCGACGTTTATTCGAGACCACCTACACAAGTACATCAGGGAGCTGGAACAGGCAAATGATGACCTGGAGAGAGCCAAGAGGTGAGAAAGCAAGCTTAAATCTTTTAGAAGGTATTAACGTGGATTGGGGGCTGTTTTTTTTTTTTTTTGGCTTTTTTTTTTTTTTTTTTTTTTTAAATAAATGTTTTGTGTGAAAAACTGTTCATAGAATTTGGGGGTTTGAAGTTGAGCTGGTAGAATTTACTGGACTCTAAAGTTCAGAGCTCCTTTCAAGAAACTTTTTCACAGTGAAACATTTCAAGAGCCACGTTTCAACGCACCTACTTGAAATGTAGATTTTTCCGCACCCACACTTTAGCCAATAAAAGGTCTTGGCACCCACAGTTTTAGTCACACCCATGGGAAATCTTGATGCTTTTTCTGGTGAAAGCTTTCTGAACCCATTAGTTTTCTCAGTCATAGGTTTAACATGCAATTTTTGTTGCACCAGTGTTAAATGTTGATATTTTGACAGCTGCACTTTTTCCGGTGAAAAGTATGAAGACCCACGGGCTTTGTTGCACCCAAAATCATCATCCGCACTTTTCTCAAAATTGTTTATTCCTCCATTTAATTCTTTCCCTGTAATGACTTTCTTTTGGCTTCTGATTGGCTGAAAAAGGCCACTGCAGTACAGGGAGTAGTCGGGTTACACATGAGTTCCGTTCCTATACTGGTAATGTAACTCGAATTTCACCATTAAAGTCAAAATACTAAAAAATCATATACATTGAAATAAGTAAGTAAGTAGCCTCTCCATCTCAAGTATCATAGAACATTGTTTTATGATCAGTGTATCAGACATAGGAACGGAACCCTTCACATGCGCTAAAATACAAGATTTGTCTTTCATAGACCGTGGTGGTCAACCGACTGAAGCCTAGCACTTTAGCGATGTTCGTTTTTGTCTCTCTTTACTCTGCCCCTTTTATGATCTTGAGCTTCGTTTCAATGGTAATTGATTTTTTTTTTTTTTTTTTTTGGGGTGCAGAAGCATTGCTAAAAGACACAGCTTTCTTCTTTGGGGCCATAATGTTTAAAGAGGAGAGCGAAGATACACCCGGCGCACGATCACTATGCACATTAGCCAAACAAAATGGCAGACGGGTCGGGTGTTGTAAAGTCTAAACGTTTTAGGTCAGGACAGTTTTAGCCCAAGGACTCCCTGTAGAAGCTCCATGTAATTGACTAATGGGAAAGTACCACTGTCAATGTCATACCTCAGTGTTGAGAATTTAGTGTTTTCAGTTTTGTTGCTGTGTTTCAGGGCCACTATCATGTCTCTAGAAGACTTTGAGCTGCGCATGAATCAGGCCATCGAGAGGAACGCATTCCTGGAGAGCGAGCTGGACGACAAGGAGAACCTTCTGGAGTCTGTGCAGAGGTTAAAGGATGAAGCCAGAGGTCAGCTGACTCATTCATTGATTTGGTTTTGTCCACTGTCAATGTGAGGAGTTGTTCACTAAATAGTCAATGACTTCAACCTTTTAAAAGTAATTTAAACCCTTCTTAAAAATGATGAACATGATTTTTAAAGTTTAAGATTGTTTCAACCTTAAAACAATTTAAACATAAGATTAAAATAATCAAACATGATTTGAATGTAAATTTGTTGATTGCATTTAAACCATAAACTGTTAACTTTTAATTATTTTTTTTTTTTAGAATAGTCAATTTTTCATGACTGAATTAAAATTAGACCAAATGAAAATGTTTCTCTACAAAAAATACATATTTACTGAGAATATACAATTTTAAGTAAAAATGCATCTTTTTTCTACAAAAAAACTTGTCATATTGAATACAAATGAGGGGGGGGGAAAAAATCACGCTGAATTAAAAAAAAAAAAAAGTCCTGTAGAACAAAAGGTGCAATATTAAGGAGCGAATAAAGGCTTTTTCTTTAAATATGGCAGGTTTTTTCTTTTTTTTTTAGAATAAGGCGTGGTTCAAGAATTGTCAATTTCTTTTCAAGAAGGTAAAAAAATCCTCCTTTTTTTGTTTTTTTTATTCTATATGTCACAAGATTGTAATTTTTTTTTTGTGTGCAAAAATCACCTATTTTGGGAGGGAAAATGGTGTCATGTTATAACAAATAATAATGCTTTGAATAATTTTCTGACGACTGATTGTTTTGCAGACCTACGCCAGGAGCTGGCCGTGCAGCAGAAGCAGCAGACGCACATGACCAACACATCCACAGAGCCTTCCTCATTGTTGTCTTCATCGTCATCATCTTCGGCCCCCATGTCAGCCCCCTTCCCCTCGCCGCCCCTCACACCCCCAGACAAAAAGGCTGAAGACAAAATGTCCGCTGACGCTCATATCAGAGCGCCCAAAACACCGTCCCTCAACACGGGTCAGTCAAAAACATCGCTAAGCCCTTGATGCATGTCAATTAAAAAACATGTTAACTATGAGTTAAACTTAAATGAAACGGGCTTTGAATTGATTTTAATTTATGTTTGAAGGGGAAATATTTTAACTTTAATAAATGTTAAACAAATCAAATTATTGAAACCGCGGTCAAATTTTTCCACACGATTAAATGGTTAAAAATTATTCAACCCATGTTTAACATTTTAACCTTAAACATGTCTTAAACCCAGTTAAATGACTGTGACTTAAACCTATTGAAATTGAATATAAAAAGAATTCAAATGATATTTATATATAGTTAAATTTCCAATTTTAACTATTTGAGCCTTGACCAACTTCAAAATGATTTCAAGCATAATGAAAAATTTATTGGAACCTTAATAATGATTTAAGGTTGAAATGTTGATTAGACATTTCAACTGTCATTAAATGTTTTACATTATTTGAACTCTAATGAAATGTTAATTAGAAACTTTAACTAAACATTGATTTCAAATTTAATTAAATTGTGATTCTAAAGGTTTTGAATTTGGTGTGTAATTTGTTTTTGACAACAGGTGACAGTGGCGTGTCGGTGAGTCCGCTGACGACGCCCGCCAGGATTTCTGCACTCAACATTGTCGGCGAGCTGCTCAGGAAAGTCGGGGTGAGAAGTTTACCCTATTGCTTGATTGTAGTTAGCATTGTTGTCTCGCAGTCAAAAGGTTCAAGGTTTGACTCTGGGATCTAAAACAAATGTTAAACCCGGCCTCCTTGGCCAAGATCATTGTAGGAACTTACAGGATTGCTTATGATAAACAGGAACTTAACAAATCCTTTCCAACATGACATAGGAAGTGTTATGTTCTCATAGAATCTAGAATCTAAACTGGCCTTGTGCCGTGAGTACGTCCACGAGCAGCCGGCAGCCCACAGGCTCCCGGCCGAGAACCTCTCCGACTCGGTACCTGCCAACGGAGTCTACCACAAAGGGTAAGGCGGCCGATCTCGTCGCTGGGATGATTGCGTTCTCATCAGTTGTGATTGGCTTGTGCAGGCTAGTCAAGAGGTTGGACTTCGGAACGGGAGCCAAACTACTGCTGTGAGAATGGGAGATGGGATTTCAAACCTCTGGGCCTTTTCCTGCTGTGGCCACCAATGTGAGAAAGAATAGATCTCCCCTCGGCACTTGCACTTAACTCGCTGACTTTTTTTTTTTTTTTGGTCCAACACTGGGTTTTTTTTCTGTTGTGACAGACTATAGGAAAAGTGACATTTTTGTTGGTCACGTCAAAAATGGTTTTGTGTGAAGATGAGCATTGCAGCCACACTTAGGGGAAAAAAATGGAGATTTAAGTCATGTTTTTTTTCCCAGATCCTCCTATCCACCCTCTCTTATTGTGGAGGAAATAAGATTGAAAGGTATTTAGGGAAAATAAAAAATGACATTTCAGGAATAAATGGTGTCTCTATCTAGAATGAACTTGCCAAAATAAAATACATGAATGAAGCCGTTACAATAGCCAGATCCCATCCCTCCAACAATAAATTGCACCTTTTCTCTGAAGAATCTCAATCCACACATTTACAAGGATAAAGACAGACTTTTGTCTTAATTAACTTTCAGGACATTACAAAGAATAGCAATGATGTTATTTTATAACGAAGACAGTGTCTTGGGTAGAAGTAAAAAAAAAAAAAAAAAAAAAAAATTAAAATGAATATTTAGAAATAGCACTTTTATTTTTTCAGACAATTATATGGTTTTCAGGGGGAAAAGTAGTGATATAAGTACTTTTTAAAGACAATTTTATGCTCATATTTTTCAAATATGGGCACAAAAATGTTTTTTTTGCCAGAATGATGCCATTTTCTTTCTTAGAGAAATTATTTTTCCATACATTTTTTTTTTCTTTTCATAAAAATGCATTGTTACAATAATAAAAGCAGTTTTTTCAAAAATATGTTAGAAAAAGCTGTATCACAGGATGCAGTTATTTCTTTAAAGAACTTACTGTTTTTACACCCCCCCCAAAAGTCATATGACTAGATTTTTTTTTTTTTTTTGACCCCAAGAAATTGTGCTAATTTACAACAGATTTTTTTTTTCCCCCTTAAGATTTTTCTGATTTCTTCAGGACCAAAAGTGAAGTTATCCTGTATTTTCTTTTCAGTGTGGTCCTAATGCTCTATGATTTTCAACTTTAAAACTAGAAAAAAAGCACTTTTTTCAGTCCTGTTGCCTCCAACACTGTGTGGCCATTTTGTGGTACTGCGCTTAGAATTGCCGTCCTTCATAGTATCACTAAATCATGTTTTTTCGGAAACATCATGAAGTTGTTCATGTTATTGTAGGAAATGTTGACGCTCTTTGAGCCTGTTTTAAATTTATAGGTTTGCTTTACCAACTCTGCACTCTTTATACTTTCAATAAATTTGTTTTTCTACTCGTTTTTCTAATTTGCCTGCTTGTCTGTTTTTTGAAGCCCTTTCACAAAATAAAACACAAACGCAGATACAAGTTGAGAAGGGTTCAAAAGCATTTTAAAGGTTTTATTCAAAACATTACAATAATTCTCATGCGTTTGGCAAGTGCATAACACAAATAACTCACAACAAAGTGTAAATATAGTCAACTAATTTTTTTTATAGCTGATTTAGGGCAATTTTGATATCTCTGTAATATCACATTGGTTTTGTTCAATCAGGTCAACTTTGAGCTTTGGCCAAATTTTTGTTTACAGGTGTTTTAGCTTTAGAGAATCAAACTAATTCATGTTCTGGATTTTGAAAAAAGTTCAGGGACTAAATTTTGTTTACTATTCAGTTTTGAGTAAGTAAATTTTGAAACATTTGGTTGATAAACTATTAGCAACTTGGCTGAATAAAAGTGTAGGGGGTCTCAGCTTTAGAGAATCAAACTAATTCATGTTCTGGATTTTGAAAAAAGTTCAGGGACTAAATTTTGTTTACTATTCAGTTTGGAGTAAGTAAATTTTGAAACATTTGGTTGATAAACTATTAGCAACTTGGCTGAATAAAAGTGTAGGGGGTCTCATCTTCTGATTCAGCAATGCAAAATTGTCCTAAATCAGTTGAAAAAACAGGCAAATTACAAATAAAATAAATTTGTAACTAAGTGTAATAATCCAATAAATACTTTCAAATGTGTTCATAAGCACACGTGAGCAAGAATTAAGTGTTTTGGGGCAAAGGTTATATATTTTGAAGAATTACAACTGTTTGTCATTTCACAAATACTAGAATTTTCTGGTAAAATCCAACTTTTTATCAGTCATTTTGCACAAATTTTGCAATTTTGTGGTGTATTAACATACTGAGTCACTTTTTGTAGAAAAATCTGATATGTGTAGCTATATAGTACAGAATATTTTTAGGTTTAAAATTTGTAGGTCAAAATGCAATTTTTTCAATGGTCAACTGTGAGAGTTTGTGACCAAGCATTTTTATGACAATGCATAGTGTCTCATTTTTCTGTGGAAATATTGCAATGTAGCTGCCAACTATAACAATATTTTGGCAATTTTTCTGTGACTATGTAGTGTTTTTCAGATAAGGGCATTTGTGTGGCGAAGTAGACTATTAACATTTTGGGGGACATAGTACATTTTGTTGGTCAACTATTTAACTTTTGCAACCAAATATTCCAATTTTGTAGGTAAATATAACTTTTTTGTGACAGGTAAGTATGATTTCTTGTGTTGCTCGACATGTTGCACTATTTTCCCCTTTATTGTGAATGTTGCACAGGATGTTTAAGTGCATGCTGAAGCAACAGGTGGCGCTATAACTTGTTTACTCATCGCGGAGCTCCTCGAAAACCTCGGGCAGGGGGCTTTGTGCAGCGGGAGACGGCGATTGAGCTTTCTCCTCCTCCTCCTCGTCTTCCTCGGGGATCCCCACCGAATTCTCCACGATGGTGCTCCTGATTCGGCCAGCGCTTCCTCCCGTCAGCCCTCCGAAGCTCCTCATGGAACCTCCAGCAGGACTGAGGATTCCGCCGGCATGGCTGCCGGTGGTACTACGAGGGCTGGAGCTGCCGAAACTTGTCTCGCCGCCGCGCCTGTGGCAGGCAAACATGGCAAAGGAGGAAGAGGGTTTAGATCAGGGGTGCCAAACTCAGTTTTGTTGCGGGCTACACTGTAGTTATGGTTTCCCTCAAAAGGCTGTTATGTTTTCATCACCATTATTTTTACACATGAAATTTATGAACAAGCTTTGAAGTCAGAAATCATAGGTAATGGGGTTTTTCAACTGTTGTTCATGTTTGGTAAAACATAAATGCTTTCAATATCTCAATATTTTCTTTTATGATTTTGAACAATTTGAAATTTGAACAGTAATCATGGAATTTGACACTCATGATTTGGATTTGCGGCCACATAAAATCATGCCCTTAGGCCTTGTGTTTGACACTGGTTGTTCAGGTGAAGGAGAGTGATAAGCTGTAAGTTTGAACGCTGACACCCGGAGGACGTTCCTAGTGTCATTTAAACATTTTACTTTTCTAGAAAATACTGTGACTTCATAGCTTGTAAATGTATATCTTAAAATACTCAACAAAAAAATCTAAACGTATGTATAGTGTATTTAACTTTTTTTTTTCTTTCTAGAAATCTACAGTTTTTCTAGAAATTATAGATTTCCTATACTTCTCCCCCAAAATATACACCTAAAAATTTAATTTTAAAAAATTGAGCCTTCCCTTTTCATTTTTTTTTAAATGTATGAGATTTAGAGAATACTTTTATATAAAAATAGAGTAGATATACAACTATTATTTTTCTAAAGTCTATCCATCCATTTTGTTAGCCGCCTATCTTCACTAGGGCTGTCGTTGTGCTATTGCCTATCCCAGCTATCTTTGTGCCAGAAGCTGGGTGCACTCTGAACTGGCTGCCAGCCAATTGCAGGGCACATAGAAACAAACAGCCACTCACAGCGCCATTCACATCTATGGGGAATTTAGTGTCTTCAATTAACCTAGCTCACATGTTTTTGGGATGTGGGAAGAAACCAGAGTACCTGGAGAAAACCCACACAGACACAGCGAGACCATGCATGCTCCACACAGACGGGGCAGGATTGGAACTCCAGTCCTTAGAACTGTGAGGCCAACGCTCTACTAACCAGTTGTTGCACTGTGCCACCCCTACCAAATGTGCTTTTTTGGGAAAATCCAACCTTTCTACACTTTTTTGAAGATAAATTATGAAATATACCTCATTGTCCCGTACTATTACTTTTGGTCCGATTACTTTTTTTTCCTAAAAAAATACATGACTTATTAATACTTCGTTTTTTTCAGTGTGTCGCTTACTCCCCCCCTTTGTTACCTGAGTTTGCTCTTGAGTGCGGCAACCTCCCTGCCGAGGGCGTCATTGGCCTCTGCCGCCTCGTCCAGCTCCCTCTGCAACTTCCTGCGGGCAGCGGCCATCCGCTGAGCTTCCTCCTCTGCCTCCTCCAGTTGATGCTTCAGCTGCTTCACCCGTATGCTACTCTTTTCGGCCTGTGAGGACAAGAAACAACGACATCATCCTAATCATTTCATGAATGCCACAGATGTTGTTTTCAGAGCCTGCGAATGTCACCTGATCTTTGTACTGCTGGGCTTGTTTCCTCTCGTCCTCCATCTGGATGCTTAAGTCCTTCAATTTCTTCTCCTTCTGACGCAGGTTCTTGGCCGCGGCCTGACGTTCTCTACAGTCATCATCATCATACCATGTTCATGACTATTACTGCGACTGGGATAGCTATCACTTCAGAAGTGGAACAAATAGTATTTTGAAGTAATTGTAATGGCCGTGCATCACATCTTATTCTATCGGATTGTAATGGAAGTGAATGAGTCATACTCTATCAGGAGTGAATCATATTGTATCACATTGTGATACTGATGGAATCATCATAGGAATGAATCATACTATCCCATATTGTTATGGGAGTTCATTGAATCAGGAATCAACTTTATTGTGTCATGCCAAAGAGCGAATTAATCTTCAGTGAACTTATAATCGGAGGAAATAATACTGTCTTCTTTCTTCCTTCCCTTTCAGCTTGTCCCATTAGAGGTCGCTACAGTGGGACATCTTTTTCCATGTGCACCCATCTCCTGCATCCTCCTTTCTAACATCAACTCCACTCATGTCTTCCCTCACAACATCCATCAACTTTCTCTCTGGTCTTCCTCTCGCTCTTTTGCCTGGCAACTCCATCCTCAGCATCCTTCTACTAATATATTCACTCTCTCGCCTCTGTCCAAACCATTGAAGTTTCCAAAACATCCAACTGTGGCTGTCCCTCTAATGAGATTATTTCTAATCATTTGTCCAACCTGCTCACTCCTCGCGAGAACCTCAACATCTTCATTTCTGCCAACTCCAGTTCTGCTTCCTGTTGTCTCTTCAGTGCCACCATCTTGATCAGCAGCCGCCATTTGTTGTTGTTGCTTGGAGGCTGCTTTGCCATTGGGATTATCCTCACGGACGTCTGTCTGAGTGGCCCCGTAAAGACCCTGGTGCTTGGCGTCCTACCTGACCCCCGCTTTGGGTGGCCTTGATGGCCACCGGACTGACCGGGGTCAGGGTCTGTGCTCTCCTCTGGGCTCCCATCCGCCCATCCTGGCTTGGTATTTTGTTTTTTGTCATTTCTGGGATCCACGCCTTTGGAGGAGGTACTGTCAGCGGCGTGGTCATGCCACTGCCTTGTGCACACCTGCTCCTGGCAGCAACTCCTCACCTGCGCTTCATTGATGATTATTATGTCATGTGTGTCGTGTCCAGTTTGTTGTGTGTGTGAGTGAGATATCTCGTTACCACTTCCCAGCAATCTCACGTCTCATAGCCATAGGCTTGTATTCCATGTTCCATGTTTTTGCCTTGGCGTTATCTGACCCTCGTTTCACATTCTTTGAACCTTGCATTTCCATCCATTCATCCATTTTCATTGCTGCTTATCCTCACAAGGGTCGCAGGGAGTGCTGGAGCCTATCCCAGCTGTCAAAGGGCAGGAGGCAGGGTACATCCTGAACTGGTTGCCAGCCAATCGCAGGGCACATCTAGACAAACAACCACACTCACAATCACTCCTAGGGGCAATTTTGAGTGTCCAATTAATGTTGCATGTTTTTGGGATGTGGGAGGAAACCGGTGTGCCCGGAGAAAACCCACGCAAGCACGGGGAGAACATGCATACTCCACACAGGTGGGATTGAACCCTGGGACCTCGGAACTGTGAGGAAAACGGTTTACCAGCTGCGCCACCGTGCCGCCCCTGGCCTTTTGCCATGCATTTTTTGTGCTTTTGCCTTTTTGGACTGCGACCTGTGTACCGACCTCTGCCTGAATTAAACTACTCTTATAAATATACGTCCTTGCCTTGAAGTCCTGCATTTAGGTCCTACCCCGTGTCGTCTGCTCATGACAGTAAATACGCAAGAGCATGCACGCATCAGCGGCTTGTCTTCTTTTTACCTGTTCTCCACCTCCACCTGCTCCTCCATCTCCCTCAGTTTGTTCTCCAGGGCACCCACAGAGGATTTGAGCTTGGATCGGCCCTGGCCTTCCATCTCCTGAACATGGGCCTTCAACTCTCGGTTCTGCTTGTCCAGCTGCTGCCTGGCGGCCTCCTTGGCCTGGGAAGATGCTCGTTCTGTTGTCAGCTCGGCGCTAAGCTGCTCCACCTGCACCCAAAAGGTACAACTAGGGTTACACTTATAACTACGGAGCTACTATAAAAATCAAACTGAAAACGAAACTTGAATTAATCAACAAAAAACGATTCACTACCTAGCTGTAGGTAAAACTACGTGCAACTTGAGCCTATGAAGGTACCTGCTGCTGGCTCTTTCTCAGACGCTCGTTGAGGTTCATCATCTTGGTTTGCTCTTCCTCCAGTTCTTCTTCCAGATGGCTGATCTTGGCATCCAGGCGGCGCTTTTCATCAGACAGCATGGTCCTGAAATGAGTGTTGTGTGGGATATTGTGGAGAAATTTCAGGGTGAGTCTAAAATGCACCAAAACCTTTACAGGTGAACATAATTTGTCTCAACTTTGAATGCACGTCCAGCCCTTAAAGAAAAAGAGAATGGATGGGAGGATGTGCTCACTTTCCAGATGAGTTACTGGCAAGCTCCTCAGCCAGCTCATCTCTTTCCGCCTCCTTCTGCTTTCGAGCTCGCTCAGCCGCCGCAAGCATCTAAATAACGCAAGAATTCAAGTTAAAATGCTTGCTTTGACTTAGAGTTGCTAAATTTGACAATTTTTTAATCATTGAAATATTAATTAATAATTTGTTTTTTTGTCAAACAAGAAGAGGTGTTCCTGCTGTATTTATCAGAAGCTATGATAGTTAAGATGTACTGCTTCATTCATTTCCCTTTGAAAGACAAACTTTATTGTCCCTTATCATAATTCCCGGTAAAATGAATCATATTTGAAATAAAATGAATCATGTTGTGATTGTAATTAATTGTATTGTAGTGCATCATAATTGCAATGAATTGTGTCATATTGTCGCTGGAATTAACTATTATATCATAATGGGAATTAATTGTTTTGTATTCCGTTGAAATTTAATCATAACTGGAATTAATTGTGTCATATGATGATTGGAAGGATCATATTGCAATTGGATCGTATTATAATTGGAATAAATGGAATCATATAAGGCAGCACGGTGACCGAGTGGTTAGAGCATCTGCCTCACAGTTCACAGGTCTAACCGGTTGCTCCACCAGTCCGCCGAATGAATTATGTCATAATTATAATGAATTATATGTCATTGTAATTGTCAGTGAATCACACTGGAAATGGAATGAATCATACTGTATCATAATTAGATTGAAATGTATCTCATTGTGACTGGAATTAATCATGTATCTGGAACTGGAACTAATTGAATCATATCATAATTGTAATGAATAGTAGAGTAACTGGAATTAATTGTAATAAATCATAATTGGGCAGACCGGATGAAAGGTGGCAGAAACCAACGAGCTCCTGACAACAAAGGAAAAGTAAGGCGATAATTGAAACCCAATTTATACCAAGACACTAAATAAATTGCATTACATTGTAAGGAGACTATTCTGGAAGGGGACTCACGTATTTTCCCCTCAAACATTCATTAATTTAGTTTTGGAAACATTTAAAACCAGATTCAAATCAATAAAATGACACTCTACAAGGCCTCAACAAGGATGGAATCAGAGGAGTAAATGACATGTAGTATCAAGGATATTTTTCTCAAGTGCATCTACAGAAATGCAAAAAAAAAATAGGATCCAAGACTGAGCCCTTGGAGACACCAGAAGAAATGTGAAACAGTGGCTAATCTGCGTTCAAAGTGTTTACATTGCATTCTATTGGACATGTAATATGATACCATGGAAAGACCTGTACCATAACTGGAATCAATGGTATTATAACTGGAATGACTGATATTTTTAATTTAGTGCGGGCAGCATGGGATCAATTCCCCCTCAGTGATGGTAGTCTATATGTGCCCTGAGACTGACTGGGAACCAATTCAGGATATAGTCCGCCTTTCACCTGAAGTTAGCTGGGATAGGATCCGATGCTCCCTTGACCCTTGTGAGGATATGATATAACTAATATCGCATAGTATTTGGAACAAATCCTATTGTATCATCATGGGACTGAATCAAATCATGTTGTAACAAATAGTATGGAATAATATCATTATTGTGATGAATCCTGTTGTGTCCCGTGATAATTGTAACAAATTGGACAGGACAGCGTTATAGAGGAGATGACCAGCAGCGATGTGTCTGCATGACAAACGATGAGCAAAATATGGCATCGGCATCATGGATGGACAACATCATATCGGTTGTACCTCATTTAGCTGCAACAAGTCAGCCTCCATGACTTTGGATTTGCGCTCGGCCTCCCTGGCTGAGGTGAGGACCTCCTTTTGGGCAGCACGAGAGTCCTCCAGCTCCCGTTGGAGATCCTTCACCTGACCCTGAGGGTGGTCAAGACAGATACGATCAGTCGCGGTGGAAACAAGCGGAGGAACTTGATGGGAATGTTGGGTGTACTGGCCTGGATCTTGCGCAGCTGCTTTACCGCCTCATCGCGCCCCCTGTTGGTGGCCTCCAGCTGTTCCTCCATGTCCTTGAGTTCGCCTTCCAGCTTCTTCTTGCTGGCCGATGCCTGAGCACGCTGTTTCTTCTCCTCCTCTAGCTCAGACTCCATCTCACGCACCTGACCAAGGAGTGGAATATATAACCTTAGCTTCTGCTTACGTTAAGGTGGGCAGCATGGACGTGAAAACAAATATATGATTTTTTTTCCCCCACAAAAATATCATTCAGTTTTAATTAATTAATATTAGATTTTATTATATTGTTTTTTTATTTTTTTTTTAACACAAATATCCAGACAAGTAAACTCGAATGAATGGGCCCACCTGTTTAAGGAGCTGCTTCCTCTTCTCCTCTCCAGTCTCCTCGCGGGCCTGCAGGTCCCGATCATGCTGGGTTTTGAGGGCCTGGGCATTGACCTCCAGACGTAGCTTGGCATCCTCGGCCACTTGCAGCTCATCCTCCAGCTCCTCCATGTGGGCCTTCATCTCCTCCACCACGGCCTCAAGGCCACGCTTGGCTTTTTCCAGGTCATGCACCTGAAGGCAGAGAATTTCAGCGTTACTAAAACACTGTGTAGCTCTAGAAGACGGGAACCTTGTGGTGACTTACGCTCCGTCCCACATCATCCTTAGAACTAATAAGGTCCTCCATCTCTGCTCGGAGGCTTTTGTTGGACTTCTCCGCCTCCTCCAGAGCCTCCCGGCTTTCCTCCAGACCTCTGGACAGAGCCAAGACTTTGGTCTCCTTCTCCCTTGTTTCTGCCTCGGCTCGATCTCGCTCCTTAGCAAACTTGCAGGATATCGCTCGTTCCTCGGCCAGCATCTGAAAAGAATCACCAAGAGAGATCTTCAGTCAAATAATACAGGAAGGAACTTGGGTATGCAAGAGGGCAGAGGTAAGAGCGTGCTAGGTTATGGAGAGATGGGTGAAGGTGAGGAGAAAGATCTTGTATAGAAATTCTGTTTGACTGTTATCCAACAAAGGTTCTTGAGTAGTGGGGTGATGTGTTCCTAGGAGAGGCTCTTGTTTATGACACAGGCAGTGAAGTTCTGAATCAATGGGCCCAGATCTCACCGTCTTTAATGGATACCCAGGAAACCCTGCTGAAAAAAAAATCTAATTTTAGCAGTTTATACCAGTCTTCTTGTCCTTTGGTCACAACCCACACTTAGACTAGGGAGTGGTGGGATTGATCAACTTTTGAGTTGCCCAAAGTGAGAGCAAGAAGATACAGCTTGAACCTTGAGAAAGAGTGGCTAAAAGTACAGATAAAAGCAAGTGTATCAAGGATGATGGTCAGGAGTACATTGTCAAGTACTGGATGAACATTGTCAAGGGTCAAGAATCAGTTGGTCTTAGTGATTTTTAGCAAAGCTATGGCAAATTCAAAAGGTTCCACTTGATCTCCAAACCCACGTTGTCCAAGCCCACCTGATCAAACTTTTTCTGCTTCTTCTCCAAGTTTGAAACGAGTTGCCTCTGTCCCTCCAGCTCCATGAGGACGTCTTCCAGCTCCTGCTGCACTCGACTGCGGCTCTTGTCCAGCTTATCGTAGGCTGAGGCCTTCTCCTCATAGTCATTGCTGGCTGCTTCAAGGTCTCGGATAAGGCGCTTTTTACCTTCCTCCAGAAGCTCCACCGCACCCAGGGATTCGTCCAGCTTTTTCTTGCAGTCAGAGAGCTGACGGTAGACAGCAGACTTGGGACTAAGTTACATAATTGCATAATTGAAGTGATATTATTTTGCTAGCACGATTGCCACTTTGCACTTAGTATCTGTACATGGGGGAATGTTCTCTGCTGAGATGTTGAGCTTAAAGTTCCTAACCTGCATATTTAGGCTTGACACCTGCCTCTCCAAGACACGCTTGGCCTCGCTCTCCTCCTCTAGCTGCTCTGTCAAACAGATCCGGTCTTCCTCCATCTGTCGCAGACGTCCAGACATGTTCAGCTTCTGACGCGTCTCTTCAGACAGAAGCTCCTGTGGGGATCACAACAATCAACCATATTATATTGAAAGACAACCACAAACCGAGGAGCCTGTTAGTTTATGTGGGAGCTTTGTAGCTTTGAATGAAATCAACTAAAGCAATTTATTTTACACTGCCCCACATGTGACACGAGTGTTGTTTACCTGAGTGTCTTGGAGTTGTGAAGTCAGCCCGGAAACGTCCTTTGTCAGCTTGATGTTCTTTCCCTCTGCTTCGTTAAGAAGACTGCTCAAGTTGTCCAGCTCAACCTTCAAGACCCCAACACACAAGATGAAACTAAATGTATTTGAGGGCTTTAGTTTAATTTTGTTCACAATGTCCCAACTTAACCCTCTGTTGACCCATGTTGCATTTTTGCACATGGTACATTAGGGCCCCTCTTCCAGTTTACTGACTTGGCATTTGCCATTATTGACCAGTGTTGTACATTTTCAGAGAACCTGGAACCCTGCTTGGTTAACAGTGGGTTAACTGTAACAGGGGTTTATATGAATTTATACCAATGCTAAAGATTTTATGGGCAGGAGCATTATGATTTGGTCTCTAATTCACAGGAATACCGAGGGTTGACTGTATTTGGTGCCCATTTGGACGTACGGTCATCTTGGAGACTTTGTCCCCTAGTTCGTTCCTCTGCCTCTCACTCTCGTTGAAGCGAGCGTTGATATCGTTGAGCTGAGCATCCACCTTCTTCTTCTTGTGCTCAACATCCTGCTTAGCGGCAGCCAAGGAGTGCAAGTCAGCAGTCAGGTCTGAAGACTCTTTCTCCAGCGCCTGCTTGGCTTTCTCCAGACCTGCCCGGACCTGAAGGCAAGCCATTTCCCACCATTTATGAAGTGTACAAATGTCTTTATTTACCTGAACTATGGCGATCGGCATTTACTCTCTTGGCCTGTTCCAGCTGGTCTGAGAATTCCTCCACAACCTGGCCATGCTTCTGCCTCAGTTCTTGGATTTGGGCCTCATGACTGCGGCCCTCCTCCTCCATAGCTTTCTTTAACATTGCCACCTCCTGCTCGCGCTTTGCCCTGGTAAACACAAATAGCAGCAAGACAACTGAGCCAGCTCATGCCAGTGTACACCACTCTCATGGTTAAAATTATTTAGCCTACTTTATACTCAAGGATGCCCAAAAAAATGATTAAAAATAAATGACACTAGAGTAAAATCTGGGATAAAAAGGGGCTTATCAAAGAATACTGTAGATCCTAACCTAATCCCTTGGTTACAAACTGGACAAACCGAGTGTCCAAATCGGATATACAGCTGACTAATTCATAGCATACCAGCTCTTGTACATGTCTTTCTCTTGGGTATAATTTGATTTTAGTTCTGAATACACCTTGGAGCATGAACTGGTAGATCAAATAATGTTGCCACCTCTTCTACAACATAGAGCACAGACTGACCGTAGTTCCTGCTGTGCTGCGGTGGTGTCCAGGCTATCCTCCAGTTCTGAGCGCAGGGCATTAAGTTCCTCCCCAAGGTCCCGCCTTGCCGCTTCCACCTTGGCCCGGGCCCCCCTTTCAGCCTCCAGATCCTCCTGGACCTCAGACAGCAGGGTCTCCAGCTCCCGCACCTTCTTCACCGCCAGGCCCCGCTGATTGGTCTCCTCGTCCAAGCTGTGTAAGACCACATTTAAATTGGATATCCTGGTAAGATGAACTGGACTTCCTGCCTTCTTACCACAGGGATTCTCAATTTTTTTTAGTCATTGATGGTGTAGTGGTACACATGCCTGACTTGGGTGCGGGCAGCGCAGGATGAGTTTCCTGCTCAGTGATGGTGTTGATCTATGCGACTGACTGGTGACGAGCTCAAAGTATAGTCTTCCTTTTGCCCGAAGTTAGCTGGGATATGCTCCAGCACTCCCGCGACCCTTATGAGGATAAGCGGCTTGGAAAATCGATAGATGGATAGTTGAAATGTGAGAATGAATTGTGATAAATGCAAGGAAAATAAAGTAACATCTATAGAACAAGGATGTACTTTGTGTGGATGAATTAAGAATAATGTATTTCTTTAGATAAAGTTACAAAAGGTTTGATAGTTAAAAAATGAATGTAAAAAAATACAACTTTATTCTCGTCAAGTTGCATATAATGAATAGTGAAAATCAACGCGTAATGGGCACACCACCTAAATTGACTATGTCCATTTTCCAAGTTGCTTATCCTCACAAGGGTCATGGCAGAGCCAGTGCCTATCCCAGCTACCATTGGGGGAATGGAAGATGAGACCCTAAACTGGTCACCAGTCAGTTGCAGGGCTGATATTGACACCACCACTGAGCGGGAATTGATTCCACACAGCACGCACCAAAGTTAGGTGTGCGTACCGCTACACCATCAGTGCCCACCTAAAATGTGATAATTGCTTTCACTATAGATTTGGCGGACTTCCCATCTGTCTTTTATACCCCAGTTTGAAAAGCATGTGTTTTACCGAGCCTGTGTGGCCTGCAGCTCATCTTCCTTGGCGGCAAGCTGCGCTCGAAGCTCGGCTAGTTGTGCCTGGAGATCAGCCAGCTGCTCGTGGAGTTCGGCCAGCTCAGCCTCCAACTTCCTCTTGGCCTTCTCCATGTCCAGGCGACCCTTCTCCTCCTTCTTGTAACGCACTAGACACGAAAGAGGAAGGAGAAATTTGAACACAGCCGTTGGAGAAGAATATTCGGTTCAGGTGATTTACCCTCCAAGTCGGATATCATTGACTCATGCTTGGCCTTCAGCTTGGTTAGGTTCTTAGACTTTTCTTCCTCCTCAGCAAGGTTGGAGTTTAAATCCACCATCCTCTCCTCCAGCAGCTTTCGCTCCTGGAAAGATTCAGTTTTTTTTTAAAAAATGTACCTAACAATGATAAGACAAAATGCCTTATACCTTTTGTAGTTTATTATTCTGGTCCTCCATCAGGAGGACGTCCTCCTCCAGTTTCTTCACCTTTCCCTCCACAGCAACCTTCTCCAGCTGGAGTTTCTGACGGGCGTCTTCTTCTTCCACCAAGTGGGCCTCCATATTCTGCATTTAAAAAAAAAAAATTGAAAACCTAAAATTATTTTTTTAGAAGTTGCACACCACCCAATTCAAATCATCAATGCTAAACTTTTCATTATTCAGTTAATCAGTTTATTAGCACATATATTATTCTATGGTAAAATAAATATAAATTAAATATATAATTATGGGCGGCACAGTGGGTCAGCTGGTAAAGCGTTGGCCTCACACTTCTGAGGAACCGGGTTTGATCCCAGCCCCGCCTGTGTGGCGTTTGCATGTTTTCCCCGTGCCTGTGTGGGTTTTCTCCGGGCACTCCAATTTCCTCCCACATCCCAAAAACAAGCAACAATAATTGGACACTCTAAATACCCCCTATGTGTGATTGTGAGTGTGGCTGTTTGTCTCAATGTGCCCTGCGATTGGCTGGCAACGAGTTCAGGGTGTACTCTGCCTCCTGCCCGTTGAGAGCTAGGATAGGCTCCAACACTCCTGCGACCCTCGTGAGGATAAGCGGCTAAGAAAATGGATGGATGGATATATAATCATTGTGATTGGCATAATGGCGTAGTTATAAATATTCCAACCATTTTATGAGCCGCTTGTCCTCACAAGGGTCGTAAGAGTGCTGGTGTCCATATAAAATAGAGTGCCATGAAAAAGTATCCACCCCCCTCTTGATTTCTGTTTTTGTGCATACCTATCACACATAAAAATTTCAAATCATCAAGCCACTTTTGATATCACTCAGAGACAACTCAAGGAAATACAAAATGCAGTTTTCAAACAACAATTCAATTTATTAAGGCAAAAAATAAAACCCAAAAAGTGCAAACCTTTCTGACCCTCTGTGAAATAGTAATTGTCACCACTTACTAAATCACAAAGTCACTGTGACTGACCACACATTTGGGAAAGGTGAGTCTGGAAAAGGTTACACAGCCATCTCCAAGGCTTTGGGGCTCCAGCAAACCACCGTCAGAGCCATTACCCACAAATGGAGAAAACTGTGAACAGTGGATAACCTTCCCAAGAGTAGACAACCAACTAAAATTACTCCAAGTGTGCGACAACGACTCATCCAGGAGGTCACAAAAGAACTTTGAGCATCATCTAAAGACCTGCACGACTCGTCGGCCTCAGTTAAGGTCAGAGTTCATGACTCTACCACAAGAAAGACACTGACCAAAAATGCCATCCATGGGAGAGTTCCCAGGTGAAAACCTTTGCTGTCAGCAAAGAATACAAAGGCTCATCTCACATTTGCAACAAAAAATAAAACTTGATGATCCTCAAGAATTTTGGAGAAACATTCTGTGGACTAACGAGTCAAAAATTGAACTATTTGGAAGGTGTGCGGCCTGTTTCATCTGGCGTAAAAATGGCACAGCATTTGATTAAAAGAACATTATGGCAGTGTAATGTCTGGGGCTACTTTGCTAACTCAGGACCAGCACAACTTGCTGTGATTGATGGAACAATGAATTCTGCTGTGTACTAGAAAATCCTGAAGGAAAATGTCTGGCCATCAGTTTTCACCCTCAAACTCAAGTGCTTTTGGATCATGCAAAAGGCCAATGATCCCAAACACATGACCAAGTCCCCTCTGAATGGCTCAAAAAAAAAAAAAAAAAATCCAGTTTTGGAGTAGCCAAGTAAAAGTCTGTATTTAATCCAGTTGAGATGCTGTTGTGTGACTTTTAACGGGCAGTTCATGCTAGAAAACCCATCAATATAGTGGAGTTGAAACAATTCTGCAAAGAGGAGTGGGACAAAATTCCTGCAGAGTGATTTGAAAGAATTATCACATTGTTGCAAACGCTTGATATCAGTTACTGCTGCCAGGAGCGGCACAACCTGGTATTGGGTTTAGGGTGCAATTACTTTCTCACAGAGCGTCTGAAAGGTTGGGATTGTTTTTGCGCCTTAATATGTTGAATTGCCATTTAAAAATTGCTTTTTGTATTTCCTTGGGTTGTCTCTGGGTGGTAATAAAATTGGTTTGATGATTTTAAACGTTTGTGTGTGATAGATATGAAAAACTGAAATCAGGAAGGGGGTGAATCCTTTTTCACGACACTGGATGTACAGTACGGAATACTGATGTTGTGTATGTCACATAAAAACATGCATTTGTGTGTGTCTTTGTGCATATGTGATAAAGAACCTGCAGCTGCTGTTCCATGTCCTTCTTCTCCTGCTGAAGGGAAGTACTGCGCTCCTCCTCCTCCTCCAGCCGGGCCTCCATCTCGTGCAGGACCTCCTCCAGTTCCTGCTTCTTGGCCTCAAGTCGCACCCTCATCTCCTCGGCTTCAGCATACAGCTCTGTCTCGGCGTGAAGTTTAGTCTCAAGCTGGGCTCGTTCCTCCATTAGCTGCGCACAAAAAAAAAAAATACTTAAACATGCTCACATCAGACTTTTTTTTGGGAAGTTCTACGAAGCTTCATACCTGCGTGTGTTTCTGTGTGATCTCTTTGAGTTCGGCCTCCTTCTTGGCCGCCACTTCCTTCGCAGCCTTGAGTTCCTCATCCTTTTGTCCCATTTCCTCCTCTTGGCGGGTCACCTGCAGCAGCGGCTTCACCTGGAAGAGACCACCAAAAACTAAGGTTGATGGCAGGGTCCTTCTAAAATCAACAGACAACACCCTTGTGTATCCCAAACAGCTTTTTGTAATATCATTGATCGAACACTCAAAGTAAAAACCGTAGCAGTCTCAGATCAATGCAGGTTCAGGATAAAGTGTTGCAACAGTCCGCATAGTCATTTTTATTTTGCGGGGGAAATCAAGTAGTGCACTTTCTCTCAAATCCAAAATAAGTGTGTGTTTCTTTCGGCTTGTCCCTTTCGGGGTTGCCACAGCGTGTCATCTCAGATGAACGCATATATATGTTTGGCACAATTTTTACGCCGGATGCCCTTCCTGACGCAACCCTTCTCAGGGAGTGGAGGCCCCAGTGGGATACGAACCCACAACCTCTGGTTTACCAAACCAGTGCTCTAACCACTGAGCTACGGGGCCTCCAGTCAAATCCAAAATAAGTAACGTGCTCATATTAGCTGCTGAATAATACCATACAGTTTTTGGCTAAATAATTAAAATACCTAGATAAGCTAGCAATGCTAGTTACAGTTACAGTGTTGTGATGCTGTTCTTTGTTGACTGATCAAGAAGCTAAACTAAGCTAACAAAGCTATGTGCTCTTGGTTGCTTTTTTTTTTTTTTTTTGTCACGAGAATCACCATGCTAGCACACTGTTTGTCTGCTCCAAGGTAAGAAATCCATTTGTATTATATGTAACAATAATGCTGTGTTGTTTTTTAGCCAAAATGATAAAAGCATTATCAGACTAGCAAACTAACACAACAAGACTAGCTCGGTGCTCCTCATTGTAATGGTTATCTAGACTATTTATCTTGTATTGTACAGAACTCAAGAGATACACATAATCGTACCAATACTTTTTTTTTCTTAGCTCGCCAATGAAAATGCTAACTCTATGTTATTAAGGTGAAGCCTACAAACATAATGAGGTTGCTGATCACTTGCAGTGTTTGTACGAATCCTTTGCTTTTTACTTTTTATGGGTTGTAATTGTTATCTAGACTTAAAGCCTTCGGTCAGTGAGGTGTATGCCATGTTAGCTGAAAAATTTGATCTGCATCAAAATGATTTGCATCAAACCTTGGTGAAGAGCCTCCACCACTGCCAATTCTTGAGTTTGAGATAACAAGCACAGTTCCTTTGGATCACCTTCATGGCACTAAGCTGTTGCTGACGTTTGCTGAAAGCCCTGAGATCCAAAAACAGAGACTTTTCCTTCAGTACACCCACAAAACAGCTCTAGTATTAAGTAGTACTACTCAGAGTAATGGTACGTGTCATACTTGCGGGCCAGGAAGCCTCGGGCTTGCGCTTGGAAGGAAATAATGATCACGGTGAGCTTGAGGTCTCGCTCTTCCTCCAGCTGAGCCAACACTCCAGTCCTGAAGAACATCTTACTCTGGCCTATACGGTACAGGTTGGGATCAAGGTCCAAATGCTTCACCTAGACAACATCAATCAGCACCATAGAGGGGTACAAGAAACTTGGTTGACTGTAGCCTCTGATGCACCGATGATGCAGAAAGGTGATTTGTGGTTGTCAATGTGAATGTTCATCTCACCATCAAGCAGCATGCCTGCTTCCCGTCCATGAAGCCCTTCGGGATGGCATTAGCCGCCAAGATCTCGTACCTGGACATACGCAGGAAACTCACACATCAAGTAACAATACTTCGGAGATGACGCAAATAATGACAGAAACAATGGCAATAACAACCATAATAATATAGAGGAGCAAAGATAACAACTGCTAGAAAAGAAACAAGGATAAAAAAAATAAAACCAGGACAAGAAAAAGAACAACAAAATAAGAGCAAGAACAACCAACAACAAGAACAATTAAAAGAAAAACAACTAGAACAACAACAAAAAGAACAAGTAACAAAAAAGAATAGCGAGAACGAAAAAAGTAGCAGAACAATAAAAAAAAAGAAGTCTTTTGTACCTCTGCCTGAACTCCTGGAACACAATGCGGTTTGGAAATCCCTGCCTGCAGATCCTGATCCCCTCCAGCACACCGTTACACCTCAGCTGCTCCAGAACCAGGTTGGCGTCCATCTTACCAGCCTGTGGCAGCACGAGCACACCATCAGTACCTGGTGTACCAGTGTAAGGTGCAGGGGTGTACGTGTGTACATGTACCCTCTTCTCATGATTGGGGATAATGCACCGCACAAAGTTAGGCTGCGTGTTGTGCAGCGTAGTCATCAGTTTCCCCAGGGACTCTTTGTATAGCTGGCCCACTGTACGAAACATTCCCTTCTTGGATTTGGTGGAGGTGGGCATGGAACTCTCGGACATCTTGGCCATGGTCTCCAGGCCTACCACTCGATCAACTGATGAGGCAAAGAGAACACAGGGGACAGGGTCAGATGAGAGAGCCGAGCTCCAGAAGTCAAAGAGGAAGATTTGTGGAAGACAAACCATCTTTCCACAGATCCTGAATGAAGTTGCTGGAGGAGTTGCTGAGTAGGGCAGTCACATTGTCGTTCAGCGGGTCCATGTTCTTGGTCAGCCAGCTGGCCGCATTATAGTCCACCTGGGAGGCAAGAGACAAAACCATTTATGAACATATGAGTCGAAATCACATGGGTATTGTAAGATCATGTGTCAACAGATGTGTCAGTGAGAACCTTTGATGAGATTGCGAGAGTTGAACCCATTGGAAAAAGGTGCTAACTTGCTTTGACCAATCTCTTGTTGGTGTTTATTGTAAAAAGTCATTGTTTGCTTATTCCGACAGGTCAGATAATCCTCACCTTCCCAGCATAGTGTGCAATCGTGAACATCAGCTTGTCTTTGTGCTGTTTGGGTTTCGAGAATTTGACGTGATTGGCGTGTGTGTTCAACAGCTTGTCAACAAAGGAGATGTCCGTGGCTTTGGGGAACCAGCACTCTTCGTCTAGCAGGGCCAGGACACCCGGTGGGTTGTTCTGGAACAACAGTGTATGCTTTCAAGTACAGAACTTCACATTTATGCTTAGAAACATCATAAAACAACACGAAAAAGAGATGGTCCCGACCCCCCGCTCGATGAGCTCGATGCAGGGCTGCAGGTCCAACCCGAAGTCAATGAAGTTCCACTCTATGCCCTCGCGCTTGTACTCCTCCTGTTCCAAGATGAACATGGTGTGGTTGAAGAGCTGCTGCAGACGTTCGTTAGTGTAGTTGATGCACAGCTGCTCAAATGAGTTATCCTAGGACGCACCAATGAAACACGAACACCACAAAGAAAAAAAATAGGTTACAAGAAAGTGGACATCGAATTGTTTACAGTTACTTGAAACAAAGCATACAAAAATGGGCAAAAATGTCATACATCACTTTTTTTGTGGGGGGTGGGGGAGAAACAAATACTGGAATTATGATACAAATAAAAAAAATGTTGAAAACTGAAGCAATAAACTTTTTTTTTATAGAGAAAGTTGTATTTTTTTAAGAATACTGTGGTCTTTTTCTCCAGGAAAAAGCTAGACTTTTACATGGATAAAGTTGTTGTTTTTTAAGGGTTTTAATCTTTCAAGAATAAAATGGATTTCTTTTACAATTAAGAAAAATCTGAGTAATGTTATTTATTGAAGAAAAAAGTCAGAATCTTATGAAATTAAATTTGGCAGTTTAAAAAAATCGATGTAATAGAAGTCATAACATGAGATTTTTTTCAAGAACAAATATCTCAGATTTTCTGGGTAAAAAAATTTCACATTCAAAAAGTCACAATTTCTTGAAAATAAATTTCCCCCAAAAGGTTTAGATCGTAGGAAAGTCCATTTTCAGTGTAGGAGAATAACCTTGGGTAAGGAATCTCATGCTGATTCAGGAAGTCTTAAAACAAAGACACAAATTTATAAGGACATGTAGTTTTCCATAACAGTAATAAGGCACCTCAAAAATCTCAAATCCAGCGATGTCCAGTATCCCCAGGAAGGACGAAGACTGCCTCTTGCTCTTGTCCAGAGTCTTGTTGACTCTCGCCAGGATCCAGCGAAAGAGACGCTCATACATGGCTTTAGCCAATGCCTCCACAGCAAAGTCGGCCTTGTGGGAAACAGAAGAAGGTGACAGGTTGATTCTTCAAGTTCAGATGACAAAATACTTTGTCTAAGCATCTGTTCTTGCCAGACTCCCTACTTGCTGCTTGGTCTGAGCCTTCTGAACTACTTCCCGGCCGACTTTGATCCTGGGCGTCAAGAAGGCCCTGGTGAAGTCGGTCACGTTGATACCTTGCAGGTGGCAAACCTTCTGAGCAGCTGGTGGCAACACAGAAAGACAAGGAAGAGTTTAAAACGCAAGTGTCGTCAAACGGATGATTTTTGGTATATTATTAATGAAAAACCCACAGCCAATATGGTCCCATGTGTTTTTTCACCACAAAACGTGATTTTGACATATACAGCTTTTTGTAACTCCCGCCATGAAAATCCTCTCGATGGATTTGTTTTCGAGAAGAAGCAGGAAGTGACCTACAGGACAGAGGCGCCCCTTACTGGACTCGTTTGTTTCCATTAGTTTCACCTCCGGGAAGGTAGCTCGTTGTTCCTTCGTGTTAGCCAAAATTCCGGCTCATTGCATTGCTGGACATTGCTTGAACACTCGAGAGAATGGAATTACACTTCATAAGTTTGAAAGAGACCCTGTTTGTTGTGAAAAATGGATTGTATGGGTGCAGAGGACGAGAGCTTCGTGGGTTCCAAATAACAGGTAGATGTGGAAACAGCTCAAAAAAAAAATAGTTTAGGGTGGACCACGTAATCAGTCTCTCTCATAACGTAGCAAAAGATCCGCATATGAAATGTGTGGATGTGCGCGTCGCCCAGCCAACAATGTCTCGATAGTGTTCATCGAGTACTGTGGCAACGTTGAACATACCCCTAAAAGCAACATAGCCAGGCTCCACCTCCTCCTTATATGCCACCACAGACACCGAAACTCAGCCACACCGGCTGAGGCACCGCGTTCGGCGGTCACAGCTTCTGCGAAGGTTGCGCGTCGGGCTTTGCGACGGGGGCGGCTAAGAAGAACCCAGCCGAGAATGCGTTACTCAGTCGCATGCGCGCATAAAGCGCCCCGGCTCGACTGCGAGCACCCCTTTAAAGCAGCACCGCTCGGCTCTGTCATAAGCCACACCAGCCGGCTGCGATGAGGCTCAATGGCTCATCTCCGCCGCGGGAGTGGATCGGACGGGATGCGGTTTGGCCGTGATCGGATATCATCTGAATATGGCTCGAAACAATAGTGTAATATTGCCCTGAGTGTTCGAAACAATAGTGTAATATTGCCCCGGTAACTTTACTCAGTTGTGTGGTGTTGTCCTTTTTGAAAAGAGCTTCCGTGTCAGAAGAAGTGTTGGAAAAATGCGAATAACCTTGTTGTTCGGCTTCCATAGTTGCAGGCACTGCGCGTTTTCAATGACGGAAGTGACGATGACGTCAAGGACAGAGGACGCGACTAATATGGCGACTACTTGGATGTCGAGGGACACTCAATTGCCCAACTTTGGGCATGGATGACGCACGATCTACTCACATATATTTTTTCGTATAGACATTGAAGTGAATGCTGTTATATGTATTTTTCATTACAATATCTATTTTAGAATGTTTATAGGGATGACACCTGGGCTTTAAGTTTCCTTGATCATCTAAATGAGACTGTGATATGTGTTTGGGGTACCTGTGTTGTCCGGCATGGTGGCTTGCTCCGTGTTTCGTTCCTTCTCAAACTTGACGTTTCCCAGCTGGAGAACCGTGGAGACCACCTTCAACATCCCTGAAGAGGCAGGTCAAAAAGATATACTTAAAATGAAAATTCACAGAGAATTTTTAACACTATCGGGAGCTGAAAATCTGGGCCTGTGTTTTTGAGTCACCCTGACACAAATTTTAAAAAAGCTCAGTTGGCTTTAAGTTTAAACTTTAAACCATCAGCTGGGTTCTCTATCTTCTTCTGTGAACAACTATAACACCACAGCTGTTATCTGACATCAGCTGTTCCTTGAACCTCGGATAATGTTTAACACCATGCAGGAACATCAGGTAACAGAACCTGGGCCCTAATTTATCAAGTGTGCGTATGCCAAGAAGTGGGCACAAAGCGGGTATATGAACATTTCCACGCAAAGAATGGGATTTATTAAATTGAAATTATGCATGAGGACCTGCGTAAATTTACCCACAGCTCTGACCATGCATATATACATATTCTTGTGTTAGAACAGTAAAACTACAAATAGAATACACTAGAAGTGTCACTCAAGACATCCAAAAGCACATCCAGTGCCTGTTGTTACTGGGATTTGTGGCCACTGGGACATTTTAACAGAAGATAAGACATATATCGTATCGCACAATCAACTAAAAACGGAATCATGCTGACGTGCAACTCCATATTTCTCTGCCCTCAATTTAGATCCAGTTGCCACCAAGACATCACCTACAAGAGTCTGCTAATCTTCTTGGGGGCCTAGATTGCACCAACATTTCAGTTAAAGCACTATCGCACAACAAATCCAGACAAATGAACAGGTCAATCGCGGTACTAATAAACGGTGATTCAAATTACTTGGAGGAATGTACAATTCATTCATTTGTTCATTCATTCTGCAGAACAGTTGCATGGATGCCTGCAGACCTTCATGGTAACTTTGGTTGAGGATGCCTGGCTGCACGTATGACGTGTCCCCAATCATGTTTCCAATATGGCTATCCCTAATTGCGTGTCCTAAATCTCATCTGTGGGCCAAGAAACATTTTTTGGCAATAGGTTTGATTTCAAACATTTTTGATTCATATTTGTTTGGTTTAGTTTAGCTGGTAACACCGTATATTATTCCACAAATCAATAGTGAATACAGAATCTTGCATATAGGTCAAACAGACAGCCAAGCCAAGCAGGAACCTTCTCTAAGGGTATCTGAAGAACTTAACCTTCATATCCAAGTCTTTCAAGACTGTCTACCAATTGACCCCTCCGTGGATGTTGCGCAATCTGCATCACTGACCAATCAGAGGCCAGAGATCTGCATAATCTCGGACTCCAATCTCAGACAACGCTGGCTGGATGGTCCAGTATAGCTTCTGTTGGCGTTTTATCGCGTATTTGGGTTCTTTAACAATAGATATGGTTAAGAGGTGTAGTCACGGACTTTATAATAGTAACGACAGGTATCCTGAAAGGCTAGTTGGTGGAGTTCAATTCGTACCCTTTCCAAAACGTCAGCGCACGTGGCGTGATGTCACTTCAGGAGGCGTGGTTAAGTGCCCTGTAAGGAGGGGTCAATTTACTGAATGTAGTTTATCAAGCAGGACAGAACGGAGTGGCCCTGAATTGGGAAATAATTCTACTGAACTTACTACCATGTGGAACTGGAATCCAGACAAAATTAAGTTGTAAAATTAGTTGGAAGGTCAGGATTGTGGGCAGGGCATACCTATTCGCTCTTCCTCAGTGAAGCCCATGATCTCCATGGCCTCCAGGGTCTCCAGAAACAGCTCATCGTCTTCGATGCCTGAAACCTCCACATGTCCTGCTATCAGGAAACGATAGCTGCTGAAACTCTCCAGAAGAAGCTCCTCTGAAAGAGAACCAGAAACCAGTCAGATCAAGCTCCTTTCCTAAGATTACACTGGATGATTGGCAACCTTCGAAAGACTGAAAAAGACTCAGGTTGACTTAATTGTCTGCTCACCTTTCATTTTGTCCTTGGCTCCAGCCACCATGTAGTAGAAGATGTGGAAAGCTCGCTCTGTGTTGGCCTGACGAATACAGCGAGACTTTTCCAGAAGGTCTAATTAAATCAGGTCAAGAAGAAATTAAGTGACACATACACTCACATATAAACATATATATACAGTGAAGAAAATGAGTATTTGAACACCCTGCTATTTTGCCAGTTCTCATGCTTAGAAATCATGGAGGGGTTTGAAAGTTTCATCTTAGGTGCATGCCTACTGTGAGAGAGATAATCTAAAAAGAAAAATCCAGAAATCACAATGTATGATTTTTTTAACAATTTATTTGTGTGATAACACTGCAAATAAGTATTTCAACACCTGTCTATCAGATAGAATTCTGACCCTCAAAGACCCGTTAGTCCACCTTTAAGTCCACCTCCACTCCATGTATTATCCTGAATCAGATACACCTGTGTGAGGTCGTTAGCTGCATAAAGACATCTGTCCACCCCATACAATCAGTGAGACTCAAACTTGTAACCCTAACCCAAAGAGCTGTCCAAAGACACCACAGACAAAATTGTACAACTCCACATGGCTGGAAAGGGCTCCGGAGAAATTGCCAAGCAGCTTGCTAAAAAAAAGGTCCACTGTTGGAGAAATCATTCAAAAATGGAAGAAGCTAAACGTGACGGTCAATCTCAATCGGAGTGGAGCCAAATGCAAGATATAACCTCTTGGGGTCTCAATGATCCTTAGAAAGGTGAGGAATCAGCCCAGGACTACATGACAAAACTTGGTCAATGACCTGAAAAGAGCTGGGACCACCAATGTGACTGTTGGTAATACACTAATACGTCATGGTTTGAAAGCACGCATGGCACGGCAGTTCCCCTGCTTAAACCACCACATGTCACGGCCCATCTTAAGTTTGCCAATGACCTTTTGGATGATACAGTGGAGTCATGGGAGAAAGTTTTGTGGTCAGATGAGATCTAAATTTCAACTATTTGGAGGAAGATGAATGATGAGTTCCATTCTAAGAACACCATCCCTACTGTGAAGCAGGGCGGGGGGGGGGATGTTGCATCATGCTTTGGGGGTGTTTTTTCTGCGCGTGGGACAGTACGACTGCACTGTATTAAGGAGAGGATGACCACGGCCATGTATTGTGAGATTTTGGGGAACAACCTCTTTCCCTCAGTCAGAGCATTGAAGATGGGTCGTGACTGGTTCTTTCGACATGCCAATATCTCTCTCACTTTGGATAAGCATCTATGATGAAAATATCAGACCCCTCCATGATTTCTAAGTGGGAGAACTTGGAATATAGCGGTGTGTTCAAATACTTATTTTCTTCACTGTATATATATTCGCGCACACAAACACAGACACACAGTTTATGTCGTAGTTATCCAGTATACTCTTCATCAAAAGACGTCAAAGCCTAATTCTGTGAAGGAGTAAGAAAATAAATCATAACACCAGACATCAAAGGCTAATTCCAGACATCAAAGGCTAATTCTATGAAGGGGGAAGAAAAGAAATCATAACACCAGACTCGACTGTGAAGATGAAGACATGGTTTTCTCTAATTGGAGGTGTCACATTGACATTACATCAAAACTTGGATTTTTGGGGAGGAAAAAGTCCGACTCTTACTATAATGGTCTTATTTTTCTAGGAAAACTAAAATCATAATGTTATGAGAAGTTATATTTGTTCAGGAAAAAATGATCCACAGTTAGAGGAATAAGATCAAATTGTTTTTAAAGGCTCAATTTCACGAGAATAGTCATGGCTTTTGTAGGAAAACAAAATAGTAATCATATGAGGAATAAGTCATATTTTTCAGGAAAAGTTTGTCCTAACATGTGAAGACTAAAAAGAATTAAAAAGACAATACTATATAAAAAAATCTAATTTTATGACAAAGTTTTTTTCAAAAAAACTCAGAATCTTGTGGAAATACGTTTTTAAAATGCAAGAGAAAAAGTTGTAATGTTAGGAGAATGGCTTTTTTTTCCTGCCTGAGATGAACAGTCTTGATCATAGGAGAGTTAAGCAATATTATTAAGAAAATATTAAGGGAAATTTTTTTGCAGTGAAAATGTCACATTTCTTCCAAAAACTATAAAATAATAATTTTCAAAAAAATGCTTTAAACAAAGCTAGCCCTACCATTGTGGTTATTAAAATTGGTAACTGCTCTCATCCCACACAAATGTTTGGTGGTAACTTTTTGCTATTTTACCAGTAGTCTTCTAGTCCATGCCCCATTGTGCAATAAGACGGATATTTTAAAAGTGTCTGTAAACGATAAGGATACATGTATCAATATTTGCGCCGACCAGGTAACCGGTCACGTCAAAGTTGAGCTTGATGAACTTTCCCTGCGGACACAGGCGGGTCACATAACACCTTTAATTACTGAGGGAACTCCCCATCAAAATGGTGGCGAGTGTCAACTTACGAACTGATTGACAATTTACAAATCGTGACGAGTTGTCGTTCTTGATGGTCTTGGCGTTGCCGAAGGCCTCCAGGATGGGGTTGGCCTGTAGTAGCTGCTTCTCGAGTTCCCCCTGCAAGCCCAGTACAGACGTTTGTGAGCATCTCTACGGAAAAGAAAATTTTGCGTGATTGTAAAAGGGATTTCATACTCACGTAAGCCAGTGATCCAGCTGGTTGTTGTGTTTGCTGTTGCGCTGGCTGTGAAAAAAAGGATGTCAGATGTTAATGAGGAAGGTGGAGCACCCCAGGGCTCGCTTATTTTTCTCGTACTATTCATTCAACTCACAGGATTCGCTTCCTTTTTGCCTTTGTGCGACGAGGCTACGAGGGCCAGATACTGGATCACCTTCTTGGTGTTCTCTGTCTTGCCCGCTCCGGACTCTCCACTAGATAGCACCAGAGAGACATACTGTTCAAAGTATGTTTGAAAATGGACGGATGTCTACAAGGACAAAATTATTGGGACAGCTACAATGATTCTCCACTGGTGGATCAGGACCATGAATTGAATCCATTCCGGGAGGGTCGTAGGGAGGTCAAAAATTAAAAACGAGTATCGTGCCTGTAATGTTGTATATTTCGTAATTTAAAAAATGGGAATCTTTTGAAAATATATATATTTTTCAAGCGAGACTAAAAATCTAACATTATGCAAATTAGGTAAAATCCTATCAAGAATAAAAATTGGACGCTTTTGCAAATACATTAATATTATGTCTGGAAATAAAGTCATAATCTTTTAAGAATAATGTCCAACTTTTTAACAAAAAAAAAGCGTAATATTATGAGAGTAAATGTTTATTAATTTATTTACAAATGTGTCATAATCTTTCATGAATCAAATCTTACTTTTCTCATAAATAAAGTTTTATTTCTGAGAGAATGGAGTCACATTATTTTAAGGAAGTCTGAATCTTTTGAGGGCGGCTCGGTGTTTCAGCTGGTAAAGCGTTGGCTTCACAGTTCTGAGGTCTGGGGTTCAAACCCTGGCCTGCCTGTGTGGTGTTTGCATGTTCTCCCCGTGCCTGTGTGGGTTTTCTCCGGGCACTCCAGTTTTCTCCCACATCCCAAAAACAAGCAACATTAATTGGACACTCTAAATACCCCCTATGTGTGATTGTGAGTGCGGCTGTTTGTCTCAATGTGCCCTGCGATTGGCTGGCAACCAGTTCAGGGTGTACTCTGCCTCCTGCCCTTTGACGGCTGGGATAGGCTCCAGCACTCCCCACGACCCTTGCGAGGATAAGCGGCGAAGAAGATGGATGGATGAATGGATGGATGAATCTCATGAGAATTAAGAGTTTTCTTCTGAAAAATGTTTTATTGTAGCAAGAATAAAAGTTTTTTTTTCTCAAAAATAGTTGTAATGTTCCTAGGGTAAGGTATTATTTTATTATCATCATCTTCTTTCAGCTTGTCCCTTTCGTGGTCGCCACAGCTGAAGACACCCCTCCAAGCCCTTATATGGATCAGATGAACGCACATATGTTTGGCACAATTTTTTTTTACGCCGGATGCCCTTCCTGACGCAACCCTTCTCAGGGAGTTCAGGCCTACGAACCCACAACCCCTGGTTTACCAAACCAGTGCTCTAACCATTGAGCTACGGGGCCACCTGGTATTATTATATTTCATGCATAAAAATATTTTGTAAAAAAATGTCTCAATCAAAAAAAGTGTTGTTTCCAGGTATTTATACCTGTCTATATTCATATAGTTTAATTGGTATAAATATTTTTGCTGTAAAATAAATCACTAACAATTTGATGGATTTGTTGATATATTATTGAGTTCTGAAATAAATGTCAAATTACATGTAATCATCTTAAGAAAATACATATTTTAAAAATAGAAAATATCAATTTAGAATTATTTATTTACATTCATAGATATTATATTCATATATTCAGTCATTCATAGTGATATATGAAAAACAATTGTCTCCAAAAAATAATCTTCATTTTGTGGCCTTATATATTTTAGGGATTTGGTTTTGGTTTGTTTTCTCAAATTCTGAAACAAATGTTGCATGTGTAATTACGCATAATTATGTCAAGGTGTCATATTTGAAAATACATTGAGTGTTTTTGACCCGGATGCCAAAATGTGGATCCTCGGGACAACACCAGTTGAAAGCCCTGGTAGCAGTTCATCCCAATGATTTCTAACAGGCTTTTTCCACAACAAACACGTCTAGATTACATTCAGATTTTGTCCTCATCATGAGTGTTCTCGTGTGTACTCTTCCTGCATGCTGATGTCGAACTTACGTGCAGAGAATGGACTGATCCTCGCGGTCTGTGGAGGGAAATCAAGCAGAACAGATCAAAGATAAGTGAAGAGATTAGCGGTCTAAAAATATGTAATAATAATAAAAATGTGCTCGTGGTGCTCCATGTAAGGGGATGCTGGAAAGCGGGTGGGGGTTGGAGCATGGGGGGGGTGTCACCTTGCATCATGTTCCTGTAGGCGTTGTCAGTGATGGAATAGATGTGAGGCGGCACCTCATGACGCTTCTTGCCTTTGTACATCTCAATAATCTTCTCCGAGTAGATGGGCAACATCTTGTACGGGTTCACCACCACGCAGAAGAGCCCCGAATACGTCTGGAGTGAAAACATAGAAAAACAAGACACGCATGGCTAATCTTTGGAGGAGGTGTCCATATAAGGGCTTGGAGGGGTGTCTTCACCTCGTGTGATCTTCACGGCACCAGTGCAGACTTTGGAATTATTTGACTTTGTGGGAGTCAGTGGAAAAAGGCAAATATAAGCTGCATGAGGCTTCCGGAACATCTCTACCCTTGCGAGGGTTCCTTCTTTGTGAAGGATAAAGTTGAATCTTTCCAAGACAACTCATGCTATTTAAAAAATAAAATGTTGTTGTCCATCCCAAAAAACAATATTTAAAATACAAAAAAATATTCATTTGCGAAAATACAATATTTCAAGAATAAAGTCAGATTTTAAAACAACATTAAAAGAAAGTTACTTTATTTTTACAAAAATAATTTACATTATATTTTTATGGAGAAACATTTTTTATTATTCATTTTGAGATAAAACTTTGGATTTTAAGAAAATAAAGTGAGATTTGTGTCTAAGAAAAAATGTTTAATGTTAGTTGAAAAAAGTTTAAAAATAATTGAAAATCAAAATATTTCAAAAATTAAGTTAGAATATTTTGACAATTGACTGGTAATTTTACAAGAAATAAAGTAAATTTCAAGTGTATATTTTTGTGGAAAAAGAAACTATTATTTGAAAAAAGAGTCACATTATAAAAAAGCTCTTTTTAAGAGAATTAACCAACATTTTGCATAGAAAAAAATAATAATGTAGTTATTTTGTAATATTCTGTTAAAGCGCAACACCATATACAGGAGTTGTCAAGTGTCTTTTTTTTTTTTTTTTTTTTTAGCAAAAGTATATCTTTAAAAGTATAGCATTTAAAGAACCATAAAGGTGATGTACGTACATCACTGCTGCTTGCTGATTTGTCATTGCACAAAATTCCTACTAAAATAAGATATTGTTTTTGGTAAAAAAGAAAAGAGGATTGCTGTTCGCAAATACCTGGACTCTCTATCTTTAAAAAACAAAGACCAAGTCTGAAACCTTGGTGTTCTGACGGATTCCGACCTAACCTTCAACTGTCATATCAAATCAATTACTAAAACTGCCTTTTACCATCTGAAGAATATCTAGAGTGAAGACTTGCATGTGTCAAGCAGACCAGGTATAGTTCATCTCCATGGTTTTATCTAAAAAAGAATTGACTATTGTAATGGTCTTCTGACTGGACTCCCCAGAAAGAGCATTAAACAGCTGCAGCTCATTCAGAATGGGTTGTAACCAGAACAAAGTGGTCAGAGCATATATATCCAATCCTAAAGTCCTTGCACTGGCTCCCAGTCAGCTTTAGAATAGATTTTAAAGTTCTGCTCCTGGACTATACGTAAATCACTAAATGGTTTAGTGCTGAATACATTAAATATGTGCTTACGGAATAGAAACCCAGTCGACCAACCAGACTAAGGTCAAATAGAGGAGCGCAGAGTCCAAAGCAAACATGGTGAAGTAGCATTTAGCGTTTATGCTGCACACAAATGGAATAAGTTTCCAACAGAGGTGAGATCAGCCCAAATTGTGAATGTTTTCAAATCTACTCTTCTTTTTAGACTACGTCCACTTTTTAATGATGTTTATTCCATTGTTTTAATTGTACTTTTTATTTTCAAATGTCTTTATTTCTTTGTATTTGACTGCTTTTAATCATGTACGGCACACTGAGTTAACTTGTGTATGAAATGCACTCCTGTATACAAATCAATTGACTTTTCCTTCCTTTGCTTAGTATCGATTGCTTGCGTGTGATTGGTTAGCGCTCACATAGATGAGGCTGGAGAAGTATCTCTCTCGCAGATTTTGCAGGACAGAAGCCTCGTTGAGGAAAGTAAGGGCAGCCATGTCCTCCACCTTGCTGAACTTGGGCGGGTTCATCTTCTGGATGTCGTCCTTGCTCACGGTGGCCTTGCGCCCGTTGGACAGCTCTACCAGCACCTGTGCAACCATCGGAATCAGTCTGGGACGGAGTTAGACTATTGCGGGGCCCTTTGGCCGACACTTGGTCCACTACAAAGATGATCCAATGCTTTTTCCGGAAGAAAAAAAAAAGGAACGTGTCCTAGAAAAAAAGGACACTCCGACAAGAATAACCATAAATCATTCTGGGTTAGTTGTGGGCAGTTCATGAGACATTACATATTATTTATGTGACAATAAAGACTGTGTAATACTATTAGGATTATGTCCTTTTTTTTATATAATTGTGGTGTATTTAAAAAAAAATTCAATCAGGTTAAAGTTCTATTTTTTGAAGGAAAAAACGAGAATCTTGTGAAAATTTATTCAGATTTTTTTTAAACAAAAAGTGCAATTTTATGAGGATGATATTATTTTCTTGAGTAAAATCTACTTTTATATATATATATATAATATATATATATGTATTATTATTCGAGAGAAAGAAAAAATCTTACCATAATAAAATTTGAAGTCTTTATGATTTTGACAAGAAATCCTGGTAATACATAATCTGTTTATATTAATCTTGTTATAATTTTAATCCTAAATCCTATCCTTTTTTTTTCAATTCAAAAAAGCAGCAATCCTACCTAAATGAATTCATATTATTTACAAGTAAAGCACTTTTTTGGGGGGAATCACATAATAGTAGTAAAAGTATCTAATTATTTTGAACGAGAATAAAGCAGTTTTCTTTTCATGGTCATATATTTCAAGACATTATAGTAGTGGTGTTTTAATATCTTATCCTCTTATGTTCTAATATTTTATTTTTTTTAAGAAAAATACGCTTTAATATAACAAGAACGTTGTTTTGGCAAAACAAATTTGCATATAATTACAACAGTGGATTTCAAAGTGGAGGTCCCACCCCCGGTTGACAATTTTTAGTGAAAGCACCCCCCCACACACACACACCCATTTTAAATTAATCTCCAAAAAGATAAAATTTGAAAACCACTGGATTATATTTTTCCATGAAATATCTCAAAGACCCTGGAAAGTGTACTCCGAAATGTGTTTCTGAAGCTATTTGAACTCTGGAGTCTAGCTAATATACAGGGTCACGACCTCATCGCCCTTTTCCTCCTTGACGCTGGCTGCTTCGAAGCCTTCCCTCTCCGAGGGCACCCACACCATCTTCTTGGCCGCCCAGTCGGCCTGCGCCACGCCGCTGTTCCGGAAGTCGTTCTGCAGGAACAGGAACTTGCTGTCGTCCGCCGTTGGGTCTGCCATGACTGGAACGCGCGTCTCGCAGTCAATGTGAAAATGGTCGCTGGATACCGGATCCGATTCTTGTGCTCGGAGCGGAGTCTGGTTGAGAACTGGCCTGTGAAGGGATGAAACAGCACAACATGGGGTGCCGTTTTGCTCATAGGAAAGCTATATTTGTCTGGGGGCAAGGGGGGGGGGGGGTGTTGTTTTTTTTAAGTAATTTTTTGAATGAAAATAAGAATTTTTTTTTAAAAGAGAGAAAAAATGCATTTTTTGATTAAAAAAAAGTATTTTTCAGTTTTTAAAAAGTCATATTTTTGAAGAACAAAATAACTTTTACAGATTTTTAGGAAGGTGTGTAGAAAGTTATTATTATATATAAATTTGATAATTGATAAGTCATTTCTTGTTGTGTTTTTCAAGAGAAAAAATAGTTAATAAAGTCATCAATAATCATTGAAAAAATTAAGTTGAAACATTTTGAGATTAGTCTGCTATTTTTAGAGAAGTTGTAGTAATCATTCTTGAATATTCATATTTCTTGATGAAAAATGCCCTTGGACAAAAAAGGACTTTTTCAGGTAAAACTTGTTGTAAAAATGAAGTTTTTTTAAAAGCAACTTGTGAAGAAAAAGAGGACTTAAAAACATATTTTTCAAGAGGAATTTCCTTATTTTCCATAAAAACTAACATTTTAAAGAACATATTTTCAAAATAACAATAAATGGGAATAATGAAAAAATTACATACTTTTTGAGACAAAAATGTCTTTTTTAATTTGAAGAGAAATTGGAAATCTTATAAGGATAAATTTGTTTTTAGGAATTATAAAAAAAAGGGGATGTTTTAGAAATGCATTTTCAAGTGAGAAAAAATGTAATCCTATGGGAAGAAAGTCAAAATTTTTAAAAGTCTAAATCTATAGGAATAAAATCCTTTTTTTTGGTCCAACTTCTGGCGTGCTGATGTGACAGGATGAATGAAACAAATTCTGGTTTATTTTAGTGACACCCACTGCCCTCCATGTCCCTAAATATTATCCATCATATTTAGAGCTCCAGACATATTTTTTCTTTGTCTTTGAAGAATCGGTGTCTTTGGATAGGATTCTACTCACTGCCTTTTTCCGCGGAAGCCACAGGGATGCACTCTACACTTTGACCTCCCACTACAAAGTCGCCAAAAACCCACAAAAATCATCCCGCCAAGCATTCCGAAAGTAACACAGATCTGCCATCCTGGGATGGCCATGTTTGGTCAGCCCTAAATTTTTCCTCCCTGGTGCCCGCTGAGGGCTGATGGGCACTTTGCGGGCACTGCGCTACCTTATCAGGTGCCGCGGCCTCAATGTCCTCCCAAGCTTGTCGTTTACACTAAAATGGTGACTTGACGAGTAAGTGCACCCAAGGATGACCAACAGCTCCTGTCACTAGCATTTCTATAGCATTCAAAAATGGGGAAAAAAATGAAAACACTCTTAAAAATCAAAACAAACGTTTTCACAATAAAGAACTACAACAGATAATGTCCTTGTCCTAGTCCCAAATTGATTAAAATGACTCAATTTGCCTTTTAAAAAAAATCACCATTTAGCTGAAAATCATTTTAAAGTTGTTAATTGTGGACTAAATGAAAAAGTTTGGAGAAAGATGAAGAGCAAAATCCTACTCACTTGTGCTCAGATTGGGTCCTCAGTGCAGGGTGAAGGCTCAACTCCAAACAACCAGCAGGTACACGCCACTGATGAGGACGAGGAGGAGGAACTTCCTTCCCCTCCCTTTACCCAAAATATGACCATGACACCTGGGCCTGGAACGGGACCAAATTTGGCAGTGATGCAAAAGCCAGAAAAGTCCATTGAACCAATGAAAGAAAGAGAGGGGTAAAAAGTAGGCATATTTGCTCTTACTTGGAGAAAAAAAAAGCATGAAACAGATGGGCCATGTCATTTGTAGATTAGATTTTTCTCCTTTTTTTAAAGTTAATATTTACATGTAAAATACTCTATCCATCCATCTTCTGAGCTGCTTATCCTCACAAGGGTTGCAGGAGTTCTGGAGCCCATCCCACCCAATTTGGGACAAAGGGCAGACTCCCAACTGAACTGGCCACCAGTCAGAGAGGGACATGACTAAGACCCACACCAAAGTCAGGCATGTGTACCACAACACCATCAGTGACTGTGATAGGTAATAAGTACTGTATATGTTTTGTGAAATTTCTAAAAATGATTTGCTTTAATGATAAAATAATTTTGATGCTCAGCAAAATATAAGTTATGTTGTGGTGTTTACATAATTCACCCGCGGGACCTCGAGTTGGGGTGCGGGGTTCCGCACGGACTGTTTTTGTTGTTGCGCTTCCGGAGAAAAGGTTAACAGAGTTCCCGCCGTTATGCGGGTAGTGTTTTGATGTCGAACAATAAAGCAAGTTCTGTTCCTGTGTCCGACAGTCCGCCTCCTTTTCTCCGGCGCTACAATGTATAATCAATTAAATTAGAATTTATGAACCAATTATTCAAATTATAAATGTTAAATGCCTATGTAAAATCGTTTATTTGAATAGACTTCATTATTTCACATAAAACAATTATTTAATGAGACAAATGAATACAAAAAATTCACAAGGAATTTAAATAACCCATTTTAGCAATTAAAAATAACATTACATGAAGCTTTATGACACGTCATGATTAAAAAACGTGTCAAATGAATTGAAAAAAACTAGCGAAGTGTTAACATGATTCTTTCCCTCGTTATTTGTGCTTTTTTTTATTTAAAAAAACTACACATTATATCTAACTCAGCATGACCTCGTGAACCCGGAAGTTCTCTTGTGACGTCAAAACGTTAGGACTGTGTTTTTCCGGGTTCTCTGTCGTTGCTATGGCGACGATTCCAAACCGTTAAATTGTGTCATGTCGGCCCCTCCGGAGCGTAACCGCGACGGTTCCATCGACGTCCTGACCGTCTTCAGCGGCTCCTCCCCGGAGGACGTGTCCCACGCCCGGCAGCTGTGGCGCTCTCTGTGCATGCCGACGCCGCTCGAGTCCCGCCTGGTGTCGGCGGACATCCCCCAGAGGTTGCCCGTGTCTCGGCCGGAGCGAAGCGTCCACTCGGGGCCGCCTCCCCCTCGCGCGCAGCCGCCTACTCTGAACGCCGCACAGCAGCGGGAAGACGAACGGCAGCGGTACCTGTCCATGGCGGCCCAGAGGAAGGAGACGCTGGCCCTGCTGCGCCGGCAGAGGGAGCAGAGGATCCAGAAGGAGCTCCTCTCTGCGGCCTTTAAACCCAAAGCGCCCGGGGACAAAACCCCCAGAGAGAACACGACCGACCTGAACATGGAGGAGGAGATGGTCAGGCAACTGGACTGAACCGCTCAGAATGCAACGCAGTCTACAATAATATTTGGAGGTCACTGTGTGCACCGTACCACACTTTTCGATTGTAATTCCGTACTACAGTACACTGAGAGCTCATGACCGCACCACACGAGATTCCCAGAGAACATGGACGCACCATGAGACGCGATTCGACTGTAATGCTTGGAGGCCATGAATGCTACTTACAAAAATCTTGAATCCACCATGCAAAATACCTAGATCCCGTGAATACACCATAAAACACGATAATACAGTATAAGAATGCCTAGAGATCCTGAATGCACCATATGTCAAGAGTCCAGTTGTGTACGTTTGGAGGCCTCAAATGCACTATACTATGAATAAACTCAACCAACAATAATTTGATTAATTATAAGTTAATTAATTGGGGGTTACATGGTGGTGTGACTGGTTGGAGAGTTGGCTTCACCTGTGTGGAGTTTGCATGTTCTCCCCGTGCCTATGCGGTTTCATCCCACATCCCAAAAACATGCATTAATTTGAGATTCCAAATTGCCTGTAGGTGTGATTGTGAGTGCCACTGTTGTCTGTCTCCCTCTGGCCTGTGATTGGCTGGCAACCAGTCCAGGGTCTACCCTGCCTCCTGCCTGTTGACAGCTGGGATAGGCTTCGGTACTCCTGCAACCCTTGTGAGGATAAGGGGTGCGGATAATGGACAAATGGATAATCAATTGGATTATATGACTTTAAAAGGCACAATATCACAACGATGATAAATATAATGAAGAAAAGCGCAATGGAAAGTTTGTATTGATTGTATTAAATAGTAAAGGAATTTCTAATCACTTTCAAATTTTTAAAGGACTTTCAAAATTTTAAAGGAGACTTCAAATTCACCTTGCAAGTGGATATTACTCTAAGAACTCTTTAGTAAGTTAAACAGGTTTCAAGAGAAAATATGATTTATTCGGAGATCCTAATATCAAAGTGGAAGAATGCACACACATTTTGACATTTAAATACAAACCTTTACAACTCTCTGCTACCACTGAATATGAAAAGGAACCTTGATACTTGACTGAAGACATCAATAAACATTTCCTGATCAACTTGTGGCCCACAGCACTTGAGAAGGGTTGCGTCAGGAAGGGCATCCGGCGTAAAAATTGTGCCAAACATGTATATGCGTTCATCTGAGATGACACGCTGTGGCGACCCCGAAAGGGACAAGCCGAAAGAAACACACACACTTCATGTGTTTGTTCCCTCTCATTTGTGCAAAGTGAGTGTGATTTCTTGCTGGTTCAAAATATCTGTAGAAACTTCTGGATTACACCATCGGTAGTACACTAGTAGGCCTTTTGTAAGGAACTCTTTTGTTCCTGGCACGAGCCTACGTGACTTGTAACTTGTTGCCATAATAGGATAAGAAGACGTGACTGAGACGAGTGTCGACTGGAGCCCATCGAGCTTCCCGACACTCTCAATATTTCCAGTCCAAATTCATGCTAATCCCAAAATTGGTGAGGGGAAAGTTCCCACACAAAGCATATGAGCTATTTTCCAATTCCGGGGTTATTCTTCGGATAAGAAGACACTCGTGTGGTGGAAAAAGTCCAAATATGCCCTGAATCGCTTCAACGTGCTCATGTGACAATGTCAAATTGTTTTAATTCCCAACTGCTCTCACTTTAAACTCTGGCGGAAAGTAATGAGTACAACATCTACTTCATTACTTCAGTAGTTTTTTTCTGACGTATTTCTACTTTTGCTCCCTTCATTTGAAAACATGTACTTTTTTCTGCATACTTTTTCAAAATAGGCTTGTTAATTGTTCAGCCTCTGCAGAGGACGACAATGATAGAAATGAGAATTATTTAAGTCAATTAGATCTCCTCAAAAGGTGGCACGGCGGACGACTGGTTAGCACATCTACCTCAAGCTTATGTGGACCGGGGTTCAAATCCCGGACTCGCCTCTGTGGAGTTTGCTTGGTCTCCTCATGCCAGCGTGACTTTTCGCCAGGTGTTCAGGTTTCGTCCCACATCCCAAAAACATGCGCGGTAAGTTAAGCGAAGAATCGAAAATGTTGGGGTTTTACATACAAGCTTGGTCCTCCCACTAGTATGACATCTGAAATAATTTTAACAATAACCCAAAAGTGCATTTCACCAATAAATTGGCTGCTCTGTTGATGTAAGTTGTCCGCTAGAGGGCAGCAGGGTGATGTTCATAAAGCAGCGTCACCGCCACTGACTTCAACCTTCATTATTAACAACCTCAATAACTTTTTCTGCCTTCCGTTTGATGAGGAAAAAAATGCCTCCATATGATATGATTATAATCGTCCGGTCTTGGTCTTATTAATATGTCTTGAGTTAATTTCTGCACACATGGATCATTTATTGATGGAGAAGTTTGGGTAATTAATACAAATGAACGAAGAGGGCATCTTATGATGATGCAACGTGATGTAACCGTTCAGTCGAACACGTCCCGAAGTCACTCAAAACCTTTGGAGGGTTCTGACTCTGAGGATAGTCTTAATGGGATGGCTTTTTCATGTGCCGAATTTTCTCCACTTCTGTTTCATGTCACATGAGCTGCCCGTTAGAAAGGAAGCAAGCAAATTAGCCTTGGACCCCATAATTAAGGCTTTGAGACAGGGTTAGAGCTCAGTTTTCAAATGAGTTTTTCAAGCCATTGTTAGGTTTGTAATTTTGGTTTCAGTTTTCAATTTAGGGTTTCAAACCTGGAACAAATAAGCTTTTCCAGACAAAGTTAGACTTTCAGGATTTTAGGCCTGGATGAAGGTTTCAAACAAGTATGGGGGTTTCCAAATTAGTTTTTCAAGCATTAGTAGGGTTTCAAATTAGGATTTGATGCCAAGGTTAGGGTTTCTTATTTGGGTGTCAAGGCAGGTTTTCCGTTTCAAACAAGTTTTGGGGTTTAATTGATGTGTTGCGGTTTTGAAGCCAATATTAGAGGTGAAGGTTAGGGTTCAAAAATTAGGCTTTGAGACCACTGTTAGGGTCCCAAGACAAGGTTATGGGTTCAAGCTTGGGTTATGGTTTGAAAGGATATTTTGTAGCCCGTGTTGGAAGTTTCACAAAAATGGTTTGGGTTTCAGGTGAGGCTTTGAATGCCAATTCGAAGCAACATTTCAAGGGACTGATGTTAGAGGCAATTTTTTTCAATGTCACCCAAAATGGTTGTTTCAAACCAAAATGACTTTGACTTCCTGTTCAACTTCAGGTATAGGTCCTTGACATATTTTAGCATGTGCTCTTATGACTGGTATTTCTATCCGATTTTGTACTTGTTAGTGAAACTACTGACAAGGGCATTTTTTCCCCCAACCCTCCAAGGTCCACCAGAGAGCATTTGGTAAGATTTAGAGTTTCCAACTCAAATGGCTGACTTCCTGTTCAAATTTGAGCTTAGGTCTTTGAGCCTTTTTGGTAAATCATCTTATAATAGACAATTCCGCCTAATTTCATATCCTTCTGTAAAACTGGTTGTCAGAGGAAAGTTCCAGAATACTGCAAATGGAATTCACTTAACATACTTGCTTCGAACCTCCCGTAATTTCCGGCCTACAAGCCGCGGTTTGTCTGGAGGGATTTATGCAGTGATGCGGCGCTAGCGTTAGCACCGTGCTAGCCTTAAACTCATTCCGTGTATCGTGGCTCATAACCAGGTGCGCGCTGTAGGCCGTGAATTACCTTAAATGACTTACAACCTGTTCCGTTTTAGATGTGGGTCCCTGATGTTTTTGTATATCCTGTTATGACGGGCATGTCCACCCAATTTCGTGTTGACTGGTCAAAATGGTGTTGAACGCTCATTTTTTTTGGTAAACCTTTTAATTATGCTGCTGAGGGAATTTTGAGGGAAAACAAAGTGACAGAAAATGTGTTGCAATTCACTTCATTGTGACTTTTTGGTAGGTTTTTATTTACATACACATCCCTCCATTATCTGAGACGCTGATCCTCACAAGGGTCACGGCAGAGCTGGAGCCTTTCCCACCTATCTTTGGGCATGAAGTGGACTACACCCTGAACTGGGTGCCAGGCAATCGAAGGCGACATCCAAACAAAGAACCATTTTTACCTTTAACCTTTTTACCAATCCCTGACTTCCTGACAACTTCATTCATGGATCTTCATAACTTTTTCGTTGATCGTTTCATGTTGACCCAGTTTGTTGCGGGTGTGTGAAACGAGTGTCCGGGGATATTTTTTTCAAGTCGGTACTCCTTACATTAATAAAAGAGCTGTCGGCCCAATTTCCTGAGAACCAGTGAAACTGGTGTCGGGTGCTCCGACTCCGTTCATTCTTCCATTTGTTACAGTTTTTATTGGAGTCATAAAGCGCTTGCTGTGGCTTGCATCATCGCAAGGGAGTGCTGGGACGGAGCTGAGAGCCCTGCAGGAAGCAGAACAAAAAAAAAAAAGTAAAAGCAGAAAAAGTTCAGTCCACTCAAAGTTTGCTTTGGAGACAAAAAAAAAATGCATGATTGATAGAATTCTTATGAATTTTAATGTAAAAAAGTTAATTGGAAGATGAGACGTGTTACAAAGTAGTGAGTACTGAGTTTTACACTGGGTTAAGGTTTTAAAATGTATTCTTTCACATGAGTGTTTCAAAGCAAAATTAGGGATAAAAACAAGATTTACCATTTGAAATTGGGGTTGGAAGATTTTTTTTTATTTTCAAAATAGAGATGGTAGTCTTGAATAGTAAGTTTCCCGTAAGGGACAAGCTGATCCCTTACGGAGTCGCTACAGCGTTCACGCACATATGTGTCTGGCACAATTTTTATGCCGGATGCCTTTCCTGACGCAACCCTTCTCAGGGAGTGGAGGCCCCAGTGGTGCCCTTCCTGATGCAACCCTTCTCAGGAAGTAGAGGCCCCAATGGGATATGAACCCACAACCCCTGGTTTACTAAACCAGTGCTCCACCCACTGAGCTACAGGGCCTTACTTACTGACTTACTTACTTAGTCTTGAATGAAAATTTAAATTAATGATTAGAAATTCAAGACAGGATTAAATTAAGGTTAGGGTTTCAAGTCAGTGTAAAAGTCCAATCCATTAAGTATTCTAAAAAGATTTACATTTCATATTAGGGTTGCAATCAATGTAGGGGTTTTGAAACAGAATTAGGGTTTGAAGTTAGTTTCTATTTCAAATTTGTGTTTCAACCCTGGATTAGCACTTCCAAAAAAAAAAGAATTCAAATCAGGGTTGAAGACTAGGAAGTATGGAAATAAATTCGTGCAACCAGGATTGGAATTTAAAATGCTACAGAAAACAGGATTTGAATTTGAAATGTAAAGTAATCACATTTTCAATAGTTGCTACAATTCGCTGTCTAAAATTCACCGTCCGTGCTACCAGGCGGGGTTACTTCAGGTCAGAACCAAACAGCCAGCCAATCTCAGGCGGCACAGACAGTGAATTTCAGACAGCGAGTTGTAGCCGGTTGAAGTTTTGAAATCAGCATGTTTCAATGTACTGTTTGAACACAGTGGATTTTAAATTAAAGTTTCAAAACCAAGATTAGGGTTTCAAGACGGGGTAAAATTTTGGAATGGGTGTTTTCCATCCTGGGTCCAGGTTACAAATCATATATAGTTTATAAATTACCCAAATATTTGTCAAAGAGAGCATTTACATGTTGAAATTATTGTTCATAAAATCTTTTTATGGTTTTGCAGAGGATTGATGAGCTGCCATAAAAAAAGTGACATGGAGGCTTTCAAAGTTGTCTCAGGATTATTAAATCCCCTCCGAAACCTCATAGTCAATTTAATCCCGGCTGTTTACAATCTGCCATCATTGCGTAACACAGTAAAGCTCACACACACACTTGCACACACACTGCTCACTTTTCTGGTCGTGACGCTCATTTCCATTCATTTGTGTTGGGTTGATTTTACAGGTCTGAGGCGGACTTGAATGATCCTTTTAGTGGCAGTTTCCGCTCACTCGTTACAGCGTGCACAACAACTTTATGCCCACAGATTGATTTTGAAGTCATAAAAGTTTCAGCACGCTCAGATTTTGTCCTTATACTCAAGGTGTCTATGCTTTTTTTTGCTACTCCAACAGCCGAAGAAAAAAAGAAAGAAATAGGTTAGAGTTCCAAGCCAATATAAATTTAAAAATTGGGCTTCAACCAAAAGCTTGACATTTCAAATTAAGGGGTCATGCCAGGGTTAGGGTTTTAAACCATGAAGCTTCGGTTTCTAAATGGGGTTGGAGGTAGAGTTAAGATTTCAAATTAGGTTTACAAGTTACGGTTGGGGTATCAGGTCAGGTTTTAAAGCAGCATTTTAAAACCTGCGGTGCAGTATGAGGTTTGGGGCCTTAATGTGTGGTCCTTGGACTTCAGAAGTAAGACAAGCAAGCCTGTTGCTAAAATTCGAAGGATTCCATCATGGATTTCCATCATTTGTACATTCCAGACCCGGCCAGCTCATAATTCACAATCCCCAGAAACCAAACGGCCAGAATTCACATGGTTAGGATTTCAGGCACTGGGAACTCCCTCAAGGATCCTACAAAAGATTAACCTTGGCATTATGCAGCCGTCTATCTTGAAATTATTACTTATTAATACTATTTGTGAAACTTCATGTTTCCTTTAAAGGAGAAAAAAAAATGTCAGAATGTTTTGTGAAACAAGGTTTTTGGAATTAAAAACGTTTCCTAATATGTGACAACACATTAAATCTGTACAATACAATCTAAACACTCTAAAATAATATTTTAGAAATGTAAACACCTATATTAATAGCATTTAACGCAAGCTAGGTTCAATTATTAAAAAAAACAGTCAAATGACTTTTTTGTTGTTTACATTTATCTTAAAATGACTTGTCAGTAAAGTTTAAACTGGAATTACAAATTGCTATGTGTGGTGTTTTCTTTCAATAAATGCAGTAAAATTCAATTTCTTTATAAACCAATGTTTGCCAACTTGCTAGTTTTGTGGAAATTTAAAGAAGATTCCCATCAAAAATATTTATTCTTTATTAAAACAATCACATTTGTACCTTTTTGTCATTACAGAATATCAACTGGCAAGCTAATGCCGCTGTACTTTAGACAGTTGCTTTCAAATTCATCATTGTTCTATGAGCCACCAAGTAATAAAATTTTTCCCATCATTATTTATGAAAATCAAACACTGAGATCTGAAAAACTAATTGAAAACATTTTAATTGGGATATCTGTGGCTAACTGTAGCTAATGTTGGATAATGTAATGACGGCCGGTATATTAGCGATGTTGTGGTTACGATACAAGAAGTCTACAGTTCATCATTTATAAAATGTTTCGAAGCATATAAATAAACATAGAGGTGCCTAAAAGTACTACTTAAACCAAGATTACTTTTTAAATGCATCCGTTGTATATCTGTGGTGGCAAAGCATATCTAATGTTAGCTATTTGTCTTGACGATGGTTATTGTATTCGTAAACATTTTCTGTTTAAAAGGCAAAAAAAATGTATTGTTTATTTGTAAAATGGTTTAAAAGTATAAATAAACACAGAAACACCTAAAGGTAATAAAACAAAAATGCACTCCTAGTATGACAGTGGCTAATATTAGCTAATGTTGGCCAACAGATTGATGTTAATTTTGGAGGCACAATATCACTGCTGATGTCTTATTAATTCTATATAAATATTCCCCCCAAAAAAAAGTTACATTCAAATGCTACACGTAGCATCTTAAAATGTGCTACAAAAGAAAGAAACAAAAACATTTCAAGAATTTTTATATCACCACACAGTGTATTGATTGTTGTAATTATAGATTGTTACACATATAGACAGAGTGTAGAATTCAAGTCTATTTTCATTCATATTTTCATTTGTCTTGTCAAGTCTTTTTATAATAAAATAAAGGCGGCTGCACATTCACATTGTTATGTCTGAATCAGGTTCTGGCCCGGAGGAGGACCTCTTTCGTGAAACCCTTCAGCATTGCTCTTCCCCCAGCGAGTCTGTGTTCTCGCCCAAGTCAACAGAGGCAGTCCTCATCTTGGTCCGCTCCGCTCCTGGATCCGGAGGAGGCCCAGGTAGGCTTCCGGGGCCTGGATAGACATCTAGTGTGCCCGAGATGGACTGCAAGGAGCGCTCTCGGAAGTAGTGGAAGGCCTCCTGGTCGAGGAAGTTCTGCTCTTCGCGGAGGCCCTGCTCGAAGAGTTTGCGCTTGTGGCGAAACTCGATGACTGTCTTGGTGTAGGAGTTGAGCGTGGTTACCGAGGCGGCCATGCAGCACGTGAAGGAACCCCACGCCATGCTGTGGGGAGAGGACACAAGGTAAGTATGGGAAGCTTCATCTGAAAATGTTTTCAAGGATTAGAACGTGCTGGTCTGCGGTAATGGACATGGTATTAAGAGTTTCTCTCAGGATTGCCAAGATGTTTTGCAGGTCCGTTGACCTAAAGGACATGTCATCAGCCTCTGAAGCTGGGGATTTTGGGTTCAAGTCCTACCTTGGTTGTAGGGTTAGTTTATACCGTCTCATGTGTGTTAGGTTTAGTAATGTAGAAGAATCAAGAAATCACTTTCTGAGAACTGCAGCAGTTTGTGAGGGAAGGTATGTTCTACTGGATAAAGAATCAGACTCTAGAGCTGAAGATTGTGGGTTCAGGTTCCACTTGGGTCAATAATTAAAAATGTGACCCTAATGTTCAATGTTGTACCTTTCTTTTGGACTCCTGAAAATCCAAGACCTGACTTGGGAGAATCATAAAATCGCTTGCTTGAAAGTACACTATCAAGACTCAGTGACCTGATGGTCAAGGCACCCTCTGCCACTTTGCAATGTGGGTTCAAATCCCAGTTGGGGCTGAGTAAACATGCAAACTACTGGAGCTTAGGTGGATTTTAATGCACTTCTTGAGAAACCTCTTTCAAAGAATAATTCATCCATTCATTTTCTGAGCTGCTTATCCTCACAAGGCTCATGGGAGTGCTGGAGCCTATCCCAGCTGTCATCGGGCAGGATGCGGGGTACACCCTAAACTGGTTGCTAGCCAGTTGCAGGGCACATATAGACAGACAACAATCACATTTAGGTCAATTTAGAGTCTCCAGTAAATGTTGCATGTTTTGGGGATTTGGGAGGAAACCAGAGTGGCTGGAGAAAACCAACACAGACACATGGAGAACATGCAAACTCCACACAGGCGGGACCAGGATTTAAACCCCAGTCCTCAGAACTCTGAAGCAGGTGTGCTAACCAGTCGGTTACTGTGCCACCTGGAATAATTCAGTGCCAAAAAATAACTAATCCCAATTGTCTACACCAGAAAGTTCTTCCAACTGGGATATAAGTCTAAAATCCGTCTTTTGGGCTTCCGAATATCTAAGTGTTAAAAGACCTTTGCTTCCTGAATGTTTGCTTCTCGGAATTATTGACAATATGTCCTTATCTTAACCCTAACTAAGTTACTCTGACCGGACCCTAAAAGGTTTTTTTGGACAAGTTTCGGAGACCTGCTGCTTGAACGAACGAATGATTGATCGATTAATCAAACAACCAAGTTCTCCAACCTAAACCTTAATGTTAAAACCTTTTTTTGGGACGTCTGAACATACAAAGCCATTATATTCCTGACCAGGGAGGTCCAAGCTGTTCCCAAAATTGGGGACATCTACAGTGGCCCAGTGGCTTAATGGACATAGCAGCAACCTCGGGAGCTGGGGATTGTGGTTTTGAATCCCACATGGCAAGGTTGCTTTACTGCAGCTAAGGAGGATCTTGGTGAGTGGTAGTGCTTGACTTATTTTTGGACTTCTGAAGATCCAAGGGCCACCACACTCAACAGCACGCTCCCTGACCCCCTCATTTCATTTCATTCATGAGGTTATTGAGTGTTATGAAAAAAAATAATAATCCGAACAAGCTTGGAATGAGTGGGGTTTTTCCACTGTTATGCAACATTCAGCTGTGCCTCCAAACCCTCCACCCACCTTTCCCCCAGGCTCTTGTCAAATTGCCTTTGTGAAATAAAAAGCAGGAAAACATGAAACCGAAAACTCATAAGTAAAAAGACTGGGGTCATGATTGTGGCTCCTACGACACTTCTCAGGAAGGTTTGAAATCTCCTCTTCAACTATTTGATCTCTCTCTACCCACTGAACTTTGAAACCTGGGTGTCATCATGGACTCCATTTTCTCCGTACACTGCTGCATTAAATCCATCACCACATCTGCCTTCATTCCCCTTAAAAACATTTCCAGGCTCTGACCTCTCTCTTATTCCATTGCTGACCCTTAGTCATACCTTCATCAACTCCTTCCAGAACTACTGCAATGGAGTCTTTTTTGGGCTACCCAGTAAAACCCTGAACAAGCTCCAGTACATCCAAAACTCAGGTGGTAGAGTCGTCTCCCACACCAAGCCTTAGCAACAAATCTCTCCCTCACTGATCCATCGCCATGGCCTCCTCGTCAAGTCCCGCATCACATACCAAAAAGCAAACAACACAAATGGCGGAACACATGAGACATAGATGACCAGATGATATGTTTAATTACGTATGTTGCAAAATGGGTCAAGAAGCTGGCAGCAAAGATATGTGGAACCAAGGGGAACACTGTGTACCTTCCCGCACCATGTGACTAACACGGACCAATCACGAGGGATGATCTCTGCAGCATTCTACGTGCAGCAAAAACATTTGCCATGTGCACCTCAAGTGACACATTGGGGTCCCGTGGCTCAATGCATTGGTCACGTGATGCAATGCGGGCACAGGAGTATAAAGAGGTCTTAACCTCTAACTCCTAAAACGTGAAAATGGACTTTTGAACATATAAGGCCTACAATAGTGCAACCTTACCTGGTTGTTCCCCTGAATACGGGAGAATTTCACAGCCCCAGTAGCCCAATTAACAAGGTATGACCGTTTGGTTTCTGGGGATTGTGAGTTTGAGTCAAAACTGTAATAAATGTTTGCTTTATTTAGCTCTTAGGGAGCGCACAAGTGACTGAACCAAGATAACACTGGTTGATAGTTGCATAGAACCTCAATACCACAGATGCTCTGGTTTACACTGGTTTATGGACTTCTGTGTGTGCTACCAGACCTAATAGCACACTTGCAGACCAAAGGTAGAGCATTTTAAAACCATCCATCCATCCATCCATCCATCCATCCATCCATCCATCCATCCATCCATCCATTTTCTGAGCTACCTATCCTCATGAGGGTCGCGGGAGTGCCGGACCCAATCCCAGCCATCATTGGGCAGGAGGCAGGGTACGTCCTGAACTGGTTGCCAGCCAATCACAGGGAACATGGAGGCATACAATAGTCGCACTCACAACTACACCTAGAGGCAATTTAAAGTCTCCAATTATTGCATATTTTTGGGATGTTGGAGAAAACAGGAGTGCCTGTAGAAAAACAACACAGGCACAGGGAGATCATGCAAATTACACACAGGCAGGGTTGGGATTTGAACCCCGCTCCTCAGAACTGTGAGGCCAACGCTCTATTTTAAAACCAAAGTTCTGAATTTCTTTCTTTCGTGGATTTATTCAATGGTAAAAAATATTCCCTTATCCTAAACCTTTCTCTCACCCTTTTTTAATGGCCAAATTCTCACCCAATAAAACAAATGTTCAAAGTAGGGCTACCAGACTCTGATTTTGCGACATTGTCTGCATTTCAACAGCTACGTAGGTTCAGTGGATTCATGGACAAGAAATCAGCTTCCGAAGCTGGAGATAGGGTGTTAAAGACCCTCCTGGGTTGCTGAAGTTGTTGATTCCTTCAAAAAACGTGTATAAACTCACCAAAAGGACCAACCATAGTCCCAGCTGTGAGGCCTCCAGTCTTCAGGACCCAGGCTGACGGTGATCTGAAACACTTGAGTGTACATCATGTGGGCCACCATTCCTAGAAGACCTGACACACACATGCAATTAAATATCTAGACTTTAAAAACTTGAATAAAAGTATAAATTATTGTACTGGACCAAGACCCGACACAAACATCCAAAAATAAAAATGCTGGGATCTTGTTTGATCGGCATACCATGTCAGAAACATATAAAAGTTAGCGGGGAAGCATACTCAGTCTAGATCTGTTGACACGTGGTTAAGGACCCGGCCTATGTATGTGTGTCTGTGTGTGTTTGGGAAAGACCTCCCAGACAGTGAATCAAAAGTATTAATCCTGTCTTGGTGCTAGCCAATCAGGCAGTATCGTGTGAGTTATCGTTCCATACAATGAACACAAGAGTTATTCTGGACTCAATAAATTTTTATTGTGGTAAAACCCGCCACGCCGCTCATGCCACAGCAAGCCGCTAGCAGAATGGTGTTTGCTTCGTGAACGCACACGACTGGGACAAAGGGAAAGTTGACTGTTTATTACATTCGCTACCTTGCAAGCTAACGAGTGTGAAGGGCTGAAGCTAAAAAGCTCAATCGATTGTAGCGACATCTTTAAAAAGTCAGCACTTGGAGTTGTGTGCGTTTTCCCCGAATAACCCCCCCTCCACACACACACACACACACAGGAAAGTGAACTGTTTATAAACCATGACAACAGCATGTTATCAATATTCAGACAGAAATTGACCTCAGCGAACTCGAAGTCACTTGATTGACAGGTAAAGGTCTCGCATCACAGCCCAGCAGGTCGAGGGCGGGCCTTATTTTATGTTTTATTTATCCTTTATTTAACCAGGTAAATGTTTACTCCGAGATCAAATTTGGTACATCAAGAGGCCGCAGAAATTATACAGTACATAAGATGATGGGATTCATACAACAAATAAAAATAAACAACACAGTATATTAAAATGTATGGCATCTGATTTAAAAATAGTGACAGATCCCAAATGCTTTCAAGAATTACCGTATTTTCCACACCATAAGGCGCACCTAAAAGCCTTTAATTTTCTCAAAAGCCCACAGTGCGCCTTATAATGCAGTGCACCTTATATATGAAAAAAGTTTTAAAATAGGCCATACATTGAAGGTGCGCCTTATAGTGCGGAAAATGCGGTAATTCAAGTTTGGCAGCTTTTCAAGACATTTTTGGGGCCTTTTTAGTAGGTTAATTAATCTATACCAATGTGCCAAATGGAATTGGCAATATAGCGTGACCGCGAAGCAACAACCATCATGTAGTGAAGGATTACTGTATCTGTACACTGTAACTGTACTCCTTAATGATAAGTTGGAGAGACTCGTTGTTTCCAGACGCATGCATCCTGGGCCTATCATTGTCTCAAAATTATTCATACAATAGATGCACCAACAGTATATCCTAAATCTTGCATACCATTACAAACTAAACTTTACCCTTCAAAACAAATGGCTTTCAAATAATGTAATTTGTAAAAAATATAACAAATAAACAAGTACTACTTACTTGGGCACTTTCTGACATTTCAGTGCCATTTTTGACGCAGTCAGTCATGCTCTCATTATCAAACAAGACATACGCTAAACCACAAAGGACTCTTAGCTTGAGTTGAGTACTTACTGCTCCTTGTGTTGAGCAGCCATCTATTAAGGACTAATCATCAGTTAACTTCCCACTACAGACCTTTCTTTGCATCATCTCGAGTTTTACCACTCATCTTGCTTGTCTGCCTGTTGGACCTCAACTAGACTCTTCTGTCACACTGCTGTTCACAGGTACCAAATGGTACCTCATATAACAAGGTGGACCAGGCATGAAGACAGTTTTCTGGCCTCATTTAGCCCCTCAGCTCTGCACTCGTTCATTAGAGCAGCTGTCATTATGCTAATTAGTCATCATATGACGCCCATTGATCCATATGAGGCGGCCGTCAGGGGCGTCCGATCTATCGTACGTGTGGACAAAATCATCATCTTAATACTCTATCAAATGCCACCACATGACACAAAGTGTGTGTCAGCGACATGCGTCTGTGTGTGTGTGTGTGGTGTGTGTGTGTGTGTGTGTGTGTGTGTGTGTGTGTGTGTGTGTGTGTGAGGTAAATAATGAGTGTGCGAGATTTACAGCAGGCCATAAAGAGCATCATTCCTCGCCGACCTTGACAATGTGTGTGTTCCGGTTTCTAGGAAATGTGCGGCACATTATTATGCCAGCGTTCAAGGTCCACGACGGCCGTTGACGTCAGCTCATGGAGAAATGCAAAAGGGACTCATTAGTGGCTTCCTAATTAAATTTATTTATGTTTTTTTTAATTACTCCTTTAAATATGAAGATACCAAAGACAAACCGAGTGGCTGCGCAACATTATGGCTGCATAGATTTATTTTTAAATCAGAACTTCATACATAAATTTAAGTGAGAATTCCCGTTTAACCTTTTTATAATGGTAGTTCCATCAAATCTATTTCATTGGTAAATGCTTTCTCAAATTAATTGGTTGATTGACAGGGACAAAGCCTTGGCAGAGGTCCTCTCTTGTGCACCAAAGTGAAGACATGATGGAAAGAAGCCACAAAGAACGAGCTTGTTGCTCATTACTAATGTGAGATGCCATCTTGGCATCAGAAAAATCTTGGTGGCGACTCCAAATTCTTGTGTAAGAACACACACACACACACACATACAAGTTGTTGTGTAAGAGCTTTAAGACAGTTCAAATCCCTGACGGGCCAACACCGAGGTTAACCCCCGAACTCTGATGACCTCACACGAAGCTGCACCACTCTCTCGCCTCGCAACGTTTCTCAACGTTTGATGCTGACAACGTGGATATCCAATGCACACACACACACACCACACACACACACACACACACACAACACACACACACACACACCACACACACACACACACACACACACACACACACACACACACACACACACACACACACACAGAATAATTTTTTTTTACCTCTACCAAGCCCGATATGCACATATATTTTTGCAGCTTTTATCTTTTGATCAACATTAGGTGCTTGCTTCTTTGGTTTTTCAGTTGGTCAGTCATTAGTTTGGTTGGAAGGTTGGTTGGTTTGGTGGTTCTTGATTAACATACTGTAGTTGTTTAGTACTTTACTCAGTTGGTTAGCCAGTTAGTTGATTTTACAATTTGGTGGTTAGTTTTTTGGTCAGCTGGTTTGTTAGTGGGTAAGTTGTTTGATTTTTGTGGGTTGGTTTGTATGACGACAAGTTTGTTGTTTGGTTCTTTTTGAGGGTTTGATGGTTAAGTTATTTACATGGTTGGTTGATTTGGCAGTTACAATAAATGGTGGGATGTTGGGTGCATAGGTAGTTCAATGTCTGGTTGGTTAGAGAGTTTAATGCTTGGTTGGGGTTGGTTTGTTCAGTATGCCATTTTTTTTTTGGCAACTTGCGGCAAACGTAATACTAAATATATCATTTGATATGGTCTCCAACACTATTAAAAGTTGGCGTTGGACAATTTTGTCTCTGGTGTCTTTGGACAGCGCTTTGGTCTTGGCTATGTTACAAGTTTGCATGTTATTGATAGGGTGGACAGGTGTCTTTATGCAGCTCAGGATCTCACACAGGTGCATCTGATTCAGGATAATACATGGAGTGCAGGTGGACTTTTAAAGGCGGACTAACAGGTCTTTGAGGGTCAGAATGATAGCTGATAGACGGGTGTTCAAATGCTTATTTGCAGCTGCATCACACAAATAAATCATTAAAAAATCATACATTGTGATTTCTGGATTTTTCTTTTTCGATTATCTCTCTCACAGCGGACATACACCTACGATGAAAATTTCAGACCCCTGCATGTTTCTAAGTGGGTGAACTTGCAATATAGGAGGGTGTTCAAATACTAATTTTCTTCACTGTACAACTAAAATTGAGAGTAATTCGTCTCCAAAACACCCAGGTGAATAATGATAATTCAGTCACAAACATCTGTCTTCCTCTACTTTTTGCTGCATGCCAAGGTTGAATTTGTGAAACTATCACAATGTTCCGCAAGTAAGTTATTTCAACATTTTTCTTTGGTTTGGGTTTTGAATGTGAAGATGAGATCCGGTTGCTGCTATGTGCAGGAGCGATGCTAATTTTGTGGATTTGGGGCAGCAATCAACCCCAAAATTCAGAAAAAACCTTGAACTATTTACGCATCACCTTTAACAGTTTTGCATCCATCCGTCGATGCATTTTCATTTCTGATTCTCCTTACTAGGGTTACGGATGTGCTGGAGCCTATTCCGGCTGACTTGGGGCGAAAAATAGGGTACACCTTGAACTGGTCGCAACCCAATCGCAGGGTACATGGAAACAACCATTTTGACTTGAGGCAGTTACAATTTCCTTGCATTTAGGATCAAAAAACCACATCCAACAATAGAACTGCAGTGTGGCAGTTGACACACGTACCGCACAGTACCACCACTGTCAGGACTGGAGTGGAACAACACGTCACAGTTTGTGAGTGTCATTATGTTTTATTTTAAGATTTTCGTTCACGTCTTTTTGTGTCGTCCACCTTACCGGAAAGCACGGTGAAGACAGCGGCGAAGGCATTCAGCTTGAGCCCGTCGATAACATTGCTGGAGTGGAAGAGCTCCAAACACATCAGACTGAAGCCCACCACCAGCAAAAGGATGTACAAGACTTCTGACACCACCGACAGCCACAGTACGCCTGGAACAATATGCACAAGACACAGTCAGGCATGCTTCAAACATAATGGGACACTTGCAAGAAAGTGAGGAAAATGTGGACTTTTGAAAAAAAAAAAAAATAAAAAATCAACCCTGGAGCAACCAAAAATGTGGCCTTTTAACATAGGTTTTAGGAAACCTAAAAGATGTGAGAAATGTAGAAAAATGTGGAGTTCAACCAATAATATTGGGATACTTAGTTAAAGTGAAAGTGTTAAGTTTAGACAGACATATAGGGACAACTACAGGAAGTAACAAGAGGAGAAAACTGGAATTTGAAGCAAAGTACATAGAAGCCTGTAGAAGGTGAAAAGTATAGAAAATATTGTGCCAATTGATCAATAGCATTTGGACACATGCGCAAAGGGACAATTGTGGTATTCGGATAAAAGTAGTTGAAGTCTTTAGAAGGTGAAAAGTGAAAACAAATGTATTGGGACATCTACGTGAAGTTAGGACACCTACGGAAGGTGAAAAGTAAAGAAAACAAGATGGCGTTTGGACGCAAGATTTTGGACACATACACAAGGGGGAAGTTTGGAATTGAAAAAAAAAATATTTGGAACAACCACAGAAAAAGGAAGGTGGGGGGCGATTTTGTCCAAAAGTAAAAGGCAGGAAGAAAGTGAAAAGTAGGAAACTGTGGAGTTTGGACAAAAGTGATAGGAGACTTGACTGATTATAAGTTGTGTCCCAAACGTTTTGTCCATAAAATATATTTGGGAGTGACAGCAAAGAATTGCGAGGTTTGCAAGAACGATGGCCACTTCCAAAAAAAAAGGACATCTTAAAAGCTTTGAGTCCAGAGGGACTGTAGCTGTCACGCTCTCAGTTTGTATAATTTTTTCCTGCCTCCGCGTGTTTGTGTGCGACAAGGCTCAAGATGTGCCACCATGACACTCACGACACACAGTTTAAAAAGATTATCTGCTCCGATCAAGATCAGGCCAAGTTGCAACCCTGTGTGGTCCTTCTTGCCATTTGGTGTCATACTTCATGCTCAAGTTGAATGAGAATGGACAGAATATCCATCCATCCATTTTCTTAGTGTCTTATCCTCACATGGGTCGCGGGAGTGCTGGAGCCAATCACAGCTATCATCGGGTACACCCGGAACTGGTTGCCTGCCAATCGCAGGGCACATAGAGACAGACAACGGTCGCACTCACAATCACACCTAGGGGCAATATAGAGTGTCCAATTCATGTTGCATGTTTTGGGGATGTGGGAGGAAATCGGAGTGCCCGGAGAAAACCCACGCAGGCATGGGGAGAACATGCAAACTCCACACAGGCAGGTCCAGGATTGAACCAGGGACCTCAGAACTGTGAGGCCAACACTTTCCAGCTGAGCAACCATGGTGCCATATTTTATTTTGTATATTCATTTTTCTTTTTGATAGTTATACTTTAGATCCCCCAAAATTAAAAACAAAAACTTTCAGAAGTTATTGAAATAAAACTTAAATGCACATTAAGTTTTAGCCGCACAAACATTCACATCAGGTAACAAAAGCTTGAACCATCCAGTGAGAGGCGACATTTGCACGTATGCGAACGGTCACTTCATCATTGGACGATTGACAGGTGAGTGCAGAGGTGAGAAGATTAGTGGGACCAATCTCCATTGATATCCCACGAGCGTTTGGAAGATTACAGCGTGATGGTTAGTCAAAGAGCAACGACTCAACCACAAAATGTGACCAAAAAAAGTGATGTGTAATAGCTGAGGTCAAAGTTCAGGAGGTTACGTGGTCAATGGTCACCATGAAACTGCAATGTGTCATTTTAACTTTTATGTTGGAAAGAAAAATACACGGTGCAGGATGGATGGATGATACAAAATAGATCATGTATGATGGGAAATTTGTAAATATTATATTGCGTATGATAGTGTAGGCCTGGACGTGTGTGATAGGTACAGTAGATAGTGTATGATATAATGTATGCAGGTAGATAGTGTATGATAGAACAAGTCGATAGGAAAGGGCTGTATGATGGGATGTACATGTAACTGAGTTAGTAGATAATGTATGATTGGATGTGTAGGTAGGAAGATAGACTGATGGATTGTGTACAATAGCATGTAGTGTATAGCACTATGTAGATACTGCATGGCTAGAATATGTAGCTCGTACAATAGGGTGCATTTCAGTAGTTAATGGTGTATGACAGGATGTGTGCAGGTAGGAAGATATCTTTACATATAGTATATGGTACAATGTGTGGACCTTGACAGACAGTGTATGGTAGGATGTACAGTATGTAGCATCCAAGATAGAGTATGACATGTAGCTTGATAAATAGTACTGCATATTATAGGACACATCAAACTTGACCTTGCAGTAAAGTATGTTGGTGAGTAGGTAGATAGAATATGATAGGATAAATATATTGTACAGTAGATTGATAGCGCATGATAAGGACGGGATGAGATGTATGTACAGCAAGTGGGGAGATGATGTATAATCGCGTGTACTGTATTTGACTAGATAGTGACAAACAGGTTTTAATATATACTATACTTGGCTGGCAACCAGTTCAGGGTTTACCCCAACTCCTGCCCACCGATAGCTGGGATGCGCTCCGGCACTCCCACGACCGTTCTGAGGATAAGCGGCTCAGAAAATGGCTGCATGGTAGCTTTTATTTGTATAGTTAAGTAAACAGATAATATGTATATGAATCACCTATTGAATGAAGGGTCATCGCTCTCTATTGACTCAATTCTACATTAATTTTCTGCTTTGCAATTTCCTTGAGCTGCCGAGGACACGTAATGGCCGTCATTACTCACCTCTCTCCGAGGCGGGGGCCAGGTCAATGAAGCTGCGACACTTCTCACCTGAGACACACAAAAAGACACACAACCAAGGGATATAAACGTACGGCACGGGCAAAGAAGGACAAGGTGAGACTGGCTGGGAATCAAGCCCAGCGGAGACGCACCCACGCATATCAGGACTATATTAGGATAGAAAAAAAAAAGGATGGATTCACTATAGTATATACTATCTCAAGTATCTATTTGTAGTTAAAACATTTTTACATCAAGATTCAACAGTGAAGTATTTGCCACACTCGACTTTACCACATTGCATTATGTTACTCTTACACAGATATAGAATAACTTCTTTTTTTCCTCAAAGTCCTACACGCAACAAACCACGATGGCAATGTGAAAAAGTTTTTGAAATTTTTGCAAATATTGTAGTGATGTGCTGAGATAGAAATGTAATTTTTTGCGTGACCCCCCTCGTAATTCAAAACACTCATATCTCAAACGATCCTCTTTCACTGAAATCAAAGGAAATGCCATTGATGGATGATTTGCTTCCACGGGCCACAAAATAAAGCGCTGGACCAGAACTGGCCACCAGCCTTAAGTGTGGCATCTGTGCTTTACCCGGAGATGGTCTCAATACCTCAGTACAGTCGTAATATTAGTTATTCTTGGCTGAGGATAAAGAATATATGCCTGTGAGTAGGATTCAAACCTGCTGTTTAAATCCCCGTTCGCTATTTGCATTCATGGTGTTTGCCTCCATATTTTGCTCCACCATATGTGTTCAAATATACTTTCCTTGAAGTCTTTTAACAATAAATAGATCCTAGTCATTTGCCCATCTACAGCATTTATGTTAGCAGCAGTATTAACTAATGGACTCAACGGTTAAGCAATGTGGTTATTCGAAATACACAATATGGAATGATCTCTGCTTTATATTTATGGGTCTAGCAGATTAACAGATTATAGCCTCTCTTGTGTACAACAGTTTACTAACTTCTATAATGTTGCTTGTGAAGTGAGTGAAGCTGAGTTCACTTCCACCATGAGGTGCTTGTCTCTTAAGTGTTTGCTGGCAAGTCAAAGTAAAAACATCAAACCGTCTCTTGAAAAAATTGTAAGTCAGGTCCCTCCCATCTTAAGGCACCACTGTAGTTGTGTCAAAAGTAGACTTACTTTGTAATCGTTACTCTTAACTGTGATTCACTTTTATTACACTATGGTTTGACAGTCAGTCAATGTAGACATATGGTAAAAGTACATCAACCCGTTTGTGTTTGCCCAGTGTTGCATTCGTCATCTCCAAGGTTAACATGAGTAGAAAAGACAAGGTGAAGTGTGATGTGGTTGCTGCCACAAATGCAGAAAGCAGAGAAAGCCGTCTGATTGCCGACGTGAATCTAAAATGTAATTAAGGTTCATCCGCAACCTGACACGGTCGCATCGCTATTCCCTTCTTAACGGGGACTACAAAAATAAATATTCAAACATTAGCATCATACTCAGCAACCTGGCTCATTACTGAAATACCATTCAGACACTCGGATGGCCACATAAGATCACACTAAAACCAAGCCTCCAAGCAGGAGCATTTTGAACTTTGACTCATTCAGTCACCCTTGCCCCCCTCCACACCACTAACATACTCTTACATTGTAATGTAAAAAAAAAACATAGCAAGCACCCAGTGGGATACAATCTACCCAGTGGAGGCTTTAAGCAAATGTTTTTTATACTCTAATCTAATGTCAGTTAAATTTGAGTCACAAAGCAAATACCTAAAGCAATCAAGCAAGTATCCTGATGAGGGGCTGATAAAAAAAAAGACATTGCAAGGGGTCATAAAACGCTACGCTAATAAACATTATGTGAGAGCTTCTCAAGGATTTCAAGTTGCAACCCCCCCCATAACACAACAACATACATACATAAGAGTAAAAAATAAGGCTGTTTTCACACTTGTATCTTGTGCTCATTTCTCCAAGTTTACATTAAATATAACTATATTTCCCATAATTCGTTGGTATCATGATGCTAGTACAGTATTATGCAACAGAAACTACTGGTGTAACAATTCATTCATTAAATCGATGTATCAATTGATATTCCTACAATCCAACTGGATCAATCTGTGCTCGGCATGTTCGCCCCTCAGACATGAATACATTAATTTAAATAGTTAAAACCACACCACTAACGTCCTCTTATATTGTAATATCAAAAAAAGTAGCAAGCACCCAGTGGGATACAATCTCGAGGGTGCACTGATTCATGGGGTGAGGTCAATGACTGTCAGTCGGGGACCTGGTAGTCATAGTCAGAGGGGGGAGGTGGGTTTTACACTTAGCTACATGGCTGCTTGACGTGGGGGCTCCCTTCTCATGGTCTGTGGCTGGTCCCTTGGTTTCCCCCGTCACCCTATCTGTCCTATCTTGTCCTGGACTTCCTTCACAAGGTGTAGCACGACAGTCCCAAGTAACATCCTTTTTTTTCTACTTTGTTGTAGATAAGGAATGATTTAGTTTTCTCGTTCTGTTTACAGTTGGGGCTCTTTCTCTTTTTTGTCTCTCTCACCCCTCTAAAAATATCGCTCTGTTCGGCTGATTGACTCTGATCCTCAATAAAACTTCAATTAAAATACAAAGAAATCACAGGGGAAACTAAAAAAAAAAAGAAAAATCCACTGTGACACAGTAAAACTGTTCCGGTATGAGGGCGATGCAGATTCTCCATTCCCTTGATCTAACAGCCAAACAGGACACAAAAAAAGAGAAGGAAGCTAGCAAGAAATTATCATTAAAGATGCGTCGGCTTGATTTGGCAAACTCCCATACACTTTGAAGCATTTCAATCCTAATTTATCTTGCCAGGCACGAGCAATGATAGCAGAGTGCCCTTGATGGAGAACCAGCACCATCCTCAACTATCAGATGCTTTTGTAGGCTCGCGTTTGTGCTACAAAGAGCAGGTTTATTCATTTATTTTACTCTCTATGTGTTATTAACAGTACTCCTGAAAGATTTTCCTCATGAGAAGGTTAGAGTGCTTCAGTTGTAGTCCTTACTATTTAACTGTTCAGAACAGGGATTCTCAAACTTTGGGTCAAACACCTTATAGCAAGACATTTTTCCCAAGGACCCCTTCATAATTTTCACACTAATCACACTTATCTCTTTCCAGGGGAAAAAAGGCCCAAGAATAAAATAACAACTGAACTAAAATAAATAATAAATTGGCGTTTTTCCCCTTTGTTTTATTGGAAAGAAATATAGTACAATGAATCAATCAATCACTCAACTTTAATATTAAAGAGTCCCATAGTCCACTGGAAAACACATACAGTACAACGACTATTATTACTTTTAACTGATTGGTGACCGGCGGCACAGTAGCTCAATCGTTAGAAATTGTTAGCCTCACAGTTCTGAGGATCCGGGTTCAATCCTGGCCGTCCCTGTGTGGAGTTTGCAAGTTCTCCCCGTGCCTGCGTGAGTTTTCTCCGGGCACTCTGGTTTCCTCGCGCATCCCAAAAACATGCAACATTAACTGGACACTCTAAATTGCCCCTTGGTGTGATTCTGGGTGCGGCTGTTTGTCTCTGTGTGCCCTGCGATTGGCTGGCAACCAGTTCAGGGTGTACCCTGCCTCCTGCCCGTTGAGAGCTGGGATAGGCTCCAGCACACCCCACAACCCTCGTGAGGATAAGCAGCAAAGAAATTTGATGGATGGGTGGATGATTGGCGACCGGCAGCACGGTGTCTCAGCTAGGAACCGTTGGCCTCACAGTTCTGAGGATCTGGGTTCAATGCAGGCCCTCCCTGTGAGGCGTTTGCATCTTCTCCCTGTGCCTGTGTGGGTTTTCTCCAGGCACTCAGGTTTCCTCCCACATCTCAAAAACGTGCAACATTAAATGGACACTCTAAATTGCCCCAAGGTGTGATTGTCCAACATTAAATGGACACTGCAAATTGCCCCAAGGTGCGATTGTCAGTGCGATTGTAGTCTGTTTCCATGTGCCCTCCAATTGGCTGGCAATCAGTTCAGGGTGTACCCCACCTCCTGTAATGTAATGCACGTTTTTGGGATGTTGGAGAAGAACGGAGTGCCCGGAGAAAACCCACGCAGGCACGGGGAGAAAATGCAAACTCCACACAGGTGGGGCGGGGATTTGAAACCCAGTCCTCAGAACTGTGAGGCCAATGCTCTACAGCTGCCCCACCGTGCCACTTAATAACGTGTGTAGTGGAAATGATCGACACAGCATACCACACAACTAAATATTTCTGTTGGAGTATCGGGACAGAGCTTTGAGATGTAATAAAGTGGTGCAGAGTATCAAGACTGGTTGAAAATTTAGAAAAAATGATCATTTCACATCACAATCACAGCCTGTAGATCACAAAAAATGTAAAGTTTATAATATATGATCATCAGGCTCAGAATTGTGGGGGAAATTTGGTGAGGAAAAATCACTCTTAATTAACACACCATAGAATCATCGCTCTAGATCACCTATCACAGAAATCCAATAATCAAGCCAATGCTGACTTTGAGTGGAAAGAAAGGAAAATGGTCTGGTTGTGGTGTGTGTGTATGTGTGCAGTCGCAAAGTCTGTTGACCAGCCCACCTGGATATTGACCACACATGCAAGGATTTGTGGTCGTAAGGGTTGAACAGGTTGAACATTCACCAAAAAAAAAAATCACTCTTTAAAGAAACTTCATTATAGGATAATCACTAAGGATCATCTTTAGCGATAGCTGACAATCTGGCTTTTGTTAACTTTGATACAGAGTATAATTTTTTACCACAAATAAATTAAGATAATCTTGACTTAGATCAGAAAATGTTCACATTTTGCCGGTATGCGTCTCACAGGATAGTCATTCAGAATAATCTTTTAGAGACATACATTAATCTGGCATTGGCTGATAGCAAGATTGGACAATTGATCAAATTCAACTAGCTCATCAGTATGTGTGTACCTCAGACCACAAGGGCTATGACAACACTTCACTTTACAATCATAGAGTCTGTGGCTTGGCCCTACTCGTTGTGTACCACACATGTAAGGATTCGTGCTTATACATTTCTACTTTCCTAGAAGATTGAGGTTGAAAATCAACACACCCCACAACACAGGATAATCTTTCAGGATCATCTTTCAAATCTGATAAATCAGGGCTATGCTGACTTTGATCAAAAAACACTCAAACTTGGCCTGATTATCGCCCTCTGTGTACCCTGTAGCTCAGAATAATTGCTCAATTATATCTTTTGGAGACATCCAATCATCAGGGTGTGGGTGACAATGGCAAGAGGGAATAAATGCTTCAATTCAGACAACTTATCGGTATGTGTGTACCCCACACCACAAGATAATTACTCCGGGTCATCTTTCAAAAAAACCCTATAATTCCACATTGACTTTCATCAGAAAGCATGGAAAATGCTCCAATTTGGCCCGAATCTCAGTATATGCCCCCTCACACGATTCGTTGGCATTGTTCTATTTCATTTTACAATCACTGAGTCTGTGGCTCGACCCTACTCGATGTTGACTACACGCGCAAGGATTTGTAATCATAAATATTGAAAATGCTTCACACTTTTCTGAGCAGATCAGGTAGGGAATAAAAAATCATGCTTTACACATCCCCATATCACATGATAACCGCTCAGAATCAGTTTTCACAGCTACCCCAAAAATCGGGCTGATGGTGACTTTGGAGCAAACCAAATCGAATCAATTTTTTTCTGTAGAACACGATACAATGATATACATCTCAAAGCGATTTACATAGATAGAATCTATCTTCTCCCACCATTTATCCACACATGTACATACAGTACAAAGTGCGCGTGCACAGTCAGATAAAAATAAGAAAAGAATACAGAAATAAAATGTTTATCGGTATTTCTGGACAGCATATGGCAGGAAATCTTTCAGAAACATACAAGTAGATTTGGGCTAACTGTCATTATTTGTATACCCCACACCACATGATAATCACTCAGGATTCATTTTCAGAGACATCAGACAATCAAGCTTTCGCTGACCTCATTCGGAAGGGAGGGAAAATTCTCAATTTGGCCCGATTTTCTTTGTGTGTGTACCCTGCCTAATCTATTTTCTCAAACGCTGATGCATCTGATTAAAGGACAGCCTTTGTGAAAGATTTTGTGGAATGAGTGTCCAGTAAAGTCTCATTGCGTTTGGGTGACATTTTCCTGACTTCTGCACTGAATGATGGGATGAATCATTGGTGACAACATCCCGCCGTATGGAGGAGGTGGGAAGCCATGAGAGCCAACACTGTGGTGGACATCCATTCTAACGAGTGACTGAGCCATTTATATTTTATAGTGCAGGGGGATTCAAATGGACTTAAGAATAACAATCATACGATTTTTACAGTACACTGGATGATACAATGTCACTTTTAATGGTTTCCAGCATAAAAACAAAAGTTGATGGGATGCATGAACCAATGTTTATTTCAGCAGAGCTTTGAGAAAAGCTAGCCCAGGGGCCACACAGATGGTCAATCACAGCTAGAATATCGGCACAATAATTTAATTTCAAATAAAGAAGTGTCAAATTGTTTGTTTCCTTAATCAGAATGGAGAGCAGTGCTTGCAACCCCCACAGGGGCTGTTAAATCACTCTATTTTGTGGTTGTTGTTTTTAGTTGAACTATTTGCAGTCTGCTTGTTTTCTACATGTTACCATGCATGCTTTTGGAACGTGGGAAGAAACTGGAGAACCCAACAAAAAAACCCACGAAAAGATGCGAAGACATGCAAATTCCATACACGTCAAGTCAGATTTGAACCGGGGTCAAAACTGTAAGAGTCCAGAAACAAGGGGATATGGATACCTGACCACGAGGGCCCACGTACCAACCCACGCCCACAGGTGCCACTACCCTTAGCCACCAAGGCCCCATGCAGGAGCCAGGTGCCACCCGTAAAAGGTCATGTTAAGCGCATGACAGGTGAGGGTGACAGGAGAGGGGAAAGGAAGGAAGGCGAGGACCTGGTCCCTCTTTTTTATGATCTGCTCCACCCACCTGCCTCGTGGATGTTCTCCTCACACGAGTACCAGATTCCAGTGTGGAACCTCCTGAAGAGGAAGCGGTCGTCTCCGGTTTCCCAGCTGTAGTGCACCTTGCTCTGGTCTGTCTCGTTGACGCCATAATCGATGCAGTTGTGGCGCCGCTGCGCGCTGCAGTTGGGCTTGGGCACTCGCTGCGTGCCCTCGCACCAGTACGTGGTGATGAAGGCCGTGGTGGAGAAGAGCAGCGCCACCAGGTTCAGGGCCACGGACAGAAGAGCGCGACACTTGCGCGTTGTCTTCATGTTCGAGGTGGAGGAGAGGACGTGCTGAGGGAGGCGGCGAGTGGAGGCGCGTCAGGCGGCGTGGAGCGCAGACGGCATGGCGCGCGGAGCTTGAACCGCGCGATGCTTCTTCTTGCTACTCTTTCTTTCTTTAGTTTGTGCACCTCCTGTCTTTTTACTTCTTCTCCAGTCAAGGCGAGGGTGAAGAGGGAAGAGAGAAGGACTTGGTCCACTTCCCTGCAGCTTGTGAGTGGAGTTTTTAGTGCGTGGGAGACTGGCGTCCCTCTCTTTCTCTCTCTCTCTCTCTCTCTCTCTCTTTCTCTCTCTCACACTCTCTCTCTCTCTCCTCTCTCTCTCTCTCTCTCTCTCTCTCTCTCTCTCTCTCTCTCTCTCTCTCTCTCTCTCTCTCTTCGTCGGTGTGCATCACGCAGACATGCGCGCCTGCACATGCATATACAGCATTATTCCAGAAATCCGCACACACAATATCCTCACCAAAATTTACACAAACAGGACAGGGATGCAAAATTAAGTGGACACTAGGGGTGATGAATTGGTGGACCCCCCCTTGGTAGCAATAACCTCAAGAAAAGGTTGTAGATCCAACGTCCACAACGTTCAAGATGAATTTTGGAGTATTTGCAGTTCAGCCATATTTCTGGCCTGGATGTGTGGTGTGACTCGTTCTCTTGAGGACATGCCACAGCATCTTAATTAGGTTTACATCAAGACTTTGAATGGGCCACTAAAACAGTTTCTTCTTCTGAAGCCATTCTGTTCTCAGTTTGCTTCTGTTTTTGGCTCATTCTCCTGTTTTCACATCAATCTGCTTTTGAGTTGAGATGTTGGAAAGTGGGCCTCAATATCCTCTCCAAAATATCTTAATGAACTTGTGAATTGATTTTTTGCATTGGTAATAGCAAGCTGTCCAAGCCCTGAGGAAGCAAAGTACACAAATACCGCTGGTGGTGCTTTTGATCTTTAACGGGTGAGACTATTCACATGTAAAACGCGCTTCTACTTATAAAAAATTTAAATCAAAAACGACTTCCAGAATGGATTAATTTCGTAAGTAGAGGTACTACGGTATTCATGCATTGCTCTTGATTAGAACTCTGTCCCTTTGTCAACATGGGCCCCAGATAGGCATTCTGCATAGCCTCCTCTGACATAGCTGGTCTTCTCTTCTTCACATCTGTGAACCTCACGGTTGTGCGACATGACAAAGCGTTAGAAATCTGCCACGGTGTCAAGCAATAGGGGTCGTGTTACAGTTGGCAGTTGACTATCCACTTTTAATGAGCCTGGAAAGAAAGCTTCAAAGTAAAGTTTTTGTCGAACGTGTTATCATGCCAAGCTGCGTCATGAACATTTCAACCATTTATATTCTTGATGAATATCTCTGCTTTAATTGGCATTACCTATATTTTACCAGCTGAATTGAAGTATGGTGGAATGTTGCTATTAAAAATTAAATAGATAAAAATAAATAAGGCGGCACGGTGTCTCAGCTGGAGAACGTTGGCCTCAGTTGTGACGTCCCGGGTTCAATCCCGGACCCGCCTGTATGGAATTTGCATGTTCTCCATGTGCCTGTGTGGGTTTCCTCCGGGCACTCCAGTTTTCTCCCACATCCCAAAAACATGCATTCATTGGACACTCGAAATTGCCCCTAGGTGTGATTGTGGGTGTGGCTGTTAGTCTCTATGTGCCCTGCAATTGGCTGGCAAGTTCAAGGTGTACCCCGCCTCCTGCCCATTGATAGCTGGGATAGGCGCCTATGAATGGTCTTCAGAAGCGCGAGACTCGCATATGAGAGGCTTGGTGATCCTCCGAAGAGAAGAAGAAGTAGAAGAAGATGACGAGAAAATGTTGCGAGCAAAGGATGACAGGGTGATAGATATGGAGGTAGAGGGGGCACTGTGAGCAGCCTGTGCCACTGGGGCTAGCGGGGGAGAACCCGAGCAGAAACCGCAAACGAAGCCTTGAAGTACCTTTGAATATCGGGTTCTGTGGAACCCCCGGTGGCAGGCGGTACAGGTGATGAAGCGAAGTTACAGGGAAAAGGGCGCGAGTCAAAGTGAAGTCACCAGGCTTCGTAAGGCTCCCCAGGAGGAAAGCCCCCCGCCGGACACCTCTGGAAGGTACTTGGTCTTTGTCCCGTACATGCTGATGTTGGGTGACCAGACATCCTCTTTTAGTTGAACATGTCCTTCTTTTTGCAACCTAAAAATGTGTCCAGCACAGGAGTTTGAGAATTTACCAGATTTGAACAAAACTAAGATGACCACCGTTGAATTTCTCCATTACATCCACTGCTACTGCAGAAAGGCGCTTCTCCCCATTGAAGCTCATCAAAACATACCTGACATCCACTTTGTCTCAAGGGCGTTTGAATGAACCAGCATTTGTAAGCCTCAATCAGGAGGGTTTTAGACCGGTATCATATGATGATACCATTGGTGCCTTTGCTATGGTAGAAAAAAACAAAACAGAGGTGTTCAGTTTAAGCTAACATGGAGACCAAGTCTATTACTTGAAAGATTATTGATTCAGATTCATCCAGCAAATTTGCCTACGACACCAAAAAGACAAGGGCCGGCCCAGAATCCATGCCTGAAAAGCCAAAGGCAGTCGGCCATTTTGATTTAAGGCAGCCACTTTGTGGTCAAATCACTCCACCGCTTTTGTTTTTGAAAGTTGAGCCCCCGAAGCCAGATTCACCTTGAATAATATTGGAATTTGGTACACATATTTTTCCTGAGCAGACCCACAAAAATGTTTCAAGAAGCCATGACTGAAAAACACAGGAAGTACACCATTTTGCTATTAAAAAAAAAAAAAAGGCATTTTTGGGGTCAAGGTACCCTTCAAATGTGTTTTTTAAAATTTTCATTTCGCAACATGACATTTCGTATATTAGAAATGTCATCTCAAGAAGCAAAGTTCAAAAGTACATAAACTCCGACAGTATGCTTTGAAGCATTTTTAATGGTGTCCCTCCCAAAATGTTAGTGATTTGTTGTGGCATTCAGAGTATGTTAAAATATTAATTAAACTCGCTAATGGGCAGCCAATAAGGGGATAATTAGGTAAATAAAGTAATTTAGTTGGGCAGTGGATCGTATTGGTGTGTACTTTATTTGGGAGACATTTTGTCAATAGCATCACATTGCAGCACAAAATCCACTTTGCGTGCACAGACACACACACACACACACACACACACACACAACTGGACATATATTGAGTTGTTTATTTATACAAAACATGATTTTCCAGTGGAGAGATGGATCCGTTTCTATTTGGTTGCAGGTTTATTTGCCGTTTAAGCAGCAGCCAGGAGGTTGCATGCTCGGCTAACACATTAGCTGGAGAAAACTAAGCAATTTTGTTTTGATTTTTTTACTTAAGTACATTAAAACTGTGGATAGTAATAGCAATGAATTAAATAAGTGAAAGAAAACTAATCAATTTTAGAATTTGAGTCAGTGTTAGGATTGGGATCGATTTTACTTTCATATGTAGAAGCAGGGCGGCACGGTGATTCAGTTGGTAAAGTGTTGGCCTCACAGTTCTGAGGTCCTGGGTTCAATCCCGGACCCGCCTTTGTGGAGTTTGTATGTTCTCCCCTTACATGCGTGGATTTCTACCAGGCACTCTGGTTTCCTCCCACATTCCAAAAACATGCAACATTAATTGCACACTCTAAATTGCCCCTTGGTGTGATTGTGATAATGAGTGTGTCTGTTTTTCTCAAGGTGCCCTGTGATTGGCTGGCAACCAGTTCAGGGTGTACCCCGCCTCCTGCCTGTTGACAGCTGGGATAGGCTCCAGCACTCCCCGCGACCCTTGTGAGGATAAGCGGAAGAAAATGGATGGATAGATGTGGAATCAGTTCAAGAATTATGGAGTCAGAATTTCCATCAATTTTGTGAGTGAGAATCAAATCCTTTTAGAGTCAAAAATAGGAACCGCCTCATTGCCAGAATATTGTTTAAAAAAATAATTACATTTAAGACCCAAATCAGCGATAAGGGTCAGCGTAAGAATCATGGTTCAGAAAAAGACTCCATGTTAAAGTTGGGTTTAGAATCTAAAGTTATATATTAGAATTAATTTTTAGATCCAGAATTACTTGTAGAATCACAAACAATTTGGGAATACAAACTGGTTTTAATTTCCTAGTCTGTTTTATGATTACAATCAGTTTTGGATTGGTTTCAGTTTTTGATAATGCATCATGAGCAGCAGTTTTAAGGTCATAATCCATTTTAAAGTCAGAATTCTAATGAGATATCAAATATAAATTTTTGGATCAGATTTTGTTTTACAATCACAATTTTTGATTCTGAATCAGTTTCGGAATCAGTTTCAAAATAAGAATCAGTTTTAGAATCTTAGTTTTAGGATAATCATTTTCTATGTGAATTAGTTTTACAAAATATAAAAAAAGTTAGTTTTGGAATCATAATCCATTTTAAAGTGAGGCCTCGTAGCTCAGTGGTTGGAGCACTGGTTTAGTAAACCGGAGGTTGTGGGTTTGTATCCTACTGGGGCCTCAGGAAGGTCATCTGGCATAAAAATGTAACAATTGTGCCAAACACGATATGTTGTGGCAACCCTGAAAGGGACAAGCTGAAAGAAACACTCAATCCATTTTAAAGTCTCATTTTTAATCAGATTTAGCCTCACATTCAGTTTGTGTTATACAGAAGTGTATTCCTTTTTTTATTTTTTGGGGGTGCTTCCATAGAGTTATACTCAGTCCAAAATAAAATAAACTTTTGACTCTGTTTGGATTTGTCGTTGTTGAGAGTAGTTGTACAATATTTTACGTTTAGTATACAGCTGTTAAATGTTGAATAAAAAAATGAAGTTTATGTCTCTGTTGTATATCTCACAATTGTTAAAGTGTGGAAGGTTCAGTTTGTCACTTACTTTTAGCTGTTGTGGTTAATGAGCTAAGACCACTTTTTTGTGGGGTTATTTATCAGCCAAAGCTAACAAGCGAACTGACTCAGCAGTGTGTATTTGTTGCTTTCTTCAGATTTTGTTGCTAAACACACAGACAGACAGACACACACACACACACACACACACACACACACACACACACACACACAACACACACACACACACACACACACACACACACACACACACACACACAAACACACGCTAAAGAAGTACAAAGAGCAGATTTCAGTGAAAATCAAGCCAACAATCGATTATATGCACAGTTTGTCTTCCGTTTTACAACCAGGCGTCTGTGCGGACAGGTCTGGTGTCGTTTATCAGCTGATCTTAAAGACATTTATGCAAATGTCCTCCCAAGGTTGAATGTACGTAAATGTGTGAGTGAAAGTGGACGTACAAATGTGCTCAACCTCATTTTACCGCCACTGAGAGACATTCAGGTTTTTTTGTTTTTGAAATGGCAAGTCTTCCTTAAGGTTGAATTAGTGTTCACCTGTGCTCATTGGAGTATTCTTTGTTTTCCACCATGTGAATTTTGAGCCGCAGTGATATGAGACTAGATTGCAGTGAGGAAATAAAACGTCACCTATCATGTCAAGGTGGCTGAGGGAAATTTAGGAGCCTGTGTTGAAGGCGTTGTTTCAAAAAGGTGGGGGAGCGTGGAATTTTCAGGAGTTGTATTCAATCAGTCTCGTATTCACTTGCAACTATGAGGTTAAAAACTGTCTATCCAAAACAGCACTTTCTGAGAAAATCATACCTGGGAAAAATTCACACAGGCAGGATATCATGCAAACACCACAAAGGCGAATGTAGAAGATGTAGATTTTGGTCACTTTCAGAAACTGAATCTGATTTAGAAACAAATTTAGAACGGGAATTCAGTTCAGAATTTGTATTGTGTTTACCCCATCGCACGTTTTCAGGTTTCCATTGAGTGGATTTTGTCCCAGTGGGACTTCTTGTGGTGTCCCTTTGCCTGCCCGTGTCTTTGCGCGGTGGTTCATCGACTCTGACAGATTGGTTGCTGGTGTGCCAGCTTCCTCATGAGCGGCACCGCCCCATTGGCAAAAGTCCATGACAGCCTTGGAGAGAGAAAGATTTCACTACGGTGGCCCTTTTCACTTCACAGCTGGTTCGCTACAGCCCTTTAGTCGTGCTTCTGGCGAGCACCCCAAAAGGCCAACACCGCCTCCCCAATCCCAGCTGCCACCCCTCTTTAAATATCAACTGCTTCATTGTGGCTTTTTATTTCATCATATAAATGTGTACTGGACCCTTTATTAGACACACAGTCAGCATCAGGTTACATATCAACAAACAACTATTCACACCCACATCCGCACATCGACATTTTAGAGTCTTTAAGAACTCAGTAAATGTGACAGTGACTGATTCAGTCACTGACGGGTTACCAAAACAATGAGTGTGTGTGTGCAGTGCATGCTGGGATGCGATCAGGTAAGTCCCTGCTCCATCCAATAATGAGTCTGTCTGAGCTATGCAGTCAAGTGACAGCCAATTGGTCAATTCCAATTCCCTTTTTCCTTCCTTATCAGCCATAAGGAAGACCAATCCCGCCCCGCCCACTGAACAGGTAATGACTTCATTAACAGATAGGAAACATTTCTTTCTGATTTTGGATCATTCTTTTTGTGCCATTTCGAGAATTCTATGCGAGGAAAACAGAGAACAAGGAGAACTGCTGAAGTAGAAAAAAAGTTTGCTGCTTTGGCTTTTTGCTTTTTATGTGAAAGGTGATGCAAAATATTTCACAAAGTGTGTCATTTTTTTCTGTTAGGTGTCCTACTGACCATTTCTTTACACTGCCTTGAAGTGTCCAGAATACAAATGTTAACTTCCTGTGCACATCTTAATACTTTTTTCAAATCTCTACAATTTTCTACATCACACTTCCTTTAAATGTCCCAATATGTTTGTCCAATAGTCTCACATTTTCTTGCACTTTCTACATTGTCCAGGTGTCTTAATTTGTTCAAACATTCACTTTTTTTTCAATTTTTTAGCCATTTACAGTATGTCTTTTTCATTTCTTTTCTGGTTTAAGGGTGTTAAACCCCTAACCACATAGTTTATCAACTTTTCTCAGACAGCCGACAACATTTTTTCACATTTCTCTAAAATACTCTCTAACTTCCAACCTTTGTACTTTACTGTAATTTATTGTATTAAGAATGAAACCAGAGCTCAAAACCTGTTTCAATACTTCTGTCCTTCACACTTCCTACAAGTGTCCCAATAATTTTGTCTACTCCCTATTTTCAACACTTTTGAATTCTGAAAATGAACCAATACTTTTGTCCAAACAACGCATTATTTTTTGTGTGTGTACTTTTCAGTTGCTGCAAGTGTCCCGATACTTTTGGTCCTAAGATCGATAATCTCACTTCCCGAGCAGGTGTCAGTAATTTTGTCCACCATGTCAGAGATGGCGAGGACAGACAATTTTCCATAAGGAGGCGGGGACGCCGCAACGCTTTTGTCGTCCTTGAGGAGGGTGAGCATGTTGGCTCTTCCTCCTCCTCCTCTCCTTCTTCGCTCCCTCTTCTCTTGCTCCTCTCACCTTGTTTCAAATTAGTCCGGCCAAGGCCAGCGGGGGCAGAATTCATCATATTAGGACGGGGGATGCGCACTAGATCAATGACACACAACACAGACGCACAACTTTCTTGATGAAATGTTGACGGAATACAAAAGGCGACATTGATGATATCCCCACTGAATAGATTTTATATACTCTTGTAGGTTACCTTTACTTCATTATCACACCGTAAAAACTTTACCTAGAACTAAAAGTACCAAACAAAAGTTTCTGGAACTTGAGATAGAACTAGGAACATTAGTGGGTGCAATGGGCCCCATTTACTAATGATTCGAAATGTTCTTAATCAGCATTCAAGTTCAGTTTATACACAAAATCAGTGTTTGATTCATGCGTTTGCATCAGTGGTATTAATTTTGAATTAATTCCCAAGTTAAATTAGATAATGCTGCACATTAAGCATGCGGAGAAAAAGAAATATCAATTCAGAGCCAGGAATGAACAAACAAATGCACGAGTTGTTAAAATTGCCATCCTAATTTATGTCACAATCAAGCCAGCGATAACGTGTTTGTCTCTGAACTTTTTGACGGCTGTTGAAAAGCATACATTGCGGGAAATGTTTTTGTAATTTGCAGCATGCATCATGTGTTGTCGATCGATATGAAAATGCCGAAGCCTTGGATTCATACATGCGGGTCGATGGCTTTTCCAGGGGTAGGATTGAAACATAAAGTCCTGCAATCTGCTTGTTGCGTGACAAGCATTCTGAAACGTAAAAATGTATCAGTTTAAGTGTTTCGTAATTTGCTACACTGTTTTGCACTTCTACACCATTGTCTAAAATTAAGTTAGGATATTAGTCAACTCATCAATTTCCAATGTACTGTCATTAAAATGATCATTATTGTTTTTGAGAAACACAGTTGTATCACGAGATTGATACAGTAAAGAGTATTTGAGTAATTGAGTAAAGAGGTGTGGTTGACTTTTTTTTTTTTAAATGCTACTCTCTCATGATTTGTGCACATGTATAACATGCAACTGTCAAGAACGAGACTCGAGGGCAGACCCAAATGCACGACTCAGGTGACAGGTAAGCATAGAGGAATACTTCTTTATTCTTTCCAGCGTCAGTTACCAGGGAGTCAATCCAAACAAGCAAGAGGATCAGTTACGGCAGGCTTACGGGGGAGGTTGGGAGACAGGGGTTGGTCGGTACAAGGGGAAGTTGGCGTCAGGAGTACGGCAGTGCGGCAGTGCGGGAACGAGGCATGCGAGGACACGATCTGGCGAAGACCAGTCGTCCCCAGGGTCCTATAAATACTGAGGTTAATCAGTCAGGATGAGGCGCAGGTGTGCGCCTCCTAATCAGCGCCGTTGTGCTGGCCACGCCCAGCCAGGACTGGAAGGCAGGATCATGACAGCAACATTAATTGGACACTCTAAATTGCCCCTAGGTGTGATTGTGAGTGCGACAGTCTCCTTGTGCCCTGCGATTGGTTGGCAGCCAGTTCAGGGTGTACTCTGCCCCCTGCCGGATGATAGCTCGGCTAGACTCCAGCACTACCGTGACTCTTGTGAGGATAAGCACCTCCAGAAAATGGATGGATAAGATTGATAGTGATTCTAGAATGTTTCTAAAACAATCAGATATTTGAAAAGATTCTAAAATTGATACTCACATTCCTAAACAAGTACAAATTCTGCTTTTGGTTCTATTAGTAAAAATTATTCTAAATCTAAATTTTAAATCCATTAAATCCATTTTCTTCAGCGCTTATCATAAGTAGTAAAATACAATTTGGATTTTAAAATCCATCCATCTATTATTATCATGCTTATCCCGACGAGCTGAATAATGCAGCCCTATGGGGGCACAAACCAGTGCAATCTGTAGGCCGGTCCCAAGCCCGGATAAATGCAGAGGGTTGCGTCAGGAAGGGCATCCGGCGTAAAAACTGTGCCAAACAAATATGAGCGTTCATCTAAAGAATCCCATACCGGATCGGTCGTGGCCCGGGTTAACAACGCCCGCCCCCGGCACTGCTAACCTGCAGGGCGTCGGTGGAAATTCAGCTACTGTGGGTCAAAGACAAAGAAGAGGAGGAAACCGGATCCAGCGTCAGAAGAAAAAGAGGAATGCACAGAGCCTACAACTGAGTGTAGGGACTTTGAATGTTGGGACTATGACAGGAAAAGCTCAGGAGTTGATTGACATGATGATTAGGAGAAAGGTTGATATTCTGTGCATCCAAGAGAGCAGGTGGAAAGGTAGTAAGGCGAGAAGTTTGGGAGCAGGGTTTAAATTATTCTACCACGGAGTAGATGGGAAGAGAAATGGAGTAGGGGTTATTTTAAAGGAAGAGCTGGCTAAGAATATCTTGGAGGTGAAAAGAGTATCATATCGAGTGATGAGACTAAAATTTGAAATTGAGGGTGTTATGTATAATGTGGTTAGCGGCTATGCACCACAGGTAGGATGTGACCTAGAGTTGAAAGAGAAATTCTGGAAGGAACTAGATGAAGTAGTTCTGAGCATCCCAGACAGCGAGAGAGTTGTGATTGGTGCAGATTGTAACGGACATATTGGTAAAGGAAACAGGGGCGATGAAGAAGTGATGGGTAAGTACGGCATCCAGGAAAGGAACTTTGAAGGGCAGATGGTGGTGGACTTTGCAAAAAGGATGGAGATGGCTGTAGTGAACACTTATTTCCAGAAGAGGGAGGAACATATAGTGACCTACAAGAGCGGAGGTAGAACCACGCATGTAGATTATATTTTGTGCAGACGATGTAATCTGAAGGAGGTTACTGACTGTAAAGTAGTGGTAGGGGAGAGTGTAGCTCGACAGCATAGGATGGTAGTATGTAGGATGATTCTGGTGGTGGGTAGGAAGATTAAGAAGACAAAGGTAGAGCAGAGAACCATGTGGTGGAAGCTGAGAAAGGAAGAATGTTGTGCGGCCTTCCGGAAAGAGGTGAGACAGGCTCTCGATGGACAACCGAAGCTCCCGGAAGACTGGACGACGACAGCCAAGGTGATCAGAGAGACAGGCAGGAGAGTACTTGGTGTGTCATCTGGTAGGAAAGGGGAGAAGGAGACTTGGTGGTGGAACCCCAAATACAGGGAGTCATACAAGGAAAGAGATTAGCGAAGAAGAAGTGGGATACTGAGAGGACAGAGGAGAGGCGAAAGGAGTACATCGAGATGCGACGTAGGGCAAAGGTAGAGGTGGCAAAGGCTAAACAAGAGGCATATGAAGACATGTACACCAGGTTGGACACGAAAGAAGGAGAAAAGGATCTCTACAGGTTGGCCAGACAGAGGGATAGAGATGGGAAGGACGTGCAGAAGGTTAGGGTGATTAAGGATAGAGATGGAAATGTGTTGACTGGTGCCGGTAGTGTGCTAAATAGATGGAAAGAATACTTTGAGAAGTTGATGAATGAAGAAAATGAGAGAGAAGGAAGAGTTGAAGAGGCAAGAGTGAAGGACCAGGAAGTGGAAATGATTACTAAGGGGGAAGTCAGAAAGGCACTACAAAGGATGAAAAATGGAAAGGCAGTTGGTCCTGATGACATACCGGTAGAGGTATGGAAGCAATTTGGAGAGATGGCTGTGGAGTTTTTGACCAACTTATTCAACAGAATACTCGCGGGCGAAAAGATGCCTGAAGAATGGAGGAAAAGTGTTCTAGTTCCCATTTTTAAGAACAAAGGGGATGTTCAGAGCTGTGGGAACTATAGAGGAATAAAGTTGATGAGCCACACAATGAAGTTATGGGAAAGAGTAGTGGAGGCTAGACTCAGGACAGAAGTAAGTATCTGCGAGCAACAGTATGGTTTCATGCCTAGAAAGAGTACCACAGATGCATTATTTGCCTTGAGGATGCTCGTGGAAAAGTACAGAGAAGGTGAGAAGGAGCTACATTGTGTCTTTGTGGATCTAGAGAAAGCCTATGACAGAGTACCAAGAGAGGAACTGTGGTACTGCATGCGTAAGTCTGGTGTGGCACAGAAGTATGTTAAAATAGTACAGGACATGTATGATGGCAGCAGAACAATGGTGAGGTGCGCCTTAGGTGTGACAGAGGAATTTAAGGTGGAGGTGGGACTGCATCAGGGATCAGCTCTGAGCCCCTTCCTGTTTGCAGTGGTAATGAATAGGCTGACAGATGAGGTTAGACTGGAATCCCCTTGGACCATGATGTTCGCAGATGATATTGTCATATGCAGTGAAAGCAGGGAGCATGCAGAGGAGCAATTGGAAAGATGGAGACATGCACTGGAAAGGAGAGGAATGAAGATTAGCCGAAGTAAAACAGAATATATGTGCGTGAATGAGAAAAGTAGAGGGGGAAGAGTGAGGCTACAGGGAGAAGAGATAGCGAGGGTGGACGACTTCAAATACTTGGGGTCAACAATACAGAGCAATGGAGAGTGTGGTCAGGAAGTGAAGAAACGGGTCCAAGCAGGTTGGAACAGCTGGCGAAAGGTGTCTGGTGTGTTATGTGACAGAAGAGTATCTGCTAGGATGAAGGGGAAAGTTTACAAAACAGTGGTGAGGCCGGCCATGATGTACGGATTAGAGACGGTGGCACTGAAGAAACAACAGGAAGCTGAACTGGAGGTGGCAGAAATGAAGATGTTGAGGTTCTCGCTCGGAGTGACCAGGTTGGATAGGATTAGAAATGAGCTCATTAGAGGGACTGCCAAAGTTGGATGTTTTGGAGACAAGATTCGAGAGAGCAGACTTCGATGGTTTGGACATGTTCAGAGGCGAGAGAGTGAGTATATTGGTAGAAGGATGCTGAGGATGGAGCTCCCAGGCAAAAGAGCGAGAGGAAGACCAAAGAGAAGGTTTATGGATGTGGTGAGGGAAGACATGAGGGCAGTTGGGGTTAGAGAGGAAGATGCAGGAGATAGGCTAAGATGGCAAAAGATGACACGCTGTGGCGACCCCTAACGGGACAAGCCGAAAGGAAAAGAATAAGAAGAAGATCCCGACGAGCTGAATGTGATTGTAACTCCATAACGGAGTGTGATTTTTAAAATAGTTCTTGAATTGATTTGGATTGTAAAACAGAGTCTAGATAAGATTACAATTCGCACAACGTTCTAGGAATTACAAGCAGTTGTAAATGGAGGAGGAAATAAGGGGAGAAAATTTTTGGGCATCTTTTTTTTCTTCAATATTCAATCTGAAATGGTTTCTCCTTACTTCATTTGCTTTATTATTATAGTCGTAAGTTATTATGTTTGGTAGCACAACAGAAGTTCATATTTTTGCGTCCCTTCAGGATGGAGGAAATGATGAAAGCGTGAAGCAGAAGCACTGGAGCACAGCGGGTTTCAAGTCGATAACAGCACCACATCATCACATAATAACAGCACATTATTACAAAACATCATAACATAGCAAAACATAACTTCAAAGTGGGCTCATTGATATTCACTGCGCTTTTGCTTATTGGCTGCCAAACGACAGCACAAGTGTGGGAAATGTTACCTTCTCCAGATAGTTTCAACCTTCAGGGGGGAAGGCGCACTCGCTCTTCTTGCTGTCTGTGGTGGTAATGATCCTAAATATGATTCTGATCATAAAACTGGTTCTGATTGAAAAGTGTGTCGTAAAAGTGATTCTACTTCTAAAACAGATTACATCCAGTTCTACTTATAAACGTAGTTTTTCTGATTCTGCTTCTAAAACTGACTTTCTATAGACACAATCCTAACTAGGTACATTAAAGGTCAAGTGCTATGAATGAGGATGATTTTTAGTATGTTATTAAAGGGGAATTCCAGTGCTTGGTATGAACAATGTATCCAATAGGTCATGCAATATGTAATCTATTTTGACAATGTGATGTTCAATCCTCCCTCATTTAATAGTGTTTTGAGAAGTTTTTTATCGACAATTATGAATTTTCAGGGGGCGCTGCCATTGCCATTTTCCTGAGTCACATGACTTACGTGCGCGGATGTGCCATGTTACGTGCCGTTCCAAACACTCGATTACTAGGGACACCATTATGTCCAGCGGTGATTTTTCTGATTTATCCTCATCTGATAAAGAAATAGCAGTATCGGTTGATTGGGAAGACGGAGGAATACTTCCATACAGATTTGAACCTGTGGCTGTAAATAATGTTGAATATTCGGATGGTTCTTCGGGCGGAATGACGCCGGAGTCTGACTACTCGCAACTCACAAAAATGGCAGCGCCCCTGAAATTTCGTAATTGTCGATAAAAATCTTCTCAAAACACTAATAAATGAGAGAAGATTGAACATCACATTGTCAAAATGGAGTGCATATTACATGACCTATTGGATACATTGTTCATGCCAAGCACCGGAATTCCCTTTTCATGAAAAAAACAGCAGCCAGTATGGACCCATCCGGTTTTTTCACCATGAAACATGATTTTGACGTATATGGCTTTTTGTAACTTCCGCGTCGTGCCTCGTGGACGAGCACAACTTCGGCTTCACTCGATTGTGAGATGTTCTCTTCTTTGAAAAGAGCTTCGGTGTCTCCTAGTAGATGGGCAGCTGAGCCGCCGGCCTAGCTGTGCCTCGCAGACGAGCACGGCTTTGCCCGGGCTGGCTCATACATACTGTCTGGGAGTCTGTTGTTAGAAGTAATCTGCATATCATCTAAATATGGCTCGAAACAATAGGGTACTATTGCCCCAGACACTTCACTCGATTGTGATGTGTTCTCTTCTTTGAAAAGAGCTTCTGTGTCTGAAGGGGCGTGGCCCATAGTGGGGGCCATAGCGTGTTTTCAATGGGGAATGTCCAGGGTGACCTCACGGACAGTAGATGCAGCCAATATGGCTACCACTTAGATGTCAAATGACAATTCCGCAACTTTGCGCATGGATGACGCGCTCTCCGCTCATATTTATTTTTTTGTATGGACATTGAAGTGAATAATGTTATATGTATTTTTCATTTCAATATCTATTTTAGAATGTTTATAGGACACTTGACCATTAAATTCTAAATTTCCTATTGTTCCTCCCTTCGCCGCTCTTCTATTCAAAAACTGTAAAACTGATTCATATTTTTAAAAGGATTCAAAAATTGATTTTATTGCAAACCTGATTCTAAAAATGGTTTTGATTCTATAATTTGGATTCAACAGTAAATCAGATTCTGAATCTAAGTTTAATTCTTTAAAAAAAAGCGATTCTGATTCCAAGTCTAAAATTGATTCTGAATTTGGAACTGATTCTACATTGGATGACATGGATTCTAAAATTGATCAGATTTTAATATTCATGCATCTGACTATCCTCGATTTGAAAATTGTTTCTGATTCAGAATGTGATTATAAATTATTTCTAAATCTGATTCTATTTCCAAATTTGTGTATAAAATACATTGTAAATGTAATTCTGATTTTTTACCCAAATAGGATTTTTTTTTAAAACAGTGTAAATTAAACATTTTATTCATAGTAATGAAAATGAATAATGTAAAAAATACAGTACTACAAGTAAATAGAAGCAATCTGATTCTTATTTTACAACTGACTGTACAATGACCGTAACATGGATTTTAAAACTGATTCTCCTTCCCAGTCAAATCCTAACATGGATTCTGTGTCGAAATCTGATTCCAAATCTGTGACTAAAATACATTTAAAATTTAATGGGTGATTTTTATAGTGATTGTGTTTGAGTTGTGAAGTGTCCACACGTAAACAAGACAGTGAAGTGGATGGCGTGCGTGTGCTGCATAGAAACAATAAATTAGAGTTGTGGAGTCTGCGAATGTATCAGTCTTGTCAAGGGGAGACATATTGCTTCATCTTAACACAAACAAAGTGTGCCTCCTGCTTGTAAAACCTTTTATGGCTTTATTTCTGCCTCCCCCTGATTGGCTTTCAACACCACGCCAGTCTTGGTCCGGCTGCTTTGTGGTTTACAAAAAGGTGTCAAGCTTCCATCTTGTGACTGTGCCCACCAACCCGAGCTGTCATTCTCTTTCGGGACAGCGAGCATATCTTTTAATATACTTGCTGACTGTGTGATTTATGCAAAGCTGAAGGCCATCCCCTCGTGTCGGCGCTCTCGTTTCCCCATATCGTTGTTTTTCCGCAGAGTCAAAGTGTCGGCTGGTCACGCATCTGATGGAAATGTGATAACTCTTTCCCGAGGCAGAAAATTGAAGCAAGGAGAAATGATGCAATCACCTCATCGCGGCATCATAGAAAATACATCATCAGTGCCACCGTGCTGAGGTCACCATCTGACTGCGTAAACACACCATCTACATACCAACACTCGTTTTAGTTGCACCTGCGAGATATCCAGATATCCTGGTGCCTTGATTTACAAGTTTAATTCATTCTGTGACCACGCTCGTAACTCAAAGCACCGTGATTTCATCGTCTTTCCTCGTTAAAATGAATGCAAATATAATTAATTTGTTCCAGGCCCACATTGTTATCCTTCTGGTGTGCACACAATGACTAACAATGGGGAGTAAAATACATGCTTGCAGACAAAAATGAAGAAGAGTTTCACAATCAAATGGCTCACTAATGCAACTTTGGGTTCAACTTTGGGACCAAAGAAATACCCTACCTGGGGATGCTCATCTTGGGATGTCCAAGAATCTGCGGGATTGAATATGTGTGAATGGAATCTTAAATTTCTTAAGACAAAGGTACCAAGGACTAAAAGATGTGAGAACCTTAGGGGGGAATGTGACTTTGGGGTCAAAATAGACCTTAGGGTATAGTCCTCCTGTGAGGTCCAGGTTTGGAACCTTCAAGTTTCTTGAACTGACAATACAAAGAAAAACTACTTCCGACAAAATTTTCGTGAAAATGTGAATTTGGAGAAAATTTATTGGGGCCAAAAAAGACCCTGGTAGTGGCGTAGTCCCCCAACAAGCTTTGAAGCTAAACATACCTGATTAGAATCTTTAAGTTCCTTAAAATGAATGTATCAAGAACTGTATGATCCTGGAATTTTGGATGGAGATGTAACATTGAGTGTAATTTATTGAGGCCAAAGAAAGACCCTGCTGAGGCCATACGGCTTTTGGAAGATCCAAATAAAACCTTTGAGGTTTAACAAATGTGATTGCTTGCTTTTAGTTTCTTGACCCGAATGTACCGAGAACTAAAATCTCCTGGAATTTTAGGTGGAAATGCAACTTTGAGGGTAATTTATCTGTGTCAGAAAGGACCCTGGTTCCCAGGGTTCTTTCTGTATTCTTTGCGGTCTTCTTGTTGTTGTGCGAACAAAATGAGTCAGGCAGCGTAATCCTTCCTCCAGCTCGCTGTCGCGGCCTGTAATCCAAGCCAGTCCCTCATGGCCTCACAACCTGGCCGGGCCTGTCCGCTTGGAGAACAGCGTGAAAAACGACGGACTTCCTGGGTTTCAACATAATTGCTAAAATGGCGAAAAGACGAGATGACAAGACGTGAGTGAAGGCAAGAAAAAAACAAAAATGGTTGTTCATTTTTGTGCTGTTTGGTTGACATTTAACAGATGCTTTATCGTGCACCTGAGCGGTAGCAATGGGTCACAAGCCGTCTGTCAACAGCAAGGACAAACCAACAGAGAAGAAGACGTCAAGGACGAAACAGTCCTCAGGGATCCGTGAAGGTTCGAGTAGGACACAAGAAAATCTGTTGCTTCTCTTGAAACATTCCTTTTTTTTAGTAACCCAGGCATGAAACCTGACAAATACGTGAACTAACCATAGTAATGTCTTACAAACCATACATTGTAGCCCTAATTCTTGATTCTAAACAGGCTTCAACACCTTTTAACGCCTTAACGGTGTCTTAAAACTATCCTCTCAAACCTTAACTCTGGTTTTCATCCTAAATTTGAAATGCTAACCCAAGATTCAAACCCTAATTCAAAAAGCCTAATCTTGAGTTGAAGTATTGCTTGTATCCCTAACGCACACCTAAAATCCAGACTTCAAACCACAACCCGGTCTGAAAAACCTTCATTTTAATCCATGTTTATCATTTCATTTATTGATTAATTTCATTATTTTGATTTCATCTATTGTTTGAAAGCCGAACCCAGGTTGACAACCCTCATTTGAAACCCAAACCTGGTTTGAAACCATAATTTAAAACCCCAATCCTGACTCCAAGCCCTAACCCCAATTTGAAACTGGAATTCGAAACCATAAATTTGAATTTTAACCCTAATTTGAAAATGATACCCTCTCTTGAAACCTGAATTTGAAACTGTAAACCAAACAAATTAATTAGTTAAAATGTTAATTTTAATTTAAATGTAATATCAGGGCAGAAGAGTCAACCCACATTCTTAAGTGCTCCTGCGCTCACCATTGCTGTCAACTTTTAACTGCATCCACATTCTCACGTTCACGTTCTCGCGATTGGCTGAAGTAGAACTCCTTGTTGCTTTGGCATGCTCTTGACAGCCTCTGAATGGATTTTTTAAGATTGGATGTCATTGATGTGGACACATGCACACCGTTCAGCATGGAATCCGTGTGAAGAAGACAGCAGATGCTCCAATAAAAAGAGCCTCCATGGAGTCGTGTGAGACACACTGATACACACACGCACACCCACACACACATGCACTCGCACTCCATTTGGTGTGATGTGTGGAGTGAAGGCAGCAAGGGCTTCAATAATGAGCAAGCAAAGCTTTGATCTGCTACTGTATTAGTGACACAAACTTCTTATCCACCGTTAGTTTTTTGACAGATGAATCCAACTTGAAACTGTAACCATTGCATGAAACCCTAATTTGAAACCCTAACACTCTCTTCAAACCTTAATTTGAAACCCTATTCCCAGCAGGAAGGCTCTTCATTTAAAACATAACTTGGGCTTGAAAACGCATTGGAAACCTTTTCACACAGTCTGGAAACCGTAATCGTATCTCAAAACATTATTTTGAAACCTACAATTTGAGTTGAAGCACTAACCCAGTCCTGAAACCATATTTTGAAACCCCAAGTTTGGAAGTTCTAATTTATGTGTCAAACTCAAGGCCCGTTGGCCAAATGCGGCCCGCGAAAGCAAAATCAGGTGTAACTTCCATTATTCTTGCTAATCTTTTCACTCTAATTTCAAGTCATCTTTGCTTACCAAACGCCTCTTTACAGTAACTTCGACAATTGCTGAACAAATTTTTATCCTTGAATTTTGATTTCAAAACTAACTCAAAACCTTCAATTTGTTGTGTTTATGGAATAATGTGTGGAAGCACTGAACCATTTATACAGTTTAAGGGCCCTGTCTGTGAGAATCTGTAATTACAATGCGGTCCACAATGAACGTGCGTTTAACATCCCTGCTCTATTTTGAAACCCCTCTAGACCAAACCAAACTTGAAACCCTACCCCTGTTTTGAAAAACTAATTGTAAAATTTGTTTTTAAATTGTAGTGTTAAAAAAAATCTTCATATGATAGTTACTGATTACTTTACATTTTTCTACTGAAGTAACATTTCTGAGTGTACTTTGATACTTTTCAGCACAGGATTTGTCTTTGTTTTTTTTTACCTAAATGCTTCTACTTAAATACAGATCACGAGTCAACTGGCGACCTCTTGTGCTCGCCTCATAAATAATGTGCTAGTATAACACCAGTCAGGGAGGTGTTTCATTATGTGGGTACTCAGCTGAGACGCGACATGGGCTGGAGACCCCTGATGGTTAACGTCTGAGCTCCGATATGTGACAGTGCAACGGGAAATGTTATCACTTTATCCATTTCAAAGGAAAACGGATGACCCCTGTGAAATGTATATGGGTCTGACTGATGCGCTTGTGGGAGATATATACAGTACATTGGTATTTGAAATCTCCTAGGGTCATTCTCCTGTCCGTCATTATAGTACAGTAGAATTTTATTGTATGTCCTTATGACATGTTAAAAGTACAGAAAGTGGAAGTCACTTTTATAAGAGGCCACTGTTGCAAAAAATATACATAGAAAAAGCAAACAATCCATGCAATTTGATGTACAGTATGAAGTGATTATAGATGAAAGAGGAGGTCTGGAGTCTTCCTTCACCAGTGTTCATAATGCCCTAACCTCACCCCAAACCATTAATTCAAATTAACTAAGCGCTCCTTTTTTGAGTAACACACTGTACATAGTGATAGGACATCTTCATTTACAGCACCTTCTAGCGCCGGATATATCCACAACTCTTCCTGGCCGCTTTGCTGATGCTCCATCTCACTCAACTTAGCTAACCCCCACCATCCGTCCAGTTGTAGCCCACCACCAACTGCCAGAACAGTTTGATTTATCCAGCACCGAGGTGGTTTAAAAGAAATTGGTGCGTCCACATTGAACGATCACCTAGGTGAAAAATAAGCTCCTCTAAGTCACTAATATTCCCTTCTCTGACTTCAAATATGTAACATTTCAGAAGTAACAGAAAACAAAGAATCCATGCTAACCACGAATCAACTGTAGAAAAAAAAACATTAAAAGTGGTCAGTGGTACAAAACACTTCACAGAAGTCTGGCAGGTACTGCCTTCGAGGAGAGAGAAACCAACTATGAAGATCAAATTAGCAGGTATGTCTAGAAAGAAAACAATTAAACTTTAGCACAATAATGAATGAAATTCACAATAGTCAATGTAATGGTGCTATATGATTGTCATGCATTTCTTGGAATATTCCGAAAAATCCTTTTTATGGCATTATTAACTGACCGCAAGTGAGTCTGGAACGTATCCCCCATGATAAACAGGGTTTCCCTATATTCTCTACATCAGACATCAGTTTTTTTCACACAACTGTCCGGTGTCCTGTTCATTTAGTGTATGAGACCATCTCATCATGTGACCAAAGCATCCTTTGGCCAGCATTTCAGGTGGCCCTGAGAGATGAGGCGTGAAGTTCCAAATCAATAGAAAACATGACAGCTCAGGACAAATGTGGAAGACCATGAGGAGATATTTGGTGAGCAGCAGTGTGGCAGGTCGCTGATGTCACAAGGCATGAAATTCATTATTGATCCCATGACCCTGCTGACAATGAAATGTTAGCAGTCGTTGCCACCACCCGTCGGCCCAGTAATGGCAGGACCATGAATCATGGGTGTGGAAGAGGAGGCCGTTTTCATTGACTCATCCACCTGACACACTCCTCTATTCATTCTCTCCTTGGCTCAGCCCAATTTTCACTCTTTGTCAAACTATTCACAGACACCACTCGCTGTTTATTAGTTTTAATTTTCAATGGAGTGAAAACAGGCAACTTGATGGACTAGAGATTATGATGTTTGCCTCATAGATCTGAGGTTTGGGTTTGAATCTCGGCTCCGACGTTACTACTTAAGTGTGTTGGTGATGAATTGGTCTCACATCCTTAAAGCCCGGGTGTCATCCCTATAAACATTCTGAAATAGATATTGTAATGAAAAATTCATATAACAGTATTCACTTCAATGTCTATACGGGGGGAAAAAAGTGAGCGAAGAGCGCGTCATCCATGCACAAAGTTACGCAATTGAGTGTCCCTCGACATCCAAGTAGTCGCCATATTAGTCGCGTCATCTGTCCTTGACGTCATCGTCACTTCCGCCGTTGAAAACGCGCAGTGCCTGCTACTACGGAAGCTGAACAACAGAGATATTCGCATTTTTCTGACGTTCCTTCTGACACCGAAGTTCTTTTTGAAAAGGACAACACCACACAACCGAGTGAAGTTACCGGGCAAGATTACACTATTGTTTCGAGCCCTTAGGGCAATATTACACTATTGTTTTGAACCATATTCAGATGATATGCAATCACGGCCAAACCACATCCCGTCCGATCCACTCCCGCGGCGGAGATGAGCCATCGCGGCTCATCACAGCCGGCCGGTGTGGCTTATGACAGAGCCGAGCGGTGCTGCTTTAGTCACGGTCGAGCCGGAGCGCTTTATGCGCGCACGCGACTGAGTAACGCATTCTTGGCTGGCTTCTTCAGAGCCCCCCCCCGTGGCTGAGTTTCGGTGCCTGTGGTGGCATATAAGGAGGAGGTGGACCCTAGCTATCTTGCTTTTAGGGGTACGTTCAAAGTCGCTGCAGTACTCGATGAACACTATCGAAACATTGTTGACTGGGCGACGCGCACATCGACATATTTTATACAGATCTTTTGTTACGTTATGAGAGAGACCGATTACGTGGTCCACCCCACACTATTATTTTTTTTTTGTAGCTGTATGCGCACATCAACACATTTCATACGCGGATCTTTTGCTGCGTTATGAGAGAGACCGATTACGTGGTCCGCCCCAAACTATTTTTTTTTTTTGGGAGCTGTATACACACACCTACCTGTTATTTGGAACCCACGAAGCTCTCGTCCTCTACACCCGTGCAATCCATTTTTCACAATGAACAGGGTCTCTTTCAAACTTATGAAGGGTAATTCCATTCTCTCGAGTGTTAAAGCAATGTCCAGCAATGCAATGAGCCGGCATTTTGGCTAACACGAAGTTAACAACGAGCTACCTTCCCAGAGGTAAAACTTATGGAAACAAACGAGTCCACTACGGGGCGCCTCTGTCCTGTAGGTCACTTCCTGCTTTTTCTTGAAAACAAATCCCTCGAGAGGATTTTCATGGCGAGAGTTACAAAAAGCTGTATACGTCAAAATCATGTTTTGTGGTGAAAAAACACATGGGACCATATTGGCTGTGGATTTGACTTGAACTGTCCCAACGTCTTACTTCACTTTATCTGAAGACCTTAAAGCCTTGTTCCTCTTGATCTGGTTTTCATTTCAACTTGTATCCTAAAATTATTGTTCTTGGAAAGCCCTCCAATTCACAGTCTTGACTGAGTCCTGAAACTCTTGGTCTTAACTTGATCTCAAGTCCTAAAAGCCTTGGTTCTTGTCTTTGACCACCACTCAAGTCCTAAATGTCATTTTCATTGGTTGATTTCAAGTCCTAAAATTCTTGGTCCTCAAAGTCTTGGTGTTGACATGATCTCAGGTCCACCAACTCCTATTCCAATCACATCCTCAATGTCTTGGTCCTTACCAAGTTTCAAGTCCTCAAAATTTTGTCCCAGCCAATCCCCAAAGTCTTACTCTTAGTCTCTGTCTTTCGACTTTGTCATGATCCTGCCACTCCAGCACGAGCTGTGCGGGTGCCCCCGCAGGTGCGCTGATTGGGAGGTGCACACCTGCGCCTCATGCAGCCTGATTATGCTGTGGATTTATATGACCGCGATGACAACTGGCCGACGCCAGTTCGTTGATCTTCATGACCCGTTCGTGTGCTCCGGTATCCCTGATTGAACCTGTGTGTACCGACCTTCGTCCGTTCTCCGACCAACCTTGTAAGCCTGACTCCTTCGTTACTTCTGCCTGCTTTGATTGTTCTCCTGTGTACCGACTCCTGCCTGTCCGCTCACCTGCTCTCTTCGCCCGACGTCCCAACTACCGCTGCTGCACCGGACTGCCTGCTCGATCCCCTACCTCTGCATATAATAAACGTGTCTCCTTGAACTACCTTGCATCTTCCGAGTCCTGCATTTGGGTCCTACTCTCGTTCCGATGGGACGTGAGAGACTTGGATCTTGTTGCAAACTCAAGACCAGGAATTTGAAGGGTTGAGATCAAGTAAGTACTAAGACTTCGAGATATGGGTCAAGCAAGAACTTTTCATACTAGAGAGCAAGATTTTGAGGATTTCAGACCAAGCTAAAACCAGCCATTCAGTATATCAGAGCATTACAAATTTGAGTACTTAAGACCAAGTCATAATCACGACTGTAGACTAAGAATTTAAAACCAAGTCGCAGCCCGATAGTTTGTCCATTTGAAACCAAGTCAATTAGATTTTTAGGACTGGGGTCCAAGACTCAAGATGAGGACTCTTTCAACTTCCTTTCAATTCCTTCAAGTATACCAATAATTATGTCCTAAGCAAACCAATGCATTCATTAGTTATTTTTGGTTCTGTGACCCACTTGTTGTGACATCAGAGTCATGGGAGAAACATGAGTAATCCTATTGACACTAGGAACTCACTGTAACTATGTGTAATCTGCTCTTGCTCTCAATCTTACTCTATGCAGGTGATGGGCAGTGAGTCCACAGATGACCCATAGATAAAGCACGTATTAGCACTGACACAGCACCAGTCAGTGGTCAGTCATGCCACACAATACTAGTGACGGGTCCATGATGTGACTTTCATTCTCCATGTTGAAGTTGGTCAGTCAGCAATTTCAGTAATTACTGGTAGTACCAGTGATCGGTTTGTTACATCTCTTGCTCTTCAGTAGTCAATTGACATGACAATTGTTATATGCAGAACCAGTGATTGGTTAGATCATTTACTCGTCATTGGTCAGTTGTCATGTCAGTTATTTCTAGCAGAACAAGTGATTGGTTGGTTCCATCACTTAATCTTCATCAGTCAGTCTACATGTAAACCAATAAATGCAGTACCATCTCAGCACAGCAGTCCAACCTCTAATGGATTGATTCATTGCTTAAGAGGAAGTCTATAGAAGTTTATTAACCAATACAGTCTTATCATGTCAAACGTGTTTACAATGAATCAACATTCTCGGATGCAAGAAGGGACTTTATTTGTTTACTGGAGTGCACAAGTGTACATGTTTGTGTGTGCGTGATGCAGCAGGAAACAAAACGCCAAGCGGAAGCAAGCACATCCTAACAAGCTGACTTGGATGCGGTTCAGTATGTTGGGCTGAGCTCCAGCAGCAAGAGCAAATCCCTCAAAGCGTGCCGACACGACAAAAATGTTTCCAGAAGGGAAGAAAATCCTTCATGGTTACTCGAGAGCTTCTCATCACTTATTTGTACCAATAACAAGCGCTTTATTTACACACCACCAAAGTGTATTTTTGTGTTTTTTTCTATTATGTCATTGAATTCAAAAGCAGAGTAAGCACAAAAGTATGAATATGGTCATTTTAGGAGGTGGTGGCTGCAGAGGTGGTCTTCTTTTTTACCACACGCCTACCCGTTTGCCTGGGAACGGGCGCTGAGGCCTGGGTCTGGGTCTGGGTGGCTCCCCGGCCGGCTTTCACCTCATCCATGAAGGTCTCCAGGACAGTGAACTTCTCCGTCAGCTCACCCAGATGAGCTTTCAGGGAGTTAAACTCCTTGTAGAGATCCCCCAGAGCCTCAGATAGAGGCTGGATCCTGGACGGAGCCAAAACATGCCAAAGTAGTACCTCCTTGTTTGTAGTAGTTATGATGATGATTAAGAATAAGTGTTCACTCTTTTAACTCTTTCTTCTTTCTTTCAGCACTACAAACCGTTAGCCTCCTTGACTCAGTATTGAGCAACTCTTTATGAACGGAGAACTTGGTTTTTCAACATTTTTTGTCCCCACAAATCACGTGGATTAGTACCAACTGTATTTAGAGGATGTAGGAATCTGTGCACTGTTTTCGTTCCATTGCTATTGCCTTGGTAGAACTTGTATTGACCAACGTTTTGTAAACCAAGGAATTTCATTTAGATGTTGTGTGTCCAGTAGTCGTGGAATACAACCGAATACATTTATTTTGGGGCGGCATGGTGGATCAACTGGAAAGCATTGGCCTCACAGTTCTTAGGTCCCAGGTTCAAACCCGGTCCCACCTGTGTGGAGTTTGCATGATCTCCCTGTGCCTGCGTGAGTTTTTCTCCAAGCACTCCGTTTTCCCTCCACATCCCAAAAACATGCGACATTAATTGGACACTCTAAATTGCCCCGAGGTGTGATTGTGAGTGTGGTTGGCTGGCGACCAGTTCAGGGTATACCCTGCCTGTTGACAGCTAGGATAGGCTCCAGCACTCCTGCGACCCTCGTGAGGATAAGTTGCTCAGAAAATGATTTATTTATTATGGTAGATTTCAACTTTGTCTTTAGCGCTGTTAGCTTATAGCTTGTGGCAGCTGGTACTGACCAACCTTTTGTGAACGAAGGAGTCTGATTTGGATCTTGTGTAGCCAGTAGTCGCTGGATTACTTCCAACTATTGCTACTTAGCTGCTTTAATTTGGGTAGGTTGATACTTTGTTTAGCACTGCTTGCTATGAGATTGCAGGAGCTGGTATTGACCAACTTTTTGTGACCAATGGGCTTTGATTTTGATTTTAAGTGACTTAACTCTGGCAGGTTTTTACTTTCTGCTTTTCTCCATTGCAGTTGAATTGACTGAACTTTTCATTAGTAGCTTTTTGTAAACAAAGGATTTTAATTTGATTCTTCTGTGACCAGAAGTCATGTGAATTATAGTTTGTTAAATTTTTACTTTTTTTAATTCAATTGCAGAAGACTGGCTATAACTCTCAGCTGGTAGCATTTTCTGAATGAAGGATTTAATTTGAATCGCCTGTGACCAGTAGCCATGTGCAATACTACGAACTATATTCGTTTTGGTCTATTTCTACATTCTGTGTTGAACTGTTAGCCATTACATTTTGGGATAAATTGTGTGGATTATTGCCTTTTACTGTCTATTTTGGTTGGTTTCTGAATCTGAGTCAGTTGCTTTTTGTGAACTAACTGCTACATCATTGACAACTGCTAGATCAGCTTCTTGCACCAGCTGCTCACTAACTTGCTTCCAAAGAGGGCTGACCCTAATGGAACATTTTGTTATGAAGGACAACCCAATCAAAGTTTGAGCTTTATGTGAGGGCAAGAGGAAAAGAAGCTGAAGCAGTAATTTGTATGAATAAAAGCGTGAAAAAGGAAGTGATAACATGTCATTTTAACTACTGGACCATCATAATGTCTCTCCCTCCAAGCCAAACTGCACCAGGATGCAGGAAACACCAAACTTCCTTTTGTTTATTTCAAAACGTTCTATTTCTGAACTCCAAATTACACCCTGCTCTCCCTTCGTGTACTTCCAGGCCTGAGGAAGGACCATATTCCTGTGGGGACTCTTTGGCTGGGAGGCAATATTCCCTTTCTGAGGTGGTTGCACTTATGTGTTGCTGGGTCGGTTTGAGGCGTACCTGGCGTAGTCAGGTAGCAGAGACTGGTGGTCATTCTGCAGGAGTCCTTTCATCTGGTTGAGTATGTCGAAGCGCCAGTTGTCCAAGATCTGAGTCAGGTTGGCCACCCCTCTCATGCTGACCCTGTCAGCTGGGACCAGACGGGGAACCAATGAGTGACGACAACATTTAGGAACATGAACATTAGCCTGGTGACGTACACCCAACAATGCTCTCAATAGCCTGTGTATAAGTGTGTATATTCCAACATTCAACTCCCCTATTATGTTGTCGTGATTTTATCGTTTCATGAAACCCTTGTTGTTGTGGGATTAACGTGCAAAAAAAATGCCCTCAAAATTAGAAAGATGCACCTCAATTTAAGACATGATGAGCAAATCCCTTCCTCAAAGAAAAATAAAATTTGAACCTTGTGATTAAATCCATAGTATACTCCTACAGTCGAGTAATGTTTGTGTACTTCATGTATCGTTGTCTCTGTACTGATATTGTTTATTCCATTCTTAACTGAGGGTTTGTATATTGACTACTGCATACAATGCTGCTTACTATTCTTGCACCTGTTCCCTTACACTTCTGTATATAGCATAGCGTGTATGTATATTTTGCCTTTCACGTTTGCATATACTGTACAGCAGTGGTAAGACACAAGGGCTTTCAGAGCCTTACCTACAGGTCTCAAAAGCCTTAAATAATTATGACATATAATATAAATACAGGCTGGTATGGTGGATCAGGTGGTAAAGCGTTGGTCTCACAGTTCTGAGATCCCAGGTTTAATCCCAGACCCGCCTGTGTGGAGTTTGCATGTTCTCCCCATGCCTGCGTGGACTTTCTCCAGGCATTCCGGTTTCCTCCCACATTCCAAAAACATGCAACATTAATTGGACACTCTAAATTGCTCCTAGGTGTGATTGTGAGTGTGGCTGTTTGTCTCAATGTGCCCTGCGATTGGCTGGCAACCAATTCAGGGTGCACCCCGCCTCCTGCCCGTTGACAGCTGGGATAGGCTCCAGTACTCCCCGTGACCCTTGTGAGGATAAGCAGTGAAGAAAATGGATGGATGAAATACAAATACAACATATACATGTCTATAATAATATATAATAATAAATATTTATTTGAACATGTATTTTGTTTTCATTTTATTTAGTCATCTTCAAGTCCTGTAGAGTTCTGTATGTGTGTGTGTTTTTTCCATCAGATTTCACCTTCTATATGTTGCCATACAAATATAAACTGCCCAACACCTTCAGAATCCCAAGTGCTGGCATCAACCAGGGCAAATGTACGGACACACATGCCCACATGCACAAACACACACACACACACACACACACTGTTAAAAAGGTCTCACCAATAAGATTTTAGATTTCACCACTTAACACAGGCTAAGTCACAGTGGTATTTTCCCCATCCTCTGATTGGTTCAGATAATTACATAGTCCTCTGGTTGTTTGAGCTGAATAATGCATGTACTGTAGATGAGAATTGATTTACTGAAGAGGATGATTTTGAAAAAAAATCATTTTCAAGGTCACTTAAAAAAAAAAAAATCAACATTTTGTGACTACTTCAACCAACTGGTTTGTGTTCAACCTGGAAAAAGATTTTGGGGCACTTTTAGAGCAGAACCTATGAGCGAACTCACACAGATGGGCAGGAGAAAAGAAAGAAGTCTGCTGCATCTTCATGAGAATCTCCGATGAGTAGGATCTATTTTATTGAAAGATTTGGTCATAATCTAAGTTAAAATTTGTTTGTGAACTGTTATATTGTAGTTTTGACACAACAATGACAATGGATGTTCAGTCTTGTTTGGAAATTAAGGATTGGAATATAATGGTAACTGTTTCTTGCTTCAGTAATATGGCATTCCACCTCAAATAAGGGAAATGTCTGTTTCTTCTTTAGAGAACAAATAGTTATCCTTCTGCAGCATTTTTGTACATTATTTTTTCAGTACGCTATATAATGGTATCAATGTACCCATATATAGTATTTGATCTGCATCAGTGGCATTTCCATTTACTGCATAGACAGCTGATTTTGTTGAGAGGTTCATACAATGCTGCTGACTATTGTTCTTCCTGATCACATTCACTTCTGTATATTGTTCAGTAGCATGTATTTATGTACATTTTTCCATTCACACGTGCATATACTGTACAGCATATTATATGCATAATATTGTTGATCGGTGGACAATGGTTGTCACTCAACTGCTACAGTTTGTGTATAAAGTCTGTTTGTGACACTTTTGCTACATACATTATGAGGTGGCTGACGTATATTCAGTTTATTGCACATGTTCATGTACAGTTTTTTTCCCCAGTTTTCCGACTCAATGTACTGCCAATGTTTGTCGTCACCTCTGCCTTTGACACCGTCATCGAGAGCCCTGAACTCTGACGTTGAGTAAACAGAAGAGAGGGAAATCTGTTTGCTCACAGCCATCCCGGTAGTTCCATTCATCCGTGTTGGCCGTCTGCGTCTGAGCCTGCGCGCGTCGCCGCTGCGCCGTCACGGTTGCCGATGCAATGGCCAACAAGACCAGCACCGCCAAGGTCACCTTTTGGGCCATGGTCCACACTACGACCTGCACAAACACCCTATAAGGACATAATCTCGTGGATGCATCAATGTGTACACAACACATGCTCTCAGGAAACGTTTCTACATACTACTTTGAAGCTATAATCCTGTTTTGAAACCTTACCTTGAAACCTTCAGCTTGGTTTGAAACCTTAACTGACGTGACGCCACAGTCATGAATTCAAACTCTATGCTGACATCTTATTCCTAACTAGAAACACGATCTTGAAACCCCAACTGTGGTTTCAAACAGTATAATCCAGATAGGAAACCCTAACCACGGTTTTGTTTTGAGATTGCAATTGTGCCCTTAAACCCAAATTTTAAACACTAACCCTAGCTTTAAAGCTTGACTTGAAACCCAAACCTGCTTTGAAAAATCTTGCCTCCAAACCAGAATTTTAAAGCTAAGCCCTGTCTTGAGACCTTAGTTTAAAACACTAACCCTTGTTTGACACTTAAACCCTTGTCTTAAAATCTAACCCAAGCTTGGAACCCTAATTTGAAATCCTACTTTGAAATCACTCTTCTGCTTTGAAACCCAAACCAACTTGAACCCTTTAGTGAAACCGTAATGCTCATTAAAAATCCTAATAGGAAATCCTGATCCTGCAGTGATACTGTAAAATGAAACCCTAACTTTTGTTTTAAAACCTAACCCAGGCTTGAAACTCTAATTTTAAAGTAACTTGGAAACCTAACACTTGCTTGAAGGCCTGTCCAAACACTCCAGATGACAGAAGTCATGGATAAACTCGGATAACAATACAAACTTTTTTATGTCGTTCCAAATGTCAAATTCATGCGTGACATTTTCAATGGTCTCAAATGAGTTAATCTCATATGACTTCCATTTCACCTTTTATTGTCTATTTCAGTCTTGCTATAACTTTCTTTCCAGTCAACCCCCCCCCCCCCCGCACCTCCCATACACACACACACACATACACACACACACAAAAACACTCCAACCGGGACCAGAATCTTGCTCCCCGAGTACCGAGTACAATTTTTGACCGAGTCCCACACTTCTGTTTGAGGTTTTAAAATCTATATTTTTTTTCTATATTTTTCACTACAGCATTTGATATTAATCACACTATTTGAAAACATTTCAATATTCTGGAGTAATCTTGTGTTTCAAATATTTAAACGTGTTAAAAGATGTTTTTTTTAACAATGTATTAAAAACAATAGCTGTTGTTTTGAGACCACTGATTGAATTTTACATGATGTACTGTACACTATCCCACCAAGCATGCAGATAATGTTTCTATAAAAAGATACGGCGGTAATCCTTTGCTGCTCTTCAAACGATTGTTATGAATAAATAAATGTGTGTGCACGCGCACGCACGTACCTGCTGCACAAGTGCGTCACCTGAAGGTCTCTCGTCAGTCGTCGGCTTTCTCTTAGACACCAGGCAGCGCTCAGTGAAAGATAAAGAAGGAAAGAAAGAAAGAACACACCCTTCTTCAGACTTAATGTCAAAACCACACAAAGACTGCGGTTGAGTCTGTCCACCAGTTTAGAGGCCCACTGAGTGGTTTGGGTTAGAGGCATGGTTCCAGCGCCTCTGGCTTGATTGTTTGTCTTTCTTGGACATCTTGAACGAAATGACTCATTTAAGTAAAAAAACACAAATCTCTCTTTTTTTTTTGTGCTACAGGCACAGGATGTACAATACCTAGTCAAAGCTGCTAATATGATTGCGTCAATTAAAAAAGCACAGAACAGTCTGACAAAGGGGAATTACAGGTGTTTTTTTTAGATGTGTTGTTCTAATGACCATGTACAGTGAAGAAAATAAGTATTTGAACACCCTGCTATATTGCAAGTTCTCCCACTTAGAAATCATGGAGGCGTCTGATATTTTCATCATAAGTGCATGTCCACTCTGAGGGATATGATCTATAAAGAAAAATCCAGAAATCACAATGTATTATTGAACAATTTATTTGTGTGATACAGCTGCAAAAAAGTATTTGAACACCTGTCCATCAGCTAGAATTCTGACCCTCAAAGACCTGTTAGTCCGCCTTTCAACAAAGTCCACCTCCACTCCATGTATTATCCTGAATCAGATGCACCAGTGGGAGGTCGTTAGCTGCATAAAGGCACCTCTACACCCCATACAATCAGTAAGACTCAAACTTGTAACATGGCCAAGACACCAGAGACAAAATTGTACAACTCCACACAGCTGGAAAGGGCCACGGAGAAATCGTCAAGCAGCTTGGTGAAAAAAAGGTCCACTGTTGGAGCAATCATGAGAAAATGGATGACGCTAAACATGACAAGCAATCTCAATCAGAATGTAGCCCCATGCAAAATGTCACCTCGTGGGGTCTCAGTGATCCTTAGAATGGTGAGGAATCAGCCCAGCACTACACGACATAACTTTGTCAATGACCTGAGAAGAGGTGAGACCACCGTTTCTAAGGTGACTGTTGGTAATACACTAAGACGTCATGGTTTGAAATCATGCATGGCACGAAAGGTTCCCCTGGATAAACCAGCACATGTCAAGGCCCGTCTTAAGTTTTGCCAATGACCATTTGGATGATACAGAGGATTCATGGGAAAAAGTTTTGTGGTCAGATGAGACCAAAATTGAACTTTTTGGTCATAATTCCACTAACTGTGTTTAGAGGAAGACGAATGACGAGTTCTATCCCAAGAACACCATCCCAAGTGTGAAACATGGGGGTGGTAGCATCATGCTTTGGGGGTGTTTTTCTGCACATAGGACAGGATGACTGCACTGTATTAAGGAGAGGATGACCGTGGCCATGTATCATAAACACACAGCCAGGAAAACCAAGGAGTGACTCCTTAAGAAGCATATCAAGGTTCTGGTGTGGCCTAGCCAGTCTCCAGACCTAAACCCAATAGAAAATCTTTGGAGGGAGCTGAAACTCCGTGTTTCTCAGTGACAGCATGATCTGTATTGAGGAGTGGGCCAAAATCCCTCCTGCAGTGTGTGCAAACCTGGTGAACAACTGCAGGAAACGTTTGACCTCTGTAATTGCAAACAAGGCTACTGTACCAAATATTAACATTGGTTTTCTCAGGTGTTCAAATACTTATTTGCAGCTGTATCACACAAATAAATCATAAAAAAAAATCATACACTGTGATTTCTGGATTTTTGTGTTTAGATTATCTCTCTCACAGTGGACATGCACCTATGATGAAAATTTCAGACCCCTCCATGATTTCTAAGTCGGAGAACTCGCAATATAGCAGGGTGTTCAAATACCTATTTTCTTCACTGTATAACGATGATAAGATAACCTTTATTCATCCCACAGTGGAGTTTAAAGGGATTTTCGTTAAGGAATTGTCAGAGCAGCTCAAGGATGTGGCCACCTCACTGGAAGAATTTAGCTCTAACTATAAAATTGGACAATTGGTTGCGTGAAAGAGTTAGAGAGAAGGGTTAGAACACGTAGTGGAGCACCTTCACAGTTCGGGCAGCCCCTCCAGTAACCCCATTGCTCACTGAAACCCCTACCGCCTCCACATCACGCTCCACTAGACTAGAGGATCAAGATCCGTCTCGATCCTCTGGCACATCAGGGCTGCATTACTCATTGTATTTGTTGTCGGTAGCCAGGCAATTTCATCACCTCCTCCCAAGTGAAGCCAAAAAACAGAGCTTGCCATTCACTGAAAGTGTCGCAGTCAGCCAGACCAAGTTCTCCCCAGGCCCCCTCTCCTATGACGATTCTTTCATGCATTCTTGGACTGAAATGCAATACCCCGTAACCTCCCTCATCAACTCTGGAGTTGACAATTTTATTCACGAGGGTTTGGTATGTGTTCTCTAGCTACCCCTGAAGCCCCTCCCATTCCCCAACAAATTTATTGACCTGGACTGGCGTCTTATACCCCCAGTTACTCATCAGACCAAATGAGGAGGCTGAAAGGAGGCTGAAAGGTGCCAGCCTCCTCATCTCGACCAATCAAACCCTCTAACTATTCGTCATCCCCTCTTGAGAGTCTTTCGTCTTCGGCTCAAGAAACACAACCCCGCTATTGATTGGACCCACCTGTTTATTACTGGTTGTAGCCATTTTTCCCACTCCCACTGTCTTCTCTCAGCTGTCCTAGCCGCCAGTGCACATCAGCCAGTTTCCCCCCATATCCCACAAACATGCAACGTTAATTGTAGACTCTAAATTGCCCCTAGCTGTTATTGTGAGTGCAACTGTTTGTCTCCATGTGCCCTGCGATTGACTGGCTACCAGTTCAGGGTGTACCCTGCCTCCTGCCCGTTGACAGCTGGGACAGGCTCCAGCACTCCATGTGAATGATAACCCTTGTGAGGATAAGTGGCTAAGAAAAAAAAAACAGGCATCCACTGTCCAAACAAATATGAGAGTTCATTAGTTTGTGTTTATATGCATATATATATAATAAATCCCTGATAAGAAAGGGTGTGAACTGCCGTTATCTAAAATTATGTGTACAAAGAACAGTGTCAAATATTGTCGTTGCTGTATCGTCAAAGATGATTGGTTTTCATAGACGCCTGTCAAAACTCTTACTTCCGGTCTGGGTGGTTGCTAGGTAACATATATCAGCTTCCTCTATGTGAAGCTAACCGAGTAGTTAGCGTTGCTTGTTTTCGGAGAATTTAGCAGATTTTGTCACATTTGGCGCGTGAAGTCTTAACGTTTGGCATCATGATGACGATAAAAGACGGGGAGTATACGGCCACAATCTATAAACTGGTAGGAATACGAAAGTTATGTGACGGAGTTTTCCTGATGTTAGCTTTGTTTAGCTCAGTAGCTTGACGGCAAACAACAGGAAAATGAATTGAATTATGTTCCCTATTTCTTGCTTGTAAACAGCGATTCGTTATTAACATGGCTCAAGAATGAAACGAGAAAAGACCCGTTTTATTTAGAAAATGTAGCTTGTCGGTCAGCTCAATGGTGACTCGTAAAAATGTTATACAGTATGTAGGTAGCCTTGAGGGGTAATATTGCTGATGTGTCTTATAGATTAAGGACAGCCAGTATGTTGAGGCCATTCACATTCTCAACAGCCAACTTCAAAAGCACACCAGGGTAAGTGTTTGATCATAAGAATGTCTTATCTCTTTCTTTCAGCTTCAAATATTACAGTTACGCCCCAAAGTGTTTGATGTGAGACTAGAATCATACAACGAGTGCAGTCACTGAATAAATTTAATTTAATTTAATAAGAATGTAATTTTAAGGTGAAATACTGCTCAGCATGTCTGCATCACGTTTCTGGGGTACGGGATTTGAATTTTTGATGTGGCCTTCCTGTGTGGAGGTTGCACATTCTTTTTTTTTTTTTTTTTTTTTTTTTTTTTTTTTACTGGGTACTCTGACTTCCTCACAGATTCCCAAAACATGCAAGGATACTCTAGTAAGTCATAAAAACTTTCTGAAAATGGTTCTTGTCTTTTGTTTCCAGTCTCGAGCGGCACTCTCCCTGCTGGGGTTCTGCTACTACCACATCCAGGACTTCAGCAGCGCGGCTGAGTGCTACGAGCAGCTGACGCAGCTGCACCCCGAGGTGGAAGAGTACCGGGTGTACTACGCTCAGAGTCTGTACAAGGCGGGTGCCTATACCGAGGCCACCAAAGCCTCCTTCGCCCTGGATACACCCAGCAGCCAAACCAAGGTCACATGCGCGGCGGTCCACACAATGATAAACCTGGTGTATACCCCAAATAGGAGAGAAAGACAATGCAGCTGACATTTAAGTGGTTTTTTTTTTCTAAACTATGTCTTCCTCTGTCATCGCTGCAGATGATCAAACTGCAAGCCTCCATCAAATATTTTGAGGAGAATTACTCTGCTGCCAAGGTAACCTCCATTCCAAATGATGATTTGTTTTTCCTTTAAATGGGTTTGTTTTCATATAGTTATTATAGTTGGTAGTTAGTATTAATGACTGGTAACCAGTATTGCTGACTGATGGTTGGTATCACAGACTAGTTATTATTGTTGAGGTATAGTATCCTGACTGCTACTTATTAGATTTTGTATTTTGTATGGTTTTTTTATTTCTGGGTGACAGATTGTTTTCTTGACTGATAGTATCGATGACGATGTAGTTGTTATTGCTGACTGATAGTGATTATTGTGAACTACGGCTGACTGATTGTTAGGATTACTGACTGGTAGTTACCATTGCTGACTGATGTAAATGTTGGTCCATATGGTTGACTGATGGATGTTTCTGAAAACTGAGGGTAATCATGAGCCCATGTTAGTATTACTAACTGGTGTAACTGATGATTGCCCATTATTACGTATCGATAGTATTACTGTCTTGATAGTTGTTATTGCTGACTCGTAGAATTGCAGGCTATAACTGACTGAAAGTTATTGCCGACTGGATCTAGTATTACTGGCTCATACTTTGCATTACCTATTGATGGTTATTATTGCTGACTAGTAGTATTGGTGAGTGACCGGTAGTTATTGCTTTCTGATAGTATTGCCGACTGAATGTTATTATTCTTGACTGTGGTGCGTTGCTGCAGTCTCTGGTGGAGCAGCTTCCTCCGGAGGACACTGACTACGTGTACAACATGGGCTGCCTACTCTACCAGGACGCCAAGTATGAAGACGCCTGCAAGAAGTTCACGTCGGCCATGCAAGTGCTGGGATATGTGCCTGGTAAGTTTACAAACACATTCAAACATAAATCTTTACCCCAAATAAAAATGTTTTTTTTTGTTTTTTTGTTCTCTGTACCAGCTCTGTCATACAATATCGCGCTGTGCTACTACAGGCTCAGCAACTACGCCCAGGCCCTCAAATACATCGGCGAGATCATCGAGCGAGGCATCCGGGAACATCCAGGTATCTGATTTGATCGGGATGTCAAAAATGTGCAACGGGCCACATGTTAGTTATGGTTATGGTCCAGTTAAAATGTTGAACCACATCAATGTACATTTACTAAGCGTGTACCCGTATACCAAAATAATGGTTGGTTATTCTATCAGACACTGAGTGGTATGGCTGACTGATTTGTCACACAGTGTGCAGAATTCGGTGACTAATTTTCAGGGCTGGCTAACCGTCGGTCACTGGTTTTCAGCAATCTGTACAAATAGCAGACCAGCCAAATGCTCCAGTGTACATGTTTTGATATGGAAATCACTGAATGTTGACTCATTATGACCATAACACTGATTGTTCCAAATATTGGGACAAAAACAAAGCCAGTGTCTGACATTACCAGTACGTCTACATTGAACAGTAAGCTGCTTGGTGGATGCTATTCTAGGGCCATTGCATTGGCAACAGACCAGGTATGAAGGAGACAAGTGTTGGGGCAATAATTAGAAAATGGAATAAATGTGAAATGTCATTCTCCCTCCGTCTGGGGCTCCGTGCAATATTTCACGTTGTGGGCTACTTTTGTGGACTGTCAATGATCATGAGAAAGGTTAGGCATCAGTCCAGAACTACATGGGAGGAACCTATTCTTGATCTCAAGGCAGCTGGGACCACAGTCATCGAGAACTATTGATAACACACCACACTGTATCATCAAATACCCAAGCCCCTGTAAGGTCACCCCTGCTCAAGAAAACACATGTACATGCCTGGCTGAAGTTTGCCAGTGAACAGCTGAATGATTCGTAGAGTCATTGAGAGAAGATGATGTTGTCAAATGAGACCAAAATCGAGCTGTTTGGAAACTTGTCGTGTTTGTAGGAAGAGGATTTCAATCTATGACCCCAAGAACTGTGTCAAGCATCAACGTCGAAGCGGTACAGTGCCGTAAAAAGTATTCGCCCCCTTACTGATTTTTTTTTTTTTTCTTATCACACACAAAGCTTTCAAATCACCATACCAATTGTAATATCACTCAGAGACAACCCAATGAAATACAAACTCCATCCATCCATATTCTGACTGTTTTATCCTCATGAGGGTCACAAGAGTCCTGGAGGCAATCCCAGCTGTCAACAAGCAGGAGGTGGGGTGCACCCTGAACTGTTTGCCAGCCAATCACAGAGCCCATGGAGACAGACAACAGTCGCATTCACAATCACACCTAGGGGCAATTTAGAGTCTCCCAATTAATGGATGTTTTCGGGGTGTGGTAGGAAACCAGTGTGCCTGGACAAAACCCATGCAGGCACGGAGAGAGTGTCCAAACTCCACAGAACTCTGATGCCAGTGCTTCCACCTTGCTGCCTAGTTCTAATATTATTCTAATTTAATTATAACCATTAAAATTCTCATTATTGTGGCATTTAAGAAAATGAAATAATTTGGGGGATCCTGAGAAACCTGTAACAGGAGAGTTTTAGTCTGATTTGACTTCACACAGTGAGACAAAAAATTAAATATATTTTTGCTTATTGTATGTAGACTTCTCCTTCAATTGTATATATAATGCATTCTTACCATGCATGATTTTGTGTTTGCCTATATGATCAAAACATAAAGTATGATGTGGATTGTTAGCTTTTTTCATTGTTTTTTTTTTCCCTAAAGTTAAGTACTTTATTTGAACATGTAATTATTTCCTTTTCATATAGTTGCTCTTACTTTTATTGAGCAAATGAAAAAACTGTGTTTTGCTCATGTTTATCACTCCAATTCTAAAGCCTTTACACTGACTCCCAGTCACTTTTGCATAGATTTTAGAGTTCTACTATTGGTCTATAAATGATTATATGGTTTTCAGTCCTGAATAGATGAAAGAAATGCTGATAAGATCTATACACCCAGTCGGGCCCTGAGGTCGACAGACTCGGGTCAAGCAGTAGAGCAGGGAGTCCAAACCAAACATGGTGAATGAGCATTTAGCTATTATTCAAGATCAAGTAACTTTATTGTCAGATATGTTACACACATGACATACAACATACCGCTCTGTTCAGTTTCCGCAGGAAGTTAAGCCGCTGTTGAGCGTTTTTAGTCAGTGCTGTGGTGTCAGTGGTCGAGGACAGGTCTTCGGAGATATGTACACACGGGTATTTGGCACTGCTCACCCGCTTTACTGTAGCACCGTTGATGGTTAGCGGCAGAGGCTGAGGGTGCCCTCTCCTTAAGTCCACTATGATCTCCTTAGTCTTCTCACGTACAGGTGGAGATTGTTGTCCTTACACCATGTTGCCAGGCGGCTCACCTCACTCTTGTAGCTTGTCTCATCGTTGTTGTTGGCGAGGCCAACCACAGTCATGTTGTCTGCAAACTTGATAAAGAAGTTGGAGTTTGATATGGGTGTGCAATTGTCAGTCAACAAAGTGAAGAGGCTCTGGCTCAGCACACGTCCTTGGGGGGGCCCTGTATTCAGCATGATGGTGGTGGAGGTGTTGCTTCTGACCTGAACTGCCTTGGGTCTCCCATCAGGAAGTCCCAATAGCCAATTACACCGGGAGGTGTTGAGTCCCATCTGGTCTAGTTTGGGTGGAGAAAGGATCATCTGTTGAGTGGTTGGACCGATATGCAAACTGGTAGGGGTCCGCGGTGGGGGTATGGAGGATTTCATGTGCTCTATGACGAGCCGCTTGAAGCACTTCATAATGGTGGGAGTGATTGCAACCGGATGGTAGTCATTGTACCAGGAGGGAAATGGCTTCTTTGGTACCAGGATGATGGTGGTGGCTTTGAGGCAGGTCGTAACAACGGCTTGGCTCAGTGAGGTAATGAAGTTGTCTCTGAGGACATCTGTGTTCCGCACAAATGAAATAACCTGCCAACACAAGTGACATAGCCCCAAGTGTGATTGTTTATAGATATAGGTTAAAAACTTATTTCTCACGCTTTTTGTTGAGTATTTCAATTTTTAAATATAAATTGCACTTTACGCCATTTTAACTGTATTTTATATTTTTTGTTTTGAGTGTTTATAAGCTTTTTTTGTTTGTTTTTAAATGCTTTTAATAATGTAAAGTACATTGTTACCCTGTATATGAAATGCACTACATAAATAAATTTGCCTTGCTTTACCGAGGCAGAATTAGTAAGAGGGGTACATTTCTTTCACAAAAACATGAAGGATCAGGTGAAAGAGATTTCCTGCAATTTCCCGAGTATAATGCATCCTGAAGTATGATGCGCACCCCCCAAGATGACCTAAAAAATCAGGAAAACCAGAAGGCAATGTACAATGTGTGCTACCAATTTGGTGCTATCCATATGCTGAAAATATTATTAATTATTTGTATTTCTGTTTTGTTAGGTTTGTACTTGTATTGTTTTTTTTTTTTTAATGTCTATAGAACAATCATGAATAATAATGGTAATGTATAATAATATATAATATATGTCTTGGGACAGGCCACAGGACACGCTTCTACTGGTCCCTGCAATTGTCAGAACAGAATCCTTCAACCAACCCAAATAAATCCTCAACAATGACATAACATTTTATTAATACTCTTGATAACACATATTACTGTCTTAAATAAAAAAACTATTTAAATATTTAGTTTAACTGAAACGTTTTTTTTTAAATATTTGTGCATAGTGCAGTTTCCTTGGCCAAGACTCCAAAAGAAGCATCAGAGTCATCTCCAATCTAAAAAATATCCATTGTAGCTACCTTTTGTGCATCATGGTCAAACTCATCATTGATGAATTGGTCTAGTTCTGGTGCCTCCTGCATTCAGGAACAGTGATCCCATCTTTCTCCCACAGCACGTTGTGCCATCCATGGCGTTTGTGAGGAAATATTTTTTGAATCCTAAGAGTCTTGGTTCCCTTAATTTCTCATTATCATCAGCGCTTTGAGGGGAAGGGCCATCATGCTAATAGCGGAGCCTCTTGCCCCCATTCAGTTACAATCTCTCTTTATAGCGTCAGGTCACGCTCAAAACGAAAGCTCAAACTACGTAGAAATGAGCGGAATGAGCACTTTTTAAAAAAGCAAGCCTTTAAATTGTGTGCGCTATCCCTTTTTTTAAAAATGATCATATGATCGTGGTATGCACTTTCAGCTCACGTTATTTTGCTTCTGGTTTGGCCGCGTCATTGGCTGGATTGGTAAAACATTTCTTTTAAAACCGGCTGCACAACTAGCCTTTATAGTCGAATTTTTTTGTCGTCGTTTTACGTTAAAACTCAAGGGCAATCGTTTCTGATGTTTGGTGCGGTAGCAACAAATATGCAACGCTAACCATCATAAAATGCAAATATAATGCAATATTAATTTTGACTTTTTGGGGGGGGGGCGAATGCACATTTTACATGTGAAATTACAGTATTCCAAACCTCTCCTCCAGTGTTGGAGGTGATGTAGTTCACAACTTGCACTTTTCACTTTCTACTTGCAGCGAGAAGATGGTTTTTCTTACTACCTTGAAATCAGTTATTGATTTCGACCAAAATATTGAGTCTCAAAATTGAATCTTCTTCTTCTTCTTCTTTTCCTTTCGGCTTGTCCCGTTAGGGGTCGCCACAGCGTGTCATCTTTTGCCATCTTAGCCTATCTCCTGCATCTTCCTCTCTAACCCCAACTGCCCTCATGTCTTCCCTCACCACATCCATAAACCTTCTCTTTGGTCTAGTCTCAAAATTGAATGGTAGATGGTTTTTCAATACAGAATTTAATATTGTATGTATTTCCCTCCAGTGTGGTGTCAATGTGAGGTATCCCCACAATGCATGGAAATGATTTGTCTCACTCAAGCCACATTGTCTCCAGCACCACATAGCAGCATTTTTAACTTTTCTTCAAATGGAGTGCTAAAATACCCAACATTTCCAGCAGTGTTCCCTCCAGATGATTGAAGTAGTTGAAGGCTATTGCAAGCTCAATTTTTCTCCCCACGCTTCGTCTTGGAAAAATTTATCCCTTGTGTGGGGTCCCTCGACCTAAAAAAGTGTGCTTCTTCCATTTTGACAGAGCTGAGCGTTGGCCTGACGACGGAGGGGATCGACGTGCGCAGCGTGGGCAACACACTGGTGCTGCATCAAACTGCCCTGGTGGAAGCCTTCAATCTCAAGGCTGCTATCGAGTACCAGCTGAAAAACTGTAAGGGTTTGGGTTGCAAGGAACTACACACAACCATCGCGAACATATAACTTTGATCGACAGATTGAAGCCATATTACATCCAGAGATGGATGTGTTCCACAGTAGCTTTTCACTTTTATATAAAAAGAAGTCTTAGTATACCTTTTTAATATGCTAAAATATTTTAGTACCCGCTTCGGTTTTGTTACAATTGTAATGTGAATTATAGATTAATTGATTATTCAAATGTCCATTGGCAGTAAAAGGAGCTCAGGAGGCTTTGACAGATATGCCACCGAGATCAGAGGAGGTAATCGAGAGAGTGGTTGTGTGCGTGTGTGTGTGTCTTTTGTCTTTGTCTCGCTGTCGATCCTGGTTCTCCCGTTGTGAGAATGTCTCGTATCCACTCCTAGCATATATAACACAACAGCATATATTGAAATAATTTTGTGTCATACCTTTGCTCGAATGCAATTGTTTATTAATGACAACTTGCACTATATAAAAACACCGTTGACAGAGTAGACCATAACAGACTACTGAACACATTGGAAATGTGGATAGGAATAAAAAGAACAGTCCCTAAATGGTTCAGGACCGACCTGGAGAAAAGGCGTTATTTTGGAACCACTGGAAATTTTCAATCTCATTGAATGGCAATGACATGTGAGGTCTCTCAAGGGTCAGTTCTTGGACACCTCGTGTTCAGTCTGTAAACACGTAAATAAAATTACTTACTCTGAGTACCCTTTTATAAACATTTCCAGCAGTATAACACCAAATAACAAAAAAGATAATGTGTGTATGTTTAGGTGAAAACTGTTGTTGTGATCATGTGACAAACAGGAATTGGACACAGTGACTCTGCACAACCAGGCTCTCCTTAACATGGACACTAAGCCCTCGCAGGGTTTCGAGAAGCTTGCCTTCCTGCTGCAGCAGCCGTCCTTCCCACCAGTCACCTTTGGTAACTTGCTGCTGCTCTACTGCAAACATGAGGTATATTCACATCATTTCACATGTGGCCAGACTCCGGAGTATTGTTGCATATAACTTTACTCTTGTTTCGTTGCAGTATTTTGATTTGGCAGCTGACGTCCTGGCAGAAAATGCACACCTCACCTACAAATTGCTTTCTCCAGTGAGTCCTGCTCAGTTTAGTCTGTATTTTTTGGTGTTCTGATTCAAAACAACCTTCAGCATTGTGACGATTGTATTGTCCACTGAAGGAAACCTTAGTATGGTTTTGCTTGTTTTTTTGTGTTTTTTTTCAGTATGAGTACGAGTTTCTCGATGCCTTGCTGACCTGCCAGACGGCGCCAGAAGAGGTACAGTAAGAATCAGATGCATTGTGGTGTTACAGTATTATGATGACATCCGTAATACCAGGTATCTCTGTTTCTGTGTTCAGGCATTCAGGAAGTTTGATGACATGATCGGGAAAATGACAGAGAAGTTGCGGAAGCTAGCCAAGCAGGTTCTCCACCTACTTCTTTTCTTCCTTTTTGCACAACAAAATGAATCAACTTTAACTTTAATTACTTAAAATATATTTCTCAATATAAAAGTATCACAATTATGAAAATTTAAAATGGGCATTGTGCACGTTGCAAAAATGAATAACTCCCCGTTTAATGTTATATTGAACAGACAGGGTGAAGTAATACCAGTAGCGCTCTATGCAACAATAGATAGAACTGAACCCTGAACATCACAGCCGCCACATTCAATCCAATGCCTGAAAATGTCACCATATTCAACCTGGTTGATATGAGCGTGTCCAGTGCATCGCCTGATTCTAGTTATGGTTTATATGTGACCTGGAAATACATGTGTCCCAGTCCCACAGTGCCGGTAAATAACAGCAGCCGATTCTGGAACAAACAGACTTTGTCAACAGCGAATTAATTGACAACTGGAAGCTATTTTTGGATACACATAACTCTCGAGAAAGTCTGTTACTTTCCCTTAAATTAAGGTCTGTTAAAACAAGGTTCCGCTGTATAAAAAGTTTTAAAGTTATGGGAATAGTTAAAAAGTAATGGCCTCGAGCCCAGAGTTCGGAGAAGGTTCGGCGCCTGGCTAAGACTGAAGATGATGGTCTTTTTGCTTTCCTCTTTTCTCCCTTCTCATTTGCCTCCATTTGTGACAGTCCCTGACTTGTATAATTTCATTCAATCATTGTGCTCTTGGTACATGCTTCACTAAATACAGTACACAGATTACATATAACTTCAGCAAAATCAAGTGGCAACAAAAAAAAATCACCCCAAGATTGCACTTAGTGTATGTGTGTGTGTGTGTGTGTGTGTGTGTGTGTTTGTGTGTGTGTGTGTGTGTGTGTGTGTGTGTATAATATATATGAGACTTATTTCATTGTGTTTGCTGAATGTTTGCAGCTGCAAGAGGCCAAGACGGTTCGAGATGACGACGGGCAGAAGAAAGCCCTGCAGGATTATGACACCATGCAGGAAAAGTGAGCATAGCGAGAACGTTTCTCATCATCTTTATTTCTGTCGTACAACTTGGCAGCTGGCATTTATTATTTACTTCTATGTTGTGTTCAGAAAAGACATTCTTGCAATAAATGCCTCCATCTCATTCTCCACCTTTCTTCTTCTCCTACTTCTGCACAGATACATCGTAGTCCTGATGGCCCAAGCTAAGATCTACTGGAATCGGGAAAACTTTGCGATGGTGGAGAAGATCTTCCACAAGTCCATGGAGGTGTGCAATGAGGACGACACGTGGAAGCTGAACGTGGCCCACGTGCTCTTCATGCAGAAGAAGTACAAGGAGGCCATCAGCTTGTACGAGCCCATCGTCAAGAAGCACTACAACGACGTGAGTGATGCCACCAGCCGTGTGAAGGACGTGGACAATTTTTAGCATGCGTTGTTAGGTCATTTGATGGTTTAACCTTTGTGCGCAGGTGGGACAGTGTAGCGTGCAGGAGTGCCCGTGCACGTACAAACCGCCGGTAAAAATTGAAAAAGTAGCTTTGCTGTGCCTTTTTTTTTCAATGCGTGAAATTGTTCTTTTTGGTCTGTGTTTTTATTTGCAGTGCACGATGAATAATAGCTGTAAAAAAGAGGAAATTTGTCATTATGAACGTTGGAGGAGTCAGTAGTGGTTAGAGAACGGGGAAAACATTTAAAGTCCACACAGGCGGGGCCGGGTTTTGAAACACAGTCCTCAGAACTGTAAGGCCAATGCTCTAACCAGTTTCGTCACTGTGCCACCAAAGAGATTTCACTGTAGAGAAATCCAAATTAAACATTATAATTCCCAAGTTAACAACATCCAGAAATTGAATCTAAGCTTATTTTTCCAAAACTTTAACAACCATCAATAAAATGATTTGAGTCAACAAAGTTATGGCAACTTTTGTAGAACAAACCGTTTCTGTATTTTTACGTGATGTTTGCACATTTGAGATTACTGTGCTCCAGTTGTTTTCAAACTGGGGGGCATGCTGGAGCGTTATAACGGGGAGGAGGCTACTATGAAATACTATGAACACTTTTCATTATTAAGTTACACCCAGCTGTTGTTCACGTTTTTTTTTATTTCCAAGGGATAATGTTTCCAAAAAAGGGCTGAAAATAACTTAATCTCCAAAAGGGAGTGGGGGGGGGGGGGGGAACCTTGGGAACCACTGCTGTATTCAATTGAATGCTCCCAATTTCAACAACTCGTGAAGAATGGTTTTGTGAAACGTTTGTACTGAAAAATCTAAAACAAGGTTTGGGAGTTGAAATATCCTACAGATACTACTACGACTTCGCTGATCATTTATTTTTTTAAAAACTTGATGTAGATCTTGAATGTGAGCGCTGTGGTCCTGGCCAACCTGTGCGTGTCCTTCATCATGACCGGCCAAAATGAAGAGGTCACTAATATTATTTATATACCGTCAAACTGTGACTATTTAGCACTGATGGACTAAAAATGACTCGCAGGCTGAGGAACTCATGAGGAAGATTGAGAAGGAGGAGGAGCAGATCTCCTATGACGACCCAGACAAAAAAGTCTTCCACCTGTGCATCGTCAACCTGGTTATCGGGTGACTTTCAACACCTCTCAAGCATCTGGAATTTTTTTTTTTTCTAATATTTATATGTATGTTTTTTTGGTCTTCAGCACATTGTACTGCGCCAACGGCAACTACGATTTTGGCATCTCTCGTGTCACCAAGAGCCTGGAACCTTACAACAAGAAGGTAACTGCTCTTTATTACCGTAATTCCCAGCCTACAGAGGCCACCTGGTTATAAGCCTCACCCAGTACATTTGTAAAGGAAATACCATTTGGCTGTGTAAAAGCCGCAAGTGCCCACATTGAAACCCACATTGAAACACAAGATATTTTCAAAGAAAGACAGTACACAGAGAGAGTTGAACGCTAGCACGGCCCTAACACAAGGATGGTGCTAAGGCCAGCGCGGCCCTAACAGGGCCCGTTGAAAATAAACTTACCGGTAAAAATCACTGAGACATGCCAGTAACACAGCAACAACGGTCTAGCACAGTGCTAACGCTAGCGCAGCACTAACATGCCCGGTAAAAGTCACTTCCTCAGCACATATATTCCGTCTCACTCTTACCTTTTTCCGCTCGAGTGCCCCCTTGCAGTCGTTAGAAAAATATGCAGAAATTAGCCGGATCACTACATAAACCACAAGGTTGAAAACATGTGAAAAAACTCACGGCTTGTAGGCCAGAAATTACGGTAATTGAGCTAGGCCCACTTTACTCTTGATACCTTGTACTACATGTGTGCCGTATCTGTATGTGTGCGTGTGTGTGTGCCGCGTGTGTGTGTGCATGTGTGTGTGTGTTGTTTAGCTGGGAACGGACACGTGGTTTTACGCCAAGCGCTGTTTCCTGTCCCTACTGGAGAACATGTCCAAGCACATCATCACACTGAAGGGGGTAGTGGTCCGGGAGTGCATTCAGTTCTTGGAGAACTGTGAAGGTAATGCAAATGCACACACACACAAGTAGCACTGGACCATGTATGATGTAGATTTGGCAAACTGGGGAGCTGCTTTTTTCCCCCCTATTCTCACACAACCATCCACATTTTTCAGAAAATTACTGATGTAGAACACTGCTTTAAATAAAAAACTATGTTCACCCGATTGTTAGTTAATCGTTTCCCAGTCAATACTGGCTCAAAAGAAAGGCAGCTATTACTATTACAGAGACACCAATGCAACTAGTGCAAAAATTTAGTCTACAGCCATGCCTTAATGTGGCTAAGGCATTCACACCTGAAGGAGCACCACAATGTCTACTGAATTGAAGCAAAAAATGTGAAGCAAAGCAAATTTATTTATATAGCGCCGTTCAATGCGCTTTATATGATTAAAAGCATTTTAATACAAAGAAATAAAACAGGGGAAAAAAAGATAAAATGACATTAAAAAATATAAGTGCAATTAAAAACAACTTACAATGCAAGAAATATCATTAAAAAGTGGAAGAAGTATAAAAAGAAGCGTTTAAACCTGGATTCCCACTTGGAGCTGACGTCACCTCTGTTGGCAACTTCTTGCATTTGTGTGCAGCATAATAGCTAAATGTTGCTTTACCATGTTTGCTTTGGACTCTGCGCTCCACTATTTGACCTGAGTCTGTCGAGTACGCATTTCTTTAATGTAGTCAGGACCTAAACCATTGAGTGATTTATAGTCATTATGGTGTGGTTTTTGTTCTTATTAAAAAGACATTATAAACATTATTGGGGGGGCAATTGAAGAAATTTCAATTGGGATGGTTTTCAGTGATAACCTCTTTCCAGAATCATCCTGAAATATGATGTGAAAAGCTGTATATTTCCTGACTAACCATCAAAATGTCAAATGATCCATATGGGACCAATTCAAAATGTTTTTATGTTCTTTCTGGGGGTGGGGTCTCAGAGTACGGAAGGGAGGTGCCCGCCATCATTGAGCAGCCTCTGGAGGAATCTCCTGTCCAAATGGGCAAAAACACGGTCACCTACGAGGCCCGGCTACTCAAGGCCCTCTTCTACAAAGTCACAAGCTGGAATGAGTGAAGACCCAAACAAAGACAACACCACAGATTCATTTAGTGGACTACTTCATTTTATTTGCGATGTAATGTTTCTTTTAACATACAATTATGGTTCATGCATACACTAAGCCTTAAGTACTTCACTATATAATACTTCACATTATAAATAACATGACGCAAGCAGTTACTCATTATGTCCAACTAGATCGGGGTCTCAAAGTTTTTAATCACGGGCCTCATGCTAGTTAGTTATAGTTTCAGGTTCACTTCTTTTGTGTGGACATGGACTGATTTTATAACATTCACATCTACATCTTAATCCTTTGTATAAATTTAGAGCATTCTGATTGATCTTTTAGCACACAGCATTTTGAATTCTTTGATAATGTGAGCACGGAACCTACCAAAAGAACCTGTAGATGCTCTGCTTTCACCATAAAAAGTTTGTTTCTAGGTTTTTCCGTTCTTTCATAGTCAGCTGTAGAACGTGGGTTGGTTTCACCCAAAATACAGCATACTGGTCGAAAAGCAGAGAAAAAAAAACTTTTGGTAGAAAAAATTTCAATGCAGAAAACCAACATTTTTGTTTTTTGTGACACCTCAACGTATAGAACAACAAAAACAAGACTGAGAAAGGGCTTTTGGTTGGTACAATTATTATTTATTCAAAGATAAACAATGATGAAATGCACAGTGAGTAACGCCGACCTCACTGCATGGCCCATCTTGAATATCAGGTGATGTTCCGAATTCACTCCAAGAACTGTGTCATCTCCTCACAATCACAACACACTTTCTGCCACAGTGATACATCCTCTTTTTAGCCTTTTGTGTGAGGGGTCTAAATTTGTCACACTTCCAGCATGTTAGCATTTCCCTCCTCCATAATTGACAACAAAGAGATTCAATCTAATCTTTAGCTTCTACTAGAAGACTGTGCCGATATCAAATCCAAAGCGATGCAACGCTGTTGTCGACAAGGATCAGTTAGTCATTATATTAGATTACTAATCACATCAAATCAACTCATCAAATTTGGGTGCGTTTTCTCATTGTTGTTACAGTTTGGGGCACAACACGTCGACATTTTGGTCTACCGAGAAAGAATGGTCTGGAATGCTTAGCCGTGGTGACATCATGGTTGGTCAGTGACGTTTCTGCCGGGTTTGGCTGTGAAATCTGGCACATATCCAGATATTGCGTGAATATAAAAAATGTTCTTTATTTTCATTTTTTTTTTCAGTTAATGTCCAAAATATATGTAATAATATTACTTCACATTGGAGGGTTTATTGTACTTGGAAATTTTGGACAAAGTTCTCCTTTAAAAATAAAAGTCAAGGAAAAATCGTCGTATGATTTTCAGGGGCAAAATAAGTGTTGGATCTGCCACTGCGGTCCTTGAGTTTGACACCCTGGATTTTATTCACATGACTTTGTGTGTGTTTGTCTCTTAGCAAGCTGGTCCACAAAAAATGGTGTGCATCCAGGAACTCTTTCGATGACAAAGGCTTTGGCGGAGTTCTTATTCTACTTAAGGGACTTCGACTGTTGTCTTTCTTGTGAATTTAGAGTTCAAGCTTTAAAAAAAAAAAAGCAGGCAGGCAGGAATAAAGTTTCCATTCCGGAGCCTTGTGGAGTAGGGAAGAATGAGGAGATCACGAAAGGGGCCTCTTGGTTATGTCCTGCTCCTTCAGGTAGAAGTTTAAATATCCTCCCAGGGCACCCACTGCCACAGCCGTCATGTGACTGGAGCAGCCGTCTTAAAACAACAAACATACAGTGCATTATGGGATAGAAAAGAAGAACCAAATTAAATTGTATATGCAAATAATGAGTCAAGAAGAAAAAACTGGAACAATTCAAAAACTATGTCGAAAAACACGAGAAATTGCCATGAACTACATCAAACCCCAAGTTAAGGACGAATTTAAAACTAAAATAATTCCCAGCCTACAGCGTGCACCTGGTTATAAGCCTCGGTACACAGAAAGAGTTTAACTAGGTACGCTAACGCTAGCGCCGCATCACCACATAAACCGCAGGTTGTAGGCGGGAAATTAAGGTAGTTGTAAAACACTGCCAGACTAGTTCAATAACAAGTGAAGAAGTACGTCAAAGAATCTTCCAGCTGGGACTAGAAACAAGTTTACAAGGCAAGAACCATGTTGAAAAACCAATCAAGAACTTGACAAAGAACTACATCAAGAAACAGCAAGAACCCCATCAAAATGAAATCAAGAAGCACATAAAAACAATTTTAATAAACTGTCAAGAACTACATTAAAACAGTCACGCAGCAATGAATTACAGGTCAGGTAGTTGTGAACCAAGTCGAGAAGCACATCTAAGAACAAAAGCCAAGAATGGGTGGGTACAAGTCAACATCCACAAAACTGTTGACGTGGTACTTGGCATCTGGTTCTCAACAGTTTCTCATCTGTTTATTGACTGGGTTGACAAATTTTGGAATTTTTTTCTCATTTACTTGATTTTAACTTTCTTGACATTTTTTTCTCATTATTTTTGACTGGTTGTTAATTGTTTTTGCCAGTTTTTGAAGTGGTTCTTGACTTTGTCAGGACTGATTCTTATCTTGGAGTTCTTGACAGTTCTGTGCTTGTTTCTGGGATGGTTCGTCACAGTTTATTTGGGCCAGGGTGTCCATGTTCTGTTCATTGCTTATGTATGACACAAACGTTTTAAAAATACCCATATGATTCTTGACTGTTTTTTTTGTCTCTCCCATTTACACTGATCTGGTGCTATTCTGCTACTTTCCTGTAGCAACACATGGAAGACACCAAAGGGATGCCAGACAGTCTACCAGCAATTCCAGTTCAGTTGTTACCATTGTTTTTGTTTCTAAATAAATGTGTATTGTCTTTTCAAAGCAGCTTTGTGTCATTTGAATTTTGCCTCAGTTGCCCCCGCTTTGGCACTTTATGCTAACTTTTGACTAGTGACTAACAATCAGCTGTCACGAAGTGTAAACCCACCAGGAAGAATCTTCTCCCTCCTCTTGACACGGTGATGAGGTTGCAGTTGCTCCAGCAGTTCGTCTCCAATCATCTGCGAGACGATGCTCCCTGATCACAACAGCAGAACACATCTCGCGTGTAGAAGGTATGAAAAGTTGCTTCACCTTCAACAATAGACACTTCATAAGGCACACATTAAGTGACTTTTCCAAACTTACGGTCGCGGCCAAAGCAGCCGAGCTCGCTGTCCTGCAGTCGGAGAATGTGCTCCAGCCATTCAGCTTTGTAAAAGTCAGAGAAGCCGGCTAATCCGCAGATGAGGACTGTCAACACAAATGGGACGTTTGGGGGTGTTCTTGGGGTCATAATTCACTAGACATGTTTAGATATTAATAGGATCTTCATGGAGGATTAATTATTGGAAGACAACACTGGAAGGGGTGGGGACGTATACTTGAATGGGGATGCATGAAGGGATTTTTAAGTGAGGAGCACGATTTTTTGTAGGTGACGTGAGACGTGACTCGGAGTCAGTAGAAGTGGATGTGTGTATGTGTGTGTGTTTCTGTAAGAGCTTGGCACGTGAGGACCCTTGCTGTTGGATTCTGGATGTAGTGGAACCTGTTTAGGGCTTTGTTGAGAAGGACGAATAGGACTCTGTTGCAGTAGTCTGGGTGAGATGTGGCTTGGGCATGATTGAGGTTCAAATATTACCAGAAAAACTTCATTGCAATTTTACATGAGTGCAGTTGTCATTTCACTAGAAAAAAAATCTCATCTCAAAAAGATGTTTTCACAATTTAAACAATTTTTATTTTATATGGTCATTTATGAGGGAAAATGAGGGCAAATTGAGCCCCCATAGCTCAGTGGTTAGAGCATTGGTTTCGTAAACTAGGGGTCTTGAGTTCGTATCCCACTGGGGCTTCCACTCCCTGAAAGAGGTTGTGTCAGGAAGGGCATCTGGTATTTAAAAACTGTGCCAAACAAATATGAGTGTTCATCTGAGATGTCATGCTGTGGTGACCCCTAATGGTACAAGGGGAAGGAAAAACATTTATGAGGAAAATATTGCAAGAAAAGGTTTTAAGTTCAAGAGTAAGAGATATATGAAGTTGTTGCTCCATCATTCATAAACACCCCTCAACATGTTCCCTCAAAGTTGGAAGCATCCGATTGCCCACCAAGTTTTGATATGACAAGAAAGGTTCTAGTTCACCTTTCATTAATTGATCAAGAACTATGCAGCTTTTATATTAAAGTTTGTGTCCTTACTTAATGTCAGGTGTCAAAAACGAGCACTGACTGTTCTCGATGAAGATGTCTGCCGTCTGCTCGCTGAGTCCGTCCGTGGCAATGTCCTGGTTGGTCTTCATCATGTTGGAGCAGAAGATCTTCTGGTAGCTACGCTCGGTCATGTTGGCACGGGACGCTCGCGTGTCGCCCTTCAGCAGGTTCGAGCACCCTTTCTAACACGCACAAAAACCACAAATTAGCTCCCCAACAAGAAGGTTGCCCCTTGACTTCCTCACCATCTTCCCGATCATGAAGTACAGCAGCTGGTGGGAGAGCGAGTAGTGCGGGCAACCGAACTGGGTCATGGTGTCCCGGCACGGCTTGGTCACGATGCACGGCGTCCCCTTCTGTTTCCTGCAATGAAATATCCTCATCGTCGGTTATAAGTAAAAAAAAAAAAAAATACAAATAAAAAAAGATTTTCGATGGATACGGTTCTGAGAAAAATATAATAATTTCACATGAAAAAGTTGAAATTCTGTGAGACTAATTATGTAACAATAAAAAAAAAATTAAATATCAGGGTCAAACTTTTATGAGACTGTCAACATATATGCAGGAAAGGTCTAAGGCCTAAGGGACGTAATTGTCAAAAGAGAATTTTTATTTTAAAGACAACTGTCATGTCACTTTTATTTGACATGAAAATAGTTACTGAAGATACAACATTTGCAGAAATAAGATTGTTATTAAAACATTTTATGACAAAGTTATTTTTTACAAGAAAAATTTTGTAATATTATTATTATTAAATTTGAAAATTTCCCAAAGTAAAATTTTAATTTTTAAGACTTCTCTTAAAATCTTTTAGGACACCGGTGTCAAACTCAAGGCCTGGGGGCCAGATCTAGCCCTCCACATGATTTTATGTGGCCTGTAGTGGCAAATCAACTTCCGTGATTTTTGTGACAATCTGTTCTAAATTTCTTAGTCACATATTATAAATGATTATATTTAGATGTTATTAGCATTTTTGTGTAACCTAACATGAACAATGGTTGAAAACCACATTAGCATTGTGTTCTGTTTCCAAAAGTATTTCAGAAATTTAGTGTGTAAGTTCGAGGCAATCGAAGATTTTTATGGTTTCACAGTCATAACAGCCCTCTGAAAGAAACTGGAACTAGAATGTGGCCTGTGCCAAAAATGAGTATGACACCTCTCCTTTAGGAGAACAAAGTAATACGTGGGTTACGGGGAGTGCTGGAGCCTATCCCAGCTGTCAACGGGCAGGAGGCAGGGTACATCCTGAACTGGTTGCCAGCCAATCGCAGGGCACAATAGAGACAAGCAGCCGTACTCAGTCACACCTTGGGGCAATTTACAGTCTCCAATTAATGTTGCATGTTTTTGGGATGTGGGAGGAAATCGATGTGCCCGGGGAAAACCCACGCAGGCACGGGGAGAACGTCCAAACTCCACATAGGCAGGTCCAGAATTGAACCTGGGAGCTCAGAACTGCAGATGTGTGACTTTATTGGCGGAATTCCGTTTTTTTATATTGCATAGGTTAAAAAAATATATATTTTCCATTTTTCTGCAATATTCCGACTGCAACCCATGCCAGAATCCACACTCGTTCATTTCCAATCTGACATTTGCAAGCAAGGCGGAAAATTTCATAGGTGTCTGTGGATCGGTCGAATGTATTCCTCCTGACCAATGAAAATGCTTGTTGTATACGAGGCAGTTTATGGGGCCATTGCAAGTGAACACAATGGCGGTGGTCGAGAGGATAGACGCCTCTCGAGTGACATAAATTGATGGATATGTCAAAAATAAGTTCCGATGGGATTGGATGGAAAGAGAAATTATCGATACAGTTGGAAAGAAGGAAGTTAACACTCTGTTAAGCGAGGTTTCAAGGCATTGGAGGTTTACGCGAAACAACTAAGACACGTCAAACAAACTGGTGCATTCGGATGTCACCCCAAGGCCAACCAACCTTATGGACATCATCCCTTGTTTACTTCCACTACTCCCGGTATTGGGAGGCAAGATCCACCGAAACGACAAACCCCATTTGCAGACAGAGTAGTCAATAACCAGGTGAGAGTTCAGAAGCAATTACTTGTAAAAATGTCTCTATTATTTACTGATAACAAAATGATGTTAATAATTGTTGTCAAATTCATGCGTTTCAATCATTTGCACAATCAAAAAAATGTTTTTGAATGGATACGATATACATGCTATGAAAGCACGTTTGCATGCCATGACGCAAATCTGAATTCAATTTAGTTTCACTTCTCGTAGTTTACTTAGTTGAATTTGTATTTTAATTTGTCATTTTTGGGGGGTAAAGGTATGCACCCAAATAATGAACGATCATATTGTGTACATTTTGAAAACAGAATAGCATTAATTTATAGCTGTACAAGATATATTTCATTCATAATACAATTTATAAAACTTGCTCGTTAAAATTGGTGATCATCCTTTGACCAACACTTTCTAGCTGATCCACCGTGGCGCCTTAGTCATTTTATGTGTGTACATTTTTAAAGATTTCATTTTCAGAGAGTATATTTTTAATTTATGTGGATATATTTAAATGCATTTTTTCTACTTTTGTATAATTCAGTTTCTAATTTAATTTGTCTTACAGTACATAGAGGGGGCAAATGCAGTTTTTTTTAAACAGTACGGCAGTAGCTCAGCCCTCAGCCCCCAGCTCCAACCCTTCGGTTTTCTGTCCTGGCCACCTCAGTGCCCGAACAATGTAATTGTAAAGTGTTTTTTGAAAAACGTTCACATAATCACTTCCATTTACGGAGTGTCCCTGATCGCACCTCGCTCGGGTAAACATGAATGGCAGAAGCACTGAATCAGTTGCCAAATACAGCGTCTATATACGAAGGCTGATTTGTTGTGTGTTCAGATCGCTTTGTCCCGGAAGTCCCCAACAAAACCAGACAGTCCTGAATGAAAATACATTTGTAATTTTAAAAGATGCCACAGTGTGCACCTTCTCGGAAACGTTCATCAGGCAGAAATTAAGTTCAGTTCACAACCGCCCAAAATATGAAGTAGTTCATGAACTTTTGTACATTGAACTAGTTCAGATACAACCCAGTGAACAAAATTGCCATTCATGACACAAAATGTTACCGGTTTGATGATGTCAGGTTGGTTGGTCCTTGATTTGAAGTAGAGAGCAATCCCACTCTTTTTTTTTTTAACTTTTGTTTGCGAACTGGAGTTAATATTTCCACCAAGAAGCTTTAATAGTTGCCTTTGCAAGAGAATACGGTGTCTTCCTCTGGGGTTCCTTGTGTGGCAGCTCGAGTGCTCAGTAAATTGGAATGCATGAAAAATGAGGGACATCTCTTTGCACAAGTATCGACACTTCAGCCCAGCACAGAATACTTTTACCGTCTCCACGGGAACACCTTACCAAGTTCCGAGCAGCAGCGTGAGGCACTTGTCGCTGAGATGCTCATCGTAGCACTCGCTGGCGGTGGTGGCGGCGTAAACCAGGCTGGGGTCAGTGGTGCTCCGCTCCTCGCCAATCTGCCAGAACTTCCACGACAGCAAAGGCTCGAACTCTTCCGGGATGGGACAGTTCAGGTGCAATTTTTGAAGTATTTCAGGACAATAGTTACAACAGTACAGTGAACCCCAGCAATAATCATAAACCCCCTCCCCCGCCACAAACTGCTCTAATATTAGCATTCTAGACCGAAATGCAAGGTGGAGTCCAAGCTCCAGTGGCGCAATCGGTTAGCGCGCGGTACTTATAGAACAGTAACCTGCAGAGTGATGCCGAGGTTGTGAGTTCAAGCCTCACCTGGAGCAATTTTATTAACATATTTTGACTATAACCTGTATTTTGTATGCCAGTGATTCTCCAATTTGTCCCACAAAATTTATTAGACATTTTGTCTTCATCAAAAACAATCTGGGTTTTATTCCTAAAACGTATCCTTCCTTAAATTATTTTAAATGATTGTTTGTGTTTTGCTCAAAAATGTACATAGAATTGAACTGTTCTCAACATATGCACCGTATTTTGTTTTTTTTAATAAAGACTTTAATCCACTGTAATATTATAGAGTTACATTTAATTGATTCCTTGCTGTACCACTCGAGAGAGCCACACTTTGAGAATCACTGAATGTATCATTACACAAACCCAAGATCTATAGTTTCACTTGCCCGCTCTGCCCAAATTCACTTTTTTAAATGATTACTCAACAGAAAAGAAATTATCACATTAGCGGAATATAAAGGGAACTTTACAATAAATGTGAACACAATTCAAACTTCATCACAATGTCACCTTGGTAGTACTTAGGGTCATTCTGGCGTAGGGCTGCGATAGCACTGTCGAAGCTGCGATCCAGACGCTTGATAAGACTCACGGCCGCCGTCCTCTGAGCCCAGCTGACCGGGTCCGAGTGAGGCCACGTTCGCACAGCCTCCTTCAGCTCGGCTGACGAACCAACACACGACACGTGCAAAAAGGGAAAAACAATAATCCCACAAGATCTTCTTCATTTCAAATTCAAACTTTCATTGCCTGGTGGTTCAAGGAAGAGAAATGCAAGATTTTTTTTAAAGTCACTTTTGATCCAATTTAATATTTACCGATATGTTATTTAATTGTGGCAAGAGAATAGTGCGGTCATCTTCACAGGAAGACAAAAAAGTTCTATTACCAGAAAAAAGTTACAATATTTTGTGGAGGGAAAAAAGGTATTTTATATATGAAAAGGTGGTGATTGGGAGAGCAAGAAAGTAACATTTTACAGAATAAAGTTGAAATAATAATAAGAAAATACTTATTTTATCAATAAAGAAGTTTTAACTAAACAAGAATTTGTAATATTCCAAGAAAAAGTTTTATATTTGCCATATAATTCATTCAAATTCAAAAGTTTAACAAGACAAAGTTCCAATATTATCAGAAAAAGTTGTGAATATATGTATGATAAAATTGTAATACTACGAAAAGAAAATTGTAATTCCATGAAGAAAAAGAATTATATGAAAATACAGCTGTAAAACTGGATTTCAAGAAAAATATATTCCGATATCCGTAAAACTGTACTCTTATGAGAAAAAGTTTTAAAAATGGTGTAATATCTCTACAAATTGTCATTTTAAGAGAAAAAGAAAAAAATTGTGACAATGAATACGAGAAACATAGGTTCCAATGTCTATTAAAAAGATGTCATTTGCATGTAATATCTGCTGAAAGGTACTAAAAGTTGAAACTAAAGTAGAAGTAGACAATCATTTTGTAATAGGAGAGGAAAACGACATTTTTACGGATTCAAACCAGTAATATGAGAAAAAAATATGTGCTATTTTTCATAGAATGTGTGTATTTTTTTTTTTTTTTTGAAGCCGCACTGACAAAAAGCAACTACATGGGCTATACATTAGAAATGAACATAATTCAAATGTTTTTGTCAGTGTGCTGCAGCATGCAGATGCTGTCTTGCAAGTGGTTACTGCGCCACTAACGAACACGCCCCTCACCCACCCTGCAGCATGAGGAAGCCCACCACGCCATCTAGGTTGATGTGCTCGTGCTGGCGCTCCAGGAAAGAGGCACCCTTGGAGAGGCTGCCCAGCACGTCGTCGATCACCTCCGCCCGTGTGGAGCAGCAGCAGCACGCCGCCGACAGCAGCGCCACGAAGGCGGCCAGCCGGAGCCTCGTTGTTCGCATGCCTGGAGCTGCGAGGTGACTTGAACGGCTCCTCTGTGCCTGCAGGGGGCGCTGCGGATCAGGATAGTGACGTAATGAAAAACATTATTGTGATTTTCATTCGTGTTTAAAGATCATTAAACATTTTAATAAATAATCATTTGGATTAAAAATGAGTGGGAAAATCATGGAAAAAAGAAACCATTTTGTCTCACCGAGGGGCAGACCAAAAGTTATTGTGTGACGTCACTGTACGTACGCGTGGGCACTAAATGACCTCTATGCTATAGAAGAGTGTTTTTCAACCTTTTTTGAGCCACGGCACATTTTTTACATTGGAAAAATTTTGTGGCACACCACTAACCAAAAATGTTACAAAATGACACTCTGTATAGTATAATTAATTACAATATAATTTCTCAATTTATTTATACTCAGTCAGTGTGAAAGCTGGGCCTGTTTAGATGAACACAAAGCCGATATCCTGGCAGGAATAGAAGAAAGACACACACGAAGCTCTTCTTCAACAGCTCTCAGTCTCTCTCTGTTTTTAGTTTTTATAGCAGTTAGGCTTGAAAAGCTCAGCTCACACAGATATGTTGTGGAAAATGGGAGCAATGTCAGAACAGCTTTGTTGGCCAGAATGGGGAACTCCTTGGCAGCAGTCAACCAAAAACTGTCCAAAGGAAGATCAGCAAATCTTAGTTTTAAACCACGATCCTGTTTCAGTTCAGTGAGTTCCTCCTGCTCTTGTAAAGTCATGTCCTTTCCAACAACTGATGCCGAGCTGTATGGGTCCCGAACCCAGTCAAAGCATTCAGTGGAGGCTGAAGAGAAATAAAATGACAACTTCTCCTCAAGACTTTTCAAATGTTCACCTATTACCACAGCAGTGTTGCTTTGCCGTTTGTCTGTGAGTGGGAACATCTCCAGGTTGGCACGTTGCACATGTTGTTGCCAGAGGTGCACCTTTAAACGGAATCCATTGATTTTATCTGTGCTTGTAAGCAGGTTTTTATTTCGGCCCTGCATCCTTGTGTTCAGTTCATTAAGATGATGAAATATATCAGCCAGGTATGCCAGCTTTGCGGACCACCCATCACTTGCAAACAGATTTGAGTAATCAGACCTCTCATTTGTCAGAAACATTTTAAGTTCCTCTCGCAGCTCATACACACGGGTCAGCACCTTACCGCGCGACAACCATCGGACCTCCGTGTGGAGCAATAAGGCTTTATGCTCCGCTCCCATTTCCACACACAGAGATGCGAATGTACGGCTTTTCAGAGGTCGTGTCTTTACAAAGTTCACTATGCGCACCACATCGTCCAACACAGGAACCAGTTCTGCTGGTAAAATCTTAGCAACGAGGGCCTCACGGTGCAAAAAACAGTGCGTAACAATCAGATCTGGGTTTCTTTCCTTCACTCTACTCACGAAGCCTTTGGTGCGCCCGACCATGGCTGCAGCTCCATCATTGCACACACTTGTGCAGTTTTCCCACGTAAGTCCTCCCTGGTCAAGATATTCCGATATGACCTGAAAAATTTCCTCTCCAGTTGTTTTTTCTGGCAGTGCCTTGCAAAATAGGAAGTTTTCTCTAATGGTATCTCCATCCACAAAACGCACATTGGCCAAGAGCTGAGAATGTCCACTAATATCCGTAAACTCGTCAACTTGCAACCCAAATTTCCTACTGATGCGTATCTTTTCCAAAAGATGGCTTTCCATGTCTGTAGACATGTCATCAATACGCCTGGCAATTGTGTTATCAGAGAGCGGGACTTTAGCTATGTCTTTAACCGCATCAGGGCCGAGCATCTCGTTGACAATGGCTTCACAGGCAGGTAGCATTAATATCTCTCCCACAGTGTGCGGAATTTTTGATTTAGCAACAAGTTTGGCGACTAGGTAACTACCTTTGAGCGCTTGCTCATTTACCTTTGTGGTTTTTCTCATAAACGTTGCCTGTTTCTCTGTGTTTACACGCAGGCGAACAAAATAGTCCATCAGCTTTTTTTGAAGCGACGGGTGTGTCGTTTTGAGATGGCGTTTAAGCTTGCTTGGCACCATGGCGCTGTTGGATAGCTTCTCGCCACACACCAGCCATAACGGAATAGGTGTCGTCTCATCCCCGGTGAAAGTAAATCTAAACGAAAGATAGCTTTCACTATATTGCCTTGAGCTCACCGTCTTTGCTTTCTTTTTACCACCACTCATACTAGGGCCTTCATCCGGGTCAGAATCTTGTCCAGGGCCCAGTTTGGAGTTTGCAGTTGTCCTTTTTAAAAACTTCTTCATGACTGTCACCACGGCCTCTCAGGTGCATCACTAATTCTCTTGGAGGAATCAGCTACGTGTTGCCACACGGACAAATATTACATTACTCTGCCAGCATTACAGCACGGACACTGGACAATGACATAATATTTGCAGAAAATTATTAATAAATGTTAATTTAAAAAAAAAAGTGATATTGGAAAATTTCTAATGGCACACCTGATCATCTCTCACGGCACACTAGTGTGCTGTGCCACAGTGGTTGAAAATCACTGCTATAGAACATGTACCCAATTCACATCTCCATTTCGTGTTTTCTAGATGTTGATGACAAATGTTCTTTTTGAAAAAATTAATCTGAAACTAACACATATTTCATGATTGTCCTTTTAGTTCCACATTCTGGAAATAATATGAATTCAATGTCAAACAAAATGCCCAACTACACTTGAAAAGAAAATTATCATTACATTTTGTGATTCAAAACGTAAAAATGTTTTTAAAAATCATTAACTTGGAATTTAGTGCTCTGCGATTGGCTGGTAACTAGTTCAGTGTGTACCCTGCCTCCTGCCCATTGACAGCTGGGAGAGGATGCACAATACATCAACCTTTCTCCTAATCATCTTGTCAACTAACTCCTGAGCTTTTCCTCATTGTCCCAACATTCAAAGTCCCAGCACACAATTGTAGGATCTGTTCATGCCTCTTCTTCTTCTGGCGAATAAGCCGCTTTACTCCTTTTTTTTTTGTCTTTGACCTACATTAACTGATTTTCTACCTACGGCTTGCAGATTAACAGTGCCGGGGGCGGGCGTAGTTAACCCAGGCCACGACCTATCCATTATGGAATTGGTTTGTTGAACGCTCATATATCTTTGGCGCGGTTTTACACAGGATGCCCTACCTGCCGCAGCCCTATGCATTTATCCGGGCTTGGGACCGGCCTACAAGACACACAGGAGTTATGCCCCCCTTCGGGGTGCAGATAGTCAAAGCAAGCAATCAAATAGTCAGCACAAAATATACACAATCAAATAGTAAAATAATCAGAAAGGCTAATTAATGAAATCCATTCGGAACCATTTTTAACTGAGTCACAAGATTTTTTTTTTTTTCGACCGTAAGGTGGTCGGTGCCTGTCATGGCGGCACCCCATGGACACGTCGGTGGACACCAACAGTGAGGGATGCTGTCAAGCTGAAGAAGGAGTCCTATTGGGCATTTTTGGCCACTGATAGGTATCGCCTGGCGAAGCAGAATGCAGCTTCGGTGGTCGCTGAGGCAAAAACATGGGCGTTGGAGGAGTTCGGTGAGGCCATGGAGAACGACTTCAGGATGGCTTTGAGGATATTCTGGTCCATCGTCTCAGGAGGAGGAAGCAGTTCACCGTCAACACTGTGTATAGTGGAGACGGGGCGCAGCTGATCTCAACTCGGGATGTTGTGAGTCGGAGGGGAGAATACTTCGGAGACCTCCTCAATTCCACCAACACGTCTTTCCACAAGGAAGCTGAGTCTGGGTGCTCTGAGGCGGGCTCTTCTATCTATGGGGTTCAGGTCACTGAGGTGGTTGAAAAGCTCCTTGGTGGCAGGGCCCTGGGGATGGATGAGATTTGCCTGGAGTTCCTAAAGGCTCTGGATGTTGCGGGGCTGTCCTGGTTGACACACCTCTGGCGTGGACATCGGGGACAGTGCCTTTGGATTGGCAGTCTGGGGTGGTGGTCCCCCTTTTCAAGAAGGGTGACCAGAGGGTGTGTTCCAACTATAGAGGGATCACACTCCTCAACCTCCCTGGTAAGGTCTACTCAGGGGTACTGGAGAGGAGAGTCCATCCTGCCCGTGGAACAGTGGACCAGCTCTACACCCTCGGCGGGATCCTCAAGGTTCCATGGAAGTTCGCCCAACCAGTCTACATGTGTTTTGTGGACTTGGAAAAGGCATTTGACCGTGTCCCTCGGGGAGTCCTGCGGGAGGTTCTTCGAGAGTATGGGGTACCGAATCCCCTGATACGAGCTGTTCAGTCCCCGTACAACCGGTGTCAGAGTTTGGTCCACATTGCTGGCAATAAGTCGGACTTGTTTCCGGTGAAAGTTGGACTTCACCAAGGCTGCCCTTTGTCATTGATTTTGTTCATAACTTTTATGGAGAGAATTTCTAGGCGCAGCTGGGGCGTAGAGGGTGTCCGGTTTGGTGGCCTCAGCATCGGATCTCTGCTCTTTGCAGATGATGTGATTATGTTGGCTTCATCAAGCCGTCATCTCCAGCTCTCACTGGAGCGGTTTGCAGCCGAGTGTGAAGCGGCTGGGGTGAGAATCAGCATCTCCAAATCCGAGACTATGGTCCTCAGTCGGAAGAGGGTGGCGTGCCCTCTCCAGGTCGGGGATGAGATCCTTCCCCAAGAGGAGGAGTTCAAGTATCTTGGGGTCTTGTTCACAAGTGAGGGAAGAATGGAGGGGAAGATTGACAGACGGATTGTGCAGTATCTGCAGTGATGCGGACTTTGTATCGGTCCGTTGTGGTCGAGAGGGAGCTAAATCGAAAGGCAAAGCTCTTAATTTACCAGTCAATCTACATTCCTACCCTCACCTATGGGCATGAGCTGTGGGTCGTGACTGAAAGAACAAGATCCCGGATACAAGCGGCCGAAATGGGTTTCCTCCGCAAGTTGTCCGGGCTCTCCCTTAGAAATAGGGTGAGAAGCTCTGTCATCCGGGAGGGGCTCAGTGTCGAGCCGCTACTCCTCCGCATTGAGAGGAGCCAGATGGGGCATCTGTTTCGGATGCCTTCCGGACGTTGACACTCTGAGAACGACCCAGGACACCCTGGAGAGACTATATCTTTTGGCTGTCTTGGGAATGCCTCGGTATCTCTCGGGAAGAGCTGAAAGAAGTATCTGGGGAATGGGAAGTCTGGGTATCCCTGCTGAAGCGACTTCCCCTAACCCGGAAAAGCGGTGGATAATGGATGAATGAAATACTTTCTGAAAACGAAAAAACAAATGCTGATGCCGAAGCGGTCGGCCAAATCTATGGAAGCTTATTCGCGCCAGTGAAAATAATAAAAATAAAATCCACCCAAAGCTCTGCGTTCCCTTTAAATATACAGCCCCGCCTCCATTGGTCGCTATGTCATCACAAACCCCAAACAAATATGGCGCCGCCAGCTCCCAGCAATCATGTTCCCAATGCGACCCTTTTTGCGCTCATTCCGCTGTTCTTCGGGGCGATTTGCAGCGCCACTTCGGGCGTTTGGTGGCCCCTGGTGTTGGTGACGGTTGTTGGCCTCGCTGCCGCGCTTTGTTGGCTGTTGCGGCGGCCGGACGGTGGTGCCGAGCGGCGGGTGTGCGTGTTGGTTCTCGGGGACATCGGCCGTAGTCCCCGGATGCAGTATCACTCGCTGTCGCTCAGTAAACATGGATATGAAGTTACTTTTGTGGGCTATTTCGGTAAAACGCACACATGGGTGGATTTCATACAAATGTGATATGTAGTCTGTGAAATGTTTTATGTTTAGACAGCAAGCCTCACCAAGACGTGTTGAGGGAGGATAGGATTCACATCTTCCCAATTGCGGAAGTGAAAGGCCTCAGAGGTAAACGTCTCATTGATTTCATCCATTCATTTTATATATATCGCTTGTTCTTTTTATGGTCACAACACAAACAATGCAATGGTCCCCAGTTCAGCACATAATGAAATCACTCTGACGTTCTGGTATCTGTTTGTGGAAATATGAATTGTGCTGGATGATGTTACTACAAAATTGTAATTAAAAAAAGCCAACTAGAAAATCTGAACCTTGTTTGAGGTTATTCATACACACTAAATGATGGCAGGAGTGTGCTGATTCCCATTTATTAAGAGTTTGAATCTGATTGGTTATAGTGACGTGAGGTGAGGTTCATGATTGGTGAGGCATGAGTACAGTCCAATAAGATATAAAAACATGAACCCAAAATAGAAAATAAGCCTGCATTTCTATCTGACCTGAATTGAAACAATTCGGGGTTTTTTTACATCTTGAAGTTGCTTTAATCAATTGCACAACTGTTCAACAATATGATAGCAAGCAAAACAAAATAAAAATGTATATAAAGTCAAAATCATGTTGTTGTTTTTTTCCACAGTCAGAGGTCAGATGGTATGCACACTTAATTGAATCCTCTGATCTCAATTATTTATTATACTTCCCCTCACAAAACTAGTGAAAAAATAAGAAATTTTGTTATAGTTTCTATCTAATTTTATGAAAATCTTCCAGGTGGACCGAAGATTTTGACATACGTGACCAAAGTGAGCGTTCAGTTTGCGCAGGTTCTTGCGGTGCTTCTGATGCTCAAGCCACATGGTCACATACTCATGCAGGTAAGTCACATGACCCCAAGAGCCCAGTCACAACTGTCATTTTCTTGCAGCTAACCTTCAGTTGTTTATGTTTCACTTCTCAGAATCCTCCAGGTTTGCCGGGCATGGCGTCAGCGTGGCTGGCGTGTGTCCTGCGTGGCAGCCGCTTGGTCATTGACTGGCACAACTACGGCTACACCATCCTGGCGCTCCAGCACGGCCACTCGCACCCGCTGGTGCGCCTGGCAAAGTGGTCAGTGCCTTCTCTGCCACGTTTATCATGATACAGACATTCCAGACCGACCTGCAATATGGGCAATCTTAAATCCAAGCTCGAGAAAGCACTACATACTTTTTGCTACTCTGAGAAACTTGTGCCAACATGGAGGAGATGCTAGTCACAACCAAGCTATAAATAGCAGCAATGAATGTACATCTATCGAGTGGAAATAACCGTAGTCTGCAAAAGTGTTTATAAAAGAGGTGATGAAGACTGCAGGCTGGGCATGGCATGTTGAAATACATGGCTCCTACCTATTCATTGAGATCATTATGTTTTAAAATGCCTCCAGGGAAATGTAATTTATTTCATTTTTTATGTTTGTACCTTTTCAACAAACCTTTTGCTTTATAACTTAAATCAATTTGGTCTTGTACAGTTTTAAACATTTCTAAACTTGAATACAATAAATATCTAGTCTTGTCAAATACCAACATTAGGAGAAAAAAAATTGAAATATTAAATCCAGAACATGTCGAACCAATGCCTGTCACAGGTATTTATTCTCTCCACTGTGTGGAAATAAAAGTATTACAGTATCCTAATGACGTGATAGACTAATGACTGTTCTTCTTCCCGCAGGTACGAGCATGTCTTTGGTCCTCTGGCATCTCAGCACTTGTGTGTGACCAACGCCATGAAGGAAGACCTGCACAGGAACTGGGGCATCAAGTAGGAACACCCCCCCCCCTCCACACACACACACCACACACACACACACACACACACACACAACTCACGCATTAATATAAACATCCTGGTGGTCCAATGGTCAGTCCTGTTTTTGATACCATGGAGATCAGGGGAAAATTAGCATAATGAACTGAGAAGCCAGTAGTATGGGAAACACATTTCAGTGTGTGTAAAAACACTTAAAGTTTGTTAACACATTTAAGCAGTGGTTGATACACTTTACTGTGCGTATGTGGCATCAAACAGAACTTACTGCAGCTCTGCTTACCTTTTTGCATTATGTGTTGGAATTTGCACATTTCTGGATTTTAGTGTTTCAGACAGTGTAGTGTCTAGCGAGAAAGCAGCTCCGGAGTTTCACTCAGCCTGGCTCTCAAGTCATAGTGCAGAAACCGTTCTGGGGTTGTTGTTTTTTTATTGTAATTTCACCCCACGGTTACATCACACTAGGTCAAACTTAAAAAGTGCTTGCTCAGGGACACATTTTCAAAAATAGATAAAAGATTTACTTAGTTGTTTAATTGAACAATTTACTCTCTGCAGAGCAACCACTCTCTATGACAGACCGGCGGCCATCTTCAGAGAGACGCCGCTAGAGACACGGCATGACCTTTTTGTGAAGCTTTCGCACACGCTTCCTGCTTTTTGTCATGGCAGGTAAATGCTACAATACTAACAACTACTTGGACGTGATTTCAAATCAACAATTGTATGTTTATCATTACCAGGCAGCTTATGTTTAGTCGGAAGTGTGAGCTCACAATTAATAGAAGACAATATTTGGGCAATACAATTTTTCCTCGGTTGTAAGAAAAATGGCAAATGTTAGTCAAGTAACTGTCAACAATTTTATGTTATCAGGAGACGACTCGTGTTTAGTTGCTACTAGGACTAGTTTTAATTCTACTTCTAGTTACTGTTTAGGTTCAAGTTACAATCCAGTTGTAGTTTCACTTCCAGTTTTAGTTCTAGTACCAGGGATGAGAATTTTCCGCGGATTCGCGGAATTCTGAGTTTTTTCATCTGAAAATGTCATTGTTGTAAAACGTGTAGATTCGTTGAGAAAATTTGGCGGAGTGGCTAGGAGAGGTACGGCTTGATGTGAGGCAAGGCTGTGTTCAAGGCTGGCTGCGAGCATCTATTTGGCAACACTCGTCGTGAAATTAGTCACAGCTGTAATAGCGGAAAACGGCATTGCTATCTGTTTACGGCATTGCTATCTGTTTGCATTAGATTTGGTGTTTATAATAACGACAACATTCCAATTTCCGGCAGCATTTTGGTGGTATTTCGGCGGTATTTTCACTCTGATGTTAACATTTCATAGAGAAGCATTCTGTTTACTACGGCACAGTTATAACTTATAGCCATACATACGCATATGTTATCGAGCAGTCTGCACATTTGCCAGTATGGCGAAAGTCTTGGACCGAAAAGATGAAGATTGTGCCAGGGAAATTAATTAAAACCAGGGGGATAAAAAAGTATTTCAGATGGGCATGGCTTGAAAAAAGTGTAACCGTGCAGATGGGAATGAAAACGGTATCAACATGTCTAACCGAACACATACAAAAAGTGGACATTCCCAGCAAAGTGCTGTGCACTCTGTGTTCTGATAGGAGCAAAAAATATCCAGGGGCATATCCAAACCAGGAAACACAAAGCTAAGTTGGACGTACATTTCTCAAATATTATATAATTGACAACTGTTAATACGATTAGGTCTATCTGCAGCACTGGCCCTGTAGATCACGCATTTTATCGCTCACTTTTATATTTCATGATCTGTCTCTCTCTCGCTCTCTCTCATATATATATATATATATATATATATATAAAAGTTTGGCAAAATTATTTAGGTTCTTTGGACTCATATTTTAAGTTTTCAAAATATTGTGATTGCCCTGTATTTACACATTTAGAAATAACCAGAGGTCACCATTTAACAGTGTGTTTTATAAAAAAATTTCGTGCCCAAAGGGGTTTTTCCAAATTGGTCATTCTCATCCCTGTAGTACAATTTCCATTTTAGCTTAGTTTTAGTTATGGCACATGATGTACAGCAGCTGAAATAAGTAGCTAACATCTGGCCAGTTTTTTCATGAAATATTTTCCAAAGGTGTTATTGACTTGAAAAATTCACCAGATGTCGGGAACAACAAAAAATCCATACATACAGTCCCCTCCATAATTATTGGCAGATGTGTTAAAAGCCTTAAAATAAATGCAGTGTTTATTGCAGAAGAATACTGTCACACTAACATGTAAACAAATGTAACCTTTAACTCAAGTAAATTGTAAGAAAATAAAAAAATCCCTAACTAAAAAAATAACTATTTTTTTCATTAAATCACCTGTTCCACAATTGTTGGCACCCTTAACAATTCCCAGGAAATAAATATAATTGAAGCATTTCTGTCATTTCTACAGTAGTTTACAACGTTTACCAGAGTATGTAGGAACATTTAATTACTAACTCATCACTTCCTGTTTCCCTGGGGTATAAATATGAGTGACACAGAGGCCATTTTTCTTATCCACTCTTAAACATGGGAAAGACAAAAGAACACAGCATACAAGTGAGGCAGATGTGTGTCGACCTTCACAGGTCAGGCAGAGGCTACAAGAAGATTGCCACTCAACTGCAGCTGCCCATATCCACTGTGAGAGGAATAATTAAGAAGTTCAAAACAACTGGAACAGTGGTAAACAAGCCTGGACAAGGACCCATGTTTATTTTACCACCACGCACAGTGAGGAGGATGGTAAGAGAAATCAAAAGATCTCCAAAGCTTACTGTTACAGAATTACAACAAATTGTAGCATCCTGGGGTCACAAAGTCTCCAAATCAACCATCAGGCGCTGTTTACACGCTAACAAGCTGTTTGGGAGGCGTGCACGGAGAAAACCTTTCCTCACTCACAATCGTAAACGGAAATGTTTGGAGTTCGCCAAGGGGTATTGGGGCTTCAACTGGGACCGAGTGCTGTGGTCAGATGAGACCAAGATTGAGCTTTTTGGGAGCAAACACTCTAAGTGGGTCTGGCGTACCCTGAAAGATGTGCATGCTGAAAAGCACCTCATACCCACTGTGAAGTTTGGGGGTGGGTCAGTGATGCTGTGGGGCTGTTTGCTTCCAAAGGCCCTGGTAACCTTGTTAGGGTGCATGGCATCATGAATGCTTTGAAAAACCAGGAAATTTTAAATCAAAATCTGTTGCCCTCTGCCCGAATGCTGAAGATGGGTCGTCACTGGGTCTTTCAACAAGACAATGACCCTAAAAATATGGCCAAATCTACACAGAAATAGTTCAGCAGACACAAAATCAAGCTCCTCCCATGGCCATCTCAGTCCCCAGACCTCAACCCCATTGAAAACCTGTGGGGTGAGCTGAAGAGGAGAGGACCCAGGTCTCTGGACGATTTAATTATTATTAATTATGTAAAGAGGAATGGCTGAAGATCCCTTTTTCTGTCTTTTGCCATCTTGTGAAACATTATAGGAGAAGATTAGGTGCTGTTTTATTGGCAAAAGGGCGTTGTACAAAGTATTAACACCAGGGGTGCTAATAATTGTGACACACATTATTTGATGTCAAATAATTTTTTCTTTATGTGAGATTTTTTCCCCACTGAATAAATGCACTTGTATTGAAGGTTGGATTTTTCTTTTTTTTTTTTTCATTAAGGTCCCATTTTATTTAGAAAAAAAAAGTTATTAGAAGCTAAAAAACACATCTTAACAAGGGGTGCCAATAATTACGAAGGGCACGGTACAAAGAAAGTGGAACAGATAAACTCGCAATTAAGTTGTGTGTAATAACGTGTAATAACACAGGGAAAGGCAGGCCAACTGGTATTTATTTAATACTTTGTACAAAATCCTTTTGTTTGTAATAACCAGTTCAAGACTCCTCCTGTTTGGAGAAACTAGTCGCATGCATGGCTCTGATGTGATTTTGGCCAGTCCTTTCACACAAGTGGTCTGCAAATCCTGAAGGTTCCGTAGGGTTCTATTATGGATCTTATGTTTCAGTTCTTTCCATAGATTTTTGATTAGATTCAAGTCAGGTGATTGGCCCCATTGTATCAGCTTTATTTTCTTTCTTTGAAGCCATTTGAGTTCCATTGGCAGTATGTTTCGGATCATCCTCCTTTTGAAATGTCCACCCTGGTTTCATATTCATCCGCAGCAGATTTTTGTCAAGAATGTTTCAGTACGTTTTGCCCATTAATCCTTCAATAATGTGAAGTTCACCAGTTCTATTTAATGAAAAGCAGCCATTACGTTCCCACCTCTAAACTTGGCTTTTGGTATGGTGTTTTCTGGGTTTTAGGGTGCAATGGCATTTCTCCTCCAAATGTGGTCTGCATTATGGCATCCAAACACTTTAATTTTGTTCTCACCAGACCAGACTATATTCTCCCAGTATTTAGTTGTCTTGTCCAAGTGTTGTTCAGCGAATTTGAAATGAGCTCTGACACGTTTTATTTTTTCACCAATGGGGTTTTTTGTGGCGGTGGAGTACATTACTCACCGATTTCCTTGCGACAACAGTACCTTCTAATTACAGGTCATTTTGGAGCTCTCCACAGGTGCCACTTAGCTCTTTGGACAACTCTTCTGACTATTCTTTGCACTCGTCAATCTGTAATCTTGTGAAGAGCACCTGATCAAGGAAAATTTATGGTGGTATGATTGGGTTTCAACTTGGTATTATGGGGGCCATAACTGCACTCACTTAGATATGCACCTGTAACCGCTGCTGTCGTTGCGTTTTGCAACAATTAGTTGGTCGTTTTGAGACAGCGGTCTGCTCTTACCCAACATGAGATGTCTCTTGACTCACACCTTGGCCTTTTAGTTCAGATTTTAGTAGGTTTGGATAAGTAACAATAACCAGGTACAGTACATAGCTGTCAACAATAGAAAGTCTCTTCCAGAGCTATTTGCCTGAATTTTTATGGTTTTAAGAAACATGTCAAGAACATGACTGCAGTATATTATTCAATAGCATAACAAAATTCTGCATGGAGTTCAGTCGAATAACATAATCATCATTGCTTACTCTAAAATCAGAATATTTAATAAATCATGGCTGAAATTTCTTTTATAGATGAAGAAAATATACTCAAGTGGAGAGTGACACAAATGACCCCATTTATCACCAAGATGTGAAAGTGGTTGTTTTTGTAATAGTTGAATTATGTTAAATCAATTGGAGTAAAAGTGTTGAGATGATTTGTAATTTAATCTAGCTCAGGAAATGGGAGAATTTTCTCAAATTCACATTTTTCAGTTAGCAATATTTGGTGGTAAATATTTGTAGGCTGACTATGATGTCAGATGATTGTAACAGATTTCGAAAGCAAGAAAATGTGTCCTAAATTACATCACTCTGACTTCAGTGTACTTTTAGTACTAGTTGTAGTTCCAATTCTAATCACAGTTTGTGTTTTAGTTATTGTTCCAATTGTAGATCTAGTTCTAGTTGCTTTTCTTGTTCCAATTTTAGGTGTTCAAAAAGTTTTTATTTTGTTGTTCCAGTTCTGGGGTCGTGGTCGCTCCAATTCCAGTGTAGTTTTATGACTAGTTCTCGTCTTAATCCTAATTATAAGTCAAATTTTTAGTACCGTAATTTCCGGCCTATAACATGCGACTTTTTTCACACACTTTCAACCCTGCGGTTTATGATAAGATGTGGCTAATTTGTGCAATTTTTCTAACGGCCGCAAGGGGGTACTCGAGCAGAAAAGGGAAGAGTGAGACTGGTGGAATATATGTGCAGAGGAAGTGCCTTTTACCGGTCCGGCCCTGTTAGGGCTGCGCTTGCTTATTACTGCCGTCTCTCAGTGATTTTTACCAGTATGGTTTTTTTTTTTTAACCGACCGTACTTGCGCGGCACTAGCGTTAAACTCTCTGTGTATCGTCTTTCTTTGTAAAAATCTCGTGTTTCAATCTGGGGACTTGCGGCTTTTACACAGCTGCGCCGTGTGTATGTACCAAATGCTATTTCCTTTACAAGTGTACTGGGTGAGGCTTATAACCAGGTGCGCTCTGTAGGCGGGGAATTACGGTACTTGTGGCAGCTGCCGTCACACTCTACTACTAAACGTAAGCCCACATATTGAACACACACATACAGTTGTTGGCAGTTACTGTAGAAAATACTCTTGAGTCACACACTCACCCACAAGATGTCATTAGTTTTTTCTGATCCTATTTAGAAACATGTTTCAGTTAGTTTTCATTTTAATTTGTTGTTTTTCCTCCCAGCGGTAATGATGTCAATGTCATGGAGAAGACCGTCTTCTCCCAGCGAGGCATGGACAAGAACACTGTGACCTTGAGAGCTGATCGACCCGCCCTACTGATCAGCAGCACCAGCTGGACGGGTACGTACACAGACTTATTCTCTTGTATGGATGGCAACCGGTGGACACACAGGTTAATTGTGCCTTCTAGTGGAAGTGCATTCAATTTGTTCTGCCTGTTATGATCCGTTGCTGACATAGAAAGATGAACAACAAGACTTCATTAATAGTGCATATCTCCTCTTCTGAGCACCATTTTTGCTTTTTCTCTGCAGAGGATGAAGACTTCTCCATCCTCCTGCAGGCTCTTCAAGGTAACCCGGCGACTCTTCTTCGGTCTCACACCACAATCAAAACTCAAGTTCCTTCTTCTTGTTCCTGGCAGAATACGAAGATTTCATCTTAACGGGAGAAACTCTGCCGCCACTCATCTGCGTCATCACAGGTACGACTGGACTTTGTTTGATGATGGGCAGGGATTAACTTGTCTTTCTTTGTGTGTGTGTGAAGGGAAAGGTCCTCAGAAGGAACACTACAAGAAGATGATTGACAGTCTGCATTTGAAGCATGTGAAGATCTGTACACCCTGGCTAGCGCCAGAAGACTATCCTGTCTTATTAGGTCAGATTGAAATTCTTTAATTGGGATTTGGCCACACACTTTTTTTACAAATACAATTTTTAACATTGTATTGGTTGTGATATTGAGTTAACATCCAGCTGCTAACTTGAGTTGAAAAACCCAACTATCCTCTCATTTGCTGACGCACAGATCACTCAACAATAGGTCCCGCCTTTTAAAGCCATGAACTTAAAGTCACAGATGTTGGAATGTGAGGATAGTGACCCCAAGTGGACAAAAATAATACCTGCCCCTTACATGCACTTAATTATATTGTGTGTTGGTATTGTTTAGTAATGGAATGTCACATGTCACACTTTTATCTAGTTACAGTGGACATTTGTGCTAATTGGCTCTTGTTATAGTTAAAATAAAATAAATGTGGGGAAGGAAAACGTCAGTAAGTGTGGGATCAAGTCCCAAAAAAGAAAAGATGTGGGGGGGATCTACTATACTCGATTAATAAATGAGATAATCAGTACTTTACTCTGTACTAAAAATATTTGATAGTTGTAGCCCTAGTAGTAATAAAATGTGATGGTGTCAGTGGTTTTAGTGGTGGTGGTGTCAGTAGACGTGGTTGTGGTAGTAATAATACGTGTTATTGGTCAGTGTATCCCATTTCATCGCTTATCATCATTTTGTGTGTGTGTATTGTTTATTTTCAGGTTGTGCTGACCTCGGCGTGTGTCTGCACATGTCTTCCAGTGGTCTGGACCTGCCGATGAAAGTGGTGGACATGTTCGGATGCTGTTTGCCCGTCTGCGCTGTCCACTTCTTGTGGTGAGTTTGGTACCAAAATGTACAGCGCAATGGAAAAGTAACACAATTTGCTTCGCTTTTTTTTTTTTCAAATGCAAATGTATCTGGGTTCCCTCTCAGCCTAAAAGAGCTGGTGAAGCACGAGCACAACGGTCTGATCTTCTCAGATGCCACACAGTTGGCCCAGCAGCTCAAGGTGCCACCATAATTACTTCAAGACAACAAAGTAATCTCCAAGTAATCTTAACATTGTATTTCCAGACTCTCCTGTCAGACTTTCCAAGCAGCGACAGCAAATTGTGCGAATTCAGGAAGAACCTCCATGCCAGCAAGGGGAAGCGCTGGGAGGACAACTGGGACCAACATGTCCTCCCGCTCTTATCCTCATCCACGTCTTCTTTTTCGTGACATACAGGGAGTGGAACCACACTTGCAGCAATTTTTTGTAAATAAAAACACTTTATTGAGACGCAAACAATTGGACGAGCTCTATTTCTGATTCTCTACTGTACTCAAAGACATGCTTGACAGCTCCGCTCATCACCCGGTGGACAATCCCAGCATCACCTGTCAAGCAAACGTTACTATAGACATGACTGGGTAATCGGTGTGAGCGGGCGCGTCTTCATCTTACTCAGATTGTGCTTGAAGCCAGAGTACGTCCGCGGGTTCCTCACGGTGGAGCAGATGAAAACCTCGGCGGGAACACAACGACCACGCTGCCTCAGGATCTTGGACAGAAGCTGGACCAGAACCACAACCACGTCGGGATCGTACACAACATCTGCAACACACACACACACAACGGAATCAATAAATATGGTATATGGTATAAACATTCCTGTGAAAAAGTATGGGGCCCCTTCTCAAATTCTTAGATTTTGACATTTCCCCACATTAAGATCAGCAAACAAATTTAAATATAAAACAGTTGATTTTATTTATTAAGGAAAACAAAATATTCAAAGTGTAAAAGTAAAGGCCCCCGAAACGTAATAACTGATTGGGCTATCCTATCCAGCAACAACTGAAATCAATTGTTTTATCGAACTAGCAATGAGCATTTTGGGCCACTCTTCCTTGTACACTTGTTTTGATTAAACAAAAATAGAGGGGTTTTGAGCCTGAGCAGCAATCCACATTTCAATGTGATTCAAGGTCAAACTTTGACTGTGCCATTCCAATACCTTCTTTTTTTCCCAAGCCATTCAGAAGTTCATTTGCTGATGTGTTTTTGATCGTTATCCAGCTGCAGAACTTAAGTATGCTTCACCTTGAGGACACAACCTGAACATTCTCTTTTGGGTTTTTCTGTTCAAGAGCAGAATTCATTCAAGTAGTCCAGGTCCTGATGGAAGAGTGCAGCCCAAGACAATCACCAACATGTTTGACTGATGGTAGGGATGTTTATTTTCTGAAATCCTGTGCTACATTTACACCATATGTAACGAGACATACATTTTACAGAAAGCTTCTTTCATGTCGTCAGTCCAATTATTATTCCCCCAAAAGTTTTGAATCTTTTTCCTTTTTTTACAAAAGTAAGACAAGCCTTTGATATTTTTTTTTTTTTATCAGCATTGGTTTTGGCCTTGGAACTCTTGCCTGGGATGCCATTTTTGCCTTATTGTGTTATGAACGGTGACTTTAACTAAGATACGGGAGGCCTTAGAAGTCATCCTGAGTTCCTTTGTGGGTTCCTGGATGAATCATTGCTGTTCTCTCGGGGTCATCTTTTTAGGTCGGCCACTCCTGGGAAAGTTCACAACTGTTCCGCGTTTTCCCTGTATGAGGATAATGGTTTTCCCATCATTTGCTGGAATCCTGGAGCTTTAGAAATGGCTTTGTAATGCTTTCTAGACTCATAGATGACTTTGTATTTTGTCATTTTGTCATAGGAAGTATTCCTCCGTCTTCCCGATCAACCGATACTGCTATTTCCTCATCAGATGAGGATAAATCTGAGAAATCAGCACTGGGCATCGTGGTGTCCAACCTAATTGAGCGTTTGGAAAAGGCATGTAACACGTCACATCTGTGCACACAGGTCAGATGACTTGCGAAAATGGCAGCGCCCCTGAAAATTCGGAATTGTCGATAAAAATCTTCTCAAAACACTATTAAATGAGAGGATTTAACATCACATTGTCAAAACACTCTTCATGCAAAGCACTGGATTTCCCCTTTATTAAATTAGCTGTGACAGACACCCAGGAAGTAGGTATCAGGTAAGGAATTGCAATCAATTGGCGATATACGGAGCTCATCTTCGGCCAATTAGACCCTTTATTTTTATTTTTTATTTTTATGACATAGGGATTCTCCAGGAAGTTAAATCTTCCAAGGGGCAACAGTATTTCAAACTTTATGGGACCTTTCCTTAACCTTTATGGAATGTATCATATTTCAATGTACTAGAACGTCAAACCTGCTGCTATGACCACGTCTGCACTGATGTCATTCAATCGTTCCTCAGTCACGTTCGTCCAGTCGAGTTCTTCTACACTGACGCTAGTCTTGGTGTTGGTTGTGTTGTCGTTGAGTCCATTGATGCTCAGGTTGTCTCTGAGCCTCTGCAGGACACTTTGGTGACAGTCACTGAAGATGTACGAGGACGGTCCACACAAGCGACACACGGCAATGCCAGTCAGACCCGCACCACTGCCCAGCTCCAGAACATTCCTACAAAGGAGAACTTCTTATTCATCAAGTCTAGAGAAAATTCTCTTCAACATTGTGGTACCTTCCGGCAAAGGTCTGTGGATGGGCCAAGGCCCACTCGGCCAGGTAGAGGGCCGCCTCCCATGTCACCAGACCGGTCGTCCCTTCAGAGATCAAAGCCACATTCTCCAACAAAGTGACTGCGTCCCAGGATGACTAAAGGACAACATGGACCCAACTGCGTGTAGTTTAGTACAGGTAAAAAACTACAGCATCATTCTTGATGTCCCTGAGTCAGGAAAGGGTGGATTTGGTACAATGAGAATGTTGTATTGCCTTCATGTTGTCATGGAGTATGAGTGAGGTGAGTGGTAGCATCAAGCAGGGTCTGCATCGTTTTGGATTTTGTCAATTCTTTGTGTGGGGTGATGGTGGTACCATGAAGTCCGTCCCGTATCTTGTATGATGTCACTGAACGTGTTCAAAGTAAGTTGGCACCTGTACATAGGTTTTCTATCATTTGTCATGTGTTTAAGAAGCCCTCCAAAAGTCATGTGTGAGTTGTTTCTTTTTCATGTAATATGTATGAATTCAAATGCTAAAAATGTGCAAAGATGGGAAAACATAGTACTGAATTGTTGAGCTATATCTTAACATTATTTTTGGTCATCTCAGATGGCTGGATTTTTTTTTTTTTTTTTTTTTGTGCGGGGCTACAAACCAGCCATGTAACCAAAATGGGCTTGGGCATATACTTTGTGTCATCAGTCCCCTCCTAACTTGACCCATTACTAGAATGGAATTGGAAATTAAACTATGCCTACAACAACAAAAACATCTTCCCTGAAGCATATTTTGTGTGATTAGAGCTACAGTTTCAAAGTGTTTGCTCTCATGCAGATCACATGTGAGGCAAAGCGGATGAGAGCCGCTGCCCTGCTGCAGGAGGTCCAACACTACGGTGACAAGGCAGGTGGATCGCTGTGCATGAATTTCAAAAAAGGCAAAGGAGCGAAAAGTGTAGTAGCAGAGCCCAGAGGCTGCCTAGCCGCCACAGAACATGTGCAATGTGCATCGCTATCGATTCTCTTCTTCAAGTGTAGGAGCTGTGATCGAAGGCAAGTATGTATGAGCGTGTGTGTGCTGCCTTCTGTACCAAGAAGTAGGTCCGGTATCCCTCTGCCATCTCTTGAGCTGCCACTACCTCCGCCAGAGCTTCGTAGAGCTCATCCAGAGGTTCGCACCCTGCACTTTCCATCTGCAGATGAGCGTCACCATGACGACCGCATCCAGAAAAGTGTTACCATAACGGGACGAAAAGGCGGCGGGTGGGGCACTCACGCGTCTAATGAGCTCGGAAAGAAAACATTTCCTATACCGCGGCGATGGCGGAAATTTCCGGCAAAGCGAGTGAAGACACGTCTAACAGAAAGATGAACGTTAGATTCAATTTTGTCACTTTTCAGTGTGCACCATTTACCTGTTTGAGGATATCTAAAATGACATTCGAGGATTTGCTGCGTTCAAGGTCCCTTTCTAAAACCTGTAAAGGAAACGAACAAATATTTGTGATTATTTGACTGAATGTTAACCTGAGGGATTCTTGTGACAGCCGAATTAAGGCATAAAACCCCACAATATTTAGTATCAGCATTTAATTTACCAGCACCACATATTTTCTGAAGGATCTCATAAAATACAGATATTTGCGAACGGGGTTTGGCTCAAAGCAGGCGATCGGTGCTCACCGTCCAGGGGAATGAAACGAGGCGACTTGTAGCGAAAAAACACGACTTGAAATTATTTAAAATCTCCCCTCTGTCATGATTTCTTGAGCCACGCTTTAATTTTAACTGCTCACGTTCCATCTTTTCACGTATTCGGTTGTTTACTTCCGCGTTTATCGTAAAAGGTGTCGCGAGAGTTCCTGACGAGCCTCTGGGTATTGTAGTTACAGTCAGCCAGTCTATCGCTGTCACTTTATTCATTTAAAGGGTGCGTTTATTGTACTTTTTCCCATATTTTCCTTACTGGGTTTGTAATCCACTATCTTTTATTTCATGTTTTTAGGACCTAAAATATTTAGTGATTTATAGACCAGTAGGAGAACTTTAAAATCAATTCTAAAGCTGACTAGAAGCCAATGTAAAGACTTTAGAATTGGCTTTGTTCTGGTCATAACCCGAGCTGCAGCATTCTGAACGAGCTGTTTAAAAGCATCATGTTAGAGGTCAAAACTACTGTGGTAATTGTTCTCCCGCCTTTTTCGGTTTCCTGTGTCACTGCAAAAAGGAGATAAGTTGCTTTACGGTTGGGTGACTCCTTATTAACTGACAGCAGAAGCAACAGTTCTCGCACACGTTCACTGTGAGTACAACCATTACTATTATAATATTATTATTAGTCAGAGAAAACGGATGGATTGAAAGAAAAGCTTAAAACTAAGCGAGATTCTTTATTTGATGGTTCCATAATTTTCATGGATTTCTTTTACAATGTCAAGGGATTCTACTGTTTCATTAAAAAACCTCGATAAAAAAATAATGAGATTACAAATTCTCGGAATTTTTAATACCGTGCATATGTAAGTGGGAGTCATTGTGGAGTAGTGCGGACATCGTGGGGTTCTCTTCCCACTTTGTGACGTTGTCAATGCGAGTCAGTGTCTTAACTTGACCTGCGACTGACTGCCGACCAGGTCAGAGTGTAGGCCGCCTTTCGCCCGATGTCATCTGGGGTAGGGTCCAGTGCCCAGTGACCCTAACCAGGATAGGCGGTATTGAAAATGGATGGAGGGATATAAGTAGCTATTTTTCAGGTACTATACTACGGTATCTGTAAAGTATGGAAAACGGAGGCGGCTGCTATTCTCTGTGACACACAAGACGTCATGGCCATTGTTTCGTGTCGGAATTTTTAAAGTGTAGGACTGTCAACAAACAAAATGGCCTCTTAGCATAGCGTAGACTTATGGACGGAAGGTGAAACTTTTTCTGGTTGACATTAAGGTAAAAAATACAAAATTATGTTTCGTGACATTACCAAATTTGCATTACATTTTTTTGCCTTTTTAAAATGAGAAATAATTTTTGCAATTTAATAGGGATGCGAAAGCTCTTACGACGATTATAAACATAAATTCCCGTACCATTTAAATGTTACAATTACGGAAAATAAATGTTTATTGTCGACTAGTTCTTTATCCCTTCAATTAGATTTAAGGTTTTGTAGTACAGCACAGCCTGCTAACTATCGGGCACAAAATCAATCAAAGATACGCCTAGAGTGCGCTGCCCTTCATGAAGGACAAAAATGAGGACAGTCGATGATGTTAGTACGTACACGTGCGTCAGTGTTATTCTATAAACATAACACAATAACACAACACTCCTTTGCCGTGACTCGTAGGATTTGTTGTGTGAGTTTGGTATCCTTCATTTGGTCACTGCAAGTGTGTGAAGTAATTTTAGTACCATGAAGTTAGTTCTATATCTTTTATGATAAGATAGTGAATGTCTGGTGAATTTGGAACCGTCAAGAAGGTCTAAATTCAGTTCAAATAAAAGACAAAAATTAGTGCTTAATTTCACTTTTCTGCTGTTTTTGAAGGTGATAAAAGTGTTAAGGAAAGAAGCATTAGTGATGGTTCTGAAGGTGTTCTTCCCTCAATGCTGCAACCTCGCAGCCAGCGGTCTGCTGGTGGGACGATGGATCCCCCATCATGACTCTGCCGTGGTGCTGGCCGTCATCCACTACCCGTTCATACCCAGCCACGTCAAAAGATACATACAACAGGTGAGTGTTGGTACCGCCAAAACATGCAACCCACTATCAGCAGATTACATTTTGGTTTCACTGCTGTCTTTTTTCCAGTTATTATTCAGTTTTAGTTCCACTTTAAGTTCTTCTTCTATCCATCCATCCATTATCCGAGCTACTTATCCTCGCAAGGGTCGTGGGAGTGCTGGAGCCAATCCCAGGTATCGTCGTGCAGGGTACACCTTGAAGTGGTTGCCAGCCGATCTCAGTAATTCTGCTTCTCCAAAACCCAATTCCATTAAAGTTGGGATGTTGTGTAAAATGTAAAAAAAAAAAAAAAAAAAAAAGAAGAATTTGCGCATCTTTTTCAACCTCCAGTATGTTCAATTGAATACACTATGGTCACAATATTTAATGTTCAAATAATTTTTTTTAAAACAAATTTTCAATCGTTTTGAATTTGATGCCTGCAACATATTCTAAAAAAGCTGAGACAGGGGCCTCAGCATTGCGTCTGATAATATGGTTCTGATCTCTTCGTCAAGCCTTAATCTTTAACTCTCGCTGAAGCAGTTCTCAGTTTAGTGTGAAGTGGCTGGGATGAAAATCAGCACATCCAAAACTCAGGCTGTGGTCCTCAGACCTAAAAGGGCGGGGTGCAGTCTCCAGGTCGAGGAAGAGATTCCGCACCGAATAGATGAGTTCAAATACGGGGAGTTCGATGGACAGATTGCTGCAGTGATGCAGACTGTATTGTTCTTCCCTGCTCCAGATAAGTGAAAGAAAATGGATTGAAGGATAGATGGATGACTTTTATCCAAAGACAACAGCCATAGAGAAAACAATATTTCAGCGAGTTTGGCCTCAAACAATCCTTTAAAAAAAAAAAAATAGTCGTGCTCCTTAGCCTCGCATACACAGGAAGTCAGCTTTCCTGTTTTCTGTCTTCAGTCACGTGTTCTTCCTCATGCAAGAGATTGATGAGGTTGATTCTCCTTCTTCTTCCACCTGCTTTGTCCTGTGTGTCAGATGGCGGCTCAGAGTCGCGTGGATCTGTCCGTGTTGGGCTCATGGAGTTTGCCTCAGGATGGCCAGGAGGGCATGGAGAGCTTTCTGAGGGATCTGAGCACCATGTTCCCCAGGCAGCGCTGGCTGCAAATCAGCCGGCGCCTGGGCCATAAAGGCTTTACCTGCTGCCTGCTCGGAAGCACTTGGCCACCAAAAGAGGTGAACAACAGTGAGCAAGAGAATGTGGATGAAGAGGAGAAGGTGATTTTTGTCCACTACGAGCAGAGGAAGGTGATGTTGTCACAGCTTCATCCCATCCAGAATGGCTTCCCACAGTCTCAAGATGATACGCTGTCCGAGTTGAGACAGGTACAGACATGCATGCCCTCCAGTTTACAATTAAAAAAACAATCCAGGGACGCTTCTTGGACACAAGTGTCAAACTTAAGGCCCGGGGGCCAGATCCGGCCCGCCACAAAGTTTCATTTGGCCCGCTTAGCCAAATCTACAGTGTCAATTTCCATAATTTTTGGAAAAAGTGGTAGCAAAATTTCAAATTGTCATCTATCGTAAATGATAACGTTTAGATATTACAAGCATTTTTGTTACCAAACATGAATAGTTGGGAAAAAAAACATTACCCTTGATTTCTGATTCCAAAACTAGTTAATAAATTGATAATGTAAATATGATGAGACGATTCAATATTTTTGTTTCAGTCGTAACGGCCCTCTGAGGGAAACCAGAACTACAATATGTCCCGTGAGAAAAATGAGCTTGACACCCTGTTCTAGGACAATTTAAATGTAGGTTCAGTTCCAGTTGGCATTATGGGTTTACTTATATTTCTAGTCACAGTTCATGGGCTTGTTTCTCTTTTAGTCTTATTTACAATCCAAGTTGTACTTTCTGTTCCAGTTTTAATACTAGTAATGTACTGGTTTTTGGTAATTGGTTGGTAATTCACTTGTCACTCTTTGTATATTTTTCCACCTGTAGTTTTACTCAGTGGTGCCCAAAGTACAGCCCGTGGGACATTTGGGGTCTCTCTATTTTTTTTGTGAACTGCGGGATGCACTGAAAATAACATTTCACACGACTCACAACTGCATTGGTGCATTTGTTTAAAGCATAAGGAAGGGGTAATTTGCTTGTCACTCTTTATCTTTTTCTCTATGGGGACAGGAAGGGCAGCTAGCACACACACATGAGGAGCAAATTAGTAGTGCAAGGGAAAAAGGGGTGACTGCAAAGCGAAATGCAACCGTTGTGATGCTGGAATATTTTGGTTTCAAACTTAAATGAGCAATGTAAGCCCACTGAATGCCAAATTGTTTTTCATCCAGACAGTTCAACTATCTCATAAGGATTTTGGCTTGATTAAAATATATCCAAATACAAAAAAAATACACGGTGTCTTTTGAGACTCGGATCCATATGTCACAAAAGGAACCCTGCCCTTTAATGCCGCTAAAAAGCCAGCAATTTGAGAAATGCAGCAAACGTTTGACAAACAGTATGAATCACCTGTGAAAAAATGCATCTAATATAAGCAGTCCTATAACTTAACAACTGAGTGACAGATGACATCAAAAGAAAACAAAGTAGGTAGAGTTGAAACCAGAAGTTTAAATGCACTGTGCAAAAAGATGTTTAATTTTTTTTGTGTGTCACTCTCTAAAGTCAATTTACACTAAACATTTGTGTTTCAGGTCAGTCAGGATCACCAAAAATATTTCTTCTTCTTTTCCTTTCGGCTTTTCGCGTTAGGGGTCACCACAGCGTGTCATCTCAGATGAAAGCACATTTGTTTGGCACAGTTTTACGCCGGATGCCCTTCCTGACACAACCCCTCTGCATTTTTGCTGGGGAGAAAAGCTTACAGCGCTTGGTATTCCCAGATGGTCTCCCATCCAAGTACTAAACCAGGCCAAACCCGCTTAGCTTCCAAATTTTGGTTTAATGCCAAATAACAAGAGATAATTTCATGGATAATATAATGTTTTCTTCAAAGTCAAAAGTTTACATGCACAAAAAGTACTATGTGTTTAAATTACACGGGGAAGACCAGATGATGAGGTCATGGGTTTGAAACCTCCTGATAGGAAAGGGGGAAGCTTGCAGACCTGAGAACACCATACTAACTGAAGCATGGAGGTGGTAGTATCATGTTGTGGGGCTGTTTTTCTGTAGCAGGAACTGGAGCACTTCAAAAAATAGACAGCATCATGAAGAAAGAACATTACATGGAGATATTAAGGCAACATCTCAACACACAGCCAGGAAACGAAAACCTGGGCGCAAATGGGTCTTCCAAATTGACAATGACTGCCAAAATGGTTCAAAAGCGACTTGAGGATAGCAAACTTAATGTCTTGGAGTAACCCTCTGAAAGCCCTGATCTGAATCCCATCAAAAATTTTGGGGAGATATGAAAAGGCGTGTGCGAGCAAGGCAACCAATAAACCTGACACAGTTACACCTATTCTATCAGGAGGAATAGGCCAGGATTCCAGCAGAGTACCATCAGAAGTTTGTGCAAGGTTACCCAAAATGTTAGGTCCAAGTCATGCGGTTCAAAGGAAATGCTATTTGACACTAAGGAAATGTATGTATACGTTTGATCTCCAAGAAAATGATATGCAATTCTCTACCTGTAACGTCCGCACGCTGTCCTCTCACACATTGGCTTTTCCTTGATTTAACTAGTGTGTCAGAAGAAAATGAAGGGGTAAAATAATGGTGCAGGTATTGGGACAAAACTTGAATCCCTCCCCATCATCACCACTCACCCCCTGACGGTTGCGTCCTTGGCAGATACAACCGTTTACTTTTCCAAAATGCCATCATGTGTCAAACTAATGTTACCATGACAAATTACTTTTCTATTCACATTTCTGTGCCAGTTTATGCAGTTTCACAAGTTGGCTGGTACTTTGAAAATGTTTAAATAAATGTTTCCTACCACGTCACAGGGTACATAGGTTTCATTACTTCATCTTTTACCTCATGAAACACAAGGAATATATTTTGACAAACTGACTTTAATCATTTTCAAACAAACAAATATATCCTAAACAGAATAAAAAAATAACTTGACTTCCAGTTCCAATTTTATTTCTAGTTCTTAGCGTCTTGTAGTGGTCTCTTTATACCAAGCTGAGTTAAGATATTAAATCCAATGTCTAGCAGAGGTTCTCAGTCCTGGTTGTTTTATAGTACTGTACTGTATTGTGTGTTTCTCTGTTAAGGTGTTTCACACAGTGTCTAGCAGTGGTCCCCTGTTCTTCCTGGACAAGTACGACGATGGTCCTTTGAAGTCCACCCACTGGCAGTCTGAGGGTCGTGAAGGCAGCATCATCGTTGAGATCCTCAAACAGGCTTCTGTACCTGTCTGCATTGTACTCAGCCGGATCCTGGCTTTGTGGACATGGATCTGCAGCATGCGGTCCGGAACTTTCACATGATATACTACCCTGTCGTGACATGTATTGATGTTTGTGTTCTTGTCCTCTGCAGGGTCTTCTGTGTTTTCCCGCTGCCCTTCCTCTGGTCCAAGTTGTCATCCTGTGTACAGCTGAGCTACAGGAGCCAACACCTCAAAGCACTTAGCTCCCAAAAAACAGCTGACAATCACATGCAATTTATCAGGTTTCACCACCTTCTGGATTGTTGCTAACATATTTCTCTGCTTTTTACAAAATTAACAGTTGTTATGGCGGTCTAGCTGTAGTCCTTGTTTGATGTCGTTCTAATTTTAGTTTTTACAGCCTGTCCTAGATACAGTTCTAGTTCCTGTCTTTGTTTAGTTCCTGTAATCATTGTAGTTTAGGTTCTCATCCCATGTAATATTTCATGAGTAAAAACAAAACCAAACAAAAACTTGTAAAACTTGTATGGAGCCCATTCAAATTGTATCGCTACAGTACAAATACTGTACTGTGTAATATGATATAATAATATTAATAATAATAATATGTAATATTCTCATTTTCATCAAAGTCTTTCCCCAGCATTTTGTCCTGGATGCTGAATTTTAATACTGGACACGTTTACAAGGCGAGACATAACAAATGCGTAGACTCTACACACGATAGGATGGACTGAAATTTAGCATTTTTGCACAGATGTTTTGGTAATACTCTTAATGTTTATTTGAAAGGACAGTGTTGAGTCCAAAATAATGCTGAGATTTTTTACTGAATCACTTTGGATGTCTCAGAGTGAGTGTTCTTGAACTAGTGCCTGTGTCTAGCGGGGCGCATGTTCAACAGCTCGGTTTTCTTAGTCTTAAAAAAATAAAAAGTTGCAAGATTGTTTAATTTCAACAAGACACGTCTCCACATCACAATCATCTTTGTTATTTACCAGTATGTCAAAACACGAGAAATTTTTCACCAGTAATTGGAGCTTCTCGAGTACAACAACAGACAGTCACTTGACAAATTTGAGACATTATAACAGAGAAAAATAGCCACTGAGCGCTAAAAGGTTGCTAGTAATCTGGTAATGCCGTTAGAATTTGTTTTTCTTTGACAACTGTGCAAATTATTGTCCACATCACTGCAATCATGTAGGTAAGTTAGTTTTAATGGCATGTATAGTGTCGTCCGGCATAACAGTGAAAGCTATTCTTATACTTGCACATGGTATCGCGAGACTTGTGATGCGGAAGGCAGCAGCGGCGGTTTGGGGCAGGGACTGAAAAGAAGCTGGATTCAAATCTTTCTTGCATTTTGAAAACTTTGAGGGATTACGTCAGGAAGGGCATCCGCCGTAAAACTGTGCCAAATAAATATGCGTGCATCTAAGATGACACGCTGTGGCGACCCCTAATGGGACAAGCCGAAAGGGGAAGAAGAAGTTTACGCCCCTTTAAAATGTATTAAAAAAATGGTCCTGACCCAATCACTTTGCTCACATGGATTGTGATGATGTGTTTTGTGCTCTGCAGAAAAGCCAACGTATTTGTGTCATTTCTGGTGGACATCGGTCTGGGTCTGTTCCTGGCCTCCTGGCTCTACAAAGACAACAATATTAGCATGATTGCTAACATGCTAGTGCCTGCCGCAGATGTAAGACACGTTTCCACCTTGCTTTTCCAACACGCAATCAACTCTTAATAACACTCCACCATTCTGTGAAGGCTCTAAAGTGGAATGCCCTGAAAGCAATCCAATTTGAAATTCAGACAAATTCAAACTTCTGAGATCTTAGTTAAATGAGGAATGTGTGTTGCTTTTTTTAATCATGAATACAACCGCTCAAAAAAATTGTTACAGTTGTAGTTCGTCCTTCTAAATCTAGTTCCAATTCCAGTTTTAGTTCTAGTTCCAGTTTTTGTTCTAGACCATGGACCATACAACCGATTAAAATATTTTCATCAAGGCACAGTTATTGCTAAAATAAATAAATGCACATAGTGTATTTTTTCAGTCTTATGCTCCCTGTCCAGGCTTTGGTAGATTATTAAGACCAAGGAAACCAAACAAAAGTGCAGTTGCATAATATTTAATTACAACTGTTATGTTCAGTGGTTTTGAGTTGTAAGACTTGGGTAAAAATCTGTCTTTGGATCTGGTTGTCCGTGTTTTGTGGGACCTGTATCGCCTGCCAGAGGGCAGTAGGTTAAACAGGTGGTGACCAGGATGTGAAGAGTCCTTCACAATATTATTGGCTCTGTTGTGATAGCGGGAGTTGGCAATGTCCTCTAGGGAGGGCAGAGAGCACCCAGTGATCATCTGGGCACTGTTGATCATTCTTTGCAGAGCTTTCGTGTCCGCTGCTGTACATCCACCATAGCATGCTGTAATACAGTATGTGAGAATGCTCTCCACAGTGGTTCTGTAGAAAGCCTGCAGCAGCTTAGCTTCCAAGTTGTTCTTTCTGAGCACTCTCAGGAAGTGTAGTCACTGCTGGCCGTTTTTCACCACCGCGGTGGGGTTTACAGTCCACGTGAGTTTGTCTATGATGAAGACTCCCAGAAATCTGAAGGAGTGGACCCTCTCCACACACTCCCCATTGATGAAGAGTGGGACTGGGTCGACACTGCACTTCTGGAAGTCTAAGATGATATCCTTCATCTTTGTGGTGTTCAGTGTGAGTTTCTTTGCAGAACACCACTTTGACAATTTTCTAATCTCGTATCTGTAGGCAGGCTCATCTCCTTTTGTGATGAGCCCGATCACGGTGGTATCATCAGCAATCTCAACAATGGAATTTCTGGGATGGGCTGGTATGCAGTCATAAATGTGTACAGAGAGTACAGCAGAGGGCTGTACACAGCCTTGGGGGGATCCAGTGCTGAGGGTGATTGAGGAAGAGAGGTATAGGCCAAGTCTGATAGACTGTGGATGGTTTGTAACAAATTCTTTAATCCAGGAGCAGATGGAAGGAGATAGTCCGAGGAGGGAGAGTTTGTGAACCAAAATGCCTGGGATGATATTATTATAGGCTGAACTGTAGTCTTTGAAAATCATCCTGATGTAGTTCCCCTGGCGTTCCAGGTGGCTCAGTGCAGTGTGGAGAGCAATTGCGATAGCGTCCTCGGTGGACCGGTTTCCTCTATATGCAAACTGGTAGGGGTCGAGTGAGTGAGGGAGGGAGTGACCCCCTTATGTGGCATGCAGCCTCTCAAAGCACACCATGATCACAGGCGTGAGTGCAACAAGCCTGTAATCATTTAGACTGTCAATGGCTGATTTTTTTGGGGTGGGGATGATTGTTCCAGGTTTCAGACAAGAGGGAGTGGTTGATTGTTGCAGGGAGCTCTTGAATATTGTTGTAAAAACACCCGTCAGCTCATCAGCACAGGCCTTCAGTACCTTCCCCCGCGCTCCGTCTGGGCCAGCAGCTTTCCTGTAGTTTATAGTCCTGAACACGCCTCTCACTTCATGTTCTTGAAGCATCAGTGTGCTGCTGATGAGAGGTTGTTATGATGAGGCTGGGTTTGATCTGTCTGTCTCAAAGCGGGCAAAGAAACGGTTTAGTTCCTCTGCCAGCGGGGCGTCTGTGTTTCTGGTACACATCTTGTTCTTTCTGTTGTTGTTTGTGATGTGTTATAATCCCTCCCACATCTTTTTTGAGTTGTTTTCTGTGAAGCAGTCCTCAATATTTCTTTTGCAGGCCGCCTTGGCCACTCTAATGCCCCTCTTTAAGTCGACTCTAGCAGCACAGTACTGTGCCTTATCCCCTGACCTGAAGGCGGCATTGCAGCGTCTCAGGAGTGGCTTAGTATCTTGGGTCGTCCAGTGTTTTTGGTTGGGGAAAATCGCGATCAGTCGATTGACAGTCACAGTGTCGATGCAGTTTTAGATGTAAGACGGAAAAGTATCTGTGTGTTCCTGGAGGTTCTGGTGAAATACTTCCCAAACCCTGCATGAAAAACAGTCCTGGAGCTTATATAGTGCATGCTCAGGCCATGTTTTCATTGTCTTTGTTGAGGCTTTGTTTGTTTACGTAGGGGGATGTATGTGGGCGTAAGAGTGACGGATACATGATCGGATCCAGCAAGGTGGCGGAGGGGGGAGGCCCTGTAAGCATGTTTAATGTTGGAGCAAACATGGTCCAGGGTTTTGTCTCTGGTGGGACACGTCACATATAGGATGAATTTTGGTAAGACTGTCTTTCAACACTGTTGGTTGAAGTCCCCAGCAACAATCAATACTCCGCCAGGGTGGGCAAGCTGTTGTTTGTTTACAGTCGCGAGTGGCTAAGTGCTGCACTAACGTTAGCGTCTGGCGGGATATAAACAGCTACCACAATGACCACTGTTACAGTCACTGTGATTTGACGGGCATGTATGTGCCCGCGCGCCATCGCACTCACAAATCTGCACAAATTTGTTACGAGTAGAAATACGGAAATATTGAAAGACGTTGCTTATTTTGTGTAGCCTTGACCAATGTTCCCTCTAAGCTGCGCCATTGTGTACTTTCTGCCTGGGTTTGCAAACGTACGTGCACAATATTGGAAGGAAAAGAGTAGTGTACACCTTTTAACCACTAGGTGTGGATGGCATTTTGGAATTCATTACCACTAGACGGCAGGATACGTTTATAAAATGTAAATGGGTAATTCCCCCCCCCCCATTTTATCCCATACCGATGTATAATTCCCACAATTTGGGGGGAATATGCTATATATATGAGAAATTATGGTAATTTAATTTTTAGTCCTAGCTTCAATTACAGTTCCATTCTTTCTAATGGTTCCTTTTATTATAATAGTGGTATTTAAACAACACTTCCAGTTGTAATTAAAATTTTAGTCCTCGTTACTTTGAGTTTAAATATTTGCAATTTCCGTTGTAGTTATATATTTCCTTTTTTTACTATGAGTAGAACCACAAAAAAATTGATTCCTGTCCTAAATAAAGTTCTAGTTCCGTTTTGTCTGTCTTTAGAAAACATTTTAAGGTTTCATATCTACCAGTAGTAGTAGTTGTAGATCACTTTATGGATATGTGGTGTTTCTTATCTATTTCTGTTAGCATGTACCTAAGAATTGTTGATAATTTTGTGGTGAATTGTTGCTGAAGAATGCTGACATTTTGCTGTAATTCTTTGTGGTTAGCATGTTGCTAAGGAGCTGGTGGATTTGCTCCAGTGGTTAATGGGGGCTCCAGCTGGGTTGAAGATGAACCGGGCCCTGGACCAGGTGCTGGGCCGGTTTTTCCTCTATCACATCCACCTGTGGATCAGTGAGTGGAGAACACGCACATGCACACATAAACACGGTTGGGTTTTTTTCTTGATAAAACATCCATTTTAATGTCTTTCAGATTACGTGCACCTGCTTTCTCCATTCATGGAGTCCATCCTGTGGTACGGCGGCCTGTCAGCGTGCCTTGGTTTGTCCTTTGCGCTGTCTTTGCTGTCCGACGTGGTGGCGTTCCTCACCTTCCACATCTACTGCTTCTACGTCTACGGTGCCAGGTCAATGCCCTTCTTTTCAGCCACTCACTTGAAGACAACAATGCTTTGAATTTTAAATGCTTTTTTTCTTCTTACCCTAATAACAGTATTTCATAATGTACGCATAGAAAACAAGACGACCCTTAATTGTAGTAAATTTAATTGCCAGCTGCAGGCTCATATTTACCTGCTGTTTGTGCTTTTTGAGTTTTACTTATACTATAGTCACATGTACAGTTTTAGTTGGCGTACTAGGAGCAGTTCACTAGTTCTAGTTAGGGTTGTAACAATTCATTCATGATAATTATGTATCAATTTATTTACCAACGATCCAACTGGATTGATCTGTACTCAGCAAGTTAGCTTTCCGAACAAAAATATATTGATTAAAATTGGTTATCCGTTTTTTTTTTAAAGGTAATCAGTTAATTGTATCAACACTAGGAAATAATCCATTGGATTTTTTTCTCCTCTTTGTAGTTCAAGTTCTATCTTTGATTTTGGTTCTCGGTCTGTTAAATTGATTTTTCTTGTTATGGTTGTCCTAGAAGGCGTTTTCCCTCTACAATCCTGGTTCCACTTATGGTTAGTTTAGCTTTGTTTTAGTCCTCGTTCTATGTGTATGTCCTGTTATATCTATCGTTTTAAATTCCAGGTCCACTTCTAGTCCTAATTCCAGTTAAAAGAAAGAAAAGTGTCATGATCACCATTGAACCCAAAATTTTACTTACTGTGTTTGGTTACTCAATACAATATAAAAGTAATGCGTATTTTCGCGACTACAAGGCGCACTTGAAAAAAAATGGACTGCGCGCCTTATAAGGTGGCTGGCTCTTTATTTTTCATCTTATTGGTCTATGGATGAAAGATGAGATCAAGAAAGTAAAAGCCATGATCACATTTTTTTATGCATATAAAAATGTTACTTAGAAATAAAAGTGTATCATCCTCCTTTGAGTGCTGCTTGTAATACTGGATGCTGAGGCAGAAAAGAGGCTGCAGTGAATAATGCATTGACGCTAAATATAGCCTTCTCTTGTCCTGCATTATGAAGTACGATTGCATATTAATTATATTCTGTTATAAATGTTATAAAATATTGTATGAATGTGACAGACTGTATTGCCTGAAGATCTACGGCCTCTCTTCACTATGGAGGCTCTTTAGGGGCAAGAAGTGGAACGTCCTAAGGCAAAGAGTCGACTCCTGCTCCTATGATCTGGACCAGGTCGTACATACATATTCATATTTATTGTCACGTTTATTGTTACACAGGCACAATCTGAATGCTATTTGTGTCATTTTAGCTCTTCATTGGTACACTGCTTTTTACCATCCTTCTCTTCCTGCTGCCCACCACAGCACTCTACTACTTGGTCTTCACATTGGTAAAAGAAAAAAAAAAATCCCTTATTAATGTGAAATTTGGTAGGCTTGTGTATCATGAGTAGACCCACAAAAAATCTCAAGAAACGAAGCCTGAAAAGGGATCAAAAATGAGCCTTTTTGGTTTAAAGTGGCCATTTTAGAGAACAAATCCACACTCCCCAGATTTTTTTTTTTTTATTCAGCCCCCAAAACCAGTGAAAAATATAGCAACGTGAAAGAAGTCATCGAAAACTCTTAACCCGTGGCTGAAAAAACACAGGAACTCAGCAAGTGGTAATTCGTGGGTCTAAGTACTGCACCCCCCTTTTTTCTCAAGTAACCCCAGTTTTAATAACCATCATTCAACCTGGTAAAGATTCATCAAGAGCAGACGCACAAAAAGTCTGAGAAAATAATGCCCGAAAAGACAGGAAGTCTCTTTTTTGGTTAAAAGACACCATTCTAGGTTCGAAGTTGCCACAATGAATTCTTAATGGAATTCAACCCTCAACTCATTTTCACTTAACACGATATTTTTTAGACTTGTGTACGTATCATGGGTAGACACACAAAAATGTCTCAGAAAGCCATACCCAAAGGAGGTGAGCAATTTCGCTTTGAAGGAGTCATTTAAGGCTCAGTTTGGGGTCTACGTAGGGGTCTCTCAAAGTCAAACTCTTGCTATAGATTTAGTCAGATTTCTATGAAATGAACCACATACTTAATAGATGAACGACACTAAATTCTGTGTGTGACTTAATAGATGAACGACACTAAATTCTGTGTGTGTGTGTGTGTGTGTGTGTGTGTGTCTGTTTCTGTGTCTGTGTGTGCGTGGATGCGTTGTGCAGTTGCGTCTTGTGATCATTATGTTCCAGGGCGTTATCCACCTTAGTGTAGATTTCCTCAACTCCTTCCCAATTTTTGCCATTGGCCTTCGCGTGTGTCGCCCCTACAGACTTGCAGGTTTGCCAATGTCTGACATTTTTCATGTCATCAGCGTAGTAACTTAATCATTCTGTTTACAATGGTTGTTTTGTCTCTGTATCTGTCTGTCTGTCTGTGCTGGACGCCCCCTGCTGGTTAGAGGGTGTGAGGTTCAGGGTATTGAGTGAGGAGCCTGGATCTGCTCTTCACTTGCTCATGGAGGTAAGCCCTCACATTGTTTTCTTTTTACTTCCATACAAAATAGCAGTTTTCCTTAATCCGACCAATATTGTTGAGCCATATTTTAAGTCAATTATAATTTTTGAGAGGTGTATAATATCATTCAATGTAGCACAGATGACCACCAAGGAATAAATTTGAAAAAAAAAATGGTACCAAATTGTTTGCGACAAATAGATGCCTCTTTTAGTACTGTGTAATACTCACTGAGTTAATCTTTTTTTTTAATCAATGTATGTTTTAAGTCTAACTGGTTCATTTTTGTTCAAATATAAAGAACACTGTATAATAGAAGCCAACAAATAATATATATATTTTTTTAGCAAATTAATGGAATTTTAACACTAAATGCAGCCCCATGGGGGCACAAACCAGTGCAATCTATACGCCGGTGCCAAGCCCAGATAAATGCAGAGGGTTGCTTCAGGGAGGGCATCCAGCGTAAAACTGTACCAAACAAATAGGAGCGTTAGCTAAAGAATCCCATACCGGATCGGTCGTGGCCCGGGTTAACAACGCCTGTCCCCGATACCGCAAACCTGCATGGCGTCAGTAGAAATTCAGCTTCTGTCGGCCGAAGACAAAGAATAGGAGGAAACCGAATTCGTCGGCAGAAGTAGAACAGGAATGCACAGAGCCTACAACTGAGTGTAGGGACTTTGAATGTTGGTACCATGACAAGAAAAGCTCAGGAGTTGGTTGAAATGATGATTAGGAGAAAGGTTGATATATTGTGCATCCAAGAAAGCAGGTGGGAAGTTAGTAAGGCTAGACGTTTAGGAGCAGGGTTGAAATTATTTTACCATGGAGTAGATGGGAAGAGAAATGGAGGAGGGGTTATTTTCAAGGAAGAGCTGGCTAAGAAGGTCTTGGAGGTAAAAAGAGTATCAGATCGAGTGATGAGGCTGAAATTTGAAATTTAGGGTGTTATATATAATGTGATTAGCGCCTATGCCCCACAGGTAGGATGTGACCTAGAGGTGAAAGAGAAATTCTGGAAGGAACTAGATGAAGTAGTTCTGAGCAACCCAGACAGAGAGAGTTGTGATTGGTGCAGATTGTAATGGACATGTTTATGAAGGGAACAGGGGCAATGAAGAAGTGATGGGTAAGTACGGCATCCAGGAAAGGAACTTTGAGGGACAGATGGTGGTGGACTTTGCAAAAAGGATGGATGGAAGTGCAAATGTTTGTTTCATTCGATGTGGCCTGTAATTGCCCAGCAATCAGTCAAACCTGCCCAAAGATAGCTCAGATAGGCTTTAGCACTCCTGCAACCCTTGTGAAAATAAGCAGCTCAGGAAATGGATGGATTAATGGACCAAGAAAATCTGAGATTTTGCTTTTGAAAACTTTAGAATATATTTAATATTTATATTAACAAATCTGAAAATTTAGTTTTCTCTGCATATAATTTTTAGTACATTTTGAACTGATGAAGTCATTGATATTTAAATTCCAAAAATTTCATTTCTGAATGAAATAAAAACACTAATTTAGACAAAACGTTTCTAATTTTGGAATGGCATACTGCAGGGGTAGGCAAACGCGCATCTCTCAAGCTGCATGCGGCTCTCATGAAGGCATGAAAGCATATTGAAGTTCTGCCTTTTATTGTGGGTGTGCGTGCGCTTTGCTTGAGTTCATTACGGTAGTTGCGAGCGCGCTTTGGTCGTGTTTATTACTGTTTTTACAGAATGCAGTTTGCTCGAGTTTATTACAGTTGTTATTGGTATTGTGACAACAAGCTTAGTGTGTGTGGGCGTCTGTGTCGATGTGAGGAGATGGGACGGCGCAAGCATGTGCAGCGGGAGGGTAAGAAGGAGGGAAAAAAAGCACAGGGAAGGTTTGGAGTGGTGGAAAAAAAGCACGGGGCAGGTGTAAGTGAAAAGAGTAAGGACATGTTGATGTTGAATGTGGAGAAGAGCCAATAAAGCCATTTGAACAGGAAATCAGTTCTCCGTGGCTTTATTGTTTCCGCCACCCAGCTCAGCTGTGCAACGAGAGTTAACTCCAAGGAGGACAACCTAGGCCCCAGAGAAGATGTCTCCAGACCACGGTCAAGTGACCACAGGAGGAGAGATTAACGCGGTATTTTCGAAAACCTGACATGGGGAGTGAATGAAAATAGCTCAAAGTTTCCAAGTCCAATCGTGATCTTGGGAGAAAACAATTTGTCAATTTTGCTCTTAAAATGGCAGCGGAAAATGCACAGTTCAAAATGTGGATGAACACAGGACATTTTTACCAGAATGACAGCTTTTTTTTTTTTTTTTTAAGCGGAATGGCCACCCACTCTCTGCCTTTTGTGTCAGACGTCTATCGCATTTTTACTCCCAAATCTTCACTTCAGCTCACTCCACGTTAGCATTGACATGGAATTTCCAAAAGGGACTAATTCACAGTCACAAGTTAGTCACTTTGAAAAATCACACAGAAAAAGTAGATGTAGTTTGTAAAATAAATAATGAATCATCCAGAGACTCACACTTGCATCATATCAACTGGCTTGAAACATTGCAAGGGCCAAAAAGTCATACAATGATGGGGGATTTATTAAAAAAATGCCACGGGGACATCACTCAAATCTTGTCATGAAAACCACAATTTTAAACAAATGGTATCAGACCTTTAACTCTCCCGCCACACTGTTGAACAGAGAATATCAGACATTAACATGGCTGCTGATTCACAGTTGCACTCAAACCTCCAATCATAGGAAGATTTTAGTGTTAAGAGTTGTGACATACAAGACAAGACTTGGTTGAACTGGTAATTTGAGAAAGAGGACACGGATTCATTTTTTTTAATTTTCTGACCTGTGGTCTTTGTACTCTATAGAGGTGTGTGACACTGACAATAAGTCTGGCTAAGCAAAGGTATGTGTGAGGAGGGAATGATGTACATGTGGATGATGTGGCTCTTTGCCGTAACACAGTTTAAAAAAAAAAAAAGTGGCTTTTGATCTCTGGTGGGCCGCCCTTGGCATTGTGTAGTCTTGAATGAAGTACCAGTTTTAATGAATATTGTTTATGGATCCATTTTAACCCAAGTTTATGGATTCACAAACAAAACCAAGTATAATAAAAATAAATCACTTAATTTAAAACAAATAATAGCAATTCTCACATTCCCTGTCTTTTTTGTTGCTAGATTAATCCAATGAAGAGCAGTGCGGTGGTTCACACATACCGCACACCCACCTACAGCTGCTACCCCAAAGACTCATGGGGTGCCCTGATCAAGAAGCTCTTTGTCGGAGAGCTCATCTACCCATGGACGTACAAGAGTGCCAAGGGCCACGCCGCCAAGGCCGAGTGACTGACTGAGGAGGAGGAAGGAAGAACATGAAATTAATAAGTCATGAAATGGAAACAGATGGAGGCGAGCGAGAGGAAATGGAAAACAAAAGTGGTAGCCATACTAAGATGCTGCCCAGTCACCACAGCGATCAGTTATCCAAGCCGTTAATGACTTGGAAAGGGACCAATCGTGTAATCAGCGACACTCACTACTAATGAAATTTGAAGCATAAACACTCCACACTGACCTCCTAAAACTGAAATATTTTGTGGTAAAGATTTAGCCTTCCTTTAAGATGAAGTTAAAGGTGTATCATTTCGAAAACAATTTTCTGATGTTATTTATTCACCGTTAAGTTAAATATGTTTTAATGCTGCAATTGTTGCAGGTAATTTAATGTAGTGAGCTGTAGAATGACTAGTTTATACTAAATTGCAATAAATAGTTGAAAAAAATATCTGTTATAAAGAACTCAATTGTGGATGCACTTAACTCCCTTGAAATTTGGTGTCTTGTAAAGGTTGTTTAAAGCCACCATGAGTTAAGGGTCACATAAGGTCAATCTCAAATAATATAGTAGGTGTATTTTTTTTAACTTTTATATATTTTTATTATTACAACTCAGTCTTTGTGTTAGTTTAAACCATATGGACCAAACTGGACAAGCTCTGATTTTCTTTGATATAATAATGTATGTCGTGTTAAGTGTTTTTTTTCTCTTATCCCTCTAATGTTATTGCGGTCTTAGCAAAGAATGTCTTATTTGTGACTGATTTGTACTCATTTTTACTAATTTTTCCTTGATGTGCTTATCTTGAGTCTTTGCCAATAAATACAAGTCATGCTAATATGATTAAATGCTGATGTCTTGCTTTTTCAAACGTGTTATTTGTTTTAAAACTGTAAAATACTCAAAATGACAGTTGCACAAAGACCTTGCTTTAAGAAAAAATGCTAATTAAATTGATGTATAATGATGATTAAAATGTTCATACGACTACAGTGACTGTTTTCTTAACTCGTCGCGTGAATATTGGTTCTCACTTTGTTCAGTGTGATGTCATTTGATCATCTCGTTTCCAAGGACCATCTGCGTTGTTGACAACGTTTGATTGACAGCGCTCCTCAACTAATGGCGTCCAGCGTGTCTGCATCTTAGAACGTTGCGGCCAATCATACAAGGGTATAGGCGGGGTTATGAGTTGGTCGCTAGATTGCGAGAGAAGCCTGCTTAGGGGTGATCTGATTAATATGATAAAAATTACTTACATTTCTGATAATTGTCGTGAGTATTGTTCCCCTCTTTGTTGATTTCGACAATTTCCTCCTCTTTATTGTTTTTCTGAACATCTGCGGGTATGATTGTCAACTGTGTTCGACCAATGCTTGGCTTCTTCGCCTCCGCAATTATTAGCAGAGGAGCCAATCATGCGACTGAGAAGGCCGGCCTTAAAACTTGGACGGCCGGAGCGCAACGGGGCGCTCAGCAGCGATTTGATAAAAAAAATAAAAATGACTAAAATGGACTTATTTTTAATAATACATGCAGTAATTATTGCTTGTGTTTTTTCTTAGTGCGAATTTCGATCGTATTTGTTATATTCCTGCACCATCTGCGTGTTGTTGACAACGGGTGTTTGATTGTCCACTTTACACGGCCAATGGTGACCACCACCTTCCCCTCTTTGAAGCCAAAAGCCAATCATGTGAATGAGGAGGCGGGTCCTCAAGGCTGCACGGAGTAACCCAGCATTGATCTGTCATGCATCCGCAGATTCCTCACTGTTCTGGGCTTCTTTCTGCGTTAACCATGGCTCGGAAGAATGGAGAAACATGGACGTTACGGACTGAAACGACAGAGGTCGTTCAGAGATTTTAAGTGGAAGTATAAAATTACCGGCCGCGGTGCTTTCCCTCAAGTCCTCAGGCATAGCAGCAATTCTTGGATGTGACGGAGGGACGTTTCGGTAATCTTCCTACCCGCGCGAGAGGAGGACGAGCCGGCCTCAAATCACACAGACGTCGCTGTGAGTGGAGCTCACCAGGTTAGCTTAGCGGGCTATCCGCTAACACCGGGCTGTTTTAATTTACACCCGCTGAGTCACTTGCATAACTCGGCATGATTGTGATCGTTGAATGTGTCTTTAAATACTTTTTTAAAATTAATTTTATGGTGCCTTCTCGTTGATGTGAGCGACAGTCCAAAGTGGGAACGATAGTTCGCCTGTTAGCTTGTGTGGCGAGTTATGGGGGAGCATGTTGTTGTTCCCTTGTTAGGTCCCCTAGGGTTTAGGCAAATATGTTGTTTTACTCATTCGTAAAGAAAATAAAAAGTCAAATTTCTATGAATATTGCTTTTCAAACATTCCAGTCAACCCACTTTAATTTGTGGTTATTTTGTAAAAGACAATAATGTAATAATGGTTGACTGTCTAAAGGGATCAAAAGTCCAACTTTAGCCCAGCTTTTTGTATTTTTAATTAATAGAAAGTATCGTAGTATCATTTAAATGTAAATATCTGACGCTAATGATGACAGCTTTCCACATTCACACTACCCTGTTAGTATTAGACCTCAAACGCTCTTTCTTTCGCTCCTTTTTAAAAGCAACAAAAGCCAACATTTTATTATTCAGTTCTATTAAATTGGGTGTTTCAAACTTTAGGTTAAAAAAGCGGTATAGTATAAAAAAATCTGGAAAAAAAATACAATATACCTCCTCAAGGCTTACTGCATAACAACCTATAATAGTGTCTTCTAAATGAGGATGTTACAAACCATGACATAGAAGCAACGTTACCCTATTTTCAGTAGGATTACAAAACATGTTGCTTTTACTGAGATTGTTTTTACATTTAAAAAGAACAACAAAATTATTTCAAGTTGACTGTGATTATGATTCTATTATGGTCTAGAATGTCAGAAGATAAGCAAACGTTATGATCATTCTTTTCCAAAGTAAAATTAGATGTTTCAAAATTACCTTTTTTAAAATTAAAAACAAAGATAATAAGTCTAATTTTATGGTTGGAGAATACAATACAGAATATTTACTGTTGAGAGCCTGAAATCAGAAAATTTGGACAATTAAAGTTAAACAAGGTCTCTAAGTGATTAATCAATTTCAAAATAGTTGTTGATTAATTTGAAATTCGATTAGTTGTTGATCAACTGATAAATTATTGCTTCTCTACCCAAAACTTGATATGAGCTTTCCATATTGACCATAATATGTTTGCATTACATTCCCTGGCAGTACGTTGTAGTTGCTGTTCTATAATGTTTAATATAATGTATAATGTTGTCTATAATATTTATCTTTTTTGTTTCAAGCCCACATCCCAGTGGTGAATTGTTGTTAGTCTAGTCGTGCATTTATTTGCAGATGACACATAGGTGTGATGTCAGCACATTCCGGGCACCACAAACATCTTTATTATGATGCCCTCATCTTTTATCTGCTCTCCAGGGCTCATGTGAGAGGCCATGGGCAGCCAGGGCAGCCCCGTGAAAAGCTACGATTACCTGCTCAAGTTCCTCCTGGTGGGTGACAGCGACGTGGGCAAGGGCGAGATCCTGGATAGCCTGCAGGATGGCTCAGCCGAGTCACCATACGCGTACAGCAGTGGTGAGTCCCTTCTAGCTTTAAACATTATATTGAACCTCCGCTATATTATTGTTTTTTTGCACCCTCGCTTTATTGGTGATATTTTTTATGGGTTTTTACGTTATTCAGAGCAGAAATGATAACCGAATTACTCAAATTATTTGATTACAAAAAAGTCAAAGCAAAATTTCTGCCTTCAAGTTTCCCAGCAATCGTTATTCGTTGATGTTACAGCAGACTCGGCTAGCCAGGTAACAGTCAAGGCTACAATGTTATTCGATGACTCCGACTCCCGCTTACTGTATATGTGAACCTCCTGCATGAAATCAATAGGTCACACTGCCATATTTTGAGCTATATACATTTTTTGAAAAGGCTTTAAAGGTATTGTATTTGACCAAAGCAAGTTTTTGATCATAATACTGGCTCGATGTTCCCGCAGTAAATACGTGGAACATGAATTAAAATTGTTCATGCATTACTGACGTCCAGACCAGGGGCTTGAAATCAGCTCAATTGATAATCAGCCAGCAAAGTTGTCCGACTACCTCAACGCTCTTGAGCTGGCACTGTCAATATAAGCAGGGGTGGCGAACCCGCGGCTCTTTACCAGTTTTCATGTGGCTCTCGTGACGGTACGAAAGCATATCAGTATTCTCTTATTTTGTGCATGCATGCGCGCTTTGGTTGACTTCATTATGGTAGTTGTGTGCACGCTTTGCTTGCGTTTATTACGGTTGTTACAGGTATTGTGACAGCAAGCTCAGTCTGTGTGAGCGTGTGCGTCTGTGTAAGTGAGACGGGACTTTTGCAGGCATGTGTAACGGGAGGGTGTGAAGGAAAAAAAAGAGCGCACGCAGTTGAAAAGAGTGAAAAGTTTTGTCATGGCGACTGGGGAAGAGTCGCTTAATGACAATTAAGGGAGGACACAATGCCGAATGTGGAGAGGAGCCAATGAAGCCATTCAAAAATCAAATCAGTGCTTCATGGCTTTACTGTTCCCGCCACCCAGCTCAGCTGTGCAACGAGAGAAGGGAGTTAACCCAGAGGAGGAAAACCTAGGCCTCGGAGGAGACGTCTTCCCTGCATCGCTCTACTGTAACCTAACCTTAACAAGATATTTTCGCAAAACTGGCATGCACAGTAATGAATATAGCTCAAAGTTTCCCACTCGCATCGTGATCTTTGTAGAAAATAATTTGTCAAATTCGTTCTCAAAAAGGCTGTTAAAAATGCTGTTCAATGACAATATGTGGATGAACACATGATGTTTTTAATAGTGGGAGAAGTTGTGGGGTTTTTCGTAGTTTTTTTTTTTTTTTTTGCTGAGCACAATGGCCACCACTCTGCCTTGAGTGTGAGACGTCTTTATCGCATTTCATAGCTTCAAAATATTTACTTCATCTCACGCCACGCTAACCTGTACCTAGAATTTCCAAAAGAGACTGAATGTTGCAGTAACAGGTTAGTCACTTTGAAAAATAAGACAGAAAAGCAGATGCAGTTTAAAAAAAAAAAAAAATTACGCATCTAGAGACTAACACTTGCATCATATCAACTGGCTCGGAACATTGCAAGGGCCAAAAAGCCATACAACGAAGGTGAATGTATTTAAAAAATGCCTCATGAAGTCGCTGAACTCTTGTCCTGAAAACAACAACTTTGAACAAATGGTATCAGACCTTCAACGGTCCCGCCACACCGTTGAACAGAGAATATCGGACATTAGCGTGCCTATTGATTCACGGTTGGACTCAGACCTCCAATCATGTGAGTATTTTAGTGTTGAGAGTTGTGACATACAAGACAAGACTTGGTTGAACTGGTTAGTTTGTCTGTGTGAGAAAGAGCAGACTTTTTTTTTCTTTTTTTTTAATCGCTAGCCTGTGGTCTTGGTTCTCTGTAGGAGTCAATTTTTGTTTTTGTCGTGTGTGTGACATTTACAATAAATCTGGCTAAGCAAAGATGTGTGTTGAGGAGGGAATGATGTTACTGTGTGTAATGTGGTTCTTTGAATCTTGCATGTGTATGATGTAGCTCTTTGCAGGAGCACAGTAAATAATGTGGCCTCTGCATTAGTAGATCTTCTTTAGGAAGCAACCAGAAATAGCCAAATATGGCCAAAGTGGATACAAAACTTGGTCAAAGAGTTGTAGCTGTCAGAGGGGCCTTTTCTGGACATTGCTTTAACAAAACCAACATGTTTTTGGAAGTGAAATTGAAGTCCATGTTAGAGAGTCACTCTGTGGACGTGTCAATAGCCAAAATATGTGACTTTTAAAATGGCTTCTCAATTATGGATACCGATTGTGGAAATATTTGGTAAGGATCTTCTTCTTCTTTTCCTTTCGGCTTGTCCCGTTAGGGGTTGCCACACCGTGTCATCTTTTTCCATTTTAGCCTATCTCCTGGATCATCTTCTCTAACCCCAACTGGCCTCATGTTTTCCCTCACCACATCCATAAACCTTCTCTTTGGTCTTCCTCTAGCTCTTTTGCTTGGCAGCTCCATCCTCAGCACGCTTCTACCAATATACTCACTCTCTCGCCTCTGAACATGTCCAAACCATCGAAGTCTCCTCTCTCGAATATTGTCTCCAAAACATCCAACTTTGGCTGTCCCTCTAATGAGCTCATTTATAATCCTATCCAACCTGCTCACTCCGAGCGAGAACCTCAACATCTTCATTTCTGCTACCTCCAGTTCTGCTTTCTGTTGTTTCTTCAGCGCCACCGTCTCTAATCTGTACATCATGGCCGGCCTCACCACTGTTTTGTAAACTTTGCCCTTCATCCTAGCAGAGACTCTTCTGTTCCATGACACACCAGACACCTTCCGCCAGCTGTTCCAACCTGCTTGGACCCGTATCTTCACTTCCTTACCACACTCACCATTGCTCTGGATTGTTGATCCTAAATATTTGAAGTCCTCCACCCTCGCTATCTCTTCTCCCTGTAGCCTCACTCTTCCCCCTCCACCATTCTAATTCACGTACATATATTCTGTTTTACTTCGGCTAATCTTCATTCCTCTCCTTTCCAGTGCATCTCTCAATCTTTCTAATTGTTCCTCTGCATGCTCCCTGCTTTCACTGCATATCACAAGATCATCTGCGAACATCATGGTCCAAGGGGATTCCAGACTAACCTTATCTGTCAGCCTCTCCATTACCACTGCAAACGGGAAGGGGCTCAGAGCTGATCCCTGATGCAGTCCCACCTTAAATTCTTCTGTCACACTTAAGGCACACCTCACCATTGTTCTGTTGCCATCATACATGTCGTGTACTATTTTAGCATATTTCTCTGCCACACCAGGCTGACGCATGCAGTACCACAGTTCCTCTCTTTGTACTCTGTCATAGACTTTCTCTAGATCCACAAAGACACAATGTAGCTCCTTCTGACCTTCTCTGTACTATTCCACTAGCATCCTCAAGGCAAATAATGCATCTGTGGTATTCTTTCTAGGCATGAAATCATACTGTTGCTTGCAGATACTTACTTCTGTCCTGAGTCTAGCCTCCACTACTCTTTCTCATAACGTCATTGTATTCCTCTATAATTCCCACAGCTCTGAACATTGCCTTTGTTCTTAAAAATGGGAACTAGTACGCTTTTCCTCCATTCTTCAGGTATCTTTTCGCCCGCTAGTATTCTGTTGAATAAGTTGGTCAAAAACTCCACAGCCATCTCTCCAAATTGCTTCCATACCTCCACCGGTATGTCATCAGGACCAACTGCCTTTCCATTTTTCATCCTTTGTAGTGCCTTTCTAACTTATTTCGTAACGATATGAACGTTTAAAGGGTGAAAGTGGTGTTTTAAATTTAGCCTAGCAACAAGGGTGTTTACTTTACACCATGAAGAACTGTATTATAGCCTCTTGTCGGTTCATACGCATCATGACGTACATTTAGATTAAATCTACAGCTATAGAAACCCCAAACCTTTCTGTTGATATCAGAAATTACGAGATTTCCCTTGTATTGTGCACGGCAGCAGCCAATAGCTGTTGATTTCTCGTCATCTGGCTTTTCTCATGGATATTTCCCTGTGTCTTCAATAAAAACATTTTTACTGAGGCGCTAGATAAGAAATTACAACTGGGAAGTGATCTTTACTTATTTTTCTGGTTGTTGAATCCCATGTGCGTATCGATCTTTTTTACATAGTCAATACTTTATGGGCTGTAACTCAAAACACAGCTATGCAACTTCCATTCGCTTTAGTGCTACAGGGTCACATGTTATTTTGTGGGACGCGGCAATGTGGATGTCATGACATGGATACACCTTTTGTTGTTAATAACTGATGGAGCAATAAGTAGATTAATGGATTCTAAAAATATTGTATTGCTGCAACCATATTACTGTCTACACTATATTCATTGTTTGGTATTCACAAATTTGCCCATTTTCTCATTTGTTTTGTTTTGTGCAGAACTATCTTGGGTTATTTGCTGTTCAGTCCAACGCTATCATAAAAGTCGAATTATATTTTATATATTATATTATATTTTCATGGCATATATGGATGCTATAAATTTGGTGTACTGTGCAGAGTTTGGGACCGCAAAATGCTCTGTGTTAAAGAGTTAGCCATCGTAATTAGCATTAGCATTCTGTCAATTACCAGTTTAAGTTAAAAAAATGCCAATTACTTTCATATCGTAGGCTAACACTGTGTCCATCTGCAATAACTCTCCATGTGAAACATGGGTTCTGGTGGCGGATACTGTTCCGGGTGGAATTAATTTTTTTATTTTCGTCCCGGAGGAGTTTCAAGGCAGAAATCTTTTTGTGTGTGTGTGTGTGTGTGGTGTGTGTGTGTGTGTGTGTGTGTGTGTGTGTGTGTGTGTGTGTGTGTGTGTGTGTGTGTGTGTGTGTGTGTGTGGTGTGTGTGTGTGTGTGTGTGTGTGTGTGTGTGTGTGTGTGTGTGTGTGTGTGTGTGTGTGTGTGTGTGTGTGTGTGTGTGTGTGTGTGTGTGTGTGTGTTGTGTGTGTGTGTGTTGTGTGTGTGTGTGTGTGTGTGTGTGTGTGTGTAAATAACATGGGTCCATGATTTTGTACATGCTAGATACATGGTATTGTTAAAGACCACCAAATATGAATCAATCGAAAAAAAGTCCAGTTACCGTTCTAAGTGCTTTGCCACCGTCTTTTGGTATCTATCGACTGTTTAGGGGGGAGGGCATCAAGTATATGTGGATTTTTTTGTCATTCACAGCACACCTCAAGGTGCCATGAAGCTGATAATACACTTATTGACACCACACTTGAATGTGTTTCAGTGTAGCTACTATATATATATATATATATATATATATATATATATATTTTTTTTTTTTTTGTGTGTGTGATTTGTCGACATGGGTCAGGCGTTTTGAGAACCCAAATGTGTTAATTTAAAAAATCAAGCACCATAGTGGATAATCCTCAAAACGCTGTCATCAGGTTTCTGTGTGTACAAGACATCTTTCCTGAAACTACGACACGGTTGTGCCAGATATCGTGTCACTGTGCGAACACTGCTTAACAACAACAATGGTGGATGACTTGTGTTGCATTCGTCCTACAAAAACTCCGGAGCAAGATGGTATTTTCCAGCAAAAGCTCCACAAAAATCCAATCCACACAAATGAACTTCCGTGTTGACATGGCCTCAGACTTAATGTAGAAGTTGTGGTGTGAATCTTATTTGCATTCTCATTTTTCAACATTAGGAATTGTCATGGTGTCAAGATACAGCAACAAGTCTTAATAAGTGGTTGAAATACGAAACACTGTAGCGTCCCTTTTCAAGGCTACTTTTTCTTTACAATATCCATCCATTATCCAAGCCGCTTATCCTCACAAGGGTCACGGGAGAGCTGGAGCTATCTTTGGGCAAAAGGCGGACTACTCCCTGAACTAGTCGCCAGTCAGTTGCAGGGCAGATATCGACACCATCACTGAGCGGGACTCAATCCCGCACTGCCCACACCAAAGTCATGCGTGTGTACTGCTACACCATCAGTGACTGTACTTCTTTAGAATAAACATCCCTTAAAATAAGACCAAGAAAAGCACATCTGTTGGTGCTCACTGAACTGATGTTGAGGAAGATTTTCTAGCATGAATTCAATCCATCCATCCATTTCTTAGCCGCTTATCCTCATGTGGGTCGCGCGTCACCTATCCCAGCTGTCAACAGACAGGAGGGACGGTACACCCTGAGCTGGTTGCCAGCCAATCGCAGGGCACGTCTAGACAAACAGCCACACTCACAATCACGCCTAGGGGCAATTTAGAGTGTCCAATTAAGGTTGCATGTTTTTTGGGATGTAGGAGGAAAAAGGAATGCGGAGAAAAATCCACGCAGGCACGGGGAGAACTTGCAAACTCCACACAGGTGGATCCGGGATTGAACCAGGGACCTCAGAACTGTGAGGCCAACTCTTTCCAGCTGTTCCACCATGTCGCTGCATAAAGTCATGCATGAATTTTGCATTTAACTGTTTTCTGTTTTTCTTAATTAGTAATTTATTCATTAATGACAAACCTCTCTTGCTGTGTTGGATTTACTGTTCTGAATTACGCTTCTCGGTATAGTTTAGCGTACCTTCCTCAGGTGGTGTGTGTTTTCACTGAAAAACTATTAGAATGTAACTTATTGAGAAGTGGATGGAACCTGACTAAGTCAAAACATGAGGAAAAGTTAGCTGTTGGTCCATTTCCTTCTGGCTAAAAGCAACAAAAACAAGAACATTGTGTGACCAAAGTAAGTATTTAAAAGGCAGGAAATCTGGACTGAAGAAGCAGAAGACTGGGATTGGATGAGTGTCCTCCAGCTCTTTTTTTAGGCAAGGAGCCCTCAATTGTGTGAGAGCCGTGTGTGTGTGTTTGTGTGTGCGTGCAGGCGCACGCATGTGCATGTGTTGTGTTGGTATTGTAAATCTATTTAGAGGGACCAATTTTGTGTTGTTGTCAGAGTTACTTCATCCATGTGATGAAATAGTTGCTTTCTTTCCTCCTTGCGCAGGGGCCGGAAGAATTTGTTTACTCAACTGCAGGCAGCACCGAGAGTTTGTTCGGAGTCGTGTATTTACGAGGGGCCGTAGTTTAAAAAATTATAAAAATACATTTGTATCATGGTCATGAACAGTATGTGAATTGTAAATGCCAGGAGTGGCTCCATAAGAAGCATATCAAGGTTCTTGCATGGCCTAGCCAGTCTCCAGACCTAAACCCAATAGAAAATCTTTGGAGGGAGCTGAAACTCCGTCTTTCTCAGTAAGAGCCCAGAAACCTGTCTGATCTAGAGAAGATCTGTGTGGGCCAAAATCCCTCCTGCAGTGTGTCCAAACCTGGTGAACAACAACAGGAAACGTTTGACCTCTCTAATTGGAAACAAAGGCTACTGTACCAAATATTAACATTGGTTATCTCAGGTGTTAAAATACTTATTTGCAGCTGTATCACACAAATAAATGATTAAAAAAAATCATACATTGTGATTTCTGGATTTTTCTGTTTAGATTATCTCTCTCACAGTGGACATGCACCTATGATGAAAATTTCAGACCCCTCCATGATTTCTAAGTCGGAGAACTCACAATATAGCTTGGTGTTCAAATACTTAGTTTTCTTCACTGTATACCCATCTCAATGCATATGCCTCATCTGAATAATGTAATGAGTCTTTGACATTGATATTAGTACCTTTTAAATGTGTCGTATGTAATCATCCTACTATATTCCCAACCAGTGGCCAAAAATAAGCACCAAATGGTATATCTTCTGATATGGCAGGAACATATGTTTCCTTCAGTTGTTATCAATGCAGCAATATATCATCTATTCTAAATTACCCACTATGTAAGTGTCAGAGATTCTTTAGAGGCCATAGTTGCGTGACACATTTGTCATCTCTTTGAGTGAGTCCTCTTTGCTCCTCTGTCCTCTGTTACATCTAATGGGACAATTCACTTACGTACTATAAAAAAATGAAAAGAAGCCACTGGTTTCTTTTAGGCACACGGAACTTACTCTAACAACGACCGCTGCCCCGCCACACTTTCTTTTTCCTAGTTTACCTTACACCCGCCCCCCAACCCCACTCTGAAAGACGTACACTCATAATTACAAACGTTACAGTACTTACACAACCCATCAACATGTTTTATAATGACAGCGTCCACCACCGCTGATTTAGTTCGCAACACAGTCTGGGCAACATAGAGCAAAGACGAGCTAGACATGGTGCTTATATTTACTTTTGATATTAATGGGGAAATTTAAAGAAGAAATGCTGTTGTTTTAAGATGAAATGACTGTCGGAGTATGTGAATAATCGAACAAAAAGTGGTTAAACTGGATGAGATTTTCTCTTTTCAAGTGGGAAAGGTGTGGTCTGAAGCCAAAGTAGAAAATGCAGGATGAGATGGTTTGTAATTTTAAAATTCCACCTTGGCACAGCCTGATCCAGGATGAAAACACAGACAATACAGTGCACAATACAATGCACCCCCTTGACTTTTTTATTTTTTTTTAAAGCTGACTCTCATGGTCTAAGGAGCCTCTGGATTTGTTTGGAAGGTACAAACAAAAACAAGTGCAAGCATATTGAAGAATCACAGCTTTGGAAGTACAGGCGGTTTAAGCACAAATCTGTGCGTGAACACTCTTAATGAATGAGGCCCAATGACATTCACAATCAAGTTTTCCTTTTGCCCATTTTTCCTCATTCTTAATATACTTTGAAACATTTTTCCAAGCATTAACTGCCATCAACATTCACAGAAAAATACTTGTTTATACCATAAATATAGACAAACAATGATTCCAAAATCCTGTTTAAAACTACCTTAGATTTCTTTTAAAAATAAATGTTACAGATGATTCAATGAATTGGCGGCACAGTGGAGCAGCTGGAAAGCGTTGGGCTCACAGTTCTGAGGACCCGGGTTCAATCCCAGCCCTCCCTGTGTGGAGATTATATGTTCTCACTTTGCATGCATGGGTTTTCTCCAGGCACTCTGGTTTCCTTCCACATCCCAAAAACATGCAACATTAACAGGATATTAAATCTCTATGTGCCCTGCGATTGGCTGGCAACCACTTCAGGGTGTACACTGCCTCCTGGACGTTGACAGCTGGGATATGCTCCCCCACACATGCTCCCCCGGCCCTTGTGAGGATAAGCGGCTAAGAAGATATGTATGATGGATGCATTTGATGACATTTTTTATGACCAGATGTGGGTACATTCACGTGCAGCAAGGACTTTCCTTTCACTAATGCAGGCTAAACTTAGCAGCTCTTTCCTGACCAAAATGTTTGTCTTCAGCAGACTTTTCAAACACCAGTTACTCTAATAATTTCTTCAGACAAATTTGGCCAGGGATTTGGCATAATCTCGTGGCATCTGAGGACTGACAAATGGAAATAGGTGAGATTTTGTTTGTTTTCTTTCCTCTAAATTACTGGGGATATGTTCCGCACATAAAAAAACTGAAATAATTTAATTTGCGTATAGTGGACTGCAAATATGCTGTGGACTACTACTGTTACAATAACTTTTACTGTGTTTATTGTAGATTAGTTTCATCATATGTACAAATTATGGTTACGTCACTGCCATGAAAATTGACCTTTGCGACAAACCTCAGCTCAACTTTCACTGCCAAGTGTGGTTCCACCTATCAGTGGTGATTACACACCATTCCTCAAATTATATGACCAAACTCATACTAGACATTTTGTTTACATTAGCAGCCGTTCTTGGGTGGCTTTCACTCTTACTCACCATGAAACCTGAATCTCTGTTGAAATTATTATAACACTCATCAACCTCCGATTCAGGTGTTCAGCCTTGGGTCTTTTCTGCCTGACCGCTTTTAAAGGGAGAAAAAAAACAAGAACCGGTTGAAAAGATCCAGCAGGGGAACCTGTACGGGCACGAAGCGGCAGGTGCAGTCAGACGGGTTTTTTATGTTGGCCTTTACACAAAAAAAGTCAGGGGACTTTTGAAATACTTTGACTTTGAGTTTAAAGGCCTCTGTATACTCCCGCATTCCATGAGGTGACCGACACATTGGGCCGCACGGTCCGGCCCCTATGCATCACTTGACCTGCACACGGAAAAACTGTTGCTGTGCGTAGAATGGCACGGAGATCATCTCTCGTGATTGGTCCGTTTTAGTCACATGCTGTGATAATGAACTCATCCTTCCCCTTAATTCCACATACCACCAACACCGCCGTCTTCTTGATCAATTTTGCAGCAGAATTAAACGCATCATCTGTTCATCTAGGTCCATTTGTTCGAACACACTGTTCCACGGTCAACATTGTTGCTGTATTCCTTGATACAGAAATGTGTCCGAGCCATAGTGACACACCAGACTTGGAGGGGAACTGCAGTGCGTTTTCAAAACTGCACACATGGGTTGGGGTTCAGTATAAAGGCAAATCGTTTGCAGGATAGCCGCAATGATGTCAACACAGTTGCTGCTTGGAGTATCAGGAAGCCTTAATTCAAATGCTTTTAATCATGTAAAGCAGATTCAGTTACCTTGTGTATGAAATGCGCTATACAAATAAATTTGCTTTGCTTCAATTTGTTCCATGACAATGCTCGGAGCTCAATTTTCTTGTATTTCAAACCATCAGTTTGCCACAGTGTATTGTGGGTAAAATGAACAGTTCCATTCAAATTATTTTTCTTCATACAGGCATTGACTATAAGACCACCACCATTCTTCTGGATGGCAGGAGGGTGAAGCTGGAGCTTTGGTGAGTACATCAACCCAAATTTCTTAGTTATTTAGATGCAGGTAAAGAACAATCATAACTTTTTGAGTCTCAAAAAAAAAATCTATTGGCGCGTGTTCACTGGGATGCATTTTGGTCTTCTACAACCATGAATTTCTAGTTTAAAAGAACTTGTCTGTTATTGTGTTGGTCGTTTTCAGGGAAAATCTACACTCAAAGCTGTATTGGTTTTGTAAATGGTTCATTTATTTTTCTGTAAATAATACAATAAAAGTTACTGGCATAATGAAAACTATACAAAATCATAACAGGTTAAATACATTCTAATAGTGTTTCAGTTATGAGATAACACACACCACCTGAGGAAGCCACGCTAAACTTACACTGGGAAGCGTAATTCAGAACAGTCAATCCAACATGCAAGAGAAGTTTGTCAATAATGAATAAATTACAAAATTAAAAAACTGAAAAAAAACAAGGTAAACATCCTTCCATCCATTTTCGTAGCCGCTTATCCTCACAAGGGTCGCGGGGACTGCCGGAGCTCATCCCAGGGATCTATAGGGAGGAGGCGGGGTACACCCTGAACTAATTGCCAGCCAATCGCAAGGAACATTGAAACAAAGAGCCACTGGCTCTCACAATCACACCTAAGGGTTATTTAGAGTCACCAATTAATGCATGTTTTTGGTATGTACAAGGAAACCGGAGTGCCCGGAGAAAACCACGCAAGCATGGGAAGAACATCCAAACTCCTCAGAGGCGGGGCCGGGATTTGAACGCCGGTCCTCAGAAATGTGTGGCAGACACTCTAACCAGTCGCTCCACCATGCCGCAGCTAACATATTTATTTAATTGATTAAATCATCCATCCATCCATTTTCTTTGCCGCTTATCCTCACAAGGGTCGCGGGTAGTGCTGGAGCCTATCCCAGCTGTCAACAGGCAGGAGGCGGGTACACCCTGAACTGGTTGCCAGTCGATCGCAGGGCACAAGGAGACAGACAGCCAGTCGCAGTCACAATCACACCTAGGGGCAATTTAGAGTGTCCAATTAATGTTGTATGTTTTTGGGATGTGGGAAGACACCGGAGTGCCCGGAGAAAACCCACGCAGGCACGGGGAGAATCCAGGTCGTCCGAACTGTGAGGCCAACACTTTACCAGCTGAACCACCGCCTTGATTAAATTATTGGTTGTGAATTCAAATGTATTTATTTATACATCTTGTGCGAAATTTGAAGCTGATCAACTTATATCTGGCCATCCTATACTGGACAGTGAGCTGGGGAAAAAGGTGGCTAAGATGGCATCTATGAACGGGCTTATGCTGGTTTGCTTATTTCCTGTATGTTGTCCCTTGTGTTCCTCAAACACATTTGGTAAAAGTGGGGCAGAAAAGAAGCAGAGCCGGCTGGTCCCCACAGAATCCTTTGTATTTGTGCTGCGTCACACATGACTCCTCACTTTTCTTACTGATCTCACACTGTTTCTATTGGTGTCAAGACTCACACTAATCTACCTCATTCTGAGGCGGTAAAAGGAAAGGAAGAGATGTGTTTACCCCGGGAAAAGTGTTCCTCCATAATCCTTTCACCACAGCTACAGCAACGCTCGGATTACACGAGCACACCAAATTGTCATTTATAAGATTGCCAGATAGAATTCTTGTAAATATCCCTCAGAATTTGTGGCTGGGAATCTGTTCACTGTCACTCCGGCTGACTTGTATCTATTGTGATGTTTGGGTGTCTTGTATCAAGTTATTTTGGGTGCGCGTTGCACACAGCAGCAGAGGAGTAGGAATTACAAAGGTCCCTGGGTGATTTTGAAGCAGTTAAAATTATGTAGAGCTCAAACTGTGTGATGTGTGGTTTAAAAGAGGAATGACGCTTTTCCCTGATTTTCTTTCTCATAAAATGAAAGTAATTTATCCATCCATCCACTTATCCATCCAATTTCTTAGCCGCTTATCCTCACTCGTGTCACGGGAGTGTTGGAGCCGATCCCGGCTATCAACTGGCAGTTGGCAGGTTACACCCTGAACTGGTTGCCAGCCAATTGCAGGGCACATAGAGACAACACATAGACAACAGTCACAATCACACCTAGGATCAATTTAGAGTGTCCATTTAAAGTGCCACTGTTATGAAATGGATGATTTTTGGTATGTTATTAATGAAAAAAGGCAGCTGACATGGACCCATGCATTTTTTTCCCACAAAACACAATTTTTGTTTCAAGTAGACTCGTTTGTTTCTGTTAGTTTTACCTCAGGGAAAGTAGCTCGATGTTCCTTCGTGTTAGCCAAAATGCCGGCTCGTTGCTTTGCTGGACATTGCTTGAAGACTCGGGAGGATAGATTTACCCTTCATAAGTTTGCAAGAATCCCGGTTCGTCTGAAAAATGGATTGTACGAACTTCGTGGGTTCCAAATGACAGGTAGGTGTGTATACAGCTACTAAAAAAATCGTAATCCATAAATCAGGCTTGCTAAATGTGTCAATGTGCGCATCGGACGGCTTGCGTGCAGCAGCCGCTGATGGACGGCCTCGGCAGGCCTTGTGGATCACTACCAGCCTTGTCGACAAGGCTGAGCCAACTTGCTCGGCCTTCCCGGCCTTGTTGACAAGTGGGCGTTTATCACCACCGCGCGGAGGTAGATAGGGCGGGGAGGTGGTTTGGCTGTGATCTGCATATGATTTAATTATGGATCGAAACAACAGGGTAATATTGCCCCTCCTCATTATCTTATCTTATAGAAACAAAAACCCAGATTTGACCATCTCCATTAAATTGGAATGTTGCATAACAAATAGTCAAAAAGATTTTCCATCCATTTTCTACCCCTTCTCTGGGTCAGGTCGTGGGGGAAGTAGCTTCAGCAGGGATACCCAGACTTCCCTTTTTCCAGCCCTTCCGTAGGGATCCCGAGGCGTTCCCAGGCCAGCCGAGAGACAAAGTGTCTCCGCCGTGTCCTGGGTCGTCCCCGGGGTCTCTTTCCGGTGGGACGTGACCAGAACACCTCACCAGGGAGGCGTCCGGGAGGCATCTGGATCAGATGCCCCAGCCATCTCTCAATCTGGAAGAGCAGTGGCTCGACACTTATCCCGTCCCAGATGACCGACCTTCTCACCCTATCTCTAAGGGAGAGCGGTCACCCTGCTGAGGAAACTCATTTCGGTCGCTTCTAGGAACGTAGATTGAGTGGTAAATTGAGAGCGTTGCCGTTCGACTTAGCTCTTTCTTTACCACAACAGACCAATACAAAGTGTGCATCACTGTAGACACTGCACTGATCCATCTGTCGATCGCCCGCTTCATTCTTCACTCACTCATGAGCAAGACCCTATGATACTTGAACTCCGCCACTTGGGGCAGGATCTCATCCCCGACCCGGAGAGGGAACGCCACCCTTTACCGCCTGAGGACCATGGTCTCAGATTTGGAGCTGCTGATTCTCATCCCAGCCGCTTCCCACTCGCTTCTGAACCGCTCCAGTGAGCGTTGGAGATCACAGCTTGATTAGGCCAACATAATCACATCATCTGCAAAGAGCAGAGATGCGATACGGAGGCCACCAAACCGAACACCCTCTACACCTCGGCTGCGCCTAGAGATTTTTTCCATAAAAGTTAGGAACAAAATCGGTGACAAAGGGCAGCCTTGCCGGAGTCAAACTCTCACCGGAAATTGCCGGCAATGCAGACCAAACTCTTACAGCCCATATCAGGGGTTCGGTACCCCGTACTCCCGAAAACATCCCACAGGACTCCCCGAGGGACATGGTTGGATTGCCTTCTCCAAGTCCACAAAACACATGTGGACTGGTTGGGCGAACTCCCATGCATCCTTGAAAATCCTGCCGATGATGTAGAGCTGGTCCATTGTTCCACGGCCAGGACGAAAACCCCATTGGTCCTCCTGAATCCCGAGATTTGAGTTCCCGACGGAACTTCCTCTCCACTGCCCCTGAATAGACCTTACCAGGAAGGCTAAGGAGTATGATCCCCCTGTAGTTGGAACCCACCCTCCGGTCCCCCTTCTTAAAAAGGGGTACCACCGCACCAGTCTCCCAATCCAGAGACACTGTCCACGATGTCCACGCGATGTTGCAGAAGCGTGTCAACCAGGACAGCCCCACAACATCCAGAGACTTTAGGAACTCCGGACGAATCTCATCCACCCCCGGGGCCCCGCGACCAAGGAGCTTTTTGACCACCTCAGTGACCTCAACCCCAGAGATAGAAGAGCCCGTCTCAGAGAACCCAGACTCAGGTTCCTCGTGGGAAGGCATGTTGGTGGAATTGAGGAGGTCTTCGAAGTATCAAAAAGATTTTACTTTTGGAAACTAGGCTGGAGTTGGCCTTCTGAAAAGTATTTTCTTGTATATAATGAATCTGTTTAATTTATGAGTTTCACTTTTGGAATTGCAAAACTCCGATAAAATGAACTCTCCTCAAGTATTCTAATATTTTAGATGAACCTGTATATCTGCTGCTCTCAGGGGGACTCTGAAATCATGGCATTCCTTGAACGTCTTGACTCTCTATGGGTCTGTATATGACCCAAAGGTTGACTACCCCTGGTCACATCACAAATGTTCTTTTCATCTATTTCCATGAAATCTTTTTCTTTAGGGACACGTCAGGACAGGGGCGGTTCTGCACCATTTTTCGCTCGTATTCCCGTGGCGCTCAGGTAAGGAGTGTACACATGATGAACTGAAGTCTTTCACAGTGTTTTACTCGTTTATAATTTTACATTATTCTGGTTTGTGTGTAGGGAATCCTGCTGGTGTATGACATCACCAACCGTTGGTCCTTTGACGGTATTGACAGGTGGATCAGAGAGATTGATGAGGTGAGTGAGTCCATTGGTGCTTTATTGATCATACTACGATGCGTTTAAATACACTCTAAGGACTCTCTTAGTTGTTACAGTCATGTGTCTCATTCATTCATCCATCTATTTTCTTTACTCACTCGCAAATCTGGACAGTCGGTCATGAAAAATCACACGTAAAATTTGTTACGAGTAGAAATACATGGATATTGAAAGATGTCGCTAATTTTGTATAGCCTTGACCAATATTCCGTCTAAGTTGCGCCACTGTGCAATTCCGCACTTGTCGCACACTCTCAGCGCACTTGAAAACCGATCCATTGCAGCCTGATGTCTTTTTTTTCAACACTGAAGCTCACGGTCTCCTTCTACAGTGCCTTGCAAAAGTATTCAGCCCCCTTGAACTTTTGAACCTTTCGCCACATTTCAGGCTTCAAACATCAAGATATAAAATTTCAATTTTTTTATCAATTATCAACAACAAGCGGGACACAATCGTGAACTGGAACAAAATTTATTAGCTGTTTTATACTTTTTAACAAACTGAAAAGTGGGGTGTGCAATATTATTCAGCCCCTTTACTTTCAGTGCAGCAAACTCACTCCAGAAGTTCAGTGAGGATCTCTGACTGATCCAATGTTGACTGATGATGATAAATAGAATCCACCTGTGTGTAATCAAGTCCCCGTATAAATGCACCTGCTCTGTGATAGTCTTAGGGTTCTGTTTAAAGTGCAGAGAGCATCATGAAGACCAAGGACCAGGCAGGTCTGAGATACTGTTGTGGAGAAGTTTCAAGCCGGATTTGGATACAAAAACATTTCCCAAGCTCAAGTAGCACTGTCCAAGCAATCATATTGAAATGGAACGAGTATCAGACCACTGCAACTCTACCAAGACCCGGCCGTCCCTCTAAGCTTTCACCTCGAACAAGGAGAAGACTGATCAGTGATGTAGCCAAGAGGCCCATGATCACTTTGGATGAACTGCAGAGATCTACAGCTGAGGTGGGAGAGTCTTTCCATTGGACAACAATCAGTCGTACACTGCAGAAATCTGGCCTTTATGGAAGAGTAGCAAGAAAAAAGTAATTTCTTAAAGATATCTATAGAAGTCTCATTTAAAGTTTGCCACAAGCCACCTGGGATACACACAAAACATGTGGAAGAAGGTGCTCTGGTCAGATGAAACCAAAATCGAACTTTCTGGCCACAATGCAAAACGATATGTTTGGCGTAAAAGCAACACAGCTCATGGTTTGGACCTACTTTTCTTCAGCAGGGACAGGGAAGATGGTTAAAATTGATGGGAAGATGAATAGAGCCAAATACAGGACCATTCTGAAAGAAAACCTCTTGGAGTCTACAAAAGACCTTAGACTGGGACAGAAATGTATCTTCCAACAGGACAGTGTTCCAAAACACATAATGCCAACTCTACAATGCAATGGTTCACAAATTTATCCAGGTATTAGAATGGCTAAGTCAAAGTCCAGACAGGTTCAGGTATCAGGTTATATAATATATCCAAGAAATTTCGTTCCGCTTCACGATTGTATCCCACTTGTTGTTGATTATTGACAAAAAATGAAAATTTTACGTTTGTGTTTGAACCTGAAATGTGACGAAAGGTTGAAAAGTTCAAGGGTGCCGAATACCTTCACAAGGCACTGTAATTTCTAGTTTACCTGACACCGCCCCATCCGCTCTTGCAGGGGTACACTCATAATTACAAACAGAACACACACCCGCAACTTTATATCTGCGGGCATGACTGACCACACCCGTACATTTGTCAGTGACTGAGGCAGGATACTCTTGGAATGATCACCAGCCAATCGCAGTGCACATATAGACAAACTGTCACACACATTCACACCAATTGACAATTTGGAGTGTTCAATAGCAAAAGCAAATTTATTTGTATTGCAAATTTCATACACAATGTAACGAGATGTGTTTTACAGGATTAACAGCATTTAACAACAAAGAAAAAAAATAAAACATGAAACTAAATAAATAAATGTGCAATTAATCAATTGCGTGCAGTGGAAGAAATATTATTTAAATAGCGAAATACTCAAAAAAGCATGAAAAAAAAACTTTAACACAAGCAGGGTTCTACATGGACTGGTTGTTGGTATATGCAAGGGGACATATACAGTAGACAAATCATTCACCTTAACACTTGTGGATTATTTAGTTTTCAATTAAACCTAACTGACATTGAATGATTAGTTATAACTTAAGGCGGCACAGTGGCGCCGCTGTAGAGCTGCTTATCCCCACAAGGGTCGTGGGAGTGCTGGAGCCAACCTGAACTGTCATCAGGCAGGCGGCAGGATACACAACTAAATACCAGCCAATAGTAGGGCACATGGAGACAACAGTCACACTAAAATCACACCTAGGGGCAATTTAGAGTGTCCAATTAATGCACTAATGCATGTTTTCTGGGATGTGGGAGGAAACCAGAGTGCCTGGAGAAATTCTATGCATGCACGGGGAGAACATGCAAACTCCGCACAGGCGGGGCCAAGATTTGAACCCCGGTCCTCAGAACTGTGAGCCCAACGTTCTACAGCTGCGCCAATGTGCTAGGGTAGTCACTTCATATAAAAAAATTAAGACACTAACAAATACATCAGTTTGTTAGAGCAGGAGAATGGCTCCATTGGCATTGTGCCAGATCCTTAAGTAGTGGTTTATTTTGTGTTTTTTAACCCCCCCCAAAAAGTAGTGGATTGCAGCTTTAAATTTACTCGACATGTGCTCTCTGACTTTCCCATGTGCAGCACGCGCCCGGCGTGCCCCGCATCCTGGTGGGCAACCGTTTGCACCTGGCCTTCAAGCGCCAGGTACCCACTGAGCAGGCACGGGCTTATGCTGAGAAGAACGGTATGACCTTCTTTGAGGTGAGCCCGCTGTGCAACTTCAACGTAATTGAGTCCTTCACGGAGCTGTCGCGTATCGTGCTGATGCGGCATGGCATGGAGAAGTTCTGGAAACCCAACCGAGGTGGGTTCCAAGTTGTCTTTCACTTTGGCAAAATTATAACTTCAATGATATTATATTTGTAGTTGATACTGATACGGAAACAGCACCATGGTGACAAACTAAAACATGAGCAAAAGCGGTGGAGTAATTGATGACAAACATGGAAATTATTATTTGTTAAATGATACAGTGGTATCCTGACTAAGGAGTTGAATTTGTTTTGTGACCAAGCATGTGAGTAAATGTACTTATCAAATCACTTTTCCACATTGAAATTAAAATGCCATTAATCCTTTCCAGCCACCACAAAAAAAACACCAGAAAAGCAAAAAAATAAATCAAGCCATAGTTCAAGTATTGCAATACTTTTCTTGTCCAATATTACCTTGATTAACAAGTGCTTCACAATTCTTAGATCCAATAAATTTTAGTTTGTAGGTATTTTTTGCTTGAATTTGTTTGAGATGGTGCAATTTTACAATTACCAGAATATATTGGTCCTTCTCTTACATTGTCTTTTTTTAAAATAAAATACAGTCCCAGTTTTCCTTTTTTTTTAAATAAAAATAATTGTGGCAAGTTCTGAGCCTGGAAAAGGTTGAGTGGGAAAATTGATGTGACATAGAAGTGAAATGAGTGTTGGTCATGGCAAGTCAAGGCACCACTGTAATCCATTTGAATTTTTTTTTTTTAATCTCATGTATTTTTATTTTGGTGTAGGTATTTTTTCCCCAATTCTAGATTTTATGTTTTAATTGTTTTGGGTGTTCAGTCTTCAGCCTCCAGGACCTGTGTTGCCGGGCCATCGTCTCGTGCACGCCAGTCCACCTGATTGACAAGCTGCCGCTGCCTGTGGCCATCAAGTCACACCTGAAGTCCTTCTCAATGGCCAACGGCATGAACGCCGTCATGATGCACGGACGCTCGTACTCACTGGCCAACGCAGCCGGCGGCTCCAAGGGCAACAGCCTGAAGCGCTCCAAGTCCATCCGTCCCCCACAGAGCCCCCCGCAGAACTGCACACGGAGCAACTGCAAGATCTCCTAACTGCCATTTTCCCAGCGCATCCCCAAACCCAACAGGCTACCGAGCTGGAATGACAGCGAACGGGATAGTTGACGGCCCGGAGTGGGAACCTTTCGCGCTGGCTACGTCGCTCTCCCGAATTGGTCTGACTTTTTCGGGTGTACCGCTGCTACTGCCCACCACGACTCACGTGAGAGATAAACAAGGATTTTTGTTCGTTTGTACAGACAGACATATTCATTGGGTGTTTCTATTTTTGTCTTCACCAGTCTTCTTTTCTGTTTTCTAAAGTTCAATAAGCTACAAGTTGTTAAACATTTAAAATGGCCTCAAACACACACACACACAAGCACATTCCCAAAGCTTTTTGAACTGGTGGCATGGACTCACATACTCCTTACACACACACACACACACACTTGCTCACATATTTACACAAGCACTTTCAAGCACTCTTGACCACCTCTTTGGACTGGCGTTTCACACATACACACACTAGCACACTTTAACAGCCCTTCGGTCTGACCTCACACACTCCTCATATACTCACATGAACACACGCACACTTCACACACACAGTCTTTACACATTCACACAAACACACATTTACTCACGCATCACAAATGTGCACGACTCACGCCCCTCATTGCATACTCTTCACATACTTCCCTCACACATTCCTCTCGGGATTATTATTATTATCAATATGGCTATTCACTCTGGAGTAGTCACAGGTACCCAGTACTGACACCACTAGTACTTTTTAAATACAAAATTTAATTTAACATGAACATCATTAACCTTTCTTTCTTTCTGACGCATATGATGCTTCACCCATGTATTTGCCAACTATTGGCGAGGATGACTTGTCCGATTTGTTTGGGCCTTAAGTATTGGTGGCTGGTCTTGGCAGCCATCACGGGTACCTGATACCTTGAAATGAGGCCTAATGCCAATACCTGTAATTGGTCCTCATCCAGCCCTACTCCTCACACACATACGCACAAACACATCTCAGAACCTCCTCACGCTCACACTCCTCATACATTCCTCTCGTAACACACATTCATACATTTGTAACTCATAGGCTGTGCAGACACTCTTACACACTCCACATTCTGTACACTCCTCTCTCACTCCCTATACACTCTTTACACACGCTTATGGAATCTCACACATACACACACAACTATACACACATCTCACATTTGTTACATACTTGTCACACATATTTACTTGCACACCCATACACACCTAACATACACACACGCACATCCGTCACACTATACATGTGCTTCAAACACACACATACACTTATTATTGCACACTCCTCACACACTCATACATCCTTCACACTCAAACACCTCTTTGTTTTGCTGGCCTTCATATGTCAGGAATTCACCATTTTGCATTTTACTTTTCTGTGCATCCCCACCTACTTTAGAAGTTGCGATGATTTGTTGCCGAGAAAAGTGACTCCTCTATTTAAAGTCCCTCACAATTGTTTCAGACTTGACAAGTGAAGGACTCTTTTTGTACTTGCCTACTACGACTGCTACTACTTGCACTGAGGCCCCTTTTTTAGATCCAAACACCTGCCTCCCTTTTGCCCCAATTGGCACACACACTTCCTTCTCTAGATTTGGTTAAAATTAGTGTGTCGGGGGTGGAGAAGGTTTTCTTCAAGGCAGGGTGTCATTCTAGTGTAAGGGATTTGTGGTGTGTCGTGCAAATACGCCTTTCAGCCACATGAAATTATTATTGCAATGTTTTTTTAATCTCATTGGGGAGGCGATTCGCTTAGAAGCATGTCACTGAGTGTCATGATGCGTTTGTTAAATATTTATATTACAGAATCATCCATAATTCCATTTACAATATTAGTTAATGTGGGACAGCTAAAATCTTACTGAGCACAAGTTACATTTTTTTGGTAGAAAACTGGTACTATTTTCATAAGTACAGGGAAGAAAATAAGTATTTGAACATCCTGCTATTTTGCAAGTTCTCCCACTTAGAAATCATGAAGGGGTCTGAAATTTTCATCGCAGGTTCATGTCCACTGTGAGAGAGATTAAAAGGAAAAATCCAGAAATCACAATGTATAATTTTTTGCCGATTTGTGTGATACAGCTGCAAATACGTATTTGAACACCTGTCCATCAGTTACAATTATGACCCTCAAAGACCTGTTAGTCCGCCTTTCAACAAAGTCCACCCCCACTCCATGTATTATCCTGAATCAGATGCACCTGTGTGAGGTCGTTAGCTGCATAAAGACACCTCTCCACTCCATACAATCAGGAAGACTCAAACTTGTAACATGGCCAAGACCAAAGAACTGTCCAAAGACACCACAGACAAAATTGTACAACTCCACATGGCTGGAAAGGACTACGGAGAAATTGCCAAGCAGCTTGGTGAAAAAAGGTCCACTTTTGGAGCAATCATTAGAAAATGGAAGAAGCTCAACATGACAGTCAATCTCAATCGGAGTGGAGCCCCATGCAAGATATCACCTTGTGGGGTCTCAATGATCCTTAGAAAAGTGAGGAATCAGCCCAGGACTACACAACAGGACTTGGTCAATGACCTGAGAAGAGCTGAGACCACTGTTTCTAATGTGTTGGTAATACACTAAGACGTCATGGTTTGAAATCATGCATGGCACGGAAGGTTCCCCTGGTTAAACCAGCACATGTCAAGACCCGTCTTAACTTTGCCAAAGACCATTTGTAGGATACAGAGGAGTCATTGGAGAAGGTTTTGTGGTCAGATGAGACCAAAATTGAGATTGTGAGATTTTGGGGAACAACCTCTTTCCCTCAGTCACAGCATTGAAGATTGGGTCATGGCTGGGTCTTTCACCATGACAATGGCCCGAAGCACACAGCCAGGAAAACCAAGGAGTGGCTCCGTAAGAAGCATATCAAGGTTATGGCATGGCCTAGCCAGTCTCCCAAGAGAAAATCTTTGGCGGGAGCTGAAACTCTGTGTCTCTCAGCGACAGCCCAGAAACTTGTCTGATCTAGACAAGATCTGTGTGAAGGAGTGGGACAAATTTGCTCCTGCAGTATATGCAAACCTGGTGAAGAACTACAGGAAACGTTTGACCTCTGTAATTGCAAACAAAGGCTACTGTACCAAATATTAACATTGGTTTTGTCAGGTCTTCAAATACTCATTTTCTCTTTTGCCTGGCAGCTCCATCCTCAGCACCCTTCTACCAACATACTCACTCTCTCCCCTCTGAACATGTCGAAACCATCTAAGTCTGCTCTCTCAAATCTTGTCAGGAAAACATCCAACTTTGGCTGTCCCCCTAATGAGCTCATTTCTAATCCTATCCAACCTGTTCACACCAAGCGAGAACCTCTGCATCTTCATTTCTGCTACCTACAGTTCTGCTTCCTGTTGTTTCTTCAGTTCCACCGTCTCTAATCCGTCCATCATGGCCAGCCTTACCACCGTTATATAAACTTGGCCCTTCATCCTAGCGGAGACTATTCTGTCACATAGAACGCCAGACACCTTCCGCCAACTGTTCCAACAGTGGACATTAACCTATGATGAAAATTTCAGACCCCTCCATGATTTCTAAGTGGGAGAACTTGCAATATAGCAGGAGCAGGGTATTCAAATAGTTATTTTCTTCACTTTATGTGAAGCTTAATTGCGATTTTAATTTTTTTTATTTTTTTTATTTCATTTTTTTTTTTATAATTACGAGATAATGTGTAATCGTGAGAAAAATTGGCAAACAAGACTATTTAACTGCGTTCAAATTCCATGGGAATTCCTGCTGAGAAGCACTGCAGTTAGGTGTCATTGTGCTCTAATCATAAATATGATGGAATCACTCCCTATCCGCTTTATAATGCCTTACAATGGCCCTTTTTTTGTGCGGTGAGAATGTATATTAATCTATGTAGTGCCCTCTACGTATTACACAATGCAATTCCAAAAGTGGTGAACAATCGACAAAGTGAATACAAAAGCAAAATATTCCATGATCCATTGTGTAAATATCCTTGTAGTATTGTATAACCTATAAAGGACAAAATAATATAAATATTACTTGGCACTATTTTGAGGCATCTTGGTGCTAAGGATCTATGTTGAAGTGAATTGTATAGTTCACAAAAATAAATACTGTAAATGGATAAAAATCCCCATATACTATCATGATTAGGGTCAGACACAGTCACTGTTTTTGGAATCATTCACTCATTCCCTACTCCCCAATTACAAAAAATTTATTTTGATATCGTGGATTTTGGGACAATATATTTATCCGTCCAATAAAAAAAGTTTTACCGCATTACTAGTCATGTCATTGCTGTTGCGTAATTGCAATGCACCGGATCAATGTCAAAATTAGATTTTTGTAAGATGAGTATATTTTTTTGTAGCGGCACAGTCGAAAGCGTTGTCCTCACAGTTCTAAGGTCCTGGGTTCAATCCCTGACCCGCCTGTGTGGAGTTTGCATGTTCTCCCCATGCCTGTGTGGGTTTTCTCAGGGCACTCCAGTTTCCTGCCACATCCCAAAAAACATGCAACATTACTTAGACACTCTAAATTGCCCCTAAGTGTGATTGCGAGTCCGACTGTTTGTCTCTATGTGCCCCGCGATTGGCTGGCAACCATTTCAGGGTGTACTCTGTCTCCCGCCCGTTGACAGCTGAGATAGGCTCCACCACTCCCGAAACCCTTGTGAGGATAAGCGGTTAAGAAGATGGATGGATAGGTCTTTGTTTTTGTTTGCCCTCAAATTTGCGATTCGGGACTTCACTAATTGGCAAGGGGCTAGAGAGCAAGATCTGTCACAATTCCTATGGAGGCCACAAGATCTAGATGAAACTACTCAACTCACTTCAACATGGCACAAAAATACCTCAAGATTGTCCCAAAGTAACATTTATTGCTCTAGCAAGAGCACAAAAACAATATTGTACATTAAAAAAAAAAATTCAAAAAGCTACAAACAGGTAAAACTCATGCCTCAGTTGACTGCAATTCTGCAGAGAAAATACAAAATTAATTTTATAAAATTACACTAAGCAAAGCAAATTAAATGTTGATCATATGTATGGTAATTATCCAATCGCAACCCTAACTAATAGCACAACCAAGTAGATTTTTTTGTCTTTTTTTTTTTAAACAGTTGGTTATGTTTAAAACAATTATGCTACTCATTTAAAAGTGGAGCATATGAATGACCAAATAGTCCACTACATAAAAATCCATTTATCCAAATATACCCTATTGATTAGGGATTAGGGAACAAGAGAATGATTATAAACACAGCCCAAGTCTTCTGATGGCAGCCTGGCCACTTCCTCCATGTGCCATCCCATGATTCATTGCTGCTGAATAATAGATGCTCCCCGCTTGGATCTCAGGAGGGATTCTTCCCTACTTCATCAGTGTGGTCTATTCTACTCTTTCATCTCTCATCTTCCATAGCACTCTTCTTTTTTTCAACTGTTTATTCTGCAACAACCTGACCACACCACAACACAGTCCTGTCACGTCATAAACGGCAGCCTAGAGAGACCATGAGTGTTTTAGCACTTTTATTTTGATTTTTTTTTTTTTTTTATCCGTTTAGGCCATGTGTCAAACTGGCTTTCTTGAGCCGGATCCATTTTTTTTTTTTTTTTTTTTTTTTTTTTTTTTTTTTGTGACCCACTAAAGCAAACTAGGTTAGGTTAGGTTGCTAGATTGATTTTTGCTCATTTTGGCTGAAATTGAAATCTTCACATTTTGAATCCCCTTTTTTTTTTTTTTTTTTTTAGATTTTCAAGCCCACCAAGTTCCATATCACAAATTGAAAAAGAGCATTTTATTTTCCATAATTTCCTTAACGAAAGATTCAAAACTCAGTTTTTAAAAATATACCAGAACAGTGAACCTCTAAACCCTGCAGTGAAAAACAAAATACCACAAAGTAAGGTATAACCCCCCCCATGCGGCCCCCCATTTAAGGTTAATAATTATAGATGGCACAAGGTGGTGACTAACCACTACTTTTATCTAAATACTTCTCCACTCATCTCAACATATTTCCTTTGCACCAAGATGGCACCAAAGAACTATTTTTGTCTCTTAAGTAAGTTTCTATCACCTTGCTCCATTAGGGGTCACCACAGCGTGACATCTCAGATGAAACGTTTATATTTGTTTGGCACAGTTTTTACTCCGGATGGCCTTCCTGACGCAACCCCTCAGGGGGAAGTGGAGGCCCCAGTGAGATACAAACTTACGACCCCTGGTTTACCAAACCAATGTTTCAACCACTGAGCTATGGGGCCAAAGAACTACTTTTGTCTAAAAGCTCCATATTTTTGTCTAGTTAAAGCTCTTCACAGTAGTTTCTTGGCACCTGAGCACAAAAACGCATTTTAAGTGAATAAAAGTACAGGTTGCCAAAAAAATCTTCAAATGTGCGAAAAACACAAAACTGGACTAAGGGGATTGATTTTATTTTTTTCATCACATGCAATTTTAAACTAATTGAATGCAAGGTAACCAACAACAAGAATATAAATTTAGAACAAATTACATTTGAGTTCTAAGTATTGTTTTAAACTTTGTTGTTGTGATACTCAAGAGCGACAATTGGTGGCCACTGTATAAATATGTTGAAATACTGAAGGCGAGACTTGGGACTGAGCGAAGTCGCATTGAATCTCAAATGTTGCACCACTTTATAAATGTCAGCGCGAGTTCTTTTATTGCCTCAGTCTGAGCACAAAATCTGCTAATGGTATATCATTTTAGCAGAGGATAGATGGAAAAAAACTTCAGCAAAAATATTAATTTGCATTTGTCAGAACAACTATCTGGGGCTTCACTGTAATAATAAAATGCAGGGGCAATTGTGTATATGTAATAATATATGATCATACTTTATATTATTGACAGTCATAAAAAGAGTTCAATGTGCCAGACTGTGATCAAATACTGTAACAAAACAGAAAAAAAATCCCTTTTCTCTCAGTCTTTAGTCAATCTTACACCAATATCATCTCCAAACTAAAATCCCAGTTGTAAAAGTGATGGACTAGAACATCAAATTTCAGAACAAATCTGGCTAAAATATGCATTCCCTCCCAACCCCTCTCTCCCGCACTGGCTTTGGTGAGTAGCCTCAGGCAGTAATCCCACACTGAGAATGTTCCTGGCACAAGTAAGCCTGCGGGTGGTGAATTTTTGTGTTTGGAGCGACACTCGTGTTGTTGGGAATGTGTTTCCTTCCTTCCTGCCACCCCCTGTGGCTGCTTTTTCCACCGGTGGCTCTCTGAAAACTGGAGAAGTTCATAAATACACATGAAAGAAACATATCAAGATATTAAACATACTTTATGTTGTTTCTTCTATCCATTACATAAAATAACCACTTCCAAGTCATTTTTCTTATTTTGTATCATCTCTGATTGATTTCCTGCCTCTGGATGAAGAATAAGATCAACTCGAGCAGCAATGGAACAAATGTTTGTGTGCCATTTGAAGTTTTTCAAATTGGGCTCTGTGTCGTTGCCAAGATTTCCAGAAGAGGTTTTCCTCTCTGAAATGCAGGAAAAGAAAGATGTGTGTATGCTTTTGTTGTTCCTGACTAATGGGCTAAAAATGTGTTTTTTTATCATCTTTTTTTGTGTATGCATGTCCTATTTTGTTGGGGGTTCTAAATGATTTGGGGAAAGTGTACATGGGACCCCTTCAGGGATGACCTCTGATTGGCCTATTCGTTTATTGGAAAGGAAAAAATGGACACAAAGAACCACATACATTTAAACACTATTTTTGGGGCTAAAGGCTGCTGAATCTGAAGTGTCAGTGTGTTTCTGTGTGTCTGAGGAATAAGCTGTAACTATTTTTCGTTTTGGGTTTTTTTTTTTCTTTTCTTTTTTAAATTATTGATTGTGCAGTTTCAATGCTGTAACAGTTTGGAGAGACTTTTTCACAATTAAACAACTGAATGTTTCAGGTGGCTTGTGGACTCATTTCTTGTTCCCAAACACATTCATGCACTACTATAAACGATTAATGAAAAAGTGCGTCTCGTTTTAATTTTGTGCTGTTGGTCTGAGTTGCTCTGATGAACAATAAGAATTGACTGCTCCCTGGTGTTCACAGATTGGAACTACAGGTACACGTCACAATTGGAAAACATTCACGTTCATATTTCCATTACTTACAAATACTATTTTACACTTATCCAAATAGTTGTAGATAAAATAAAATACAGTAATTCGCAGTACTGTTGGAACGGTGGAGCAGCTGTAAAGCATTGGCCTCACAGTTCTGAGGATCGGGGTTCAAATTCCGGCATCGCCTTTGTGGAGTTTGCAAGTTCCCCCGTACCTGCCTGGGTTTTCTCCGGGCACTCCGGTTTGCTCCCACATCCCAAAAATATGCATTAATTGGAGACTCTAAATTCTCCCCACGTGTGATTGTGAGTGCGACTATTGTCTGTCTCCATATGCCTTGCGATTGGCTGGCAACCAGTTCAGGGTGCACCCTGCCTCGTGCCCGATAACAGCTGGAATGGATAGGTTTCCAATTACGCCATCTTGTGTGTCATAGATGTCAGAGAACACATGTGATAGGTGAAGCGTTAAGTTTTTATCTATTTATTTATTATTTATTTTTATTTATATTTATTTATTAGTATTTATTAATTTATCCGATTGGTCTAAGGGTGGCGGTGACGTTATTTGAAACCTATCCATTAGCTCCAACACTCGCCCAACCCTAGTGAAGATAAGCGGCTCAGCTCAGCTGTACTGTGCACTAATGACCAATTACGACACTTTACGACAGTAGCCTCGAACAGTTTTGCGGCAGTTAGTCTCTTCCTTTCACGCCGGCGCCCAGCCTGGGTAGTCTTTTTATTTCGTGGAGGGCTGATCTGTTTTAGTTGTTTTTAGCCTTTCGCGTCGGCTAAGGTAAGAACACGACAACGTCTGTGACGTGGAGCGAAAACGACTTGTTTCAAGTCGCATGTTTTTGGACAAATAAACTAAATTTACGGCGCAAGTCGTCTGCCAGCCGGTTAGCTTCGCCGAAGCAGCCAGCGCGGCCACATAGCATGATGGCTGGCCTTGTTGCGGTTGCAACATTAGCTCACCGAGGCGGCTCGTCCTTATCGCAAATATATTAATTTGAGGCATAATGGGACATTTGACAGTTATCTCTCAAGTCAAAAACAAATGTATTTGCTGATTAACTTCACACGTGACGATGAACATCAAAATTAAGGCGCTCCTGGGGACTGTGAAAAGTGTACGATAAACCAGGGGTAGTGGGTTCGTATCCCACTGGGGCCTCCACTCCCTGAGAAGGGTTGCGTCAGGAAGGGCATCCGGCGTAAAAATTGTGCCAAACATATATGTGCGTTCATCTTGAGGCCCTGTAGCTCAGTGGTTAGAGCACTGGTTTGATAAACCAGGGGTTGTGGGTTCGTATCCCACTGGGGCCTCCACTCCCTGAGAAGGGTTGCGTCAGGAAGGGCATCCGGCGTAAAAATTGTGCCAAACATATGTGCGTTCATCTGAGATGACACGCTGTGGTGACCCCGAAAGGGACAAGCCGAAAGAAACTTACTATATATGTGCGTTCATCTGAGCTGTCACGCTGTGGCGACCCCTAAAGGGACAAGCCGAAAGAAACTTACTATATATAGTTGCAAATGTACCGCATTTTTTAATCGTTTGTTACAAAAATAATGTGAACATCAGGCGCTAAGACTTAATATTTACAAATATCAGACCCTTCCAAAAATCTAAACAACAACTCTCAGTATAAACAAAGCATAAATGGACCACTGACAGAGTAGGCTAACTCCATTTTGTCACTTTTATATGATGGATTCCATTTGTCTTAAGATTGGGTGCCAGTCATATGCTTACTGTATTAGTGAAATTTATTTATCATCTGTCATGAATCACTCTCCTGTAAAATCCCCCCCCCCCCCCAAAAAAAAAAACATGGCGTTAACCCACTTGCGTTCTCGGTGTCCCAAATGTTTATCTGTGATCCCAAAACATTTTCATATCATTTCAAAATCATGTTACAATTACCACCCCCCTCTCTCCCCCCTTCCCCACTGCTTTCAAATGATTTGATTGAGAATGCTAACGCTTCTCAATCTTTAAAAGTATCTGTTACTACTTTTCTGTTTGCGTTTTGTTTTTGGACTTTCAGAGGTCTTATTTCGTTGTCCATTTATTGTACCTTAGGTTGAAGAGCTAGACGTTAGCGCCTGATCAGCTCTTAACTTCTACCCCTACCAATCGCAATGAGCATCTTTCTCTGCATCTTCTTGAGCAGCTTCTTGCCTTTTACCAGTGATAATGAACTGGTACTTTGCACTGACATTTATATCGCGTCCAGGGGTTCATGATGACTAGCCCACTGCGCAAACTGAGCAGTGCCTCTTTGTTGGAGTGTCCTGCTGGAGACAACTGTGCTGCTTAAAGCCTGAGACCCTGTGAAACGTTTCTGTATCAACCTTGAGACTGTATGACTTGTCCAAAAGTAATATTTGAACTCTTGGAATCCCATCGCCAGGTCATGGCCAAGTTCAACGCTCCTGTTATCCAGGACAACCCGTCGGGATGGGGTCCCTGTGCCGTGCCCGAGAAGTTCAAGGACATGCCCTACCAGCCCTTCAGCAAGGGAGATCGCCTCGGAAAGGTCTTTTCACTTTACACGTAACTATTTGTCACTCATTTTTGGGAGCTTCCACTCACAATATTGTCGTCATCCTGTGGTTATTAGGTCGCTGACTGGACTGGAGCGACTTATCAGGACAAAAGATACACCAGTAAGTGACTTAGAATTTAGGTTTTAAACTATTTAAACCAACTAAATTAGAGAAGATGAAGTCAAACAAAAAAGGTTAAACATTCACGTTAAGTTAAACAGTTTGACATGAGGAGCGCTATTAAACATAGCAAATCTCATTTTGCAATACAACAAACAAGAACCGTTTACTAGATGTTAACATGCTGAGCTGCTGCTTTGTACTATTTGATTACACGTGTGTGTCTGAGATGCACAAAAATAAGCAAGGACCCATAAAATAAGTCTGCATCCAAGGACAAGACGCTGTGGGTTACAGTATTCTTGCGTGGTATTTGAGATCCTATGTATTAATTTTTTTGGACAAGACCCGGTTCTAGGGGGCAACTAATATGGTTGCATATCCACATTAATTTTCCTAATGGTGCTGCATTAAAGGGGAAAGAAAGGAGGGGTGTCCACCTGTTGGCCCAGCTGTTTGACAAGGAAAAAAAATCCCTGGGGTTTTAAAGCAGACACAGGAAACCACTGTGGTCCTACCCTTTCATTCCAATATGACAGGTACATATGTCTGCATATATGTACAGTTGTTTTCATAAGTTTGCATACATGGCAGAATTTGTGAAATGTTTTTATTAAATGGAACAAATGACTGGACAACAACCATCATTAATTTCTTTATGGGAATGTTTTGTTTCATGTTAATGCTTTTTTTAAATGCTTGACTGTTTCATTTGAGTCCCATTTAAAAAAAAAAAAAAATTTGAAAAAAAATCACTTGGCCATTTTTCTTTAATTTTACCCACCTTACAAATTCTGCCTGATTGATCAAACATATGAGCACAACTGTTTTCTCACTTTTACTAAATAAAACAGTATTACATGTAAAAATGAAGTGCTTAACTTCAGAATATTAATTTTAAAAAAAGAAAATACAGAAAAATTTGTTTTGATTATATGGGTAGAAGCAAACTCATGGATTGTAAAAATGGATCATATATAGGTGGATGCGTTTTCCACAATTTTGTGGTCAACTTTGGGGTTGCATCTTGTACATGGGTGGGCACTATACACAAGAATTTGCGGTAATTTTAGCTGAGAGTCTGACAGAGAAAAAGAAAGGGAAAAGGGAGCCCATAGTTCTCACCTTCTGGCTATATATTGCTTTCCACAAACGTTAGACAGAGGTGTTATAAAGGTTACAATACTGTAGTTGGCTTGAAGATTATGCTCAAAAACGAAGGTGCCGATTGTGCCAAAGAGGTCGATTTCTATTCCTAAAGTAGTGGGTGTCTGTGACAGCTGATTTGACTTTTAAATGTAACGTTCCAAATTTAACATTACAAATTAAAATTGCGTTTCAAAATAATTTTATTTACCAATTTTTCAAGTTTAGCAATTAAAATTCCAACATAAATTAATCAAATTCAGTTCCCGCTGTGCACATATTACAGCCCATAAAACATAAATGTCATGACACTGAAAGGATCCTTGCAAAAGCCTAAATCCTTTGCTGCTGGCTCGGAAGAGGTCTGAGGTGTGTTCTAAATTTTGCTGTCAACAGACAAGTACTCCTCTCAGTTCGGCGGCGGCAGTCAGTACGCTTACTTCCATGAGGAGGACGAGACCAGCTTCCAGCTTGTGGACACGGCCAAGATGCAGAAGACGGCTTACCAGAGGAACCGCATGAGGTTTGCTCAGGTAACAGTGAAACAAAATCAGTCGTAATAATAGTGAAACCCACATTATCTGACAGAATTTTCTGTTTTGATCCGACAGAGAAACCTACGCAGAGACAAGGACCGCAGGAACATGACGCAATTCAATATGCAGACATTGCCCAAGAGCGCTAAGCAAAAGGAGAGGTGAGAGGATTTTAAAAAATAAAGAAAAGATCGTATGTGTTGGGATTTTGCATTTCTTTTATATATATTTGCAGGGATCGTATGCGCCTGCAGAAGAAGTTCCAGAAGCAGTTTGGCGTCCGTCAGAAGTGGGACCAAAAGTCTCAGGTCCAGCCACATTTTATTACGCTAAATTTCTTTGACTGTAGAGGACACACATTCCATATTTGGCAACTTTGATTTACAATTAGAGTGTTACCCTGTTTCCTGATGATTTAATACAGTGGTTCTCAATGCGTTGATCGCGATCGACCGGCAGTCTTGGTCGATTGTGGGACGGCGTGTCAGTGGGGGTCTCTTCGCAAATATTCTGTTACGCGCAAAAAAAAATTTAAGAAATCCGATGCACATTGGAAGTATAACATTCAGTTATTCAGTTTGTGGCATTTTGCAATGTTATTCAACAAGTCAGGGATGGCTGGTTGTTACATCCAATGGGCCAATTCACATACGCACTGTAAAAAATGAAAAGAGGAAGCCACTGGTTTCTTTAGGCAGCACACGGAACTTTCTTTAACAACGACCGCTGCTCCCCCGCACATACTGTTTACTACTTTACCTTACTACTACTTTGCCAATGAGAGGAATGACCTGAAATATCCAATGAGTCTATCTTAAAAAAAAATTGATTTCCTCACTTCAGTTGATCCATGAAGTAGCATCAAATGTTATTTTATTTTTAATTTTTTCCCCCCTCACAAGGCTCAGCTGAAGCCACGAGATTCTTCGGTGGAGGTGCGCAGCGACTGGGAGGTGAAGGAGGAGATGGACTTCCCGAGACTCATGAAGATGAGATACATGGAGGTGGCTGACCCTGTTGACATGTAAGTGCGCCGACTTACTCCAGAGCCCCTGTTTTTCATCACTCTGCCTCACTGCATCAATCTTTACTGCGTCCTCTGCAGCGAATGCTGCGGTGCCTTGGAGTACTATGACAAAGCCTTTGACCGCATCACCACACGAAACGAGAAGCAGCTGAAGAGCATCAAGAGGATCTTCCACACAGTCACCACCACGGATGACCCCGTTATCCGCAAGGTACATTTTAAAAGCATCTTTAATTTCAGTGCATCTGCCGAAATGTTTTTAATTTGAAAAATTAATTAAAATTTTATCTTAAGTCAGCAGTTCATGCAGCCTATAATGTAAAATAAAATCTTACAAAATGTCTTCATCGCCTACGCATTATTTTGTGGGTGAGAGGCCTATTTTCAACATTTTGATTCCAAACTTCAATGGAAAAAAATGTAATGAAAATAACCTTACACTTCAAATTTCTTGGAATTATCTAAAGAAAACAATAATAATTACATTTTTTAAAATACTACTGACTATTGCTGATGGGCACACAAACTGAGACCTTAAGTTTGTTTAAATTGGCCTTCAAAAGTTTCAAATTCTTCCAAAGTTTAAATGTGATGTTCCAAAATTGTCAATTCTTTAAAATGACACATTTATCCTTACACACTTTCACAGGTCCGAAAAAGAACACAGACACAATAAACATTGCTATATTTTACTTTTTAAAGAATTTGACAGCAGATAACATATCCTACTGGTATCATAAACATCTCAAAATTCCATCCATGGATCTATTACCTGAACTGCTTATCCTTGCAAGGGTTGCAGGTGTGTAAGTCCTTTCTACAGCATTATTTTCATATATTTGAATGATGTTTATGTCAATCAGTTAAGCTTCATTTGTAAGCGTTTTTCATAAAAAGGATTACAACACAAAGCGCTTTACATTAAGATAAATATAAAATAAAACAAACCCTGCTGCCGCTTGTCTGCAAGGACAAGGACACACCCACACAAGTTAAAAATATCGGAACGACCTAGTAATCTGAGGCTGTGTACACAGCGTCCAGGTGAGGAAACGCCATCCTAGGGAGGCGTCCATGCCTCAGCTGCCACCCATTTCCATGTTGTTTTTGTTGTATACATTTGAGTTTAGACTTGGGAAATTTGTTGGCTAATGTTGTTTTGTACATATGCATGTCTGTTTGTTTAGCTGGCCAAGACCCAAGGCAACGTGTTTGCCACTGATGCCATTTTGGCCACCCTTATGTGCTGCACCCGCTCAGTAAACTCCTGGGACATCATTGTGCAGCGGGTGGGCAACAAGCTGTTCTTTGATAAGCGTGACAACTCAGACTTTGGTGAGAAGGGGGTCTTCACGCCTCCTTTCCTTTGTGTGTGTATTTGTGTGTGTGTGTGTGTGTGTGTGTGTGTGTGTGTTTTTGTTTTATTTGACACGTCTGGGCTGCTGTCTCCTCAGATTTGCTGACCGTGAGCGAGACTGCCAATGAGCCGCCGCAGGACGAGGGCAATTCCTTCAACTCCCCACGTAACCTGGCCATGGAAGCCACCTACATCAACCACAACTTCAGCCAACAGTGCTTGCGCATGGTGAGAATGAGCAGTATGGCTTAACCAGCAGAATTCATACCTACAAAGACAACATTTTTAAGATGTGTACGATGACTCCAGGGCGGAGAGCGCTACAAATTCCCCACTGGCAACCCCTTTGTGGAGGAGGACATGGACAAAAGTGAGGTGGCATCAGTTGCTTACAGGTTCGCTAAAACATTTGATGTCTTTAGAAAGTCTTGTGATCTGACTACTTCTTAGCGTTATAGAGCTCGTTCACCTACATTATAAAATCACATGCTTTTTGTTTACGTCACCATATTGCTGGTCAAAGTAGTGTTGAAAGTTAATTCCGTTGAGACAAAACGAAAATTTCTTATAGCACAACAACCCAGAGTTTTGTCCGATACTGTTAAACATGTAGAAGGTGATAATAAATGAAGTTCAGTGGTTAGAGCACTGGTTTGGTAAACCAGGGGTTGTGGGTTCGTATCCCACTGGGGCCTCCACTCCCTGAGATGGGTTGCGTCAGGAAGGGCATCCGGCGTAAAAATTGTGCCAAACATATATATGCGTTCGTCTGAGATGATACGCTGTGGCGACCCCGAAAGGGACAAGCCGAAAGAAACACACACGTGGAAAAATTAGAGACACTTGGCATAAAGGGTCCATATTTAATGCCGAAGTCGATGTTTTCGCCAATAAGAAATTTGATTGTTAATTCACTTCCGCTTGTCTTGGACGACTCTCGAGCAAAAATAGTGACGTCACATGCACGATCTCTATACCAATACCCCTTTTACGACAAAACAGTGAATCCATGACTTTAACCCCCTGTAGAGGACAAACTTGGTCTATTGAGTTGACAAGATGTCTTGATAAAGCTTGAATATAGCCTTGTATTTGTCAGTTTATAATTAAGATGAAACTCATTTTTATAATTGCATTTTGTGAAAATTGGCACTTACCTTTATGTACTCTGTGTATGTGTTTAATATACACAAACATACACACACACACACACACTGTATTGGTAAGGTTTGGAAGTCCTGCGCCGACAGTCTGGCTGGGTATTGTGCTTAAAATAGAAGTTTTTTTCTCTTTTCAATATTTTGGAAATACCGATTAATACTAATAATTTTGGTTATGGTAATCGTGATAGCAAATGGTCATATTGCTTTCTCTCTACTGGCAGGTACCGCCACTGGAAGCTTGGTGAAGACATCGACCTGATTGTCCGCTGCGAGCATGACGGTGTAATGACGGGCGCCAACGGGGAAGTGTCCTTCATTAATATCAAGACCCTCAATGAATGGGACTCAAGGGTAAGTCAAAGAGTTCAGTTGCGTGTTTGACAGTCTGATAATGATGACCATTCTTTTCCTGGCAGCATTGTAACGGCGTAGACTGGCGCCAGAAGCTGGACTCCCAGCGAGGGGCGGTCCTGGCCACTGAGCTGAAGAACAATAGCTACAAGCTGGCCCGCTGGACCTGCTGCGCCATGCTCGCCGGCTCAGAGTACCTCAAGCTGGGGTGAGTTCTTCGCAAGTATACAATAATGGCAGTCCATTTGAAAAAAGTGTGTATTCTTCCCACTAAAGACAGTCAAATATGTAGCACTCCATGCAGCACAAATATAGAGATTTTTACAAGGATTTGCAGGATTTTTTTTCAACATAACTTCTTCTCAACACAACTTGTCAAAATGTCTCCTTGCAGGTACGTGTCCCGCTACCACGTTAAGGACTCTGCCCGCCACGTGGTTCTGGGAACACAGCAGTTTAAGCCCAATGAGTTCGCCAGCCAGATCAACCTGAGCATGGAGAATGCCTGGGGCATCCTACGCTGCGTGATCGACATTTGCCGCAAGCTGGACGAGGGCAAGTACCTCATCCTCAAGGATCCCAACAAGGTGAGCACTCCACAACCCTCCTGTCGCCCTTCAGAGCCTTTAACTGTGGTTTCTTCAAGATGTCACTCCCAGTTGAAGTTGACTGTAGAACTGACAAATATTGTATATTTAAACACCAAAACATTCATGTTTTGTTTCACGATAGTCCACTAGCTTAATGCCACCACATGATGTAAATTAGCATAGATGTTAAGGTAATTATAAAACTTCAGACATCTATTCTAGTAGAACACTGCTGCCCAGCATAAAGTGGTACTATACTGAAGGTACTCAACTCTTAAATTTGGACGGGGGCGTATACTGTAAAAATATGGACCAGTGCCACGAAATCCACAATATAGTGAGGAAACAAATTTATTGCCAAAAGATGTTACAGAACCAAAATGATGCAGGGGGAGCTAGTAAAATTTACAAAAAATATTAATAGAGGACACAAGAGTTTTAAACCAGACTGTTCTCCACTTTCCTCTCCAGCAAGTCATTCGTGTCTACAGCCTGCCAGACGGCACCTTCAGCTCTGATGAGGAGGAGGAGGAAGAGGAGGATGAAGAGGATGAGGAAGAAGAAGGTGAGACACTATCACTGGGTTAACAACCAAACCAGTGGTGACTAACATGAAAATATTTTTCTAAATTTCCAGATGAAGAAAACTGAAATATGGTGCCTGGTGACAAGAAGAAAAAAAAAAAAAGCCTGCCAATCTCTCACACACACACACACACACACACACAAACACGCACTTACTCTTACTCATACTGTGGATTTAATTTTAGAATCAATAAAGATCCAGTTGGCCTACTACACATATTCATACACATTTAATTTCACATTCAATAAAAATTTGGTTGGCCCAAGTTATATTCTTTGTTGGTGAGTTTCCATGTGTACCATGATAAGATAGTTTGCCATGCATGCACTTAGAAGCTCAGAAGCAAGAAAAGTCAACATTATTTTTAAATATTTGAACAAAGTGCTCTGACAGGAAAGTCCTCTGGTGCCCCGGGTAAAGCTCTACATGCTTCCCAAGCACACACAAACAAGTCATGACTAATTTGAGAAGCTTTAAATACTACAGTTGCATCTCAATAATAGAGAATCATGAGGAAAAAATGTATTTGTTCCTGTAGTTAAATTGGTCAAAAAAGGTGAAAATCAGTTGTGTTCCTAAGTTTACATAATGTACCCTGTCAAAATTTAGCATTTCTTCCGCATTTTCAGAGAATATGAATGATAAGCTTTTCTTTCACTCATGGTTAGTGTTTGCTTGAAGCCATTTATTATAAACTGTTTAGTCTTTTTAAATTCTACTAACAGAAACTACACAAAAGACAGACCGCATTTTTGAATACAGTGTATTGCCCCCTTTAACATCAAGTCTTTTGGTGTCCTTGTGGATGAGGCTCTTTATTTTCTCAGATGGTAAAGTTGCCCTTTCTTCTTGGCAAAAGGCCTCCGCTTCCTTAATTCCTGTACTGTCTGATATGAACTTCACGCTTGATCTCCCCAGAGTGGCTGAATGATATTGAGGTCAGGAGAGTGAGATTGCTACTCCAGGACATTCACTTTATTCTGCTGTAGCCAATGATAGGTCGACATAGCTTTGTTTTGGATCGTTATCCCATGTGCATTTTACGGGCTGATGAGTGCAAATTTTCCTCTTTCATCTTGCCATCAATTTTGACCAAGATTCCTGTGCCTTTGTACTTCACCCATCCCCAAAATTTCAGCGATCCACCTCCCATGTTTCACAGTGGGAATAAAAAGTTTCTTTCGGCTTGTCCCTTTCGGGGTCGCCACAGCGTGTCATCTCAGATGAACGCACATATCACATATATGTTTGGCACAATTTATGATGCACCTTTAATTGTAGGCCTTGTTGACTCCTGTCCAAATGTGGGAATGAACGGCATCTGACACCACACAAACTATAAACAAATTGGAGAGCCTCTCTTGCATCAGTGCATACATTAAAGGAAAATAGAAATAAATACACAAAAAAGTGGAATGCCTAAAATGTATTGCTAAAGATATTGAAATCAGCGTGCCTTTCCATTGATAACACGGCCAGAGGAAAGATGATGAGAGTTCAAGGTGGTGATGACTGTTGGAAAAAAAACTATTCCTCAGTCTGATGGTCTATGCCTTTTGCGTATTGTTTACCACCTTCCAATGTTTATTTATGGTTGCGGTCAAAAAGTTACATTTTGGTCTCATCACTCCAAATGTCTCTTTCCCCCCGGAAGTTATGAAGCTTGTATTTGCACTGTTTGGCATTTTGTAAGCATGACTTTTTGTGGCCTTGGCATGGTAATTGCTTCCTTCTGGCAACTTGACCATGTAGCCCCTTTTTTCTTTAGGGGCCTCCTTGTTGTGCATTTTAAAAAACTTTTTTCAGAGTCCTGTAATTCATCTTAAATTGTCCCTAAAAAGTTATTAGAATGACAAGGTAAATTCCTTTTTGTTTACTGAACATTTGGATGTCAGATAAGAGGGTGAATGAGACAAAAGTTCAGAATTAATTTTTTTTTTTATATTGTAATTACACGTGTTAATTCAGGACAGAGCACATTTTGTTGGAAGCCACCCACTTTTCAAGCAAATAAAAGGATTGAAACGTGAAACGGGTGTGTCTAGTTGTTCATTAGTGCATGCTTTCAATGTTGGGCTTCACCTGTGAAAGCTGCATTTGCTGTTACGCAAACATGAAAACGGTGAGCTGTCTCCAGGACAAAAGCAAACATTTTGAAGCTGAGAGGCAAAGTTGATCAGAGCGATGGTAACATTGAGTATAGCAAATACAACAATTTGGAGTGTCCATAAAACGAAAAATTATTGGTGTACTGAGAAAGAGACGAACAGGTTGGCCCAGGGTATCGTCAGCAGTAAACATTGTTCGCACTATAAAGAAACACCCAAGTACAAGTGCTTTTAAGGATTATGCCATTAAATATTATTCACTTATTCACTCTGCATCCTCTGCAGAATTGTAAAAAAAAAAAAAAAAAAAAAAAGTTCCATCATGACCAGAGTATTACTGGGAATCCTCGTTGCTCTGTGGCTGTTACCACAACGTCTTTACGTCTCAATTGACTGTCCTGTCTATTGTGGTCATGTATGTAGTATACTGGAGACAAATTCCCTGTATGTTTCGGATATACAGTGAAAAAATAAGTATTTGCTATATTACAAGTTCTCCCACTTAAAAATCATGGAGGGTTCTGAAATTTTCATCGCAGGTTAATGTCCACTGTGAGAGAAATTATCTAAAAAGAAAAATCCAGAAATCACAATGTATAATTGAACAATTTGTGTAATACAGCTGCAAATACGTATTTGAACACTTGTCCATCAGCTAGAATTCTGACCCTCAAAGACCTGTTAGTCCGCCTTTCAACAAAGTCCACCTCAACTCCATGTATTACCCTGAATCAGATGCACCAGTGTGAGGTCGTTAGCTGCATAAAGACACCTGTCCACCACATACAATCAGTAAGACTCAAACTTGTAACATGGCCAAGACCAAAGACGCCAGACACAAAATTGTACAACTCCACACAGCTGGAAAGGGCTACGGAGAAATTGCCAAGCAGCTTGGTGAAAAAAGGTCCACTGTTGGAGCACTCATTAGAAAATGGATGACGCTAAACATGATAGTCAATCTCAATAAGAATGTAGCACCATGCAAATTATCGCCTTGTCGGGTCTTAATGATCCTTAGAAAGGTGAGGAATCAGCCCAGGACTAAAACAACAGGACTTGGTCAATGACCTGAAAAGAGTTGGGACCACCGTTTCCAATGTGACTGTTGGTAATACATATCATGGTTTGAAATCACCCATGGCACGGAAGGTTCCCCTGCTTAAACCAGCAAATGTCAAGGCCTGTCTTAAATTTGCCAATGACCATTTGGATGATACAGAGGAGTTATGGGAGAAAGTTTTTTTTGGTCAGATGAGACCGAAATGGAACTTTTTGGTCATAATTCCACTAACTGTGTTTGGAGGCAGACGAATGATGGGTTCCATCCCAAGAACACCATCCCTACTGTGAAGCATGGGGGTGGTAGCATCATGTTTTGGGGGTGTTTTTCTGCATATGGGACAGGACGACTGCACTGTATTAAGGAGAGGATGACCACGGCCAAGTATTTTGAGATTTTGGGGAAACAACCTCTTTCCCTCAGTCACAGCATTGAAGATGGGTCGTGCCTGGGTCTTTCAACATGACAATGACCCACAGCACACAGCCAGGAAAACCAAGGAGTGACTCCAGAAAAAGCATATAAAGCCTCTGGTGTGGTCTAGCTGAATCTCCAGACCTTGAGAAATGGCATAAGGTGCTCTGTTGTGAGTTATCACAGCTAGATGTAAATATGAAATAAAAACTGGAAATTTTCACTTTTGTCTCATTCATCTTTTGATCTGAAAGAAGAATCTGTTCTTAAGTGTCTCACCTGGATAAATGGTTAGGTTTTAAAAGCATCTGCATTTTTTAAAAATTTTGATTAAGATATAAAAGACAGGGTGGTACAGTGGCAGAGCTGTAACGGTTTATCCTCACAGTTCTGAGGTCCAGGGTTCAATCCCTAAAGCCTGAGTATTATCATGGCCTTCTATTCCTCTCCTGTACAATTGGAGGTCCTTTGCTCCCATTTAGCCTCTTTCAGGGAAAATTTGAGTAATATTGCAAGTTTACAGATTTACTGTGGAAAATAATGGAAATAATCTATTATGATCTAACTGTTGTCCTTACGTAACCTCTATTTGTTGTACAAGGTTTCAAATCACTTTCACCCACTACGTGGCTCACTTGTGGAAATATCTGCGGTGTTTTGGGACAAAGACTACTTTGGGCTTCCTGGTTTATCATCTTTTTAGTAGAAAAGATGTGTAGCATGTTGACCTACAAATCTGATATAAGATATATGAATTTACCATATTAATAACAATTCTGTTAAGCCATCATCCAGGTGTGTTAGCTCTACTGACAAATTTGGCAGAATTTCCATTGATGTAATTTTACAGAAAAAATTACTTCCTGATGTTTAACTAGAATTCAATGACATGAGATTTTGAGGTGATGTGCCTATAGTTCCCTCACCCGCTTTTTTTGCAGGCTGTCAAAGGAGAAATTGTCATCAGATTTTATTCCCACTGTTATTTATATTCATTAATTATTTCTTCTATTTTTGTCTTGTTTCTGGTGGACATCTCGTGATAAAGTTTCATTACCTGAATTCTTGGTCATCATTACAAACAAGAAATTGGGTAAGTTTTAAAAGTCAGTATTGCATTTTTAACATTGATAGTAAAACGTAGTAAAGCAAGTTGTGTTGATTTTGGTCTGTGGGGTGATCTTTGTGTAGTACAGTAGTAGGGTTTCCAAAGCACCTGTGGCAAGGGTTCGCAGCACTGAACTGCTCACCGCTGTGAGTGGAGCAGAATGAGACTAAGGCAGAGACGTGTCATTGCGTAAGAAGCAAAACTGTCCAGTGAAGATTTGACCATGCAGTCGAAAGTGCCAGACATGAATAAATCAAGGACATATTTAACGCCATAAGGCGCCCTTAGATTATATGGAGACCTCTCAGGGATATACTGCAGCTAAATAATATCCAGAGGTCTTAGTTCAACTATGAGATCATCAGTATATTTTTTGGGGGTGCTACTGAATGACGCAATGTTGCTTTTTGCCTTGTTTGTCGTCACTGAAAACCGGTGTTTCTATGACACTCCAGTTTTTCTCAAACGACGCCAATCCTCGCATCAACGAGTCTGATATCTTCTGCCAGGATTCCATCTCGGCCCGCCACAGAGCACTCCTGGCTCTGAGAAATTGTGACACCTGGGTCTCACACCCTTTGGCTAGCGCAATGCTGTCCATGCAGATGATGACGATATCAATGCCGATGAAGATTCCATTAAGTGGGATGAGTCCAGCTCTGGCTGTCCGGGTCACAGCCACAGACCCTTTAAGCGCCATGTGGCCCACATTCCGGGCATCCGCCACTGCTTTGTGGACATTGCGTAGCGCTTTGCCACCCACAACCACCACCTTGCCCACCCTGGTGGCCATCCCCTTGTTGCCTTTCGGCGTCGTCACAGCAGAGGTGGTGTCTGCAAGGAGACCGACTCTTCTGACCTCATCAGCCTCACAGAGAACTTCACTGACGGCAGCATCCATTTGGCGGGTCTTGTTGGCAATGTTGTCTAGACTTTGCGCTTCCTCAATGAAGTTATCTATCACCTCATTAGCTTTCTTAATAGACTTTTGCTCCAGTTTATAGTCCACGACGGAGGTGACGGCACAGTTGGCCCAGCTGGCCAGACCAAGACCCAATCCGGTCATACTCAGAGCCAGGGAGGTACCAGCTGTGATGGGTATGAGCGAGAGCCCCACGATGGACAGTGCACTGCTCACCACGCCCACCGAACTACTTGCGACAGTGGAGATCTTCACCGCCTTGTTCTTCCTGACCAGCTCCTTGACAGTCTGGTCCAATTGGTCCAGAAGCTCCAGCATTCTAACACGACGCTGTCTGAACTCAGCCAGGAAGAGGTGAGAAGTGTCCTCCTGGAGCAAGAAAGCCAGCCGGAAATCTGCATCGTTCCTGAACAAGACACCAGAATGTGGAAAAAAAAAAACTTCGAACTTAAGTCGTTTTGGTCTGTCTCAGAGTGAAAGATACTGGGTTTAAATCAGGACTCTCACCGGATCTGGTCACACTGGTGAATGTGGCGAAGAATCGTCTGCGTGTCATCTGAAGATAATTCATCAGGGAGCTCCACACGAATGTCCAAAATAGCTTTGGGTAGCATGTTGAGGCAGAACTTGCTGGAAGAAAAATGTGTATGTATCAACGCTAACGTTTTCCATGCGAATAGTATTTTCCCGGTACAGAATCGTGTTTTGAGACCAACCAGACATTTTGCTGGCTTCCATTGTGGTGTCAGAGGCCAAATTAGCCATAAACTGCTATTAGACTTAAACACCTGCGACTTATTCCGCTTTGTTTTGAAAGCATTTTTTTTTTGCCGTCATCATCAAATCACCTGAATGTGACAATCTGCAACAACTGTGAATGAAACATTCTATGTAAAAGGCACAGGTGAATTCGTGGAATAATTTGGTGTAGAATTAGGGGCTCAAAAGCAACATTCCTGTCTTTCGTTTATGTTCACTGAGCTGTTACAGCTGTCAGCCTTCATAAAATAAGATTTATGACTCCTCCAGGATCTGGCGGCAGTGACAACACACAAGGACGTGACCAGAAAGTCTCATTCATGGAACTTTACACCCTGATTCTACCTTCTAGCCCCTGTCACTATATTTCTCTAAGACAGCTTTTTAGCAACTTTTTTTGTGGTTAACTGTGAAGAAACTAATCCGTACCAGAAGTCGTTTTGTAATGTGAGCGATTTTTTTCGCAAGTAGAAGTGCCTTTTACATGTAAATAGCTTAATCCGTTCCAAACCACCCGAACCCCCCCTGCCCCGGCCCCCCAAAAATAAGCATTTAAAGTACATAATGTAAAGAATAATAAAAATGAAGATCATTTACCTTTGCCGTTGGGTGACTATGTGAAGGGAATGGTGAGTGACAAGCAAGAGGGGGGACGGATTAGGAGACAAACTTTGACAGCCATGAGAAAACACGTACAAACGTACATATGCACATGACTTAATTCCACTAAAGTTTCTTGGGGGCCATGGTGAAGAAAGATGAATAAACAAAAAACACAAAAGAAAAAGTTATATTTTTCCAATGTGTGTTAGCTTGTGACAACGCCAACGCAATTTGATGACAGTCAAGTATCCAAGAGAATCAAAAAGTATTATGGGTAAAGATAGATGTCCCTCCTAGCCAATGCCAGAAGGATGCTATGGCGATAGCCAATGGGAGAACAGCTCTATCACGCCACACAAACCAAGATACAAGATGTTTACGTTTGGTGGAATTTAGAGAATCCTGACCCTATTTTCGTATCCTGAATTTCCTCCAAAACTTGAGCCAATACTTTTCCGGGGAGGTGTTTTGTAACCTGAATTTTTCATTATTAGAGACGTTCATAAGTAGAGAAACCACCTGTCGACCTACGAAGCGGAAGCAGAGCCTCTTTTATGCTACTTTTCCCCATGGTAAAGTCATACCACATCTTTCATACAGAACTCTCAAAGCAGCATATTCCTGTGTGTGTAATACACATTCCCACAGTTTTTATGGCTTCCAGCATTCAGATTATTTATGAAAGGGGCCTGAGGCATTATAGGGATATCGTTGTGTGTTTACAGGGGATTACAGGTCGCCAGAACCAGGATGTCAAAATGAACACTCAGATTAACACCGATATTAGGGATTGAGGGGATGATTTTGACTTTGTGTCATTTACCATTTATCCATCAGGAAACATATTTGTAGTGCAGTCTGCACGTATTTGTCCAGAAGGTATGCCAGCACGGTGGCGTTGTCCAACCTGGGCACCAAGAGCACTTTGCTGTCTTGCTTCAAATCGGCAGCGACTGGACAAGCCCGGCGTGCCGTGGCCACAGCGAGCGCCACATCAGAGCAGCTGACATCTTGCGGCAGTTTCACCACCTCGCCCCGAAAAATAAATGGTGAGGTGGTGGCCAGCCTCTCCAGCGCCTCCACAAAGACGTCCAGGTCCTCGAGGCCAAGCAGCGCGTCCTTTAGTGCCACCGCTAGTTCCGCCTCCAGCATTGCTCGCCTATGCTCTGCAGCCGTCTTGTTTTTCACGTACACCAGAATATTCTTGCTCGGCTTTATCTGTGCTCGGTTGCTGATGTCCATTATGGCGGTGATCTCATTCTCACGCTGCAGCCGCCACTCGGACATCCCATCGCAGAAGCGACTCACCGTGGACATGTCGAGCAGGGTGGCCGAGACATAGAGCCTCAAGACCTCCTCCAGAGCATCTCTGAGCAAAAATCACAATTTGAAAGTGGTAAAAAGAAAATGTTACTATTCCATTCTTCAGGAGAGTACCACAGGGATATGTCCTGGATCCTCACTTTTGCTTTAATTACAGTTCCGGTACCTCCCAAGGTACAGGGCGATACGCAGTATTACAGTATATTTTAGCCAAAGAGTTTAAGGTTTTACACTGTTTCTGCTTGGGCTGTAACAATTTGGATTGACAACGATTCAGATTCTATCAAGTTTGTGGTTGCCTCTTCGATTCAAGGATGAAATTGATTCAAATAGAACATTATCATCCAAAACAATTGATTCTTAAAGTGCCGCTGTCATGAAATGTATGATTTTTAGTATGTTATTAATGAAAAAACGGCAGCTGACATGGACCCATGCGTTTTTCCACCATGAAACATGTTTTTGACATATACAGCTTTTTGTAACTCCCGCCATGAAAATCCTCTCGAGGGATTTGTTTTTGAGAAGAAGCAGGAAGTGACGTACATAGCAGGACCACCCTCAAGTGGACTTGTTTGTTTCTATTAGTTTGACCTTCGGGAAGGTAGCTCATTGCTCCTTCGTGTTAGCCAAAATGCCGACTCGTTGCATTGATGGACATTGCTTGAACACTCGGGAAGATGGATTTACCCTTCATAATTTTGCAAGAGACCCTGTTCGTCGTGAAAAATGAATTGCATGGGTGTAATGGATGAGAGCTTCGTGGGTTCGAAATGACAGATCTGCCATAACGTAACAAAAGATCTGCGTACGTATGACGGGTGCTAAATCTGTCGATGTGCGCGTCGGACGGCTCACCCGCGAAGGCTGCCATGTCAGCTTGCCCGCAAAGGCTGCTGTGACGGCTCGCCAGCGAAGGCTGCTGCATCATGCCTCACGGACGAGCACGGCTTCAGTCAGCCTGGCGCGTACATAATCTCTGGGAGTCTGTCACCGCCGCGGCTTCGGTGCCGTGTCCACCTGTCACGACTTCGGCGCTGCGTCTGCCGGTCACGGCTTCGGATGGGGTGGCTCATCTTCGGCGAGGTGGCTTATCACAGTCCTGAGCCGGGCCGCTTTACGGAGTTGTCATTGCATGCGGCTGAGTGCGCCATTGCCGGCAGGGTTGTTCATAGCTACCGCCGTTGTCCGTGATGAACAACACCGCCGATGGAGGCAGCGATAAACAATTGTTTATGGCACACTCAGCCGCAAGCGACAACAACGCCATAAAGCGACCCGGCTCGGTGCCATGGTTCGGCTCGTCGCACCCAGGCCGCGGCATTGTTTGAGTATGCTACATTCTGTCAACATACTGTCAGGGAGTGTGTTGTTAGTTAGAATTGATCCGCATATCATCTAAATATGTCTGCAAACAATAGGATATTGCCCCAGACACTTGACTCGATTGTGAGACGTTCTCTTCTTCAAAAAGAGCTTCCGTGTCTGAAGGGGTGTGTCCCACAGTGGGGCCACAGCGTGTTTTCAATGCCGAACGTCCGGGTGACGTCACGGACAATAAATGATGCCAATATGGCGACCAGTTGGATGTCAAATGAGAGTTCCGCAATTTTGCGCATGGATGGCGTGCTCTCCGCTCATAATTATTTTTTCGTGTAGAAATTTAAGTGAATAATGTGATGTGTATTTTTCATTTCAATATCTATTTTAGAATGTTTGAAAGGATGACACTTGACCTTAAACGTTGTTGCCAAAAACTCAACCAGAATGAGTACCTGCATGCTGGACTGTGCATACTTTTAAGAATCAAGCAAAATTATCTTCACTAATGTTTAATCGAATTATGAAGATAAAATGTCTCCACTCTAAGGAGTCCCTAGCTGAAACCAAAATGTTTGACAATTCCCCTTCTAAACAGTCACCTACTAAAGGATAAAAATGAAGCGCCGTTTAGTTTCCGTAACAAAAAGTAATGTTATGAAACATAGAGATCCTCATATTCTTCTATCAATCTGCAAGTATTTCTACAGCATTCCTACTGTACACATTTACACAAGATACCATCATTCCCAATACTTTACACACACACTTGATCTCAAACGCGTCATTTTTAGTGACTACTGCCATCTACCAGACTGAGCGACATCTTTAAAAGGATTTATAAGTGTGTTTCTCATGTGAAATATAACACAAACACACCTCCATAATAAAGCTCTCTGTTTTAACTTGTTGAGTTTCACATTGTCGTGGATCCTCAAATGTTTGCTACCATTGCCTCCGAAGATAAAGCTGCATCTCTTCTGGAGGACGAGGGCATCTCAAGACAGACATCACTATTGTTTTCCCCAGTGGGACAAACACAACAGAGGAAACACTAATGGTACTATTCTGTTCTTTCAGAGTACCAAAGGGATTGGTGCTGGATCTTTTCAGATGTCGTTACTTCTGAAGCTTAACACACACACACACACACACACACACACACACACACACACACAAACCCCTGAGGAAGTACTAAGGCCTCCTGTGGGGCATTTCTGACACACACCAACATCAAAACCAGCATGGAAAAGTGAAAAGCAGATAACATTGTTAGCATTCATTCTTTGAAGGGGAGTACCACAGGGAAACGTGCTAGTTCCTCTCATATTTTCTCATCAACTGTAGAAATCATTGTTACCATAATAAAAATAGCGAACATGAAATTGATGTCTCAAAAAAAACTTCTGAAGAACGTGTATTAATGAATTAAAGAAAGATTTTACCTAGACCCGTGCATGTCTGTGGCATGAAGTGGATGCAGAATGTGCAAATGTTTTTTTTTTTTTGAGTCACTTTGGATCATTTGCTCACACAAGTTGCAGAAAACCTGCAGCTCCTGTTTCATTATGCAGACTGGCAGGCGGAGAAGCCGCGCCCACTCCCAACTGTTTTTTCGCCATTATGCTGCCTTCACGTCGACCTGATAACTTTGAAACTTGGTGGAAAAAGCTGCTGTTGTTCTTACTCTAAATCTTCCTTGTTTTTGTTTTTTATTGGTCGATTTTCATTTTGGACATCATATTATGATCTTTCTTTTGTATTTTTCTCTTTCATCAGTTGATTTTGACCTTTTTGTGACGTTTGTCTTTTTTATGTTCATTTGAATTTTGTAAAGTCATAGATCTTTTTTATGTTTTTAATTTTGCTGCTATTCTACCTCTTGTTTCATATTCTTCCTTTTCTGACGATTATGTATGTCAATTTCCTATTATCTGTGTTTTTCCTTCTCTTATTTTGTGTTTTTATGGGTGTAGATGTGCTTTGCTTTGTAATGTTATAATATATGCTTCATGTTCTCTTTTTTGATGATGTCCTTCCACTTTCTGTTCATGGCTCTGTTGATATTTTCTTTCTTGATGGTTGATCTTTTATTTGATGTTCATCATTGTTTTTGTACGTTAATTTAATGTTCCTTATCTGTACGTTGATGTTTTCCCATCTTCGTGATGATGTGCAGGCACAGCTCAATAAATGACATTAGTGTTAAAAGCTTAATTTGGCAAGTTCCATGAGAAAAGTGAAACCATTATAGAGATGCACTACACACAAGTATGAAAGAAAGAAAGAAAGAAAGAAAGAAAGAAAGAAAGAAAGAAAGAAAGAAAGAAAGAAAGAAAGAATGAGAAAGAAAGAAAGAAGAAAGAAAGAACACATTAAGATGGATGCTTGTGTTATCTGTAAGGTTACAAAATTGCAGACGGTCTTTTGTTGTACAGCATTTTTATTTTTTAAACAATACTAAAGTCCCCAGTAGCTCCATTTGGAGGAAAAACTGAAGGTGACAAGGCTGGGGTACTAAGGGACCGTGCCTCTGTCAGCTAGCTGTTGTTTGTTTCTCAGAAGAATCAGAGAATCTTGGAAAAAGTCACTCCCAGATTACGGTTCTGCTCTAAATGTTCACCTTACAGTAGTGTTCAAAATAGTAGCAGTCCAATGTCACTAACCAGATTAATCCATGTTTTTAGTATAGAATTTTTTATTGCTACATGTCAAACAACTGAGCAGTACCGTAATTCCCGGCCTACAGAGCCCACCTGGTTATAAGCCTCGGTACACAGAAAGAGTTTAACGCTAGCACGGGGGTACTGTTAAACGCTTTCTGTGTACCGAGGTTTATAACCAGGTGCGGTAACGCTAGCACCGCATCACCGCATAAACCGCAGGATTGAAAGTGTGTGAAAAAAGAATTAATTAAATTACTTTAAGTCCAGTCAGCAATAAGATTGTCAGAAAACCAACAAGGTCCAGCATTCACGATATACACACTCTTGAGCCTGTGCAATTGGGCAATTTGTTGAAAGGGGTGTGTCCAAAACTAAAAATAGCAGTGTGGTATTCAATTAGTGAAGTCATCAATTTTGTGAAAAACCGGTGTGAATCAGGTGGCCCCTATTTAGGGTTGAAGCCAGCAACCTGTTGAAAATGTATTTCTCCTTGAAAGCCTGAGGAAAATGGGTTGCTCAACACATTGTTCAGAAGAATAGTGTACTTTGATTAAAAATTTGATTGGAGTGCGGAAACCTTATAAAGAAGTGCAAAAATGATAGGGTGTTCAGCTAAAATGATCTCTAATGTCTTAAAATGGAGAGCAAAACCAGAGACACAAGGCAGAAACTCAAAGACAACTATCAAAATAAAATTGAAGAATAACAAGAATGGCAAAGGCTCAGCAAATGACCAGCGCCAGGATGATCAAAGACAGTCTGGAGTTACCTGTAAGTACTGCGACAATGAGAAGACGTCTGTGTGAACCTAGTCCATTTACAACAATCCAAAGTCCCTCTGCTAAAAAAAAAGGGATGTGCAGAAGAGGCTACAATTTGCCAAAGAACACATCAACTGGCCTAAAGAGAAACGGACTGATAAGAGTAATTTTTTTTTTTTTTTGGGTCCGGGGGCCGCAGACAGTTTGTGAGACGACCCCAAACTCTGAAGACAGTGAAGCACGATGGTGCAAACATCATGAATAGGGCATGTTTCTCCGACTATGGTGTTGGGTCAATTTATCACATACCAGGGGTCATGGATCTGTTTGCATATGTCAAAATACTTGAAGAGGTCATGTTACCTTATGCTGAAGAGGACACGCCCTTAAATTTAATTTTTATTTGTACTCATTCACCTGAAGACGCTGAATGCACAAAGGCTCTTTTTCCTTGGCGACAAGACAAATATCTGCTACTTCATATCATTAAATGCTGCGTTATCATATATACGTTCTACTATCATGACCAAATACTGAGCTGCCCGCATTAGTCAGCGTACAACCACTTTTTTTTCCACAAGGGAGGCACTTTCATAGCTTGGCAATATGACACGAGCGTTGACGCATGTTTGAACACAAACAACGTTGGCTCTTGCTCGACATTTTTTTTTCTAGCAATGTCCGCCCCTGCCGCTCAGCAAACAGTCAGTCAGCACGCTCGTGGCCCGGAGGCCCGGCAGTGACACGGCCACGGCGATCACTTTTCACCCTCGTCGTCAGCGGTAAATCAACAAAACAGAAGAATCGCCGCTGACGCCGACACAAACGTCACAATGTGACGTTTTTGTGTCACACGGGGAGTTGGGGAAGGAAAAGGTCAGCACGGAATGGGAAAGGCTCGTTTGAGCATTTTTACTGAATACAGTCAACAACAACATACAAGCTACTTCAAAGACATTATAAGAACACATTAAATCAATCCTACACACATATATATATATATATATATATATATATATATATATATATATAATATATATATATATATATATATATATATATATATGAGTGCAACTGTTGTCTCTCTCCATGTGGCCTGCAATTGGCTGGAAACCAGTTCAGGGTGTACCACAGCTCCAATCGGGGTATTTTCTCTTTATCTTTATCCAAAGCCACTGGCTGGCCTATTCCGCCGCCTTGGAGAGATCTTTGACTGCCTGCCGATGGGCCTTCCCTTGGACTCTCATCCTTCTGAGGAGCCTGGATGTTGAGGAGGCTAGAAACCCTCTGCAGCCAACTTCCACCATACGTTCCTCTGCTCCCCCCTCCCAGGTGAGCTCCATGATGTAGACAAACTTGAGAGAGGCAGACTAAAGTACCAGATCTGGTCACATTGCGGTAGTTACAATCTCAGCTGGGAAGCAGAGCTTCTTGTCCAGGTCCCCCAGCAGCTTCCAGTCTTGTGCACTGCCCAGCTGTCCGCTGTCTGATAGCTTGTTTGTGTGGCTGGTTTGATTGGTTTAGATTTGTGGGAGAAGGCAAGGCATTATATACACCTCTGATGGTAAAGCTTGCCCTGAATGCCTCCATCTCCCACAGCTCTTTCTCGGTGATCTTCCTCTCCTCCACTCCTTCCCAGCCCAACCGCTGCCCGTGCGTGGGCGTACCTTTGTGCTTCCTCTTCCCGATGTACCTCCTGGACCACCAGCTTGCGCCGCTCAGCAGTTGTGGCCTTGCTCCACACTAGTCTAGTGGCCCCGAGCCTAAGGCCACTCCTTCCCTCCTCCTCTCGGCCAACATGTCCTTGTGCCTGAGTGCTTCCTTTGCCTGTTTGGTTGCAGCCAATGGAGTCCACTTCCTCCCCTGGCCAAGATGGGAGCAGTCTGGGATACAAGAGGATCGCTGGAATCCAGTTGCATCAATTCCACTATCACTTTGGCACACTTGTACTCCTCAGCTAGGCTGGAAATGGGCAGGTGTAACATCCCTTTAGTGTTGAGCCCAATGCTGCTGAGGCACATGGGAAGGCCAAACCACTTCTTCACAAACTAGCTGATCAGTCTCTCCAGCTTTTTTACCTTTTAGGGTGGGATCTCATAGAGGGTGAGTGGCCAAAGGAGTCAAGGAAGTAACCCGTACTGCAAACATGAGAGATTCAACTTCCCAGGAAGCAGGGTTCTGTCGATTCCTTCCAGGCCACTGGCCACCTCCTTTCTGAGCTGCTCTACTGTCTCTTTGTCCTTAAGAGAGGCTTCGTACCACCGGCCTAGGCTGTTCACAGGATTTTTGGAGACCGATGTAATTGGTTCCTTACCAATCTGAAAGGGGTGTGTTGTGCAGTTTTTTTTAATGAATACTGGAATAATTAACATAAAAAATGTTTGAAAAAAATCTAAAAGAAATATTTTTCTTAAAATAACCAATGCAGGTGGCATGCTGGGTCAGCTGTAAAGTGTTGGTCTCACAGTTCTGATTTCGAGGGTTTGATCCCCACCACGCCTGTGTGGAGTTTGCATGTTCTCCCCCGTGCCTGCGTGGGTTTCCTCCGGGCACTCCGGTTACTTCCCACAGCCCAAAAACATGCAACATTAATTGGACGGTCTAAATTGCGCCGTGTGTGATTGTGAGGGCGACTTGTTGTCTGTCCCTTTGTGCCCGGTGATTGGGAGGCAACCAGTTCAAGGTGTTCCCTGCCTCTTGCCCGTTGACAGCTGGGATAGGATCCAGCTCTCCCGCGACCCTTGTGAGAATAAGCTGCAAAGAAAATGGATGGAACCAATACATACCTACTATTAAAAAGAAGATATCCAACCATTATTCAGAGAAAAATATAACATGATTTTTAAAAAAACGTGTGCATGTAATGAGTATGATTGTCTACAAGATGGTGCTAGAGTCCTGCTAGACATCGCTGTCCTTTCAGCACCATGCTGCGATTTTCATTTTCTTCATTTCTCTGCCAATGAAGACTTTTTTTTTCAAAAACATATTCGTATCAAACATGTGAACGTTTGTTTATTCATCTTTCCCCTCAGCTTGCTCCCAGGTCCTCTCGCACTTCCAACTACAATCCAAGCAGATTTATGATGCGCAATCTCAACCCTTGGAGGGAAAGCAGAGAGCTCGAGCAAGAGATGGAGTGGCGACCCCCTCCACTCCGGCAAGGCCAGTTCATAATGTTGCTGTAACATCTTCGCATTGCACGCACGCAGGCACGCATGACCACCGGTCGTCCTCTCGAAAGCGGCGGGGGAGCTCAGGCTGCATACTGACGAGCCTCCATGTGTTCTCCATCGTGACATCTTGAAACCAAGAAGAAGAAGAAGAAGAAGAAGAGGAGGACGAGGAGGAGGTGGAGGAAGAAGAGGAGGAGGAAGAGGAGGAAGCATCCAGGCACATCCCCAGCGCTCACCAGGGTGGGGGTTGACGACAACCGACTCGTTCTGCAGGGTGGGCTTTCTGATCATCCAGCCGGAGCAGAAACAAGGAGAAGAAACGCTTGCATCACCGACTCGTCCCCCTCCTCCCGCCCGCCGCATGTCGAGTGATGGTCGGCTTAGCTGGCCGGACGCGCCCCCGCTGCCTCCGGATCCCCGCGTGGGGACCGCAGACCCCCATTCCCGGCGGAAAGAAGCCTGGACCCAACTCTAGGGCTCCATATGGAAACGGAGGACCAGAATTTTAGGAAAAAAGGGAAATTGTGTGATTGAAATTACTTTCATTTTCTCGATTCTTCAAATTATTATTTTTTTGCCTATGCAAAGAATGCATTTTTGCCCGATTGAAGTTTTTTTTTTTTAAACGTGGAAATCGGGCCTGGCAACACATGGAATTTTAGAATTTTAGAAATAGGAAAAGGGATCCAAAATTACCCTCCACGCATTGAATGCATGTCTGCTTTGATTGAGCTGTTGTTGTTTTTTTAGTTTACGCTGCGAGCGCTTGCAAGGTGCAGCATTTCAATGGTGATTTATTAGCGGCTTTGACGTGCGTGTAAGCGGACAAACAGGTTGGCAGCTTCCACAGTTTTTTTTTTAATCAAGAAAAACTTAAAAAAAAAAAAGGTGAGTTAGAGGATTTCCATCCAATTCCCGTCTTTTTTCTCGGCTAACTGGTCCTCATCCAAACGCAACCATAAGGCTCCTGGCGCCTGGTCGTCGTCCTCTTCCTCCTCTTTCTCCTCCTGGCCCCTCGTCCCTCTCCTCCCGTTTTTCCGCCTGGCTGGGGTCCCGCTTGTCGTCAAATATTTACTTCCTGTACATCAAGCGGAAAGGGGGTCCCCCTTTCATGGAATGCGGGAACATGGGCCTGTTCGAGCGCGGAGTGCAAATGCTGCTGACCACGGTGGGCGCCTTCGCGGCCTTCAGCCTGATGACCATCGCAGTGGGGACCGACTACTGGCTCTACTCGCGAGGGGTCTGCAGGAGCAAAAGCGGCAACGACAACGAGACCAGCAAGAAGAACGAGGAGGTCATGACGCACTCGGGGCTCTGGAGGACCTGCTGTCTGGAAGGTAAGAGCCAGGTTAGGTCGGTTTGGAACTTTTGGAGGGCCGCCATGTGTTTGGACTGCAGAGACACTCCAGAGCTCAAGGTTTCAAGTACTAACTGTGGATAACTGACACTCAAGTGGGCGAACTCCGTTTTGCCATTGAGCAGGCTAATTTATGAAAGTTTAATGGCAGCAATTACATCTGGGGGATTCCCATCTTGGTCAATTATATGTCAATGATTACAACCAGGTACCGGGTTTTGCAAAAAAAAAAAAAAAAAAGTGGTTGTCAGATTTTGGCATTTTGGACTTGGATCATATTGCCTGCATTTTTACCCACAGCTGAGGTATAGTCATCACCTTCAGCTTCATACATTGGATCTCTGTCGGTATCTTCTAAGTTGACTGAATGAAAACACAACAACAACAAAAAAGTTTATTGTTAAGTATAGTGCAATAACATCTTACAAATGTGTCAATATTTAATGAAAGGTGATCATGCTCACTGACACTAATATGCAGATCCAAACAAATAAAATAATTACAGTGGAACCTAGCTGACTATTTACGGGGGATTGGGACTGAGCCTTCCTGCAGCGAAAACGCACACAATTGACACTCCCTGATGATTGACGCGCCTCCCCAACCCTAAAAAAATGCAAATAAGTAGGGGATCAGGAATACACACACACACACACACACACCACACACACACACACACACACACACACACACACACACACACAAACAAGTCATGGATTGGGTAAAAAAAAAAGCAAGTTTCTGAAATAAACCGGGTTTACTTTCCTCCCCAAAGCAGCCAAAGTGACAAACTGTAAATATGCAGTCCATTTCTGAAGCTCACTTTCTGCAGGGTTGGCACTGGATCATGAAACCTCTTAGCCAATGTGGCTAAACAACACAGGTGTAACCATTCATTTGAGCAGAAATTTGATTGGTGTGATGATTGATGGTTTCTGATTGGATTTGAGGATGATTCTGTTTAATATAGAGTGAATAGAATCAACTTGATTTTCATGAAGAAATGCACACCAATTTTTATTTCTCCATTCGACCCATCACAGTAAGGGCCACAATGAAGACACTTGGTAGTGGGACACACCAGAGCAGAGGGCGGCTGCCGAAGCGTCCCAGGGAGGAGTTTGGGAATCGGTGTCTTGCTCAAGGACGCCCCACCGTGAGGCAGGGGAATGTTGGGGGTGGGTGGTCCGCAGCTGCATCCACCCTGAAGCTCCGTCAAGCTGACGTATTTTTTTCTTCTTTTATTTGACCACATTTTTTTTTTAACGAATAGTGTTTGGAAACTCCCAAGATGACAGGTGACTATTTTTATGTGGCTTTATGTGAAGTTGTGTATTTTTTATTTCCAAAACAAACGATAGTAATTCTTTTTCACTTGATTTTGAAGTTAGCACACGCAGTTGGAACTGTCAATGCCACTTTCTTCTTCGTTGCCTCTTCTTAATCCAGTCATTCTTTTCCCTAGTGCCCCTAGTGGTGAACATGACACCACAGTATGTGTCTGTGTTTTTTAAGAAAGTTTTTAGATGTCCATATGTCAGGTGGAGGGAAGGTGGCAAAAGAAGGCTCGTGAGTCATTAAGTATGCATGCATATGACATGCAGCAAATCAGCTTCAATTTGAAGCCTTTCAAGCTAGTTGGCTAAACTCGGGAGCCGCTAACAAAACAGCAAAGTACCAGGCGGGCAAACTCAAGTGGAGTACCAGTGATGATGTCAACCACTGGGTGCTAGTTTGGGCTTACATTTGTGCTACAAATAATGATCTTGTTCATTTATTTAGCTCTCCATGTATTCCTCTTCTTTTCCTTTCGGCTTGTTCCGATTAGGGGTTGCCACAGTATGTCATCTTTTCTATTCTTCCTCTCTAACACCCACAGTCTTCATGTCCTCCCTCACTCACAACATCCATCAACCTTTTTCTTTGGTCTTCCTCTCGCCCTTTTGCCTGGCAGCTCCATCCTCAGCACCCTTCTACCAATATACTCACTCTCTCGCCTCGGGACATGTCCAAACCATGAACATCTGCTCTCTCTAACCTTGTCTTCAAAACCTCTAACTTTGGCTGTCCCTCTAATGAGCTCATTTCTAATCCGATCCAACCTGCTCACTCCAAGCGAGAACCTCAACATCTTCATTTCTGCTACCTCCAGTTCTGCTTCCTGTTGGTTCTTCAGAGTCACCGGCTCTAATCTGTTCATCACCATTTTATAAACTTTGCCCTTCATCCTAGCGGAGACTCTTTTGTCACATAGAACACCAGACACCTTCCGCCAACTGGACCCGTTTCTTCACTTTCTTACCACACTCACCATTGCTCTGTATTGTTGACCCCAAGTATTTGAAGTAGTCCACCTTTGCTATCTCTTCTCCCCGAAGCTTCACTCTTCCCTCTCTGCCCCTCTCATTCACGCACATATAGTCTGTTTTACTTCAGCTAATCTTCATTCCTCTCCTTTCCAGTGTTTACCTCCATCTTTCTAATTGCTCCTCCGCCTTCTCCCTGCTTTCACTTCAGATCACAATATCATCTACGAACATCATGTTCCAAGGAGATTCCATTCTAACCTCATCTGTCAGCCTATCCATTACTACCACAAAAAGGAAGGGGCTCAGACCGGATCCCTGATGCAGTCCCACCTCCACCTTAAATTCTTCTTTCACACCTACGGCACATCTCACCGCTGTTCTGCTGCCCTCATACATGTCCAGTAGTTTTCCAACATACTTCTCTGTCACACCAGACTTACGCATGGAGTACCACAGTTCCTCTCTTGGTAACTCTGTCATAGGCTTTCTCTAGATCCACAAAGACATAATGTAGCTCCTTCTGACCATGTACCACTGTACTTTTCCACGGGCATCCTCAAGGCAAACAATGCATCTGTGGTACTCTTTCTACGCATGAAACCATACTGTTGCTCACAGATACTTACATCTGGCCTGAGTCTAGCCTCCACTACTCTTTCCCGTAAGTTAATTGTGTGGCTCATCATCTTTATTCCTCTGTAGTTTCCACAGTTCTGAATGTTAGTTCTTAAAAATGGGGACGAACACACTTTTCCTCCATTTTTCTGGCATCTCTCCCGCTAGTATTCTATTGAATCAGTTGGTCAAAAACTCCACGCCCACCTCTCCAAATTGGTTCCATACCTCCACTGGTATGTCATCAGGACCAGCTGCCTTTCCATTTTTCATCCTGTTCAATGACTTTCTAACTTCCCCCTTACTAATCATTGCCACTTCCTGATCATTTACGCTTGCGTCTTCAACTCTACCTTCTCTCCCATTCTCTTCATTCATTAACTTCTCAAAGTACTCTTTCCATCTACTTAGCACACTAGTGGCACCAGTCAACATATTTCCATCGTTATCCTTAATCACCTTTACATGCTGCACATCCTTCCAATCTCCATCCCTCTGTCTAGCTATCTATGTATTAGTAGTCCTAAAAGATTTTCCTCATGGAAACCTCACAGTGATTTTTTTTTCCCATTAATTCATATTTAGCTGTTTAGAACAGTGTCACGACCCATCGGAACGGGAGTAGGACCCAAATGCAGGACTCGGACGATGCAAGGTAGTTCGAGGAGAAACGTTTATTATTTCGTGGTCGGGGATCGGGCAGGCAGTCAGGTGCAGCAGCGGTAGTTGGGACGTTGGGCAAAGAGAGCAGGTGAGCGGGCAGGCAGGAGAACGATCAAAGCAGGCAGAAGCATCAAAGGAGTCAGGCTTACAAGGTTGGTCGGAGAACAGGCGAAGGTCGGTACACACGGCTTGTCGATCAGGGATACGGGAGTACTCGAACAGGACATGAAGCTCAACGAACTGGCGCGGACCAGTCGTCATCGAGGTCATATAAATACACCGGATAATCAGCCCGCATGAGGCGCAGCTGTGCGCCTCCCAATCAGCGCAACCGCGCAGGCAACCGGGCAGGCACCTGCACAGCCCGGGCTGGAACGGCAGGATCATGACCACAGGGATTCTCGAACTTTGGGTCCCGCTACAACATATTTTTCAAAGGACCCGTTCATAAATTCTAACACCAATTAAACACCTCTTTTCTAGGAGCAAAATGGCCCAGTAATAAAATCCTAGGTGAAATACTACAGTAAGAGGAACAGTAAATTGTCCTTTGTTTATTGCATAGCAATACATTAGCCGTTAAGCAGACTCATACTCCATTAGAAAGCACATGGAGAAAATACTAGTTAAGAGACAAAAAAGAAAAGTACTGTACATCATGAAAATCTTTATATTTAATCACCATAATTAATTTGAACTCATTACCTTACAAGAAACAAAAGGAATCTACGAAATTTCACCTTCACTGTCCAGTATGCAGTTATTCATTTCACAGTCACACTGGGTGAATTTTTGGTTAAAAAAAATTACTGAATTGCTTTCTAGCCACTGAATTGTTTTGGATCGTATAATTTGAAATGAACCAATATAGTCCGTGAATCGAATCATTCACCAAGAATTGTGGTACAAATGGAATTGTTGCCAAAACAAATTGGTACACCAGTATTTATTTATATTATTTCAGCTATGATTTGTCCTTTTCCTTGAAAGGAGAGCTTTAGTTGGTGTTGCAATTATGATGTTGGTCCTTCAAAAACTGTCTTCGCTGTAAGAAGGCCCGTGTCACTGATGGTGCAGTAGGTAGGCAAGTAGTAGGTACACTCGTCTGACTTTGGTGCAAGGAACATGGCTTCAGTTCCCACTCAATAATGGTGTGAATGTGAGTGCCAATGGCTGCCCATTTTTATACTGTATGTGGGCTGCGACTGACACGAGACCCAAAATCACCTGGGATTGGCTATATTGTCCCGCGACTCGGAACAGGAAAAGCGATGTGGAGAATAGATGGATGGGTGGATGGCTAGATGGATGGGTGGGTTGGCGTATGGGTGAATGAATGGAAGAAGGCCCAAGCTGGATCCAAAATGAGAGAATCCCTTTTCTAAATACTCAAATACTAATGGCTATAAATGAAGCACTGTGAGGTTTTCTCAAGCAAATTCCTTGAGCAATAGTATTAATAATACATTGAGAGCTAAATAAATGTACAAACCTGCTCTTTGTAGCATAAAAGGGAGTCTGACATTCCTGCTAGCGTCCTCCTTATCTGCCATCTACCAGACCGATCAACATCTTAAAGTCAAAAAGTGCAAAGAAAAATGGCACACACACATACTGTTGTCTCGTTCAACCAGTAAGGGAACTACGAAAAGGACTAACTAGATTTGGGCCGTAGAAAAGTACACAAAGAAGAAAAGAGACAACGAAGAAGCAATTAGCCTTAACAGAGGTAACTGTAGTGTGCTAACTGAAAAACCAAGCAAGGTAAAAGGAACCATAACCATAACCATGTTTTTTTAGAAAAGCAACATGTAGCCCCCGTCATACTGAATAAAGCCTGCCGTGCTTAAATCCAGTGCGTTATGTGCCACTATCAATAATGTTTAATTTGTTACCTTTTAAAACAATTTAAATCGATATATTTACATCCCAAAGGCTGACTTGTCATGCACAGATTGATCCAGGTGGATCGTAGGAATGTAAATGAATACACTGATTTAATGAATGACTCATAATTAAAACAACATAGGCATCAATCAGGGTTAGGGCTGAATGATATGGGGGGTGGGGGTGGGGGGCGTATAACCTGTGTGGACTGCATAAGTTTATCTCAGAACCAGGAACATTTGGTGGACCATTGCGTGTTTGGACCATAGGGACGATTGTTGAAATGTATTTTAGGGGTCAAAAGATGAACCTGCTTGTGTTGGATTCCAGTCAAAATCAGTAAGGTTCTTGACTGACTTTTTTTCTGAGAGGTGTGAGTGGTGTAGTCCTATGTCCTGAGGCCGTGTGTTTGATTCCCACCAGTTGCGCTGTTTTGTGCAGAGAACAAATCGATACGAACACAATGCTGCTGTGTCATCGCAAAGCAAAATGCTGCCAGCCACAGGCAAACAGTAACTAGCCACTAGTCTGGCAACTAGCATACTGACTAGTGACTGGCCTTATTTTAACAACTAGGATACAGTCTAGCCATGCCGAATAATCTCAAAACTAACCCAGACCAGCCACTAAAACGTAGAGACTTACGTATGTACTATTCTAGCTATCATCTTTGGGTGAGACACCCTGAATTGGTCACCAACCAATCGCAGGGCACAGACAAACAAACAACCATTAGTACTGGCATTCACACCTATGGGCAATTTACAGTTGTTTGTTGTTTTTGGGATGTTGGAGGAAACGGAATACTCAGAGAAAACCCATACAGGAACGGGCCGGAGATGCAAACTACACACAGGCAAAAGTACGGACTTGAACCCAGGACCTCAAAACTGCAAGGCAGATGTGCTAACCAGTCACCCACCGTTCCGCTAGTTTCACCCAGCAACATGAAATTTTGTGTGCGTATCTATCATTATTAGATCCACAAAAAGCCTTGCCCCAAATACATGCATTTGCCATTTTTGGTATGAAATGGCCATTTGGGAGTCAAAGTTGAGAGCAAGAATTGTTGAAAAATTCAGTTCTTGAAGCTAGTTTTCCCGAGCAACTGGAAATTTGGTAGGCATGCCCATCACGAGTAAGTCCACAAGACAGTCTCCAGCCTACGTTTGAAGCAGCCAGTTAGGACGATTCCCACCAATTCATCAGGTCCTTCAAAGACAAACTCTTCGAGAAATATTTCCAATTACTGCCAAATTTAAAATAGTAGTAACCAAATATAAACATCCAATGAGAACGTGTCGAAGGACCTTTCCTTCGGTGCAAAGCATCGCTGATATTTCCACTTGATTATCATTTCTCACCCGGCTGGGTTTCCTCCGCCGAGGAGCAATTGGAGACGAGCTACCCGGTAATTACTCGTCCATTGTAGCGACCGTTCGGTTGTGTGTAATCAGAGAACGGAATCGCGATGGAGAAGAGAGCCTCTAGGACACTTGAACTTGCAGCCTTTTATCAGCACGCCAATGTTTGCTCACAAAGGAAGACTTCACTGCACGAGAAACACACGAAAGTGCTAAATGTGAAAAAAAGAATACACACACAATATTGTGAAATCAGACAATCTCCGTAATGTGGTTATACACTGGTTCCTCGACTTATCGGTTGAATTGATTCCGTGACCATGCTCGTAACTCAAAATATTTGTACGGTACCACAAATAATCTTTTCCCATTGAAATGAATAGAAAAGACATTAACACATTCCAGCGCCCTCCAGAAAAGTCATGTTTGTAATGTTTTTAATGAGAAAATAATTGGCACTCATTTCAGTTACGTAGAAGAAAGAACACCCCCCCCCCAAAAAAAAAACGTGAACAAGTGGGGGATGGGGTAAAACATAAAAAACAGAAATAAGTAGGGGATTGGGGTCATAGGTGCAGCAGTGAATATGCAGGAGTCCACTGGAAAGAAGAAGACGGCCACCACTTCCCTGTCAGCGGGAGTAATATTGATGTTATATTGTTTTTCAACTTGTGTTGTTTGAAGCATTATAATCAGCGCCATATCGATGCTAATTTAGATAGCATTGTGTGTGAGGATGAAGTTAGCGGACTTTTTAAAGACTGTGTTTTCTTGAATATGTCTTATTCTCTTTGATTTGTGTTTAGTTTTATTCTAAACATTACGGGAGCAATAAACAAAAATGAATTTATGCGCCAACTGCCAAACTGCTACTTGTTGTGAAGTTCACTGCCACCTTCCAGTCACTAGAAATCATCTCAAATTTGCATCTCAAATTTTTGCTCGCAACTCATGGCAAGAATTGGCAGAGCGACGGCAATTATCTCCAAGTGCTGATAACATGCGGCACTGTTGCATATTGTTTATTCATCTCCTGAGTGTTGTTTGTTGTCGCTGTGAGAATGTTGAACATGCAGGATGTTGGTTGAACAGCATTCCTACTAGAAGTCATGCAAATCTGGGAAAGACTTGACGGCAAGAGAGGGAATCTGGGCCAATTCCGGAATTCATATGCTGGGCGAGGGGAAAGTGTTGCGAAGAAGATGATGATGTAATTTACAGTCTAGTGTGTGTGTGTGTGTGTGGGCGTGCCATGCCAGCATATTGGAACTGTGTGAGAGGATGAATTTTTAATGAGGAGCAGCGCGGCTTGCTCAGATCGCTTTCCAGGACGATGAGGCGCTCATGATCGCAGCAGCAACAGGGAGCATTTTTCACCTGGAAAAGTCCATGTGTGTGTGGATGTGACTGTGTTGATTTTCCCGCCTGGCGCTTGTGTGGAGTCAGCTTGTGACACCCCCGCACCACCACACACACACACACACACACACACACATGTGTCACAGGGGTTATATCATCATCATCACTCGGATGACACAAGCAGCCACGTACGCCGACAAAAGTATTACAGTATAAATATATACTGTATATTACCTCTGAACCTTTGTCTGCAATCCATTTTCTTCACTTTTCACTTCCAGAAGGTGTCCCAATACGTTTGTCCAACCACTTTACTCAAGTATCCCAATATTTTACTCAAAGTTAGAGGAGGTAGCAAAACTTTAACTTCACAGTCACTCACATTTGACGTGCAAATCTGCACAGTCGAGCACGAAAAATCACACGCGTAAAATTTGTTCCAAGTAGAAAAAAATAGATATTGAAAGACGTCACTTATTTTGTGTAGTCTTGACATTAATTCATGTCTTTATTTCATAAACGTTGTTAACAAAACAAACCTGGTCCTAAACTATCCTTATTCACCCGGAAACAGGAAATGCAAGTTAACCGTGCTGACTATGTTCGGAAGTTAGGCCAAAAGCGCATGTTCAGAGCTGCTTCACGTACTGCAAGCGCATTTACATCGAAAGTCATCAATGTCACGAGCCATCTCAAAGGAAATTCACCACCAGGGGTGCTCAATGCGTCGCTCGTGAGGCAGTTTTGGTTGATCGTGTGACGGCATGCTCCCCGAAAAAAAACATTAAAAAAAGATGTTACATCCATCTCGTCACTTAATTCCGGTGTGGCCAATACGTCAAGCGCACGCACATAAAGGTGCATTCTAGCAAGCCGGTCTCCTATTTATGGCTGTCGCGCCGATGCGCGGGTGCACCGCCCAACCAAATCAAAGCAAATCAGGGACCGCGTCCATGATTCTTGATCAAATCTTTTTTTTGTTTGCTTGTTTACCAAACTCTTTCAAAACGTATATGGCTTAATGGCCCTCTGAGAGAAACGGCAACTAGTGTGTGGCCCTCAATGAAAATGATTTTGACAGCTCTGACGTACATGCATTCAAAACATCCATCCATCTATCCATTATCCAAACCGCTTATCCTCACAAGGGCCGCAGGCGTGGTGGTGCCTATCCCACCTATCTTCAGGCAAGAGGCAGGGTACACCCTGAACTGGTACCCAGCCAATCACAGGACACACTGAGACAATCATTTGAAGTCACAATCACACCTAGGCACAATTTAGAGTCTCCAATTATCCCATTTTTTTTTTCCTGCAGAAAACCCACGCATCCACCGGGAGAACATGCAAACCCCACACAGGCAGAGCTGGGATTTGAACCCCAGTCCTCCTAACTGTGAGGCAGACCCTCTCACCAGTCGTCGTATGATTACCATGGCAGGGGCACAGTCTTCATGCCGCAAAAGCCAACTATTTGTGGCGGACAAAATTAATTTGTGGCGCCCCGGGGGTCCGCTGCAAATAAATGTACATGTGGGAAACACTCTTGTATGTTTCCCAATACCTTTGTCCTAAACTCCCCATTGTGTCCTGACTCCAAATACTTACTGTACATCCAAAACTCAACATTTCACCTTTCATTTCCTGTAGTTGTCTCACTACATTTGTCCACATTCCACAGTTTTTTCACTTTCACTTCTTGTATCTAAATAATTTTGTCAAAAATTGTACCTTTTACCTTCCTGCATGCTTTTGTCCAAACTCTCCATCATGTCCACATACTATATTTTATTCACTTTCACTTTCATTTCACTTCCTCATAATTTTCCCCACTTTTTACGTTGAAAGCTTAAATGTACCATGTGCATGACAAGCTTGTTTACATCTTTCTCCTGCACATTTGTCCGTTTTCCTGTAATTCTCTGCGCCTGTGACGGGATCATCAAGGCTATTTTTATGGCTTTATCCTGCTCAAATGTGGCACTGTGACCGCTTAATTGCTAATTGGTCATTAGCTGTGCAGGACCACAAGTTTTTATGAAGCTGCAACACGCGCCTTAACTCACCTGTCACATGCCGCAAGGTCACACACATACATGCACACACACGCTCCACTTGGCTCATTACTTTTAAGGACCTTGTGTGTGCTTTTATTGTCTTTGCGTAGATTATTTGTATGGACATAAGGCCTGATCCATGTTAGATGGATGTTTTTGTCTTTCTTTTTTTCAAAGTGGGGTACAAGCTTTTACACCCCACATATGTTTTCACCCGTTAAACTGTGTGCATGTGTGTGTGCGTGTGTGCCCATGCATTGTTGTCGTCTCCAAATATGAGGACGCCTTCGTGTGGGGGTACTTTTTGGCTGTTCCCCATTTAGGTGTGGGTGCATGTGCATTTTTTTCCCTAGCTTCCACATCACTCAACATGCCAGGTGTCAACTTTTAAAGCCACGTAGTTACTGCAGTGTAGAATATGGATGGTCAATCTTGGGGGTGGAGGTGATAGGAGGTGGTGGGAGGGGGTGCTTTGACGCAGCTACACTGCAACCATCGGCATTTTCTTCCTACATTAAAGATTAGCAAGAAGAAGAGGGGGGGAGAACCGCAGCGAAGCGCCACACTGAATACTGGATATGTCCCCCTAACACACACACACACACGCCGTTCATCCCTTTGACCCTAATTTCCACCACCTCCTCCTCCTCCTGCTCCAGCAGAGATCAATAACCACAAATGAGTCCGTCCTAGGAAGAATGAGGACCTTGTAAAGTGGAGTCGGGGGCTTAAAAATCAGGGGTGTCACTGGTGCATAAAGGGTAACATTCAGGTTAATGTGGAAAACTCGGCCTCACCCAGAAGTTTACATACACCCTACAAAAACACACACTTTCTTTCCTCAGTGTATGACATAAAATTGGACTTTTCTTGTTTGAAGTCAGTTCGGATTTTCCTTTTTTTTTTTACAATTTGCTAACTGCTTCATTTTTTCCAAGTTTACCACATTTAACTCCTGATCACTTCTTAGCACTCTTTGTCAGGTAGCTACCACGCTTGTTTCCACCAAGTACTTCGGTTTAGTTCACTTTGGTGTTTCCAATTCCAAAACTGATTTTAAAACCCGACTGGACCACTCTTTTCTCTTGTGAAGAGGGGTCGCGGTCAACTTTCCACCCAGATACATTGTGTTTCGTTCCATTTATATCAACAAATACTGTGAAGGGTGACAAAATATAAACTTTTTAGGGTAAATAATTGACATTGATTTGCACAATTGCCCTTTGTAAATCTGTTATAATCAAAATGTACACCAGCGTCTCATTTCCGTCAAGGAGTTCTGGTCTTTTTGGTGTCAGCTATCAGAAACATTGATGGGATTTTAGTAGCATTTCATTGCAGTTCCAAGAGGGGGTGTTGGATTGCTAAATGTTAATGCTAATCAGCCATTTATCTGGTTGATTTCCCTGACCAATTTTACCCTCTTCGGCACATGAAAGTGTTAAAAGAGCACAAGTCAATGTCAGTGAGTCTTAATCCGCAGAGGTGAAGCCGCAGCCTCAACTTTTTGTGCTGCCGTCTTTGGGCTTTGGCTGCAGTTTTTCGTACCTCAGCGAAGGCGCGGTAATTGGCAAAGATGGAGGAAGGTGACTTTGACAGCATGTCTCTTATCTGTGCTTTTTTAAATGGGGAAAGGAAGGGGGGAAAAAACGCGAGATACCCTCTGAGCGAGTCTGCAAAGTCGCTCGCTTGCTCGCCAAGTGACGTCACACGCTTCTGTTGGGTGGCGGCCAATCAGAGGACTGGAAGTGCAGGCCGGGAGTTTTGATGCTAAACCGTCATCGGCAGGACGCGGTTGTCTTTCATGACCGCCGTGTTCGTCTTTGTGCAAAGACTTTTGTTATCTCAGCCATTGAGCTTATCAGCCATGTCTGTGCCCGCGCTGAGCTCAGCACTTTTTTTCAGGAACAAGCGCACATGCTGGCAGAATCTTTTCAAACTTAACTTTGAGGCGTTTTTCAAAGATAAGAAAAAGAGTGAAAAGCAGCGCTGCACAGCTCACATGATGGAAATCTTCATTAGTCGAATAATCAGTTTTCTATTTGAATGGTTTGGAGATTGTTTAAGGCAGGGATGTCCAAAGTTTTTCCACACACAGAAATATAGAACGAAGGTGGTGGGGGTCACTTCACCTTGTGTTGTTTGAGAAGCATGTTCAAACCAATTGAAGAGAATAAGTACTTTCAATATTCAAATAATGCATGTTTTTGGGATGTGGGAGGAAAACGGACTGGCCATAGAAGGCACGAGGGGAACATGCAAACTCCACACAGGTGGGGGCAGGATTTGAACCCCAGTGCGCAGAACTGTGACGCCAACGCACTCACCCGTCACTCCACCTTGTTACATTCATCAAGACTAAATTTGTATTTGATTGGACCAGCTGGTGTACCTAATGAAGTGGCCATTGTGTGTTAAGGGACACCGTTTTGTCCTCTCTGCCTCTTTACTCTTCTTCATTTACATTTACATTGCTTTTTAATTGACTTGTGGCTCAAAGTGACTTATGCTGCTTGTTGTGTGTGTGTCTGTGTGTGAGTGTGTGTGGGGGGGGGGTTGCAGAAATGGTAGGTTAGGCACAGGTAGGCCACTCGTCATTGCTTTGAAAAAGTGGATGACCCAGGCGGCCAATAGGCCTCGGTTCATCATTAGATCTCTAAAATTGAATTCACAACGAAGGCTTAGCCCCCCTTATGAAATGGTGGGGCGAAGGAGACTTTTCTATTCCTGTTTCTGAGGTAGTAACAGGGAATGATTGACATGTGGACTGACCAGTGAAGAGGAAGCGACGGAACAAACTACAGTAGTCATATTTGGTGCGATTTGAAAAGATTTTCGAAACGCGATCGACGTAGGCTGACCAATGGAGGGGGAAGGACACACGTTTGGACGCACCAATGAAGAGAGATAACCGACCAATCAGCGGTGCTTTCCCGGCTGCCTTAATGGGACGTTATCAAGATGAATGTGGTGATTAGAACAATGAATACGTTATGATTATGAAGATGAATACGCCCATTAGGGGTGGTGTCATTGCCGGATCAAAAAGATTTGAAGCACGATGTCGACGTGCAATGGATACAGTGAACATCGTTAGCCTTTGTGTGTGTCTGTTTGCGTTCATCACATGATTGTATAGATGTGTGTGTTGTGCGGTACTATGTTTTTCTTGTGTGTTCGTGTGTGTTCTTCATGGTAATCATTTGTGTTGTTCATGTGTGTACGCATTGCATCCGTGTGCGTTGTTTAACGTGTATGTGTTGTTTGTGTGTTTTGCTTGTTCTTCTGCGTGTTGTGTGAATTTTTGTTGTCTGTATGGGTGTTTTGTTCATATACAGATATGTGTATTGTGTGCCATGTTTTTCATGATTGTTATGAAGTGTATGTATAGTTTGAGTCTGTGTGTTGCTGATGTGCGTGTGTTGTGTGTGTTGTTCTTGTGTGTGTTGTTGTTCATTTCCACTTGGTTTTTTTCGTGTGTATCTTGTCTACATGGTTTGTTCAAGACGGTTTTTTCATGTGTGTCTTGTGCAAGTGTGTGTGTGTGTTGGTTTTCTTTTTCTGTGCGTGATTCCTTTTGTTGTGTTGTGATTCGTCCTGTGTGGCAGACAATTTAAGGTTTGTTTTTTGTGTCTGCGTGCGGTTCCTCTCGTTGTGCTGTTGGGACTTGTTGTCACACTCCTGGGCGCAGATGCGATCTCCACCTCCTCTCCTAGCTGTAACCATGGCAACCGAAGCGATGTCCACATGGCAACAGCTGCTGTAGGGACTTGGTGGGGGGTGGGGGGTGAGACAGTGGACGCTGACGCATTTATTGTCCGCCTGCAAAGTTTGTAAAAATTCCGCCCACCGCCGAGCTAAAGTGAAGAGGCCCTGAATCTCTCCAACTCTTTTTTTCTCCTCCCACTCAGTGACCCCCCCTGGCCCCCACCCCCCATCACCCGCCAGCACCTTTCCCATCATGCATCTGTCGGTGTCTCATCAAGCTTTTTTGTCTGGCAATGTTTGATTGCAGCGGCAGGTTGTGTGGGCCGGGCCGCCCCGGATGTCTCCTTCCTCCATCCACACAGGATTTGCGCTCTTTTTTTTTTTTTTCATCCCACCTGCTCAAATACTGCGTGACAAACAGGAAGTCTGCTTTTGTCTGCCTCCTGTGACTCTGCTCACTTTACTTTTCCAACGCACTCCTTCTGACTTTGTATGACGGTGCGCTGCAGATTCGTCACGTCTCTGGTGGCCCGTGTTGCATAACGGTCAGGTCACAGAGGTTGCTCGGTCTTTGGAGGTAATTGGATGACGGCATAAATTAAGGGAGCCTTTTTTTTTGTATGCAGAAAGAGGATGAGAATGTAAACTCTGCAAATAATGAGTGAGTAGAAAATACATTTTACCAGAAAGGTGAAACACTTTAGGTATGAATGGACAAAAGTGTTGGGATGCAGCTTGTGCGGACATTGTGCCCCAATACTTATGTCCAAGTCCACATTTTTACCCATGACTTTTGTCTAAAATGACAATTTTTCTTCTTTTCACCTTGTGTGGGTATCCTAAAACTTTTTTTCCAAACTTGTCTTTTTTTCTTTTTCTCTTCCTGCAAGCATCCCCAAACTTGTCCCCACTACATTTTTGTCACATTTTACTTCCAGTACTTGATCCAATATTTTAGTCCCAATAACGCTAATACTTACGTCCTGTTTTCTCTGTCTGTCTCTCAACACCACTTTTTCTTCACTTTTTAATTTTCGGACGCATTCCAGTACCTTCGTCCAAACGTCATATTTCCACTTCTTGGAAGTGTCCTAATATATTTTCTTCAGTTATTACTTGTAGGTGTCACAATACTTTGCACCCATCTCTTTCCTCTCCTATAGTACTACTACACTTTCCCTTCTCATGACTGTTTGATCAAAATCTATTCTTTCTTCACTTTTCACTTCATATACTTACTTTGTATATTCATCCATCCATTCTCTACCGCTTCTCCGGGTCAGATCACGGGGGAATTAGCTTCAGCAGAGATACCCAGACTAGCCTTTCCCTGCCCACTTCTTCCAGCTCTTACGGAGGGATCCTGAGGTGTTCCCGGGCCAGCTGAGGGACATAGTCTCTCCAGTGTGTCCTGGGTAATCCCCGGGGTCTCTTTCCGCTGGGACATGCCCGGAACACCTCACCAGGGAGTTGTCCAGGAGGCATCCGGATCAGATGCCCCAGCCACCTCATCTGGCTCCTCTTAATGCGAAGGGGCAGCAGTTCGACATTGCCTTTGCCTTTCGACTTAGCTCCCTCTTTACCACAAGGGACCGATATAAAGTCCGCATCACTGCAGAAGCTGCACCGATCCGTCTGTCGATCTCCCGCTCCATTCTTCCCTCACTCATGAACAACACCCCAAGATACTCAAACTCCTCCACTTGGAGCAGGCTCTCATCCCCGACCCGGAGAGGGCACGGCACCCTTTTTCGACTGAGAACCCTAGTCTCATATTTGTAGCTGCTGATTCTCACCCCAGCCACTTCACACTCAGCTGCGAACCGCTCCATTGAGCGTTGGAGAGCACAGCTTGATGAAGCCAACAGAACCACATCATCTGCAAAGAGCAGAGATGCGATGCTGAGGCCACTAAACCGGACACTCTCTGCGCCTCGGCTGCACCTAGTAATTCTGTCCATAAAAGTTGTGAACAAAATCGGTGACAACGGGTAGCCTTGGTGGAGTCCAACTCTCACCAGAAACAAGTCCGATCTATTGCCGGCATTCCTGCCCAAACTCTGACAGCGGTCGTACAGGGACCGAACAGCCGATATCAGTGGACTCGGTACCCCATACTCCCGAAGAACCCCCACAAGACTCCCCAAGGGACACGGTCGAATGCCTTCTCCATGGCTTCACCAAACTCCTTTCACGCCCGGGTTTTTGCCTTAGTCACCACCGAAGCTGCATTCCGCTTGGCCAGCCGGTGCCTGTCAGCTGCTTCAGGAGTCCCGCAGGCTAAAAATGCCCGATAGGGCCCCTTCTTCAGCTTGACACCATCTCTCACTGTTGGTGTCCACTCCCTCTGAGGACTCCAAAAAGGGTGGGTACTCCGAACTTCCATTTGGTGCATAAGCACAAACAACAGTCAGGATCCATCCCCCCACTTGAAGGCAGAGGGAAGCTACCCTCTCATCCACTGGGGTAATCCCCAACGTACAGGCCCCAAGCAATCAATATACCCAAACCTCCTCGGCGTCTCTCACCGTGGGCGACTCCAGAGTGGAACAGACTCCAACCCCTCTCAAGAGGAGTGGTACCAGAGCCCAAGCGGTGCAAAGAGGTGAGTCTGATTATATCTAGTCGGAACTTCTCGACCTCCCGCACCAACTTGGTTTCCTTCCCTGCCAAAGAGGTGACATTCCATGTCCCTAGAGCTAGTTTCTGTAGCTGGGGATCGGATCGCCAAGGTCCCCACCTTTGTCCACCGCCCAGCTCACATTGCACCCAACCCCTATGTCCCCTCTCACAGGTGGTGAGCCCAATGGAAGGGGGACCCATGTTACCCTTTCGGGCTGTGCCCGGCCGAGCTCCATTGGTGCAGGTGGCCACCAAGTGCCCGCCTTCGAGCCCCACCTCCAGTTACTTTGTATTCCATACCTTTTTTCCATACTCTTTGTTTTTCACTTCCTGTAGGTGTCCCAACATTTTCATGCAAACTGTGGGTTTCCTGATAGAAATCCTTTCAAAGGTTGGCTGTCTTCCACATTCTGAAACTCGCATGGAAACTTTCCAGAATTTTCGGAGTTCCCCTGCTGTGTGAGGTGCAGGCGGACAGACATTCTTCTACATGTAATCCCCTCCATCATCATCATCATCATCAATCCTTTCCTCTCCTCTGTAGCGTGTGTGCGCGGGTATTTTTTTTTTTTTATGGCTGCAGGGATAAGATTGGACGTGGGGGGCAAAGGGTTAGCACATAGTTCATTCCCACTACAGTGGGGCTAGGGTGGGGGGGTGATGGATGAGCTTAGTGTTCAATATTTAATGCACACTTGAGTGGAAGCGAAGGTCCAGCAAGGAGGTCACAGGACCACTCAAATGTCTCAGATAATGTGCGTATCATTTATTTTTTTTATATGGTTGTATCTTTCTTCTTTGATTTATCAGCTGTATTCTTTCGCTATTTTATGTCATACTATTCAAAACAATCTTCAACGTTCAGTTTTTAAAATTTGTTATTCCATTATATTGTTGAAAATAACTCATTGTCTTCCATCCATTCTCTGAGTCACTTATCCTCATGAGGGTCGTGAGAGTGCTGGAGCCAATCCCAGTTGACGTCGGGTAAGAGGCAGGGTACACCCTGAACTGGTCGCCGGCACATGGAGACAGACAACAGTAGCACTCACAATGACACTGAGGGACGATTTCGACTGTCCAATTGATTGTTGGAGCCAATCCCAGCTATCATTGGGTAGGAGGCGGGGTGCACCCTGAATTGGTTGCCAGCCAATCGCAGGGCACATGGAGACAAACAGCCGCACTCACAATCAAACATAGAGGTATTTTAGCGTGTCCAATTAATGTTGCATGTTTTTGGGATGTGGGAGGAAACCTGAGTGCCCAGAGAAAACCCACCCAGGCACGGGGAGAACATGCAAACTCCACACGGGAGGGTCTGGGATTGAATCCGGGACCTCAAAACTGTTAGGTCAACTTTCCAGCTGAGCCACCGTGGCAACCTATTTGACACACATATGTATATGTTTAAATAGTTCAGGGTGTAGTTTGTCATCGCCTGGTGTTCGGCGATAGGATCCGTCACTCCTGCAACCCCTGTGAGGATAAGCAGCTCAGGAAATAGATGGATGGATTTTTATTTACATCATTCTCTCATTTATTCTTTTTTTATTTCTTTCTTCAATGTCTTTGCTCATTTTTGTTTTATGTATTTTGTATTGTATTGTCTTCTTTTTCATTTATTGTTTTATTATTTCTTATTTTTCCTCTTTTATACATTTGATTATGTTCCTATTGTTTTCTTATTTTGTTTTTGTATCTCATTCGTGCAGCAGTGTAGTTTTTGAATTTTTTTTTTCTTTTTATATTCTAAATTTATTTTTATTACTAACATATGTTATATTTTAATTATTCTTTTCTTGTGAATTTGTGAAAGTTTTTTTTCATTTTATTTTTGTAATTTTGTATTTTTATGGTTTAACTTTTTATATGGTTATTTTATTTTTTCATTATGTTACTTTCTTTTTTGTTGTATGTATTCTTTCTTTTTTTCTCATTTGTTCTTTCATGTCCATATTCTTTAATTTTTCTCATTCTTTTAGTCATTTTTATTTTGGATTTCTTCTTTCATTTATTCTCAATTTAATTTCTCTGATGCACAAATTTATTATTTATTTTCTTTCTATTTATATTCTTTATATTCTTATTTTTATTCATCCATCTTTCCATTACTTTTTTGTGCTGTTTCTAATTTTACACTAATTAATAATACTAGTAATTAATTTGAAATAGTTTTATTGTTTACCCACCTTATGTTCTGCTTTTTTTTTTTAATTCGGACAATATGTGATTTCATCGCAAATGAATGCAGAATATTCCAAGATAGTGTCAGTGACTAAAATAGAAGCTGTGTAAAAGTGCAATATTCTGCCTTGCTGTGTTTTTGTGTAAAATGTAAGCCACCATTAATCTCCAAATAGCGCTTTTCGGCAGTGATTCTCTGCTTAAACAATCACGAAATGTTTGAAAGGTGTCCACTTGAAGAGCAGTGAGAATGCAGGATTTTAGAGGACGTGCTTGAAACCTGTATGCCTGTCGAGCTGAGTGTGATTTTTTTTTCCCTTTTTTCCCCTTTCCGGCTCAGCGATTAGCGGGGCCTGAATGTGATACTCGATGTGCGCCACCTCCCACTCCCGCTTTGCTCCACCGTCATCCTGCTCTGCCCTTCAAAAACTCTCGTGATGTTCTCGCGTTCAGGCCTCCCGCCGAGCTCCAATTTGTATTGCAACACAACCTGTAGATGCAACTGTGGGCTACAATACAATCAATTTTCTGTCATTGTTTGTTTGTTTGTGAAGTTGCTTCAGTGGTGCTATTTCAAAATATAGACTAAAAAAGTAATAAAATCATGTACGCCGAACTACAAACGTTGCGTAGCTTGTTGCCAGGTGGTGATCACAGCCTTGGATTCCCCCTGCAATGTCCATGTGCTCGTCACCATGGGGGTCCCTCCTCTGTTTCCTTGCCCCGCAATCCTGTTGCCATGGCAACTAACACCCACCCTCCTCATTAGAGGACGAGTTCACCCTTTCAGACACCTTCAAGGCAAAAACGAATCCACAAAAACAAGCTAGGGGCCCAACTGATGTGAATTTTTTGGGGGCCGATGCCAAGTCTGGTTTAGGCAGAATTCAATTACGAAAAGCGATTAATCAGCCACTCAATTAAAAATAAATTAATTAATTGATAAACTGCTATTGTTTGAATTGTATTGTCTTTGTTTTATGTTGTCATGTGCCAATGTGCAAAAAAATAGAAAAGAAAAACAATGATCCATTTTATGTCTATTTGAACATTATTATCTATCTTGTGTTGTGTTTATGTGCGGGGAAAAATAGCTGGGGATAACATGCAAACCCGGGGGGCGGGATTTGAACGCCAGTCCTCAGAACTGTGAGGCCAAGGATCTCACCACATGCCCCGCTGTGCTGTTTTTCTGTTTCATTTTCATTAATTACCTCAGACCCTGGAAAGATTTGCTTGACTACATGTTTGAAGTTAATTGGTGACAACATGCAAACTATGTTGTACCAAATTGCTGTTTTTCTAAAATTTAGTTTTCTTTATTTTTTGGTGGCAGTTAAATCGGTACCACATCACACACTTTGGAGTCCAGCCCGAGTCTCCACCCACCCACTTTAGCACGTTTATTATCAGCAGCTAGCAGTAAGCTATCTAGCAATGCCAGCACCCCCCAAAAAAATATTGTATTCCCTTAGGAAATTCCACTGTTAGAGTGCCTCGTTGTCAGCCATGAGTGGGCACACCTCTCAGAGAAAGCAAGAAAGGGTGGGGGGTATACTTAAAAAACTCCAAATGACAAACTGTGAACCAGGGGTTCGGCCTATCGTGGCCTCTTTAAAGTGACACGTTGTCAGTCATGACTGGGTGGAAGCCACAGAGGGACAAAAATGGAACAGCAGGACGGGGAGGAGTGACATTTGACAGCCAGTGTGTGGACAGGAGTTGGACTCTGGCTTGTCCGCCTTTGAGCGCCTCGTTGTGGCATAGAAAAGCAATGGGATGGCCCGCTGGGATATACAATATTGTTGTATACATTTTGTGGCCTCAAGCATAAAGTTGGAAATACCCATGGGAAATATGCTAGACGAAGTAGCATCCATTTTTTAGGTTGTGGTACTGGTATTTGATCGACAGTTTCACCACATTCAGCAAACACACCCACAGCCTTTGTGGCTTGGTAGTTAACCATTTTTTTTTCATCATGATATATTTTCCAATTTTCTCAATCCCATTTTGTATTTCCAAATCCTATGAAATTCCTTATTTAAAGAACTTTTCTAATCTTTCTCCCTTTCCAGTATAAAGTCATGCATCGTATAATATCAGTGTATCATTAACAGAAAATGTAGTGATTTGACATTTTTGTGATTTTGGACAGATTCATACATTTTCCCATCATTGTGAAAGTCAATATATGGAGTTCTCGGTTTAAGACGGTCTCGACACTCGAGTCTTGTCCACCATTATGGCCCCAGTACATCGCGTTTCTGCTTAGCTCATGCATTTGGATTATCTGTGTTTGTGCGCTGGGAGTTTATTTAGCCTTTTTGTCCACCTTTTTACACATTATGCCCCGAAAGAAGAAAGATGGAGTTTTTTTGGACCGTGGAACCAAATCTTAACGTCATTAAAAAAATGGAGAAAGGATTAACATCGACGGACATGATGGACATAAAGACCTGGACTTCAGTCGGATGACCGTGGCAGTTATGATTAAGGACAAAGCCCGTATTTTAGCGTACGTGAAGGGTTTCACCCCTATGAGGGATACAGTGATCGTGAAACAACTTTTTTTGTGAAGAAAAAAAAAAAACAAAGCAACATTCTTCGATCGTTGCCGAGATGGAAAGATTACTTACGTTATGGATCAAGGATCCGAATCAACATAGGCTTAATATCAGCCTCATGTTCATAAAGGGAAAAGGCACAACCTATTTTCCTAACTTTGAAAGAGCCGAGGAGGAATTTACCGCTAGCAACGGCTACCGGCACTTGCTTCCTTAGCAATAGCTGAGCGCAGCCTCCCTTCATTCTTCGCCATCCTAGCCTCCCTTCCCTAATAGTAAGTGAAGCGTCTTATATTTTTTACATTAATGTAATTTTGTTTTTTTTAGATGAAGTACCAACACCTGTCCATTTCTGAGCCGCTTCTCCTCATGAGGGTCATGGGAATGCTGAACCCAATCCCAGCAGTCGTAAATTTTGACTTTATTGGTAAAATCCGACTTAAGTCGAAATTCGAGTTAAATCGCTACTGTGGGAACAGATCTCAGTCGTAGACCGAGTGTTCGCTGTATTGCCGTTTTATTAAACAATATTACCGTATGATGATTAATAAAATCAGGTGGCTCCTACCGTGTAGCCTTCATAAATCTTATACAGATACATGGGGAAGAAAGTCAGAGGGTGGAGGTGGGGAGTGTCGGGGGGGGACACAGCATAGGTGGAGGTGTCGGCCAAACAAGATGAGCAGTCGGTTTGGTGGCGCGCCAACTCACTGTTGTTTGAACTTTGCCACTGACTGCCCACGTGTGTGCCGTGTGAAAAGCACTGACGATGTTCATGTTCAACTCGCCATCCACGTGTGTCTTTAAAAAGTCAAACAGTTGCTTTTACAATCACTAGTACCAAGTTACCCACAAAGTAATGTAGGCTCTGGTAAAAGTCGTAAAATGCACACTGCAGAGTCAAGTTGTGGTGTTGGTGATCAGCATGCCATCTGCGTGTGTCTTTAAAAAGTCAAGCCATCGCTTTTTTTAGTTCCTAATTTTTTTTTTTTTGTAGCTTAAAAAAATAATCACTGAGCCGTTCTGTAATATGAAGCATCCAGCGGAGTGTAAACATCGTTAGCTTGGAGTTGCAAATGGGGCTTGTTATGGAAGCTAAATGCAGCTAACTCACAACTGAGCAGCACAGGAAACGACATCACTTTATATAGTCAGGAGGAAACTTGCGCTAGAACATATACGCCTGAGCCCTTTGACATTTTTGCATATGTTTTCAGCATTTATCTTCAAATATCCATCCTTTCATCCATCCATCTATTATATGAGCAGCTTATCCTCACAAGGGTCGCAGGAGTGCGGGAATCTATCTGAGCTATCTTCAGGGTACGCCTTGAACTGGTTGCCAGCCAGTCGTTGGGCACAGACAGACAACAGTCACACCCACAATCACACTTAGGGGCAATTCAGTGTCCAATTAATGTTGCATGTTTTTGGGATGTAGGAGGTAACCAGGGTTCCGGGAGAAAATTTGCGCAGGCACATGGAGAACATGCATACTACACACTAGCAGGGCCGTAATTTGAAACCTGGTCCTCGGAACTATGCTACCCTGCAGCCGTAATGAAACATTAGTCAGGCAAAAGAAATTCCTTCCTCGAATAGAACCTCAAGTATTAATCACATTCATTTTAAAACTATGATCTTAATTCTGAAGTTCGAAGTAACTTCCTGGAAAAGAAGCAACAGTGTTATGTGAGAAAAGCCAAAGAAAAAGCCACTCACAACTTTCAGTGGGCTTTGTTGTTGTTTGTTTACGTTTTTACCATTTTTTATCCCTCTTCCCGTTCCCAGGAAACTTCAAGGGCATGTGCAAACAGATCGACCACTTCCCCGAGGACACGGATTACCAAGCTGACCCGTCAGAGTACTTCCTGCGTGAGTACACGCACACACGCACACTTCCAGAATGTTCGTTTGCCGCTCTTTGGCTAGCTCCCTCACTCGCGTTCGATGCCAGGATGCTGCTCGGCCCCATATCGCTCCGCCGCCCCCGTCTCGCCAGCCGGGGCCTGCCAAGAGACGCGTGTGTGTTACACTTTCGTCAGTCAACATTGTGTCCAATGATAAGTGCACTGTGTGTGCAAACAATACACAAAGCGCTTTCAGGCAACCAATTCCTTGGCGGCGTTCGCCTTGTCTGTGTTCTGTGTGAAAGGTACACACAGCAAGGCATGTGGTTGGACGTCAGATTTTATGTGAATTAAATTTTCTCTCTCACGAGGTAGTACCAGGAGTGAGATGATTGCAGTGTGAAAGGGTATGGTGGCAATCCAAGAAACTCACTTCTCCTGCCATGTTGTGTTGAAAACAATTGTTACTATCTGTTGTTCCTGATGTCTGAAAGCAAAATTCTGTTGATGTTATCGACTTCCAATATGCATTTCCAACTAATAGTGATATCCATTAACGATTCAATTTTTGCCATCGATAGTATCTAAGAATCTGAATACAGAACGTTTCCGCATCAAACTGTGTGAATTTGCACTACAATCATGGCAGAATGTCCTGGTTTGCTGGATTCCGTGTGAAAGGCCCAGGTGGATAAATGCTGGATAAATTCTACCGCATCTCCTGCTGTCTGTCTCAGTATTTTCATCCTACTGCTGATGTCATCTGATTATCTGTATTATTATTATTATCTGTAACTATCTGTAGTATGCGCTCACACAGCCTGATGCACTAGTGTACCTCTATGCTGAGTTCCGCCTGAAAGCTACAGGTAAATAACTGTTACGCCTCTGTCATTTGATTTTACGGAATGTGCGAAATGTGCAGCAGACGCTTGGAAGCTCATCCAGTGCGTATTCACATTAGCGTCATCATCATCATCATCATCATGGAGAGGCTGTTTTGTTTGTTTGTCGTGGTCATTTTGCGCAGCACTGGAACATGTTGCCAAGGTTAGAATCCCTTTGGAGCATCAGCACTTGCCACCATAGCGAAAGTTCTGTTTTGAAACTTGCAGGATTTGTTTCGCAGCCTGTTGCTGTTGAGGTCCTGCATTTACGTCCTTGCGATGTGTTGACACAAGAAAGTCAGGGTTCATGTGGATCATCGATTAAATTCCCTGGAAACGTCTTTTCAAAATTTTGGGGACCAGGAGGCGTTTTCCAGGGAATGCCTCATTTAACTTATCCTAAATAAATGACCAACATACACCCCTAAGTTTGAACATAATTTATTCTTGTGAAGTGTTCAAAGTCTTATTTGGTCAATCACCGTAACATTTTTTTCCATAGGAAATAATGTAATTGAGTTTAATCTGTTCCAAACCTCCAAAGAGTACATTCCCATTTTCATTCCTATTTATGTAAAAACACATCCACTGTGTATTTAAACAATACTAAATGCATAAAACAATTTAAATGTGTATCATTTACCTTGTTAGTAGCTGCGTGATAGCATCAGAGGGGCTCGAGAGGGAAGGAGGACATGTTACACTGAAGTCACCCTCCATGTTTTTTTTCTCTAGTAACTTCGCTATTTCTTCTATTATCTGTGGTCTTTGCTTTGTTATAGCAGTCACTCCTTTGGCAGCACTAGCTGCCTTTTATTACATTTTTATTCTTTAGGATAGTTGAAATAGTCGACTTAGCTGTACGATACTAGTGAGCAAGAGCTGTAACAAACACCCAGCCCATTTTCGTACTTAGCGATTATCTCCTTCCCTAAATCTACTGTGGTTCGCACAACTTTTCTTTTGCTGCTGGTAGCACTGCTGTCTTTCTTTGGGCCCATGGCAAAGAAAGCACTGGAAAAATATAAAATATTGAGAAGCATTCGCGAATGTGCGTGTTCACACTACGAGTGCTGCCTTGACTCAAAGTAGGCAGCGGCTCGTCTCGGCAGCGTGACACATTCATTCGGCATTGTTCAGCTTGAACTCGGAGACGCGACCAACATGGGTTCAGCTTTGCCCGGTGTTCAGACACGAGAATTGGGGCGAACACAGAGGCTTTTTTTGCTCAGATTTTGGGGTCGAAATCCGATTTGTAAGACCGAGTCATTTGAACTCCATGGTTCCAGTTGTACGTGTATATTGAATGATACCTCTACTTACGAAATTAATTTGCCACTGAAGTTGTTTTGTAACGTGATTTTTTTTTCACAAGTAGAAGTGCTTTTTACATGTAAAAGCTTAATCTGTTCCAAGGCTCCCCCAAAATACGCATTCAAAGTACATAATGTAAAGAATAATAAAAACATTGTTCATTTACCTCTGGAGTTGGGTGACTGAGTGACAAGCAAAAGGCATCATGGGGGATGAAGGACGAGGCAAACATTTGACAGCTGAGCGAAAACATACGTACGAACATACGCACGCACACAACTTAATTCCGCTAAAGTTTCTTGTGGCCCATGGTGAAGAAAGATGAATAAACTTGCAAAAAAACATACAAAAAACTCACGAAAAAGTTGTACTTTTCCAATGTGCGCTAGCTTGTGACAAAGCATGTGAAAGCGCTAGTGTGTGATTCAGTCACACTCGAGCGTTGAAGGGAAATGAGCATCGTGGGTAAAGATTGGCGTTCCTCCTAGGCAGTGGGATGCCAGGAAGATGCTACGGCAATAGCCGATGGGAGAGCAGCTCTATCGCGCCACTTTCAAACTGAGGTAGAGGATGTTTACATTCGGTGGAATTTGGGGGCTTCGAATACCAGGTATTATATTATTATACTTATTTTTGCCTTTCGTATCTGGAATTTTCCTTTGTAACAAGAGAATATTTTTGTAAAAAGACGTTTCGTAACCTGAATTTTTATGAGAGATGTTCATAGGTAGAGGTACCACACTACTGGGATAACTGCTTTTGTCATTTTTAACTTACTACTAACTCACTATATTATTAATTTAAAAAAAAAACAGCAACATGCTTGCTAAAAAAAAAACAAAACGTGTTTTTCTAATGTTTTTAAAATGTTCAAAAAATGCTTTGGGCAACTATGCTTTTAAGGTCACAAAATGATTTGGGGATTTGAGAAACATTGTCCTCTGGAACGAATGGGTGGAGAGTGGGGGGCAATTGGAGAGTGTTGCCTGAGCTGTGCGTATGACTACGGTAGCCAAAGCACCGCCAATTAGACAGTTTGACTTTACGCTCAGAGCGATGGCCGCCCATCTGGATCTGCCAGAAGCGTATGCGCTAACGGTGCCGCTAATGATGCTAACAACAACGTCAGCGGCTGGGCTGACACTGGACGTTAACCTCTCTGACTGCGCTCTGATTGGACCAGCAGACTCCCAGTGGCTGGCCAATTAGGACACTGGCGTCCATAAATATTTCAGCCTCCTTCTTTATGTGGGTCAGGCCGCTGTCATTTTCATGACGAGACCACACCGAGTGTCATGTCGCAAGACAGACAGACTGACAGACGGCTGATAGACGGCCAGATGCCGTACTTCACTAAATGAGACGGGACATATTATTAGTGAACATAGATTAAACGTCATACTTTGTATTTCTCAAAACACACGTCATATTAAAAATGTTTTCAGAATACTGTATACTGAACATGATGTCATGCTATATGCAGTTTTATAATAAAAATCACATCATACTCTGTATCATACAGCATTTAAAATTATTTCTTACTGTACGTCATGTCTTATTAAACGTCATAGATGACATGTCGCATTAAAATGATAACCCTAACCCTACTAGTCATAATGTCATATTAAGAATGATACATACATAATTTATTAAAACTCTGTCTTCCAATAAATACATCATGTCATATTACAAATGTCATACTACACATGTCATTTAAAAAAAAACATGACAGAATATTAAAGGTTGACAGATTGTACGTGTCATAAAAAAATTGAACTGCTTCCATACATTATGTCATAATGAAAATTATATCTTATTATACATAGATCATGTCATAATAGACATGATGTTACTTTTATTTCTTTTTGCATGACGGTCAGTGTCACGGCGCCTTTGGATGGCCTACTTTATCTCCTCTCTTCCTCCTCCTCCTCTTCCTCCTCTTCCTCCTCTTCCTCTCCCATTACGTAACACCTAGCGTGTCAATCCAGGTGAAGGCTCACCCGGACGTGACGTCGCACATGCCCAAAAATGGAAGGGGCACGCCAGTGATGTCATCTCATTGCATGGGGAGTCCAAACAACATGCACGCACACAAACACACAGCACTGATATGCCGCCCCCCACTGTACCATCAAGTCAGACTCACCCTCTTTTCATCTAAATTATCCCTTACCATCGTGTTTTAAAATAGGTCATACAGTACTATACATTTCACTTTAAAGCTGACAACTTAACTGACGTCTTGTCTTATTAAGAATAAAGGGATACAATAAATCCTGTCATAAAATATGAAGTCGTGTTAGACATTATGTCATAAAACTCCTGACCAGAGGTAGGAAGGAATGCTTTACATTTATTCCATTAGTTCACTCTTTATGAATTCTACTTGTCAGAATACTTTTAATGAAACATACAGTACTTTTTATGTTTATTTGAGTATTTATGTGATGAAGAAATGTTACTTTTACTCCATTACAATAATTTACATTCTGCTCGGTACTTTTGATCAATTATTGCTTATTTATCTTTGTTTTCATGTGTAATCTGTTTCAACTACAACTTCAGGATTGGACGTTGTCTGCTCCAATAAAGAGCTCGTGCACCTACGTCACCGAAGTCACGTGACTGACCATACTGCCAGGCAAGCTAAGCATTGCTCAATGTTATGTCAGTTGGAGACGACACGGTAATGTCTTATAGCACTACGCCCTGAGTTTTGTCCGATACCGTTAAACATTTAGAAAGTGATAAATGAAGGTACGTGGAAAAATGAGAGACACTTGGCATAGAAAACCCATATTTAATGTTGAAGTCGATGTTTTCGCTGATAAGAAATTCGACTGTTAACCCGGTTCCGCTTGTGTTGGACAACTAGATATACACATGGATCTGGTGAGTTAGTCATCGAGATTTACACGGAAGAGTTTGTAAGCATTGAAAAGTCTGGACAATACAAATACTTCGTTGCTGGATCTGTTCTCAATGGGGAGACGGCTCGTGAATGTGGAAGTGTGTTCGGCTAGACGTTAACCTTTGCTATCGATCTTTTCAACTAGTATTCAATACAAATACCAATATTTAGATAAATGACTGGTTTTACATAAACTTGCATTCATTAAGTATGATTGGAAAAAAAAGAGGACAAGCGAGTCGGCTCCTCCATAGCGTTTCCCAAGAAGTATTTATAATGCTAAGTTGGCTCATTTGGGAACAATGCATTGAGAAAAAATAAGACAGCGTTGGCTCCTCCGTACATGAAGTGTGTTGAGGCCATACGTTAAACTTCAGTAAACCTCTCTGTGACAGATGCTTTTTTTTTTTTAAATATGCATTGTTCTCAAATGACTTCAATGCATATTTAACAAAAGAAAATTAACTGCTGGGATAGGCTTCAGCCCTTTACAATCTGGGTTATTTAAGAACAATGCGTTTAAAAAAAAAAAAACACAGGGAGTCGTCTCCAACGTACACGGAAGCGTGTTGCGGCCACGAGTTAACCTACGTAAACCTCTGTGTGACCTTTTTTTTAAACACACAATGGACTCATTTGAGAACAATGCATATTAAAAAAAAAAAAAAACATCTGTCAGTGAAGTGAAGTGTTTACTGAAGTTTAATGTGTGGCCGCAACATGCTTCCATGTACGCTGGAGACGACTCCCTGTGTTTTTGTTTTTTTTTATGGCATTGTTCTTAAATGAGCCAGATTAGCATTATAAATACTTCTTGGGATTTTGAGATTGAGAAGAATAATTCCTACCGGAAATGAAGTGATCGCTTGGGCACCATCCATCACGTTCAATGTCCCCCAGACTGTCGAGCAGCTCTTTTTGACCGGCAATATGGCGCCGTGAAATTGGTGACGTCACATGCACGAGCTCTGTAACCTAACTGCTCTCTAGTTCACCAATCTGTCGATTCAAGAGAATCACATGCCATCAGACGATGTATTCTCTTGGGGTTTATGAGCAAAGCTATAACCACAAGAGTTGGCGATCAACACGCCTACATCACAGCCATGTTGGGAAGGTTGTCGTTCCAATAGGAGTGCAACAGCGTGCAACTGCGTTTTTGCTGTTGATTTGGCTGCGCATTTTAGCCCAGATTAGCACTATTTTATGGTCATAAATAATTGTAAAACATGCACCTTTTGGGGTACGTGCCAATCTTGCTCATACACAGACACAATTTCTGAGTGTTCTTACCAACCTCTGCTCCTGACACATTAAAAATGATCTTACTTGTCACTCATTCATTCATTCACTCAGTCATTTTCTGAACCGCTTATCCTCACTAGGGTTGCGGGCATCCAGATATCTTTGGGTGAAAGGCGGGGGTATATCCTGAACTGGTCGCCAGCTAATTGCAGGCCACTCAGAAACATCAATTTGCACTCACATTCACACCTATGGACAATTTGAGTCTTCAGTTAACCTACCGTTCATGTTTTGGGGTAGTGGAAGGAAACCAGAGTGCCCGAAGAAAATCCATGCAGGCACGGGGAGAACATGCAAACTGCATACAGGTGAGGTCAGATTTGAACCCGGCTCCTCAGAACTGTGACGGAGGTATGTGAAACAGTTGGTCTCCGTGCTTCCTCTTAACTTGTCACGTCATATTAAAATGTCTTATGATACATCCATCCAAGGTGCATATCCTGGCAAGGTTCACAAGATTGCTTAGCCTATCCCAGGTAACTTCAGGCAAAAAGAGGACGAAATGCTTAGCTGGTCTCCAGTCAGTCGCAGAGCACATATCGACATCACGTCAATAAATATGAAGTCTTGATATGGATCACATTGAAATGATGTATTAGTTTTCATCATGCCATTTAAAAATCATGTCTAAGTATAATTCACATTACACAAATTGTTACTATCATGCCATAGTAAAGTCCTATTAATAATCTCACACTTAACATGGTGTTATACTATTCATCATGTCACAAAAACTTAAACCACACCATAGATATCATGTTACACTTAAAATTTTGTTCCTCACACACACACATGCAAGAACACACAAACAAAGAGCCTTAGCATCTTGCGTGCATGTGCATGCGTGTGTGCATGTGTGTGTGCATGTGCGTGCGTGCGTGTGTGTGTGTGTGTGTGTGTGTGTGTGTGTGTGTGAGAGAGAGAGAGAGTCCCAGTAGCGTGGCACTTTGCACATCCACCCGGGATTATATAAGGCAGCTGAGGCGCACTGAAGCGCCAGTGGGTTTTTAGATCATGCCGTGTCTGAGCTCCCATCATGCACTGCTCCGCTGGGTGCTAAGCAGCTGAGCGAGGAGGAAGAAGAGGAGGAGGAGGAAGACGAGCAAGGCAAAAAAGAAATACCCCGTTATGCAAGAAGGCCGTTTACAAAGAGAGAACGCCAATCATAGAAAGAGGAGAGGACATAGACTCGTATGATGAGCTTCAACGCTGCTGCAGGAAATGCAACTTTTGTTTTTTTATAATCAATTCTTACCCCTGGTAAGTAAACTATATACTGGACAGAAAAAGCATATGAGAACCTTTCACCAAACATGAACAAAAAAGACATCTCACAGCAACAGAGCACCTCTTTTTTGAAGCCACCCACTTTTCAAGTGAGCGAAAGTATTAGAACACATGACAGTTGGGTGTTTCTAGTTGCTCAGGCGCCTTTTCATTTGAATGCTTAAATATCATTGTGATTGGTTTTGTCTTTGGGTTACACCAGTGAAATCTGAATTTGCTGTTAAGCAAACATGAAGACCAGCAGTCTGCCTGTGGGAGAAAAGCAAACCATTTTGAAGCTGAGTGAAGAGAGAAACTCCATCTGAGCTATTGCACAAACATGGGGCATAGCCGGCACAACAATTTGGATGTTGTGAAGCGGAAAGAAAATGCTCATGTAGTGAGCAACATACATTGAACAGTTCGCTCCAGGGTATCAAAAGTTGTTGATGACAGAAGCGTCGTGAGACCTGTAAAGAAAGACTCAAAGACAACAGTCAGTGAAACATCACTGCCGACCTCCACAGGGCAGGGGTGGAGGTATCACAATCCACAGTTTGAAGACGACTTGGGGAAAAGAAATGCACAGGCCATCCCACAAGATGCAAACTTCTCATAAGCAAAAAGAATCAAAGAAAGAAAGAAAAGTATCAAATCGAGAACATGTAAAATCCACAGAGGTGGCCCCGGGATCGATGAACCCTGTCCTCAAAAGTGTGAGGCAGATGTGTTAACCATTTGTCCACTGTCCCGCCATGTCATAATTTAATCATTAAACATTGTCTTTCTATTCATGCCAAATACTGTACTTTATATCATGTTATATTAAGAAACAAAGACTTACCTCTGCTTTTGAGAAAATGATGTCCTATTAACATTTCAACAATAAACATGAAGTCACATTTATGCGTTGTTATTACCCTGCGTTGGCATTTGTTATCTTGCATATTAAAGGCTACAGCTCCTGAATAATATTCATGCTCGTCATCGTAATTAGCGGCTGCTTTTGGATGTTTTTCATTGGTGCCAGCCTCCTGTCGATGCTTGCATGAGTTCATCTGAGACAATCCACCAATATTGATGAGTGGGGCAGCAGTGTAGTGGTTGTGCTGGGGTTTGCATTGCCACCACCCTGCGGCCCCAAAGCAGACTGGCCTGATAAAATCGATGGGACGGGTCTGGGGTGCGACACGCAGGGACTGGCCTGAGGTGTGTGTGTGTGTGGTGTGTGTGTGTGTGTGTGTGTGTGTGTGTGTGTGTGTGTGCGTGTGTGTGTATGTGTGTCTGAGGTATATGATACGCTAACACTGTCCCAGTCTCCTAGGCAACAGATGGCCCGCAGACATGAGGCAGCAAATTAAAAGCCAATCTTTTTTTTTTTGTTTGTTTTTTGCTCCTGATTGACTGAACGAGTCCACACAACGATGACTCCGTGTGTCATTAATGAGGAATTTAGCAATGAACACACCTCATAAAACACGTGTGTCCTCACAGCTCAGGTGAAACAGGAAATCACACGTCCTTTATTTATTTAGCTTGCGGGCTCTCATTTTTGGGTGAAATTAAAATGAGTTTTACTGTGGCGGGCTGGAGTGGAAGTTGATCCACATGCAATTGCAAAGGAAAAGAAGCACCAGCTGGTCCTTGCTGAAGAAGAAATATGTAAACATAATAAATGTGAATGTAAACAGCAGCAAAAATATTCAGCAGTGTTGTATGTTGGAACAAATTATACAGTGTATAATCATCAATCCATTTTCTGAACAGCTTATCCTCACAGGGGTCACGGGAGTGGTTGGGTCAATCCCAGCTGTCATCTGGCAGAAGGCAAAGTACACGATGAACTGCTTGCCAGCTAATCGCAGGGCACATTGAAACCAAACAACCATTTGTACTCACAATCACACCTTGGGGCAATTTAGTGTCCAATTCATGTTGGGTAATATGTGACCCATTATCTAAACCGGAAGTCCATCGATTCACCGCTTATCCTCAAAAGGGTCGCGGGGAGTGCTGGAGCCTATCCCAGCTGTCAACGGGCAGGAGGCGGGGTAATCCCTGAACTGGTTGCCAGTCAATCGCAGGGCACATTGAGACAAACAGCCGTACTCACAATCACACCTAGGGTCAATTTAGAATGTTCAATTAATGTTGCATGTTTTGGGGATGTGGAAAGAAACCGGAGCGCCCGGAGAAAACCCACACGGGCACGGGGAGAACATGCAAACTCGGGATCGAACCCCGTACCTCAGAACTGTGAGGTCAACCCTTTCCAGCTGAACCACCGTGCCGCTTATTTAAAAATTATTTATTATTATTTAAAACCCATCAGCGTTCAACGATGTCAGATTTTGGCGCACAGAAAGTTCTCTCCACACGTAGGCCTGGTCATACTATGTCGAAGTTTTGGCACAGGGAATCTGATGCAATTTTGGTGAGGCTGATCAGTGTACATGCAAGCAGAAAGACACACAAGGTCCTCGGACTTATATGGTGGCCGAAAGATCTATTTCAACAGTGGAAATCCAGACTTCTTAATCAACGTACTAATCAAACCATTCTTATTTTCAGGATCATTATTACGTGGTTTAAAACGACAAACCTGGCTGGCACGTGGTTATAAAAGTTTGGGAATAGTTGGAAATGAACAATCGTTTAAGGGGAGAGGCACTACATCAGTGAGGTCTCTAAAAATATTTAAGTCGCCCCTGGTTATTTATCACGTATCAGTTATTTAATCACTTTGTTTTTTGCCAGACCAGCCAAGTGATAATTCTCCAGTCACATGCTCTCTATGCATGCTAGACCAACATTGCCCTCCCCACACCGCCACCTCACACACACACCAGCCCCTCCATTGATGAGCGACTGGGGGGGCATCCCACAGGCGCCCATTAAAGCCACCACCACCACTATGCAGATGCAGCAAGAATAGTCAGCAGCATTGTATGCAGAATTCATGCTACTTTCCAGCCTTATTTAAAAATTGAATACATTCTCCCCACCCCCTTTTAAAATTCTACTCACGACACCGTTTAATTAAGACATGAAACTGTCGCTTGGGAAATGTTGTTAAAATCTTTAAAAATAATAAGTGGAAAAAAAACATGTCCATTCCTGAAGTATGAAGAGGTCACACAGGTGGTAGCACCTCCCCCCACCCCAGTGTGTCACAATATAAGCCTGCAGGTCGTCACGTTTGCCATCAGCTGTGTCAATCGATACGTGGCTTGCACTATCTGCTGCCCCGCACGCACACATCCCGGCGGGCGGGCTGTGGCGAGCGGTCGCTTACTACAGGATGCGTTAGTTAGTCGAATGTGATTCCCCTCCAAGCTCCCGTAGTTTGTCTTCTGAAATGTGGGTCACCAATTGGACGCACCTCATGCTAGGAGACAAACAAGGACAGGACGCCATATTTGTTTTGTCATAGGCACAGGAAATCCTCCCGTCTGACAAGCTCATTGTCTTAGCCGGAGAAAGAAACATTGATCCAAGCGATACATAGCAAACTGTCAATCATACAAAGGCAAACAGAGACAAACCAAGAATTCTTTTGCAATAACTTCGCTCAACCTGCACTAATTTATGATTTCTGTACATGTATTATACCAGGCTGGTGCGCAGCGAGCATAACATGACCACCAAGAAATCCAGTAAAAACGTCAAGCAGAAGAGAGACTTTGACGAAAATACTTCTTGCTTTTGTACACCCTCTTAATGTAAAACAACAAGTTTGAGAAAGTGCTTTTGATGGCAACAATATCATTTATTTATAGATAGACAAGTATAAAACATGTCGTAAGTGAAGCTGACTCCCCACATGGCTTGAGTTGAACATCAGTCAGTGGCTTATTAGACTGCATTCACTCTTCTTACTATGAACTGCATCATGTTTTCACACAATGGTGACACACACTTTCTACTACCTCTCATGGCAGATACTGTCTATACCATACATATACATACTCTATTTGAGTGTGAGTTGCGTAAACTTGTCGGACTTCTAATATGTCGTCATTTCTCTCCTTCATAAAAGACAAGCCAAGATTCACTCGCAATCATTGTCATTTACTCAAAAGCTGTGCTGATCTGAAAAGCAAAGCAATGCAACAGAAGTATTATAAGGAGTTGTTAGTCATCTTAGAGGTTGACAAAGCTGAATTTCACAGGCAAGCCATTTCCACCCCTACACACTGAAAAATGCACTTGACAAATATATTCGGCAAGGGCTAGATTCCACTTGACATATATAATCGGCCATAGCTGTGAGTGAGTTCATTGGTTTGAAACACAAAATATAAAACTTGATGTCCGTTTTCATCTAGTTGGGCTTTTATCCCTTCTCCTTATGCCTTTTAAAACATATTTTTGAGATTAACGAAAGAATGACCTCTGCTCAGTCCAGCCCCACATTTCAACTTCAAATGTGGAGTCTCGCCCTTTGACCAAACTTGAACCAAACCCACCCAGTCTTAACCTAACCCTAACCCTATCCAAAAACCCAAACCCATGCAAGAAATCTTAGAATAAATTCATTCAGTAGTTATTCTACCCTGTGTGTTAAATTTGTCTATAAAAAAGAAGGAAGTATATCACATTAATTTGCACTTTAATGAGGTTCTACAGTGTCAGACTGGTTCTTGGCTCTGGGATGCAATCAAGAATTGGGCTGGCCAGTATCCTGCATTTTATAACCTTTATTATTGTCCAAATGAAGGCAAAATAACAAAATAATCATGTCATTAACACTGCCATTATATTACTTACTCTGAAAACAGACATCCTGCCTTTTTTCCCAAACATGAACATGATCTGTACATTCATCTTTGTCTAACCCTATCCTAATCCATAATCTAACCCTAACCTGACCAAGACCATAATAACCCTTATCTAGAGGAGGCAGCCATATTTGCCCTCCTTCTCCCTCCTCTTTGGCTGCAAACTGAGCCTTTTTGAGGTTTTACCTAACTTTCATGTCACCTTGATGTTTTTTTTTACAATTTTGAATCAATATTTTGCAGAAAACTAGAGGTCCAACAATAAATCGAATAATCGACTACTAATTGTTGATCAAATCAATCACCAAATTTATATAATCGATCAATCGTTCAGAGATCTTGTTTAACTTAAAATTGTTCAAAACCCCAGAATTTCAGCCTTTTAACAGTATGTATTCTGTAGTTTCTGTAGTCCCCAATGATAGGTGATTGATTGTATTTGTCTAAATTAATTTGCAACTAACTTTTTTTCTTGCATTTGAAAACAGTGATCAACATTTTTGCCCATTTCCCAACATGTAACAAACCAAACCAGCAAGTGAATTACAATCAATTTGTTTTCTGTGCATTTTCTGCACTGTATATTTGCTATAGATTGACATCTCGATATGTGAATCACAATTTTCATCTGCCGAATAAGTTAAAAACAAGGAATTTGTCTCTAGTAATTGGAGCCGTTCCAATACGACAATAGATGGACATCTTGAAAAATTCTTGTGAGATATAAAAACACACTATGGAGAGACCCTTAGCCTCTACCAACTTAATGGCAAGAGGGAAGAAGTGTTTGAAATATCTGCTGGTTTGTAGTTTGCATTGATAGATTGGGAAGGAGCTGGAAGAGATGGTGACCAGGATGTGGTAGGTTAAGAGTATTTTGCATGCTCTTGTCATAGTTCTGGCGATGTTCAAGTCCTTGAGAAAGGGTAGAGCCAGTCTTGATTGTCCTTTTTTTGTGCCAGGACCAAACCAAACTGTGGTGGATGAACACAGGGCTGATTCGATGTCTGCTGTGTGGAACTTCATTAACAGTTGTTGTTGAGTTTTTGCAGCCCATGCTTCCGCAGAAGCTGCAGGAAGGACACCCTGTGCTGGGGCTTTCTGAGGATGGAGTTGATGTTCATCTCCTGCTTTAGGTCCTAAGTGACTGTAATTTCAAGGAACTTGAAGGTTTTAACGGTTGACACTATCCAACTGCCCTGGATAGTGTGAGGGGCAGCTATGGTGAAGTATGCTTCCTGAAGTCCACGATCTTGACAGTCTTGAGTGTGTTCAGCTCCAACTGCTCCAGTTGGTCTCGATATGCGAACTAGATATGCGTCTCTGATTAGATTGTGGTGTCATCTGCAAACATCAGGAGGTTGAGAGCTGGGTGTGTTGAGGTGCAGTTGTTTGTGTAGAGAAAAAAAAACAGTGGAGAAAAGACACATCCTTGGTCCTGGTGCTGGTGGTGCGTGTAGATGAGGTAGCCTTTCCCAGGAAGCTATAAATCCAGATGGCAGGTGAGACGCTGAGCTGGGGAGCTTGGAGGATTTGGGAAAAGATGATGTTGAACGCAGAACTGAAGTCCATGAACAGGATCCTCATGCAGGTCACAGTGTCGTCGGGATGATCTTCCGCAGACTAGTTTGCTTTGTAGGGAAATGGCATGGGGTCCCTCAAGGGGACCTGTGATGCTTTTGACGTGGTCCAGTACAATATGTTCAAGGGATTTCGCTGATGTCAGGACGACAGGGCAGTAGTCATTCAGACCTGACATTGCAGGTTTCTTGTGGACTGGGATGATGGTGGAGCATTTGAAACAGGATCGTACTTCACAGGATTCTAGAGGTCTATTAAAGATCTGTAAGAAGAATGAACCAAGCTGGAAAGATGGGGAACAAGGTCTGGGCCTACCATTTTGTTGATCTTTTGTAATTTGAAGATGTGTTCCATAACCAGTTCATGAATGGCTGTGACGTTGTATTATATATATATATATATATATCGAACAAGTTTGTAACTATCAGCATGTATTGCTACTATCTGATAGGCTGGAATCATATAGTAATTTGATATATATCAATATCCAATGATATTATAATATAATATGATAATATTTAATTATATGATATATAATATATGTAATATAATTTATATATATATATATTGTAATCGTTTTACAGTAAGCAAAATTACTATATGATTCCAGCCTATCAGATAGTAGCAATACATGCTGATAGTAACAAACTCATCCGATATTTGAAGAGTTTGTTTTCAAAACGAGACATAGGCATTTTTTTTTCAGATTTACGAAATTTGCGCCAAAATTATCCATTCGGAGCTGGATAATTTTGGCGCGAGTTTCGTAAATCTGAAAAAAATGCCTATGTCTCGTTTTGAAAACAAACTCTTCATTTGATGTTGTGGTGTTGATACTGTATCAAAACGGAATGGTACGATATATCTCAATATTGATATTTGCTCCCAACCCAGTGGAAAGTAATGATATATAAGATTATAATCCAAATCATGGCCTTTCATCAGACCGTATTGATAGTTGATGCTGTGATATTACTGTATCATAACAGAGAGTGATACAGTTCATCATTTTCTTTATATATTATCCCAAACTTTTGGCAAGCAACAATAGGCTATGATACTGTAGAGTGACACATTTGGTCAATATTTGATCTTGTGCTATCAACAAGGTGTCATGCTCCTGGATTCCAGCCAGGGCTGGGCGTGGCCAGCTGATCTGAAGGTGCACACCTGCGCCTCATGACCTTTGATTAAGACCCAGTACATATAGGACCCGGGGGACGACTATTACTCTGCTAGATCGTTGCCTCTCATGCCTCGTTCCTGCACTACCGTACTCCTGACGTCTACCTCCCGTGTACCGACCAACGCCTGTCTCCCGACCTACCCCGTAAGCCTGCCGTTACTGATCTTGCTGCTTGTTTGGACTGACTCCCTGGTAACCGACATTGGAACGAATAAAGGCTTATTCCGCACTGCTTACCTCTCACCTGAGTCGTGCATTTGGGTCCACCCCCGAGTCTCGTCCGTGACACAAGGTTTCATAACAGAGAATACTGTGGTTTACCAAAATATCCATATTTGGTCCCAAACTTTTGCATCTCAACAATTTGCATTGATAGACTCATACACTTGCCTTGACTGATCAATACTGTATAGTAATAGCAATAGGTACATTGTATTATCATTGTTTTTGGACCAGACTTTTGCACACCAACAATGCACAATGATAGATTCACACACTTGGTCAATATTTGATGCTGTGGCATTGAAACTGTATCATAAATTGACTCTCAGGACAAGTTAATATTTAATCATGCCACCCCATCCGGAACCCAAAACCACACCATGCCCTCTGGGATGGAGGTGACTGACACTTTCTTCAATGTTCTCTGGCTGCAGCAAAGTGAGTAAAAGAAATGAAAGGAAAAGATATTGGAGGATGAAGGATGATGTGATATTGATTGATGGTGTGACGGATGGTGTGATACAGCACGCAAGCTACAACAGCGAGCAGACGTTAAAGCGAGGTCAGAATGGCATCGGTACCGTAACATGCTGTCAGTTCCAGACCATAAAACACACGTGAAAGCTCATACACAATATGTCCACATTAATAATGATAAGTACAATGTCATTTTGTAGTGTGCTGAACTCCTCCAATCCCTCTGACAAATCTTCATGTGGATCAATGCCAGATTGTCCAATTTAAGTGATACATTCAGAGTATCAGTGCCCACTGAAGGAGAAATATATATATATATATATATACACACACATCCATCCATCCATTTTCTGAACCACTTATCCTCACGAGGGTCGCTAGAGTGCTGGAGCCAATCCCAGTTCTCATCAGGCAGAAGGCAGGGTACACCCTGAACTTGTTGCCAGCCAATCACAGGGCACATTGAGACAGACAGCAATTTCACTCACAACCACACTGAGGGGCTGTTAAAGGGCCACTGTCATGAAATGCATGATTTTTAGTATGTTATTAATGAAAAACCGGCAGGCAACACGGACCCATGTGTTTTTTCACAACAAAACATGATTTTGACGTATAGAGCTTTTTGTAACTTTTGCCATGAAAATCCTCTCGAGGGATTTGTTTTCGAGAAGAAGCAGGAAGTGATGTACATGGCAGGATTGCCATCAAGTGGACTCGTTTGTTTCTATTAGTTTTACCTCCGGGAAGGCAGCTCATTGTTCCTTCGTGGTAGCCAAAATGCCGGCTCGTTGCATTGCTGGACATTGCTTGAACACTCGGGAGGATGGATTTACCCTTCATACGTTTGCAAGAGACACGGTTTGTCGTGAAAAATGGATTGCACGGGTGCAAATGACGAGAGCTCCTTGTCAGCCAGGGTGGCTCGTTGACGTCGGCCGCCGGCCTTGTCGGCCCGGGCGGTTTATTTTTGGCACCGAGGTGGCTTATCGTGGCACTGAGCCGGGCCGCTTTACAGCGTTGTTCATAACCGCCGCCGTCCGCGGTGAACAACACTGCCGAGCCAGGGCGATTTACGGTGTTGTTGTCGCACGCAGCTGAGTGCGGCATTGTCGGCAGAATTGTTCAGACCACTATGGCTCATCTCCAACATCGAAGTGGATCGGACGGGGAGGCGGTTTGGCCGTGATTGCATATCATCTGAATATGGCTCGAAACAATAGGGTAATATTGCCCCGGTAACTTCACTCGTTGTGTGATGTTCTCTTCTTCAAAAAGACCTTCCGTGTCAGAAAGGTCGTGTTCGTCTCCCACAGTCGGGGCCACAGGGTGTTTTCAATGGCGAATGTCTGGGGTGACGTCACGGACAGGGGATGCAGCCAATATGGCGACCAGTTGGATGTCGTCGAATGACACTTCTGCAACTTTGCGCATGGATGACCCACTCTGCGCTCATATTTATTTTTTCGTATAGACATTGAAGTGAATAATGTTTATATGTATTTTTCATTACAATATCTATTTCTATTTTAGAATGTTTATAGGGATGACACTTGACCTTTAAGAATCTCCAATAAACGCACAGTGGAGCAGCTGTGGAACATAGGCCTCACAGTTCAAATCCCGGCCCTGCCTGTGTGGAGTTTGAATGGTCTCCCCGTGCCTGCGTGGTTTTCCTCCAGGCACTCTGGTTTCCTCCATCAACCCGAAAACATGCATTCATTGGAGACTCTAATTTGCCCTTAGGTGTGATTGTGAGTGCAAGTGGTTGTTTGTTTCTATGTGCCCTGGGATTGGCTAGCAACCAATTCAGGGTGTACATCGCCTCCTGCCCGATGGTAGCTGGAATAGGCTCTGGCACTCCTGCAACCTTTGTGAGGATAGGAGACGCAAAAAATGGATGGGTGGATGGATTTTCCAAGTTTTTGTTGGCATCCGTCAGTCTCAAAACACTATGGATCAGAACCGCAGGAGTGTCCTCTCCAGGGCCCAGGCCTGGGGAATGTGTATGGAGGATTCAAAGTCACCCACGCAGCATGTCCTCTCCACATAACTGATAGGGTCCAAAGGCGAGTATTCCTTGATATCGGTGTGTAGCAGGAGCTGTTAGATTGAGGTTGAGCACAACATCAAACTGACCTATAGGACTCAGAATCCAGATTTCTTTTGGGGTTTTCTACTTTGGTTCTTCTTGTATTGGGTCTTGCCACAAGGCAGTGGAGGGTTAAGATAAGAGTTTTCCTTCTCCTTGCAGGGTCGATTCACCGGCTAATGAGTCCCATCTTACCGAAACACTGGTTTTGGGGCTCCAGTAACTCACCCTTGTCCCTTTTCCTGTCAGTAGTAAGAGTTCCGGCAGGCATCGTGTCTATGCCATACAAGAAGGCATTTTGTAGTAAGTAGGAGCTTGGCCATACTCTCACCCCTGGCTTAACAGTTTTCGAAACCTATTTTTATTTTCCCTACTATCACAAAAATATAGTTTAATTTTCTTAAAATAATGTCGGGGTGGCACCGTGGATGACCAAGTAGCTCATCTGCCTCACAGTTCTGAGGATCAGGGTCTCCAGTGATGGGGACTTTGTATCAGTCCCTTGTGGTGAAGAAGGAGCTAAGATGAAAGGGGAATCTCTCAATTCACCAGTCGATCAACATTCCTCGATCTTAGGCTACGATGCTTCCTGGACACCTCCCTGGTGAGGCTTTCCAATTCCTGGGGATGACCCAAGACACGCTGGAGAGGTGTCGCCTGTCTGGCCTCGGAACACTTTGGGATCCCCCTGGAAAAGCTAGAAAAAGTGGCTGGGAAAATTTGATGATACCAACTGATACGTTGCCAGGTTTGATTTTTGATGCTGTGGTATCATCACTAATTTAGCGCAGGAGACCTCACTGCCTCCAGGTTTGACTTGTATTAGTAATCAGCTGTTGCATTGACAATGATGATGATGTTAAAGATGATGACGTTTGAAGGACGCAGTGGCTCTTGCGCTACAGCCCGCCGGGTGTACAGTATGTGCCAAAGCCCTGTGGTGCTGTCCGCCGTCGATGCTGCCAGTGAGCCAGGAGTGCCATTACATAATGTCCACACACATAACACACATCACAGTGTTGATGGAGTGTTTCACAAGCCTGACGGGGTGTTGATTGGGGTGCTCGCACACAGTCAGCAGATGCTGAAAAGGATGCTTATGTACTTTTTGGCTACCTCCTTATACCTTTGCTGTATTTACACCTAAAGATCCAGGAACTTCTCCGAAGTTCCTTGTAATCCCTGGAACTACTGTGTCTAGTAACTCACTATACAATTACGACATTGTCACAGTGCTCCTTGGTTTACTAAACCAATGTAAAAAGCATAAAGTAGGCTAAAAAGTTAAATAGCTGTCATTAAGTAAGACACTGTCGACACTCATGAGAGCACCTGTAAATAAGTCCTACCTAGGGGATTGGGATTCTTATTTCATGGGATCTTTAAGCACGTCTTCCCTGGGTTAATGCTAACACATTATAGAAAACACCATAGACGGGCTACATTTTAGCATTAGCATTGATATTCACAGTATTGTAACCCCTGATGTTATGGAATACAAATGGTGGCGCAACACTTGAGGTAGTCAGTGTAACAATACTCGCAGGCATACTTTTAATCCTCTGCAAAACAAAAAATATTATTATTAATGTTAACTGATTATTGTACCTAGTGGCATGGTGGAAAACTGGTTATGACATATGCCTCAGTTTTGAGGACAAGGGCTCAAATCCTGGCCCTGGTTGTGTGAAGTTTGCATGGCATATTTATGCCTGTGTGGGTTTTCTCCGGGTATTATGGTTTTCTCCCACATCCGAAAAACGTGAGGCAGATTGATTGCCCATAGGTGTGAACGTGAGTGTGAATTGTTGTTTGTTTAGATGTGCCCCGTGATTGGCTGGCGACAAGTTTAGAGTCTACCGACCTCTCGCCCAAAGATAGCTGATATTAGCGTATCTTTGCACGTTGCACATCTTATAAGGAATAGCTCCAATAAACAGAAATGTCTCTTGTTCTTTGTTCTCGTTACTATGTTGTTTTTTGTTCTTTGTTCTGAATGTTGTACCAGAGCAGGACCGACTGCCGGAGAAAAATTCCTTGCATGTTTTTACACACTTGGCCATTAAAGCTGATTCTAATTCTGATCTATACTGTACTGTGAGGTATGCAAAATGTCAGATTATCCACTTTTCGGCAAATAAATACACTTTGACAGGCTCCATTCTTGATGCCATTGTTGATACCGTGGGCAATGGTGCAGTCTGTCACGGCTATCCATATGATGTCCCAAATAGCTATAATACTGCCTCAGAAACGAATTGAGACACGACATACCAAACTGTTCCAAGTTCCAGGGGAATGAAATTGTACCTAAAAATGTACCTATCGTACGTATTCGCAGGCGCGGTGCGGGCGTCCAGCATCTTCCCCATCCTCAGTGTCATCCTGCTCTTCATGGGGGGTCTGTGCATCGCCGCCAGTGAGTTCTACAGGTCCAGACACAACATCATCCTCAGCGCCGGGATCTTCTTTGTGTCTGCAGGTCAGTTTGCAATCACAAATTCAACCAAAAGACTCATATTAACCCACAAACACACTGAATGATATAGTATTGTTAGAGCTATTAGACTGAAGCAAGAGGTACCTCTTCTTATTTTGTGTTTATTAATGGCTCAAAAGGGCATTACTGTCACCAGCTGGTCTGATTGCTAGCCACAGTTCATCGCTACAAATGTTAATACCCTGAGCGATAATGATGCCATTAAACAAACCAAGGCAAATTTATTTGTGCTCTATAGCGCATTTCATATACAAGGTAACTTAATGTGCTTTACATGATTAAAAGGAATTGAATACAAAGAAACACAACATTAAAAACAGGGGGAAAAAATAAAAACTACAGCAATATATATATATATATATATATATATATATATATAAAATGAAAAATAAAAGTACAATTAAAAACAGCGTACAGTGCAAGAAATATCATTAAAAGTGGAAATACTCTAGAAAGCATGAGAAAAAAGAACCTGGAATTAAAAACATTCACACTTGGGGCTGACCTCATCTCTGTTGCCAACTTATTCCTTTTGTGTGCAGCGTTATAGCTAAATGCTGCTTCACCATGTTTGCTTTGGACTCTGCGCTCCACTATTTGACCTGAGTCAATCGATCTCAGAGCCCTCCTGGGTTTAAATTCCATTTCTGTCATGTATTCACGACCTAAACCATTTCGTGATTTATAGACCAGTAGCAGAACTTTAAAATCTTTTCTCAAGCTGACTGGAAGCCAGTGTAAGGACTTTAGAATTGGAGTGATATGCTCTGACCTCTGTGTTCTGGTAAGAACCAGAACTCAAGCATTCGGAACTAACTGCAGCTGTTTAATGGTCATTTTGGGGAGTCCGGTCAGAAGACCATTACATTATTCACGTCTACTTGAGATAAAAACATGGATGAGCTTTTCCTGGTCTGCTTGACACATGCAAGCCTTCACTTCAGATATGTTCTTCAGATGATAAAAGGCAGTTTTAGTGATCGTGTTTATATGACTGTTGAAAGCCAGGTCGGAATCTATCAGAACACCGATGTATCGGACTTGGACTTTGCTTTTTAAAGATAGTGAGTCCAGGTATTTACAGTACTCATAGAAATTCTCTTTCATTTATTTCCAAGAACAATTGAAGAGTTCAGACGCAAAAGCAGATATATCCATTTTTGTTGTTTCTATAGATGCTTTGAGTTATCAAATCAGTTCAACTGTCTCAGATTTGTTGTGGTGTAGTTGAAGAAAATTTGGACTCGTGCAGTTATCTGCTTTAGACAATGGCACAACACCTCAATTGAACTGTAATCATCTGGGGACACTGCTTAATAAAATTGTGCGTCATCTAGATAGCTATGATGGTGAAAATTAAATTTGTGGAAAAGTTGATCCAAGGGTAGCATATACAGGCTCAACAGAAGATGTCCAAGAACTGACCTTTGAGGGACTCCATAGGTCATTGCTATGGATTGAGATTGAGCACTTGTACTGGTTACAAAGTAGCTCCTTTCCTGCAGGTAGGACCTGAAGCATTTAAGGACCATTTCATTTGGTCCTACCCACATTTCCAAACCTGTTCAGCAGTATATTATGATCTACCATATCAAAAGCCGCACTGAGATCGAACAAGATCAAAATTGACACCTTTTCTGAGTCAGTATTCAACTTTGACAAGAGCAAATTCTGAACTGTGATGTGTTCAGACACCTGATTGAAAATTGTCAAAAAGTCCTTTTAAATTCAAGAAATTGCTGAGTTGATTAAAAACAACTTTTTCAACGATCTTGCCTATGAAAGGGAGATTTGAGATGAGATTTGAGATGGGTCTATACCTTCGAAGCGTCCATTTCTCTGTTTTTTTTTTTTTTTTAGAAGAGGCTAACAGAAGCCACTTTAAGAGCTTTAGGAAACTCTCCAGACTGAAGTGAGCAGTTTATTATTTGCTGTAACTCATCTAACACTGACTTCACAATAGTTTTGAAATAGTCAGATGGTATTGAGTCAAGACAGCTCGTTGATGGTGTCTTGATCATTATTGTTCTCCTCAACAGTGTTGTAGGCCGCCTCAAGATGGTCTTAGTTTTAACAGGAGCGAGAGCATTCATCGCATTTGAGATTTTCGAAGTGAAATCAACCAAATGTTCTTCAACTGTCTCAGTATTCACAGTCCGTGGCACAGCTATGGCCTCCATAAACTTATTGGCAGTACTCTTATGTATGCAACTTTTCTTAACAGATATTGAGGTTGTCTGAACTTTTGGAAGAAGAAGAAGAATCTAGAGTTTTAAAAAAATTCACAAAAATGGTCCGAAATAGCCATATCCTTAATGTCAACTGATAGAATTTCAACATCCTTAAAGATGACCAGGTCTAAAATACGATCTTGAGTGTGAATAGGACTCTTATTATGTTGAGAGTGATCAAATGTGTCTAATATGGCAAAACGTTCTTTGGATGTTTTTTCCATGTTATTGTCAACATGAATGTTAAAGTCCTCCACTATGAATAGTTGTATTCAGTACAAATAACTGACAGCAGGTCTGAAAAATCCTCCAAAAATGTTCCATTGTATCTTGGGGGTCTATAGATTATTAAAACAATAACCTTTGGGCCACCTTGAACTGAAAAACACAGATATTAAAAAGCTCTAAAATCACCCAGAAAAGTTCTTTACACTGAAATAATTTAAAAATAACAGAAATACCACCACCTTTTTCCCTGTTCAGCACTTGTTCATAAATTGAAAATGTGCTGGTGTTGTCTCATTTAAAATGATACTACAGCTACTTCCTGTTAACCACATTTCATTTAATAACAAAAAGTCCAGATTATAGTATTGTCATGATGTCATTAATCAACACTGATTTGTTACTGAGTGACCTGATATAAAAAAGAACTATTCTCACAGCGAAAAGTGGAGACAATGGTTTGACAGATTGACATTTTATTCTCACTAAGTTTGAAGTTCTACTTTTTTAATGCCATATCTCTTTGACGAACTTTCTGTCACTAGTAATTACAGGGATGAAAAAGGCCAGATCTACGTAGGGGTCTGAGTTATTCTGGAAAAAATGCGGTAAATATCAGTCAGATTTACAGATAAGATTTATCCGGGGTGGAGGAGGGTCCTTTCCCATCTTAGTGGATGGTGGTTTCAGGCGAGGGGGAATGGGAGGCGGAGCTTGGTGTGGTGTGGCCTGGAGTCCAATGTTGACAGTAGTTTTCCTCCTATCCATCAGACCTAACATTGTATTCAGGCTAGGAGAGGGGGAGTCAATATCAACTGCAGATTATTTGGTTGTCTTAGTCGTAGAGAGGAAATTATCTCTTGTTCCACCAATTGTTTGGGAACAACTGCATCCTGTAGGGGTGGAGAGATTCATTTTTGCACCAATTCTATTTGCATCATGATCAGTGGTTGCGGATTTAATTCAGAGATAATATTGGTTTATTCAGATCAGATCGAAACCATTCAGTGGCTAAAAAATTCCTTCAGTAACTTTTTAGCCCAAAATTAATTCAGTGTGACTGTGAAATAAATACCTTTACATTGCAATAGGGATTCATGGAGAAATGTCTCCATGTCTCCTGGAGCAAAAGCTTGAGAATCCCTGTTCTAAACTGTCAAATACTAATAGCGAGATACAAAGCACTGTGAGGTTTTCACAAGGAAAATCATTGAGGAATAGTGTTAATAATACATAGACAGCTACAGTAAATAGATGAATATGCCTTCTCTTTGTAGCACAAACGTGAGCCTCAAACAGCATCCAGTAGTTGACATTGTCACTGTTTCTCCTTGTTCGCCTGAGTTTCCCCTCGAGGGTACACTCCAACCGTTGTTAGCAGCTAGCAAGATAAGCTTCCCAAACCAGTTTAAAAGCCTTCAAATTGCACGGGGATTTGACTCAATTCACACACAAGTGTCCTCAATTTCTCATTTGTTCTCCACCAGATAGAAGGACGTCATAAATGCTAATACAATTGCTTAAAAAAAATAAAAAACAATAGGCACGTATACTGTTGTGCCTTCTCCAATCACTTGGGGCCACTACAAAAAGGAGTGATTTGATGTGAGGTGTAGATTAGGACATGCGGAAGAAAAGACACTAAGAAGTCATTTGGATTGTGCTAACTGGTGTGTGCCAACTTAAAAATCATACAACGTAAAAAGAATTACATGCAGGTATTTTTGAGGAAATACAACAAATGCACACTTCTATATAAACCCGACCATGCTTACATATAAGATATTTACCAGTATTGATACAGTTGAATGATTACCTTTTAAAACTATGAAAAATAATGTATTTACGTTCAGATGGCCAATTTGCTGAGCATTGATTGATCCAGTTAGAATTCAAATTGATACATCGATACAATGAATGAATCGTTGCACCTCTAGACACACATTATTTTGTCTCACCCCCTTGTACAATTGTACCTCGCCATACCAGTGACCCGAATCAGGAGTTTTTCACGTTACAGTACAAGCAGTCGCCTGGCCACTTTTGTTTTGAGTTGCGATCAAAAGTTTGAGCATCAAGTGCCTCATGGTGGTAGCGAACTTCACAACAACAGAGAACAAATAAGTTCAAGCTGTTCATTGCCAGGCGGCACGGTGGCCTCACAATTCTGAGGACCAGGGTTCAATCCTGGCCCCGCCTGTGTAGAGTTTGCATGTTCTCCCCATGCCTTTGTGGGTTCTCCTCGGACACTGTCTCCATGGGCCTCGCGATTGGCTGGCAACCAGTTCAGGACGTACCCTATCTGCTGCCTGAAGATAGCTGGGTTAGGCTCCAGCACTCCCATGACCTTTTGTGAGGGTAAGCGGAAAAGAAAATGATTAATGGATAAATTTAAAGCATTATATAAATCAAGGTACCACTCTATACAGACAGTACTAGAATAACCTTGCCAATAGAAAACTTTGGAGCCACATGCTGCTTCATCAAGTCTAGGTTTTGTACATCCGATGATGCTATTATTTCATTTCCGCAGGCCTGAGCAACATCATCGGAATCATCGTGTACATATCAGCCAACGCAGGCGACCCATCCAAGAGTGACTCCAAGAAGAACTCCTACTCATACGGCTGGTCATTCTACTTCGGGGCGTTGTCCTTCATCATGGCTGAGATGGTGGGCGTCTTGGCCGTCCACATGTTCATCGACCGACACCGGCAGCTTCGGATTGGCACCCGCGCCGCCGACTACCTCCAGGGCTCAGCAGTAGCTCGAGTCCCGAGCTACCGGTACCGCTACCGACGCCGCTCGCGTTCTTCGTCGCACTCCACGGACCCGTCACACTCACGCGACGCCTCCCCACTGGGCCTCAAGGCCTTCGGGGCCCTGCCCTCCACCGAGATCTCCATGTACACGCTGCCCCGAGACACCCTCAAGTCAGGAGCTGGGGCGCCGCCCACCAACACCACCACCTACAACTCAGAGCGGGATCACAACTTCCTGCAGGTGCACAACTGCATCCAGAAGGATGCCAAAGACTCAGCTCACGGTAATGCTGCAGCCAACCGACGCACCACCCCCGTATGAGGGGCCGCTACCCACCCCGCCATGTTCATAGGAAACGAGTTGTTTTCTGCATGACTCTTCCGAACTTCCAGAAGCTCAGAAGAGGTCAGAGCCGTCCAGACAAATGCCTCCTTTATTTTTGAACTCGTTGTTTTGCATTCAAACTGTGAATTGTTGCAGTACAGCCTGTAACATCTAGTAAAACTACTATTATTATAACTATAACTATAACCATAACATAACTATATATCTATATCTATCTATCTATATATATATATAAAACTTTTATAAAGATTCATATTAAGAATAAGCAAGACACGGACTATTTTACTGAAGCAAAAAAAAAAAAAAAACAACGAGTTAAAGTACTGTCAGTGACTTTTTCGAAACCTAAAATAATAATTAATATTTTTTTTTAATAGAACAAAAAACATGAAAATGTGAACAAATACCAGAGAGTCCAAAATTAAGTGCATGCTATTAAAACTACAGGAAAATTAAGTTAGAATCCTTGTAAAAGGGGGAAAAAAGCAATTCCTGAGTTGATGTGTATTTTATTTATTTTATTGTTTTTTTTTTTGCTTTTGTAAGCTAAACCAAACAAAAAAAATGCTTTTTTAAAACAATAGTTTGATGAATATATAAAAAAATATACATACAATGCGTAATGTCATTTATTTTTAAACCTCACACAGCCTTAGCCATTTTTTGTTAGTTTCTTTTTCATTTCTACTGTCCAAATGGAAACTGTTTAAAAAGGTGCCAAAAGCGAGAATGATCCTTCTACTTGGATGCATCAAGTACTGATGAATAAAAAAACCACCCCCAGGGGGAACAAAGCAATGTGTGTGTCTCTCATGCTAATAGGTAAGAAGCTCTTAGTTTCAATGTTAACATGCTCACGTGCTACACCACAATCTTCCTCCAGGGGCACAATGGCCGAATTTTCAGAGATGGATCAAAATAAACATAAACAAACAATTGTTTACCATACTTCTGTCACGTCCTTCTGAGTGGGGAGTGTCTCGTATATGGGGTCCATTCTGCAGGTCAACATGGGTGTGGTACCTTTTCAAGGATGGGGTGCTTTGTGACGGGTGGAGTACCAGTGAGGGTGGGATTGCTGTATGGCTTGTGGTCTCTTGTGAGGGGGTGGGTTCCTTGTGAAAGTGTGGGGGTCCCTTGTTAAGAGCAGAGGTCTTTGCCAAGGGGTGGGCTCTCATAGGCGAGTTGTCTTGTGAGGGTATGTGGTCTCTTCTGCATATGGGATCCCGTGTGTGGTGAGTGGGTTAACCTCTGAGGGATTGGGTAGCTTGTAAGGGGATGGACTCCCTTAGGTGGAATGTCTTGTCAAAAGTACCTTGTGAGGGGGGTAGTATGGGGTCACTTGTGAATGTATGGAATACCTTTTGAAAGGTGAGGTGTCTTGTGAGAATGTGGGATGCTTTGTCAACAAGTGTGTGTGGTGGTGGTGGGAGGACTTGGTAAGGTTTCTTGCGGACTTGGGTCAGTTTCACTGGTAGGGATCACCGGTCAGAAGAACGAGTTCCCATTTCCGTCAGTTTTTTGTACCGTCCGACTGATTAATTGCCGTTTTCAAATTGTCAAAACATTAATGTTTTTTTTTTTTTACACATTAACATATGAGGCAGCACGGTGGTCCAGCTGGTAAAGTTGGCCTCACAGTTCTGACGTCCCGTGTTCAATCCCGGACCCGTCTGTGTGGGGTTTGCATGTTCTTCCCGTGCCTGCGTAGGTTTTCTCCGGGCACTCCAGTTTCCTCCCACATCCCATAAACATGCACCATTAATTGGACACAGTAAATTGACCCTACGTGTGATTGTGAGTGCGGCTATTTGTCTCTATGTGCCATGAATTTGCTGGCAACCAGTTTAGGGTGTACCCCGCATCCTGCCTGTTGACAGCTGGGATTGGCTCCAGCACTGCCCGTGACCCTCGTGAGGATAAGCAGCAAATGAAAATGGATGGATGGATTAACATATGACAAGTCAAGACGAATGACAGTTAAACAATCACTTGAAAAAAATCTGCATTATTTTATCCAGCCAAATATCAATGGGGTTTTTTGCTTCAATGCTAATGTACTACACGCTACAGCATCATGCCAGTAACATTCAGCAGTATAAAATGGTAAATGTATTAGAAAACAGCCAGTTAAAAGAAAAAAACTCATACACCATTCATGAATTATCAGATTTCCCTGTTTTCCTCGCCTCTTTGAGTCCAAGACAAAAAGTAATCTTACACACGTTTACGTGTTGAACAACACGCTTCCTTACAGTGTGTACAACAACAGGTTTGCAGTGTGTAGTTATACATGTTTGGAATGATACAAATAGCAGCAGCGTCCATTCAAAGGGGAGAAAGGAGAAAGAGCAACACCTTTCAGTTTCCACCTGGTTGACCTAAAAGCTTCACAACACTTTTCGGGAGCAAGAAGCCGAGTGAGTGGGCTCGGAACACAAATGCCCGGATGAGAATCAAATCAGGGCCTTGTGGTGGGGTGACCTGGAACGCCTAACCCAAATACTTGGGGGGTTGTTGGTCCCCTGTGAGGAAACCATCGCCCTCTTCTGGCAGTGTTCACAAAGCACATGAAGATATCAAACAGTCTGTGCTTACATAAGCTGACATGAAATTGACTAATGACATTTGTGTGACCTTAGCAGACACGTTGTGCAAAACGGGCAGCATCCGGCATCCATTGGAGCCTGGGTGGGGGTGGGGTCGGGAGCGTGTCATCACCCCCACCGGACCACGTTCACATAAAATGCAAGCGGGTGGCTGCAATGGCATTTTTGTGTGTGTGTGTGTGTGTGTGTGTGTTTGCGCGTGTCATCATCACTGTGCAGCCTCAAACTCTTTTGTGTGTGTGCGTGTCGGTTGTTGTTTATGCTGACCACACAACAGTTGCTGACTGTGCTCTCACCCCGGGTTCTTCTTCTTTTTGGGTCAAGCGGAGTTGAAAGAAGGAAAAGTCAGTGGAGTGCACGCACAAACAAACACTCTGGGCCAAACCCCAAAGATATTTAATGATTAAACCGATAAACACCATAATCAAATATTTGTAAAGGCACAAATATGATATTGTCCAATTTAAAACAGCACTTCTTTACAAAACAAAGAACAATTTATTACCAATTTATCAAAAATGTTTCAAGAAAGGAGGCGTGGTGGATCAGCTGGAAAACGTTGGCCTCACAGTTCAGAGGAGCAGGGTTCAATCCTGGACCCACCTGTGCGGAGTTTGTATCTCCCTGGGCCTGTGTGGACTTTAACCAGGTACTCTGGTTTCCATGAATTAAAAAAAAAAAAAAAAAAAAAAACCACACATGGTAAATTAAGTGAAGATTAAATTGCCTGAAGGTATGAATGTGAGTGTAAATAGTCGCATGTGTCCTGCGATTGGTTGGCAGACAATTTAGGGTGTACCCCACCTCACCCTCAAAATCAGCGGGATAGGTTCCAGCACAGCTGCAACCCTAGTGAGGATAAGCGGGACAGAAATGGAAATGTGTTGTGTGGAGTTTGCATGTGCTCCCCGTGCCTGCGTGGGTTTTCTCCGGGAACTCCAGTTTCCTCCCACATCACAAAAACATGCATGAATTGGAGACTCTAAATTGCTTTTAGCTCTGGCTCCTGCACTCCTGCGACCCTCGTGAGGATAAATGGTTCAGATAATGGATGAATGGATGTGTTAGTGTTTTAAAAAAAAATACAGCCAATTTTTGCAGACTTGAAAAGGGCTAATACCTGTTCACACAGTTATCCATTTTCCTCCACGTATCCTAGGTAGGGTTGAAGGGGCAGTAGCTTAAGCAGGGGACCCCATACTTCCCACTCCCAAGAAACTTCCACCAGCTCTTCAAAGAGGGATCCTGAGGCGTCCCGAAGCAAGCTCTGAGACCAAGTTGCTCCAGCCGGTTGTCAGTCCTCCCCATGGTCTCCTCACTGTAGGACATCCCCGGAACCCCTCATCAAGGAGGTGTGAGGGAGGCCTTCAAATCAGATGCCGGAGCCACCTCATCTGTCTCCTCTCAATATGGAGGAGCATTGGGTCCGCTCTGAGCCCCTCCTGGATGACCGACCCGTGCAATCCATTTTTCACGACAAACCGGGTGTTTTGGAAAAGTGTGAAGAGTGAAACCAACCTCCCGAGTGTTCGAGCAAAATCCAGCAATACAAAAGGCCGGGATTTCGGCTAACACAATGAAAAGAACGAGTAATTTTTCGCCAGTACAATCGGTAGAAATCAATATAAATACTCAGCCCCGCTACTGCAAAAAACTTCCCTTCCTGGTTCTTCTCCAGCACAAAAGCCTCGAGAGGATTTTCATGGCGAAGATCCAAAAATCCATATACGACAACATCCTGACACGTGGTGAAAAGACGGATGGGTCAATTTCAGCTGACTTTCATTAAAAACATACTAAAAATTGTGCTTTACGTGTTAATTGACCTTTAAAGTTCTACTACTGGTCTATAAGTCACTAAAATGGTGTAGGTCCTGAACACACAAAGTCCATTTTATATTTCTTGCACTTTACACTGTTTTTAATAGTATTTATTTTCCCACTGTCATTTGTATCTTTTTTAGTTTTTAAGGTTTTCTCTGTATTCAAACGCTTTTAATCATGCAAAGCACAACTTGTGAATGAAATGCGGTATACTGTATAGATCAATTTGCTTTGCTAACCCTGGAAGGGAAGTCAATGTTGCGCTGTAATGCTTATGGTTAATTGCGCTGCCCTCTGTTGGCCGTGATCGGAGATGAAAAATGTCAGTGTGGGGGGACACCTGGTGTCAGCTCACAGGGAAAGCACGCAGAGGCCCAAAGGCCTGGAAAAATGAGGCACTGTGGAACCACAGCAAACATTTGTTTCTTTTCGTGAGCATTGATTTTTGACTCAACCAACTCACTTGAAGTACTGTAATCAGCTATGATATGGTGCTTCTTTCTCCAAGTATTTTTAATTCCGTTTGAAAATTTGATTGAGTTACATTCAAAAGCTTGATACCAATAAATCAATTTTCAAATCTAAAAATTACATCCTCAAACTACAGTCAAACATTTAGAATTTAAAGGCAGAATATACCTCCCTAAATTATTTTTGGGCACGAGTGTGCAAAAACTTTCTGAAGATAATACTTCTGTTATGGCTGAGTGAATCCATTTTTCTTTGATCAGAAATAAATTAAATCCCATATTTTATGCTGAAACTGGCTGCCAGTCCAGGATGTTTCACCGCCTCCTTCACCGGGGGTGTTATTCAAAGGTGGGTGCACCCCCTTTTGGGCATGAAACTTTTAATAAAACAGTTAAATGGTGAGCTCTGCTTACTTCTAACAATGTAAATACAGGGCAATCAGTCTTTTCCTTTCGGCTTGTCCCGTTAAGGGTCACCACAGCATGGCATCTTAGATGAACACATTTGTTTGGCAGTTTTAACAGTGGCTGGCCTTCCATACGCAACCCCTATTTTGAAAAATTAAAGTATGAATCCAAAAAACCAAAATATTTTTGCCAAACTTCAGACATAAAAATGTAGACAAATTTATATCAAATAGGCTCAAAAATGATATCATGAAATATAAGTGAGCAATAAAATAAGTGATCTACAGGGCCAGTGCTACAGATAGGCCTAATCGTATTAACAGTTGTCCATTAAATAATATTTGAGACATTAACATCCAATTTACCTTTGTCTCCTGGTTTGGATATGCTCCTGGACATTTTTTTTTTTGCTATCAGGACAAAGATTGCACAGCACTTCGCTGGGAACGTCCACTTTTTGTACATGTTCGGTTAGACATGATAGTTTTTGTCCCTATCTGTACAGTTACACTTGTTTCAAGCCAAGCCCATCTGAAACTTTTTTTATCCCAGTGGTTATCATCAACTTCCCTGGCATGATCTTTATCTTTTCACTCCAAGACTCTCTCCATACTGGCAAACAATCGATTGATTGCAGCCTCGCATCAAGCTGTACCCCCCTGCCGCCCAATTTTCACGTTTCACAAAAACGACAATTTCAGATGGGGGGAAAAAAAAATTAAAAAAAAAAAAATTCTGCGACACTATGGAGAACTCTCATCCCTGAATTAATTGGAGTCAATTTCACAAATTGAGCCTTTGGACTTTATTTTAATAATTTTGCAGACAGTGAGAACAGAGCTGACAGACTTCAGGCAGTCTCTTCCTTGATGAGGCGGTCCTTCTTGAGGGGTCCCTGTAGACAAAAGAAATACAATGTTGACAAATGTAAATACTGAACTATGTGAATGAGTGTGTGAGCACTCATGTTTCCAGAGAGTGAACAGGGAGTGAGCACAAAAGGGGCACTACTCCCCTGCCTCACTGGAGCTCAATATAGCACTGGAATGGAACCAGAGTTCACAATGAAAAGTGAACCAGGTTACGAACAGTGCACGTAAGCAAGGGTGGGGGCCACCATCTCACCATGAAGGCCTTCTTCTCCTCCGCCGTCTGGAAACGACCATGACCGAACTTGGAGGTTGTGTCGATGAATTTCAGGTCGATCTTCTCCAAAGCGCGACGATTTGTCTGCACCAGCAGGGACTGCAAAACAAATTTACTTCATTATTTAGCCAAAGATGTGTCCACATCTATTCACCAATTTGGTCAATATTTTTTCCAATTATTAGATGTCAGATTAAATGGAATGACCATTTATGGTAAACAGTTCACATTCTTCAAGACTTTCCATTGCAAAAATGTAGGTTCGTTGTAGTACATTTTAGGCTCAAGCTTAAATTTCACCTCAACACCGAATATCCCAAACTTTATGATTCATATAATTCCTGATTTGTCCTCACCTTGCGGAGGGTAAGAACTCTCTTCTTGGTTCCAACCACACATCCTTTGACCATGACAAAGTCATTAGTGACTTCTCCGTAGTGGACAAAGCCACCCTATTGGAGTTAAGAATACAATTACATGATATTTGTGACATTACTGAGATTGGCGCCAGCGCCATAAATACTGACCAGAGGGTTGATGCTCTTGTTGGAAAGATCATACTCTGTGGACGCATTGTTCTTCACCAGCTTTCCGTCCTTCTGATGGTAACCCTGACCAATCTTGTAGATCTTTAAAAAGAACACCGTTACGTTTGTGTAGCCATTCAAAAACCAGAAAACAGAAGCGGGGGTACCTTCTTGTTAATCTCTGTACGGTGGTGGTACCCTTTCTGACCAGCACGGGCCACAGAGAAGGCCACGCGGGCGGGATGCCAGGCACCGATGCAGGCCACCTTGCGCAGTCCACGATGGGTCTTGCGGGGCAGCTTCTTGGTGTGCCAACGGCTGGTTACACCTATGCATAGATGAACAACCATTTATCAAAACTGCACCACAAAGTCCACCGGGCATAAATCATAGGGTCTGATCAAACAATGGGCTACTTTTTAACCAACTCAAATCACAGGGGAAAAAGACCACATTTCAGTTCATCTGATATAACTAATGCAAAAAAAAAAAAAAAAAAAAAAACCTAGCAATCAGCACTTCTTGTAACTATTCAAAGCATGCCCCCCACCCTCAAGTTACACTTCTGAATAAATCTGCAATTTTCCTCAGTGCTTCAAATCTGATCATTGAGCCCCCCAACCCCTTCTGTTCACAGTGCCAATAAAGTCTGGTATCCCTTTCAAGCTAATCAAAGACAATTTGACCAACTTTTAAAATGACCACCCTTAGGTGCTTAAGTAGAAGTATGGAACAAATCTTGGCACCTTTGTACCCGTGTCCCTTGGTGACCCCGATGACGTCAATCATCTCATCCTGGGTAAAGACATTGGCAACCGGCACAGCCTGCTCCAGCTTCTCACGGGCCCAATCCACCTTGTCGGAGATGGAGCCTCCATTCAGCTGCACCTCCATCAGGTGAGACTTTTTCTGCTTCAGGGGCAACAGACGCATCTGCCAGCAAACAAAAGAATTTCATGAGCAATGAAGATAATTTGAAGGAGTGTGGCAGCTGCTCTGAGGAGGGCAAGTCTCAGAAGGAAGGCAGCTGGAATGTATCCTCACTGGAATAGTCAGGCGCCATGCCTGACGCAGGAGTTCCATGGTCTCGTCAGTGACAGCATTGACACTAGCCTACTTGCAATCTAAAATGGTTCGTCTGGTTTAAATATAGCATTTTTTGTAAGTAGGCCAGTGTCTGTAAAAGCAATGAGGCAAAAGATTCAACATTTTTCTAAACTCACCTGCGTGTGAGCAATGATGCGAATGATCTGGCAGTACTTCTTCATGGCGGCAAAGTCCTTCTCCAGCTGTTTCTTGCCCTCCTCGTCCTGCCACTTTTTGCTGTACTTGGTGAACGCCTTCTTCTTAGACTTGTACCTGTGAGGTAGCGGGCACAACGAGGTTGGCGACAGGCCCTTCATGACCACAGAGGGTCAGCGGAAGAACACAGCACCGGACTGGCCGCCCTGATCGTGGAGGGGCAGCACCAGCCAACAAGATTTCGGCTCATGGCGACGGCTTCTAAGCAGAACTTTCCACCGGCCAGAGGAGCCCGGAGCTCATCAGGGCACCGGGCACCTGAGCGGAGCTGCCACCAGAGGCCACCGTAACTGTTAGACTCGCTCAGTGAAGAAAAATCTCCACTGGGTTCCTAACATCTGCATTGAGCACTCAGGCAGTGGTTCTCAAATCGTGGGTCAGGACAAGTTTGCTGGGCAAATTCAGAATATGCAGTAAGTTAGCACTTAGCTCTTCATCACATTGTATTTAATCCTTGTGTGCCTTTTTACAAGTTTACTGCAATACATAAATATATTGCATGCAGGTAATGTCGGCGCCTTTGATTTTTGTTTAGCCTTCACTGTAACTCCAACAAAATGAAAAGTGTGAGTGAGTTACCAAAATTACAGCCACAAGCTGGCGGAAAAAAAGCAAACTTCGCTGCAACTATCCCTTACCACTATTGCATTGTTACAATGCATACCAGCATCTAAAGTTTAACAGATTACTTTAAGATGAGATTCAGCATCTTAGTTTACTAGACAGCAGAAACGCTCACCGAAAAATTCATAACCATGTGCACGTGTATATTTACGATTCCTTTTACCAAGTAAGTGCTTCATGAGCTGAAGCATCAGCATCGTCCATACAGACAGAGCATTTTCAGACTGGACTACGCTCAAATAAGTTCATTCTCCATTCTTAATGTGCTTTGTACAGACTCCGCTTTATATATTCAAATCTAAAATTGGAATGGGTTGGCAACAACAGAAAAACGTGTCCCGTGGTATCAACAATTGAGAACCACTGATCTAAAACTGCGGCATAGTCTCTCACCAGTTCTTGTAGAACCGCCTTTTGCACTCATCACTAATGTGCTCAGCAAAGACAGTCTTGAATGAGCGAAGGCCACGCGGGGTGCTCACGTAGCCCACCACACCAACCACAATCATGGGAGGAGTCTCCAAGATTGTGACTGCCTCCACCACCTCCTTCTTGTTCACCTCTGCAAAGGAATGCACAAAATTTAAGCTTTCGTGACTGAAACACTTTGAAATGGTCGATTTAAATCGGGGAATGCTCAGAATTCGACGTTCAGCAAGGGACTTCATTCAAGCCCATTCTGTCCGCCCGTCGAGGGTCTCATCATTGGTTTTAAAAACGTATTTTAAAATGGACTAGTTACACAACTCACTTGAACCAGGCCTGTCCACCTCGCGGACGATGTGAGTCATTCCGGCCTTGTAGCCCAGGAAGGCGGTCAAGTGAACGGGCTTGCTCGAGTCGTCCTTGGGGAAGCTCTTGGCCTTACCCCGGTGACGGCGACTCCTCTTGCGGGGCAAAAAGCCCAAGGAGCCGTGGCGCGGAGCCGAAAACTTGCGGTGGGACTACGGGATAAAAAAAAAAAAAAAAAAGTTAGCCATGAGCAGTTGCAGCTAACAAGCCATGAGGGAACCACGACGTTCGTATGGATACGTCACTTCGACTTCTCAAAACTAAATCAGAAAAGTCAATAAATACTTTGATATTCACATTAATAATCTACGTTTTAATCTTATCAAATCGATCTGGTATAAACAGCCATTGTAGGAAACGACGATTTGTTTTTCGCACAAGACTGCAAGTCTTTCTTCTCATTCGGCTGCAAAAATCTAAATTTAACATAAATATTTTAAGTCAAAGCCCCGTGTCGTAAACACTGGAAGAGCCCAAAGTCTAAGATTGCAAAGATAACGGACGGATTGCTATTTTGACAGCATGCATACGAAAACACCAACCATGATGTCTCCTATCCGATTGAAAGAGACCAACTTCCTCACGCGATGATAGTTATATGCTGTCACAACTCTCGCGGGATTCAACGAGACCTCGTTGAAGTATCGCATTTTGACCACGATGCATTTACTACTGATCTAAAAAAAATGCCTGGATAGCTCATTGGCCACCGGCGCTGAAGTCGCCGGAAGCAGATATCCGCCATCTTGATGCTCCCAAAACAACCATGCCGACCTGTGCAGCGATTAACTGTGTTAATCGCCAGTTTCGTGGCTGTGGGAAAACATTCCACAGGTAAATTAGAAAGATTTACTTTATCCTGTGAAAGTTTTTTTAAAGGGTTTTGTATTTTATGATGCGCTTCTTTCACTTGAACAAAGTTTTGTTGTTGTCCACTGTTCAATCTCTGCTTCACCTTTATAGACCGACGGTTTTTCGCAAAAAAGCAATGTAAATATTTTCCCAAACTTCATCAGTGGACATGCTGTCTGAGTGTTCAGCTGGTACAGATGAATTAGTCCACTGTATTTTGTGATTAATATATATATACATTTTCATGATAGATTCCCTCAAAGTAAGCACTTGAAGATTAAATGGATTGCAAACATGAAAAGAAGCAAGTACACACCCTCGGCAACAGCAGTATTGTGCTCGGATCACTTTGAGGAAAGTGCTTTTGACCGCACTGGCCAGACGACGCGCCTACGAAAGAATGTAGTACCCACATTATTTCAGTTTCCAGACCACCTAACAAAAAAGGTAAGACATATAGAGCTGCTACGATTTGATTATTTGATCACGTTTATTTGCTGTCGATAGTTTATTTGGCTCCTATGATGAAGACAGTAGCGTACAAGTGGTAAATCACTCACATTTGTTCATCTACTGACAACTCTTCCACATCAAGACATTAATTTTTCCAGAAACCAGTAAACTGCTTTACATGGTGATTTCCAGCAAATAGACTGATAGCAGACCCATGAGCACCAAGTCCATGAATGACTTACCAAGGCCTGGCTCATTGGGTATCTCTCAGTATCAGTTTCCGAGTTCCATATCCAGTTTATAGCGAGTGAATAAAATTATATAAATTAAGCAGAATATTGAAGTACTGAAACAGTGTGGACATACAATTGGGGGCGGGGGGGTGAATTCCATAAATCTGGTCTACCTTATTCAGTTCCTGGGGCCTCCCTGGCTTAATCAATATATATCTGTCAGAAATTTGGTCCGCACTCTTGGATGGAAAATTTGGTCCGCACTCTTGGATGGAATGCTTTTATTTCACATGGTTCTTCACAGCATATTTTGGGAAAAATTAATATGCCACGGAAATCGGGTCCAGAGTAATATGAAACGTTTCTTGACAGTCATGATGTTATATGTCTTTCCTTTGCACTTAGCCTTTTTTTGGCTTACCAAGTCGAATTAAAAATCCTTCATGTTACCAGAACTGAAAAAATGTCAAGCTCACACGACCAGTTTCAATTCAACATGCCAAATTTGATTGAGAAAAACCTCGCCATTATCCAACCTGTAAATCGTGTCTTCCACACGTTTCAGGAGTATCAATATGGCGGCCAACTGGCTTCAACCAATCGACCGCCAGATATGTATGGGCTATCCAGTCTTTTTTTTTTTTTTTTTTAGGTCGGTGGGACCACGATGTAGTTACACATAGCAGCCACTAAGGGTAGCTGTTTACCTTCACGACGTCAGAGCAGGAGAATGAAAATGTCTGGACACTCGCTGAACTCATCATACTGCTCTGTGATTGGTTAAAACAATGTCACGTGATCCATGGATGCCATGTTGTTAGCCAGTTTCGAGTCCACGTTTAATTTATGACGTTTTTAAGTAGCTTTCTTGTTGGGCAATATGGTTTGCTGTGTGGCTGTAGGCTGTTCAACTCGTTTCAAACAAGGCGTCCGCATGCATCGTTTCCCAAGAAATCCAGAAAGACGACACTTGTGGGAGATCAAAGTGAAACGAGTGGGCTGGAAGCCTCACAACAATTCTTTACTTTGCGATGTAAGTACTCGTTAGTTATGATTATTTACTCAGTTTTGTGGGGTCAAGTTATGAAAAATCCAATTGATTTTTGCATATTACACTATAACCTATCATCAATATAATACTTAAATTCAATTGAAAGGTTACTGCATCCTCTGATAGTTGTTGAAAGGTTCCCGGTGATGAGAGAATCCCGTTAGGGGCTTTTCAACCAATCAGCCCAGGAGCTTTTGAGTTCCTGGTTGCCCACGTGGTATGTGTTTCCATTGCTCTAATTAATCCAGGGTAGCTGAAGCTAATAAGGGCGATATTACTCATTACTGACGTCTATTGGATCTAAAAAGTTATTGTATTTCAAGCTTTCAATGTCTTTTACATCTTAATATAAATTGATTTTGATGGCTTTTGAACCTAACCCTTTATCCGGGAGAGACGATGGAGAACTGATTCACATTTGCAATGCCAACATGGCTGCAGACAAGTCTTTGGGGTATGGGTTTTTTTTTGTTCTTTTTGTTTTTGTTTAAATATACTGTACTGTACAAGTGTATTTCAGTAAACTGGAATGTCCATCCATTCATCCATTTTCTGAGCCGCTTATCCTCACGAGGGTCGCAGGAGTGCTGGAGCCAACCCCACCTGTCATCGGGCAGGAGGCAGGTTACACCCTGAACTGGTTGCCAGCCAGTCGCAAGGCACATGGAGACAGACAACAGTTGCACTCGCAATCACACGTAGGGGCCATTTTGGTTTATTCTGCTGTCTGCAGTCAGATTAGTATCGCAAATACATTCCTTGGATAAGGTTCAATAAAAACATGACATTCATGGTCAGTTTTTGTCTGTTTTCAAATACAACAGTGACGTATTCGGTGTCTGTAAATGTGTTTGCATTAAAATAATGAAAAAATATATATATTTTTTCTTTTGTGATTGGAAGGATGGAAGTTGTTTTTTTTCTCCAACTAAATGACTGGAAGTTTAGGGTACTTCCTGCAAAGTTTCATGCTGTGGGAAAGCCTCTATACTTATATTATTTGTGTAATAGAAATATTCCAAATGTTTTTTGTACTGTATTTCAGAAACATTTTGACCATACCCAAAGAGAGTTGAACCATCCTGAGAAACCTTTGAAATGGAACGCTGTGCCTAACATTTTTGCACACACTAAGAAAGTTGCAGCAAGACGACCCAGAAAGCAAAGAGTAGAGCCTGATCCTCCCAAATTTTGGAACGAGCTGGATCATCCGTATGCTCAAAAATATAATTGTGGGTGTGGCGCAGCTGAACTTTCAGTTTCAGGTTAGTATTGTTGAGAATGCTACAACCTCAGAAATTTTATGTGAACGTCCATTTTTTCATTCACCTATCTCACGGACCATTATTACTGAAATAATTAGCAACCCCAAATATCGTCACTATTAGGTGGAATTGTTGGATTTTCAAAATGAAAAGGTTACAAGAAATACAGAAAATAAAAACACAATTTTGGTTAAGTTACCAAATACCACATTGTTGGCATTGTACCTAGAATTGCTATGACATACATTTATGCACACACATCAACGCAACCCCACCCCAAAATTACATTCAAACTTTTTTTTTTTTTTTTGGTGCAAGTATAACAACCAAAAGAAATGCAACAGAATAAGAAACAACAAGCTGACTAACTAGTGTAAAAGCTGGGATAGCTGAGATTGGCTCCCGCACTCACGTGACCCTTGTGAGGATAAGCGTCTTGGAAAATGGAAGAATAATCTGGTCACAAATTTACATTTATGGTTGATATGCTTCCATCTGAACTTAAGCATTACAATGATCCATTTTTTTTTAAATCAAAGCAAAACTCTCCCATATTTTCAACCATGAATTATGCTGCACTGCTCCTGCACAGTAAGGAGAAAGGTGCTGTTTTACGACAGAAGAGTGTTTGAAAACTTTAAATTTATTAGTAATGCGTAAAAAAAATGTAGGAACACACCAATGCTATCTATCCAGGCATCCATTTTCTGCTTATCCTCATTGGGGTCAGAGGTGTGCTGGCGCCTATCCCAGTTGACTCTGGGCGAGAGGCCAGGTACACCCTGAACTGCTCCCCAGGCAATCGCAGGGCACATGTAGACAACCAACAACTCACATTAATACCTATGGGCAATTTAAAGTCTTCAAGTAACCTATCATGCATGTTTTGGGGATGTGGGAGGAAGCTCGAGTACACAGAGAAAACCCACAGACACGAGTTGAACATGCAAACTCCGGGGAAGGCTGAGTCCTCACAGCTGTGACCCGGATCTGCTAACCAGTAACCAAATGTGCTTCCCAATAGTATTGATTTTGGCTGGCAACCAGTTCAGGGTGCACCCCGCCTCCTGGCTGAAGATACCTGGGGTAGGCCCCAGCATGCCTCTGACACTTGTGAGGATAAGCGCCTCAGAAAAAGGATGGCTAGAAAATTTATTTGGACGGACTGTACGAGGTTTCTACTTGACAGCTATTTTAACAATACAAGCAGAACCAACGTGTTTTAAGATCTGTACATTGCAATATCTTTTTTTAATTAAGGTATTTATATACATATTTTTATCTTATTTTACTTCTTTCAGACAACAATATGGCTGATATCATTAAAGCAGAGGTAGCAGCTCAAGATGTGGTCAATCCTGTCCCTGCTGTACCTGCGCCACCCACTATAACCATTGTTCCTCTAAATCCTGATGACCAGATTCGCAAACTTCAAGCTCAAAACCTCATCTTACAAAGGAAGCTTCGGTATGAACAACGCTTAAGAAGATCAATAGCAAATGAGCGGTCTGTAATGCAGGAGAAAATGATGATGGTGTTTAACAATAACCAGCTCGAGAATATGAGTAAGAAGTCATCGTGTTCCTTCAAGTGGTCAATGGATACGTACAGAAAAGCCCTGAAGCTTAGAAATGCTTGTGGAAAAACGGGTTACGATGAACTTTTGCGTCAAGGTTACCCTCTGCCCTCGCTTCGTTCTCTGCGGCGGAAGGACGTCGTCTCCATGGAGTCTCAAATCCAAGAGGAGACGCTGAAGACCTCTTCAACAAATGACAATGAAAGAGATTGTTCCGTTGCTTTGGATGAGACTGCCATCGTAAGTGACTGTCAAAATGATAAGAGTAGTTGCAGCTTTCGTGAAGATGCTACTCCAGGTTCTAGTGCGACACTAACACAGACCGTTGTCCTTGTTGCCTCTTAAAGGCGAAGGTTTTTTTCACAATTTTTTGTAAGAACCCGCCGTGCCTGAAGTAGACCCATCAGAGACAGAAGATTTGACCACTGAGTTGTTTTCTTTGGTAAAAACTCCAATTGGAGGTACACGATTGGGCCTGAGCCCCGCTCGACAGATTTTTCTTTTATTAATGTATTGCTGTCAGGTCGTCCTGGCAGCATTAACAAAATAAAAAGTGAAACTTCCCCCTTAGGAATATGAATTGATTTAGTATTTATGTTTATAACATGTTATAACACGGCAGCACAGTGGGACGACTGGTTAGCGTCTTACAGTTCTGAGGATTGGGGTTCAAATCCCAGCCCCACTGGTGTGGAGTTTGCATGTTATCCCTGTGCCTGCATGGGTTTCTTCCGGGAACTCCGGTTTCCTCGCACATCCCAAAAAACATTAAAAAATGCTGTAATTGAAGACTCTAAATTGCCCCTAGCTGTGATTGTGAGTGTGAATGGTTGTTTGTTTCCATGTGCCCTGCAACTGGCTGGCAACCAGTTCAGGATGTACCTCGCCTCGTCCGTGAAGATAGTGATGCGGCTCAGATAATGGATGGATATAACAGCCCAACTGGCATGGTGGATGACTAATGAGCACATCTGCCTCATACGAGTTCTGAGAATCACAATCTCAAATCACAGCTCTTGATGTGTGGAGTTTGCATGTTCTCCACGTACTTGCATGGGTTTTCTGCAGATACTCTGGTTTCGTCCCACATAAAAAAAAAAACCTTTATCGTAGGTTGATTGAAGACTCTAAATTACCCTTTGGTACTAATGGTTCTTTCTTTGTGCCCTGCAATTGCCTGGTGACCTCACATCTCCTCCGAAGATAGCTGGGATTGGCTCCAGCATACCTGTGACCCGAGTGAGATTAAGTGGTACAGAAAATGGATGGATAATAGCCTATTTCTTTTTTCATTAACTTGCTATGACAATAGAGTAATTATGTATGTACAGTATTTGTGTAGTCAGGTTTTTGTAGAAAATATTCCTCTCAAGTAGTTTGTCATTCAAATGTATTCTATGTTGAATTTTGATTTAGTTGCAAGTCACCTTGCGTTTAATTTCAGTTTAAAAATGCATGATTTGAATTGTAAAATACTAAATTTTTGTGCTCAGGCAATATCTTATGGGAGTGGTGCTCAAAGTGTGGTACAAGTATCACTAGTTGGATTCTTTTAATTGAGGCTTGTCCCGTCAGGGCTCGTCTTAGCGTGTCATCTTTTTATCTTATGGCATCTTGGGCCTATGAACTGTTAAAGTGAAATGAGGTACTTAACTGAAACAAAAGTACCGCTTTGGTCTTGCGGAAATGTTGAAGTGAGTTGAGGAGCTTCATCTAAACAAAAGTAGTGCTTTGCTGGCATCTTGCGGCAAGTATGCACAATTCTTAACCTTTTTGGGTGTGCCAATTGTGGATTTTTGGTGAAATGACCAGAGCTCAGTCCCTCTCCTTACGCAAATACTGCAAGAATTTGATCCCCGAGATCCGATTTAATTTAGGCAGCAAGATGGATGCCTCACATTTCTGAGGATCCGGGTTCAAATTCGGCCTTGGCTGTGTGGCAATAGCATGTTATCCCCGTGGCTCAATTGTTTTTCTCCAGTATGTCTGGTTTCCAACCATATGAACAAAACATGCATGGTAGCTTAATTGAAGAATCAAAATTGCCCATAGATGTGAGTGTGAATGGTTGTTTATATGTAGCCTGCAATTGGCGACCAATTCTGGGTGTACCCTGCCTCTGGCCCTCAGTTAGCTGGGATAGGCCCCGGCACACAAGTGACCCGAGTGAAGATAAGCGGGAAAAAAATGTATGGATGGAAAGATTCCATCTTAAGGCAACATATTTACACTTTAGGACGCAGAGCTGTCAGATATTCCTTCAACAACTCTCTGAAAGATTTTAAGTATTTGACTCCAACCATCATGACTTAGCATGTTTTAAAATAATTTTATATAAAATGTGAGGCTGTCTCATGCTTGCATTATGATGTACACCAGAGGTTCATTTTCTTTTTTTGGATCATATCATATAATGTGGCTTTGTTGTACATATGAAAACGGAAGAGAAGTAAGCATTTCACCAGCATAATCTGACTTGCAAACAAAATGTTGAGTCCAAAACGTTTTTTCCCGGTTATGTGGAGTACTCTGAATGAATTGAGTGTCCATACATCTTCACGACAGTGCTCATTAATGGTCATGCAGTCTTTCATCATGGATTTGAGGCATTGCGTCACAGCTTCAGCCTTGTGAATGTTACTGAAATGAATCACGGATGTTGTTGATACAGTAGTTTAACCAATAACTTGTCAAGAAACAAGATGTAACCCTAATCACTGTAATACGGCTCAGAAATTTCCCCGAATTCTGGATTTGTAAAACCTGAATTGCACGTAATTAAAAAAAAAAAAAGAAAAAACAGTGGCGCAGTTTGATCATAAACTTGATCCAATTTGACAATGTCAAACATAAAAAAATCCTCCTGGGGACTTCCCAACGTCCCTTCAGGACGCCACAGGTTCACGATCATGGTTGACTTTCTGGAAGAAGGCCTTTCCGAACTCATAAGTGCTTATCATGATTGCACAGGCCGGTGCCACTTTGATCACCCTAGGCATGAAACCTGAAAAATTGAAAACGAATCTCAATTCAATATTTTTTTTTACTCATCATATTAATGCCCACATGACAGCCATTTGAAAAAGTGATGAATGTGAACAAGGCAGCGAAGCGTACCTGCAAAGAGGCCCCGATAGCCCACCTCGTTCCAGATGTCACACATGATGCGCCACGTGGACGCAGTCTTCTTTAACGGTGCTACAAGTACGAACAACAACAATCAATACAACCACAGTGACGAGTTGACGTCAATTACCACAAATTCCCGACACCAGTGAACGCACTTCCTAGCGTGTCCATCTCTCCCAGCTGGATCTGCCTGCGAGTCTTCACCACATCGAAGGGCAGTGTCAAGATGGCGGCGATCTGGTATTTTGTTGACAAGAAAAACATGCACATGTACACATGCACACACACATTTACAGAATATTCAATCACTCACACTCCCCACCCACTGTATTTTCCAGACTACAAGCCACTAATTTTTTCTGGCGCCATGAACCCTATTTTAACAATGCAGCTATATTCTTTCCGCTAGCGGCTATAAGTTTAAATGTACAACAAAAACTTGTTTGAACGTAATGATTAAAATATGGCCATCCCCCATAATGCACTCAGGTTTGGGCATGCGCAGATGCCCCCCACGTGTGGCAAAAGACGCTATCTCCAAAGTGTAGAAGAAGATGCTAACTACAGCGTAGAGGAAGACTGCGCTAGTTACAGTAGGTGTTCGAGAGGATTCTTTTTGCCAATAGAAAAAAAGCATTAAGTTTAAACGTACAACAAAAAGTTGTTAGAATGTAACGGTTAAAACATAACCGTTCCCTATAATTCACTAATTACTAGTGACTAGTGTTTTGGCATGCACAGATCTTCCGCATGTAGAAGACGCTAACTCGAAAGCGTAGATGATGACAACAAAGCGACCTACAATTTAGAAGAAGAGGGCACTAGATACAGTAGGCGTCCGGGAAGATTCTTTTCACTGGAAATAAAGCATTGCTTATTTTGGGCAGTATGAGGGCCCATATCACAGATTCTGTAAAAACAGCCAGCAAAAAATCAAACTCAAGTCAAGCTGTGAGTCCTGGAGGTACAAGAAAGTTTTTGCAGCCACTCAACATCAGTGCGAATCATCCTTTTAAAGTGGCACACCAAGGTGAGTGGGAGGATTGGATGAGCAGCGGTGAGAAATCTTTCACAAAAACTCGGATGTGAAGACCATCCTTTTCTGAGGTCTGCCAGAGGTCTGCTATGTAAGGAGATCAGCATAACTTCAGTGGTCACCCGAGATGAAAATTTCATTTAATGCGACAGAGAGACTGAAATGGTGCGTGACGGAAACATTCTGAGGCTCTTCAACTCCAATACTGAATATGACGACTTTAGTGGTTTCAGTGAACAGGAGGAGAATGAATAAAAAGAATGACTTTTCTGTTACGTTTGAGCCGTTTTACTACAGAAATATGGTCGAGCGTGGCCAATCAATGGGGGGGGGGGGGTCGTCACACAAGAATGGGTATAGTTTATGATAGGACACACGTACACATAGAGAAAATGACTTTACCGGAGTTTTCAGCAGTCCAATTCCTGTATTTTTTGCAGAATATCAGTCTATCCCTGATGTTTTTCTGTCTTGTTTCTGCCCTTCTTGAGAGCAGGCCAGCCACCAAAAGTCTTTTTCTCATTGTGCGTGCAGATACACTCACATTTTCTTGCTGCCACACCCGAGCAAGCTCTGCACTGATGGTGACCTGATCCTGCAGTTGAATGAACTTTATGATCCAATAAATGGTTGATTTAGGTGCAATCGTACTCATAGAAAATATCTTCGCTTCACTTTTTGTACATCGCAATGATGACTGTACATTTTTCCTTGCCGGTAACCATGGTTAAGAGAGGAAGAACAATGATTTCAAGGACCACCCTCCTTTTAAAGCTGTTATCCAATCAGCATTGCAATGTGATCTCACTCAATCCTTGTCCTCATGAACACACTCACTTCACCTATGTTAACAAGAGAATCACTGACATGATGTCACATAGTTCGCACACACGATTTCACTCGGGGTAAATCAGCAGACAGCATTAGCAACTCAAGCTTAGCCAATTGATGCTAAGAAGGGTTGCATAAACACCAAAGCTAGAAGGCAAGGAAGAGAGTGCTCCTTTTGGAATCAAGATGTCACCGTGACATCTTCAGTCATGGAACTGACAAATTTTGCTCCGTGCAGAGCCAATGAATTTGAATGTCAAGTTGAGAGTCCTTACAGCCCGACAGTCATCCTGTAAAATTACTTGTTCACAAGCAAATGTGGATTCAAAGTGAAGGGTGAATGTGTGTGTTGGATTCATACCGCTCCTGAGGCTGCACCTGCAGTGAAGCTTATGGCAAAGTTTGCCTGGGTGATTTGGCTTTGTCGACATAGTTGGGCTTTCACCAGCTCATAGTTGAACCAGTAAATGGCTGCATACCCAGAAAGAAAGAGGAAACATTGACCAGTGCTGTTGAACGATGTAGTATATGATGTCTTCTAAATAACAAGACAACTGTTGTGACATTTTTACTGAAAATCACATTTCTCTTGACAATAAACGTGCCCAAAAAAGACATTACCTGACTAGTTAATGATATCAGACTTGATGAATTACAGAAGCTACTTAAGATAGAAACAATGTGGAGGTTCTCACCAGAGAAGGGCACATCTCTGAGCACAGTGGGCCCCCAGCCGCGCCACAGTGACAGCAGGCCCCCTTGGGCCACGGCACTGCGAATGCAAATGCACAGCTCACCGTACGTGAGCTGGCGAGATTGCATCTTGGTTCGAATCAGCTCCAGAGGACTGATGACCGTCACGGCACCCACTGGAACACACACACACGCAGTGATATTTAAGCTCCGTCTACACATATTCCCCTCCATGCCGTCCATTAAAGGTCGCACATTTGGCTTTTTAGACCACCATAAAGTGACTAACAAGGATTTAGTGTAAAAGTGTAAATTTCATTTAGACAGACAGACAAACCCATCTTTTTTTCACCAACCAAGCAGGTTAGCAATTGACCCTTCCGTACAGGGCACTTAACCACGCCTCCTGAAGTGACGTCACGCCACGTGCGCTGACATAAGACAAACAGTAAAAATGGCAAATACAATACAATACATTCTGAACTGAGACAGACTCCATGCTTCTGATTTCATTCAAATCAATGATATATTATAGATTCTCAATACAATACATTCTTAACTGAGAGAGACGCCATGCTTCTGATTTCATTCAATCGTTCCCACGTCGCGGTGTTATGCTAGCGGAGAACGTCTCATTCATTTATATGAGACGTGTATTAAAAATCAAATTTAGGGCATATCTTCGTGCAAACAGTCTGGTTAAGCTTCGGCCGCGAGCCAGCAAGAAATCGATACGTTTGTGTAGTCCGATCATCGCTAAATATCGCTCAACAAAGAATAAGTGTGTCAATCGTTCACACGTAGCGGTGTTATGCTAGCGGAGAACGTCTCATTCATTTATAGGAGACGTGTATTAAAAATCAATTTTAGGGCATATCTTCGTGCAAACACAGTCTGGTTAAGCTTCGGCCGTGAGCCAGGAAGAAATCAATACGTTTGTGCAGTTCGATCATTGCTAAATATCACTCAACAAAGAATAAGTGTGCCAATCGTTCACACGCAGCAGTGTTATGCTAGCGAAGAACTTCGAATTCATTTATACGAGACATCTATTGAAAATCAAATATAGGGCATACCTTCGTGCAAACATATGTGTTCCGGTTGATATTAGATGGATTTAGTTGATGATGCGGTCTTCCACAAAGTTTGAGCCATCGAAGGCATTTTTCGTACTGGGTCTTCGGTTTTGGAAAGGGTACGAATCGAACTCCACCAACTAGCCTTTCAGGATACCTGTCGTCACTATTACAAAGTCCGTGACTACACCTCTTAACCATATTTTTTGTTAAATAACCCAAATACCCAATAAAACGCTAACTAAACCTATACTGGACCATGCAATGTTGTCTGAGAAAATGGCGGGAGCAAAAACGGGCTTTGGTTTATGCAGATCTCTGGCCTCTGATTGGTCAGTGATGCGGATTGCGCAATATCCACGGAGGGGTTAATTGCCCCGTACCCCTTTCTAGCCTTGTGGAGCTCTACAATTTTGTCTCTAGTGTCTTTCGACAGCTCTTTAGGCATGTTGGTATTTGGCGTTTTACTGATTGTGTGGGGTGGACAGGTTTCTTTATGCAGCTAACGATCTCAAAGTGGTAATTTTAATTTAGAATAATAGGTGGACTGTAGGCGGACTAAATAGTCTTTGAGGGACAGAATTTTTGCTGACTGGCAGGTGTTCAAATACTCACGTGTAGCAGTAACATACAAATAAATAAGTAAAAAAAAATACATATTCCCTTTTTTCCTTTTTTTTTAAGATTATGTCTCCTACAGTGGATATGCACCAAAGACATTTCAGATGCTTACATGATTTCAAAGTGGGAGACCCAAAAAAAAAAAAAAAAAAAACCGTGTCTGGGCTAGTCTTATCCATGTTTAAAAAAAAAAACACTATTGTAATTTTACAACATTTTAAATGAATGTAAAGATTTAGCAGCACTGGTTAGCTGCACCACGTCTCCCTCAGTTCTGAGGACTTAGGTTCAAATCTGGCCTTGCCTGTATGAGGTTTGCCTGTTCTCCCTGTACTTGTATGGGTTTTGTCCAGGTTCTTTGTTTATATGTCCCGTGGAATAGGCTGGCAACCTACCTCTTGCCCAGAGTCACGTGAAATAAGCTCCAGCACGACCCTAGTGAGGATAAGCGGTGTAGGAAACGGATGGATGTAAGTGTGTGTTTTCGTGGGCTTACATCTGGCGATACCCCCAGCCACGAGTGGGATGTGGTTGCCTTGAAAACCCATGGTGAAGCGCAGAAAGTCCCGCAGCTGGTCATAGCAGGTGAAGTAGATGATAGTCGCGGGAACAGCCATAACACTATTCAAATGTTGAGAAACTTTTTACATTACTTTGCAACCTCTTTTAGTCATGCTACATTTCTGTGCGGTGTATTACTTACAGTGTGGGCGGGAGTCCACTCCACAGAGACCTGAGCCCTTCATGGCGATAGATTTTTACAAAAGCATCCTGGGACGCAAATGAACATAGGATGGGTGAATCAAACACTTTATTAAGTAATAATAATAACGTCCTGCACATATGCACAGTTTGAAATTTTCTGTCTGAAATTTTCTAGCCACTTTTATTCACTAAAAATCTCGGGCAATTATTTTTGCTCTCAGGATTAAGCAGTGCAAATGTTACTTTCGGGCAATCAGTTGGAATCTTGGCGTTGCTAGTTTTAACTAGTCAATAATGTTTTATCATCTATGAGTGAGATGTACTGCTTTGCTGGAGGTCCTTAATGCATCTTGCGCAGTATCAAATGTGAAACTGAACTTTTGCTTTTGCTCCTCTCCTGATGTAGCTATGAACAGCTGTAAACGTCTAATTAGTCGCTACAATTTGGTTTTGCTTCTTTGTTACTTATGGAAATATGGTAGCTTATTTTGTTGATGAGTCTCATGTGAACTAATTTGTGTTAAATAATTTAACTAAAGTAATACAGCCGTCGATGTAAGTACTCGTGAGGATAAGCGGCAAAAAAATGGATGGATGGATGGACCCATCCATCCATTTTCTTAGCCGCACGAGGGTCATGGGAGTGCTGGAGCCTATCCCAGCTGTCAACGGGGAAGAGGCACGTTACACACAAGCAGACACGGGAAGAACATACAAACTGCACACACAGAGGTCCAGGATTGAACCCGGGTCCTCATAACTATGAGGCCAACACTTTACACCTGCTCCACCGTGTCACCTCATAAAGTATGTTGTTGCTTATACAGTACCGGCATGAGAGGCTATAGCTAAGCGGCTATTAACCAGTAATGGTTAGACGCGTGCAAATTTCCCTGGCTGATGAACGAGCCTCAACTGCGATAACCATAGCTTTATCCTGTCAGGTTGACCCCACGGGAGGTTAAAGGACAAATTTGGGTGCATTTTCTCAGTTTTGTTGCACAACACGTGGGTATCTTGGCTTAGCTAAAATGAATGGTCTGTAATGCTAAGCACCAGCGACGTCAGAGGTGGGGTCAAGGACGTTTCTTCCGGATCTGGCTGTTAAAACTGGCACATATCCAGATTTTGCTTGGATTTAAAAAATGTGGTTTATTTTCTATTTTTTTTTCAATTGATGTCCAAAGTATATGTAATAATAATATTACTTCACATTGGAGGGTTTACTCTACATGTGAATTTTAGGGACAGTCTTCTTTTAATATGTTGTGTTAACATACCAGGCACGTTCTCAGTTCTGTCATGTAACGTAACCATACCGTTCAGCCTGTTGTTGCCTCTATTCTATTTTTATTTTAAATTGTTCATCATTTAAATTTTAAATGACATGTCTGTTCTTGGTGTTGGATTTTATCAAATAAATTTCCCCAAAAAAATCAGACTCCAGTGCGACTTATTTTTTTTTTCTTGGTTTTTATGGCTGGTGCGACTTGTACCCCGGAACAACGTATCGTCTGGAAAATACGGTACTCCTTTTTGAGGATGACAATTATTTGAGGCTTTTCTTTATTTGCGTTAGGGCTCAGTCACTATCCCAATGAATAGTGGGGTTTCACTGCATTCACATTTCTTAACTCACCAAGGTGCCGCTGAAATGCGTTTGCTGCTTGTACCAGCTGGTGCAGCTGCTTCTATTCTGGCAGATGTAGATGTGATCCATCAACCCATTACAATACAGAAAGCACTTCCCTGGGCGAGAAAGAGGAAAAAGAAAGAGAGCGTTATGAGACAGGATACCTTTGACCTGGACCTTTGCAGGATATCTGACAAAAATAGCCTGAAGGCTGTCAATGACTGGCAAAGTTAACGCTTTACACATTACAGAAATTGGCACAATTGTGATGAGGCAACAACCACACACATCTGAACATGCCAACAAAGAGGAGGATTGTTTGAACATGACACACAAACACACACACACACACGTACATGCATACATACATAAAGACACACAATGCGTAGAGGTCCACAGCCACACTGAGAAGAAAATACTACACGACTAAAGCAATAACTGAGAATAGAGGTGAATTCCATCCATTCATTTTCTTAGCTGCTTATCCTCACAAGGGTTGGGGGAATGCTGGAGCCTAACTCTGAACTGATTGCCAATCAATCGCAAGGCACATGGAGACAGACAACAGTCTTTTTTTTTTTTTTTAAGGGATAAAATTTTAATAGTTAGAGAACAAAGTTGTATAGTTTCAACAAACAATTGAATATTTTTAAAAAATGGATTAAGTAACATTTTTAAGGAAAAACTTTGTGAGGATAATTATTTGAATAAAGTACTTATCCTCAAATGTTTTATTTTTAAGAATTAAGTTCCAATTTTTTAACTATGAATTTTATTTTCTTCTGAATCAATTATATTTTTTGAGCATTAAATGTTATATTTTTTTAAGAATACTTTTTTGGATCAAAGTATTTCTCGAAAATAATGCTCAATGTTTTCCAAAAATATTTTCAAAAAGTTAATAGAGTGCATTATATTTAGGTAAGGATGAAAGATAAAAAAATACTATCATATTATAGTCGAACACAGGTACATAGAGTGGTAAAAAAAGGTATACATATAAATTTCGATATCATATTTGATGTCTCAGGTTACACATTTATTTACTTTATTTACTTATTTATTTTATTTATTACGTTAATGTGCACCACCAACCTGAACTCTCACCTCCTCTGTGGGGCGGGGTGGTGGAAGCTTTGCATTTAACGATTGTTAACGTAGCATATTTGTTGCTACTGTACCAAACATCAGAAACGGCTGTGGGTGAGTTTGTTTTAACTTAAATGCAGACAAAAATTGTCGACTACAAGGGCTAGTTGTGCAGCCGCTTTTTAAAGAAATCTTTCACCACTTCGGCTGATGATGCGAGAAACCGGAAGCAAAACAATGTGAGCTGAAACTATATAGTACGATCATTTCAAGAAAAGGGATACTGCACACACTTGAAATGCTCGCTTTTTAAAAGTGTCCATTACGCTCATTTCTACGTAGTTTGAGCTTTCGCTTTGATCGTGACCTGACACTATGAAGACGAAGATTGGTTGCCAGCCAATTGCAGGACACATGGAGACAGACAACAGTAACACTCACAATTACACCTAGGGGCGATTTAGAGTCTCCAATTAGTCCATGTTTTTGGGATGTGGAAGGAATCTGGAGTGCCCAGAGAAAACCCACACAGGCATATGGATAAAATGCAAACTCCACACAGGCGGGGCTGGTTTTCGAACCCCGGTCCTCAGAACTGTGAGGGCAACGCTCTAACCAGTTCTTCCACCATGGTACGAGTTCTAATCATATGAAGAAACGGTACTTTCGTTGTGATATTCTCACTTAAATTTTTTCTTGTGATATGATGATCTTGTCCTTCCAACTGGACCTTTTCTCCGACCTTTCCCCCCTTTGATTTCATTTTTTTGTTTTGTTTTCAGTGTGGCCCTCAGACTTCCTCAGACACACAGATGTTTGAGAATTTTGTGTGAGCATGCGGCGGGCGAGGGTCTAGTACTCACACTTGGAGGGGCGGGTGACACCAGCCCACGAAGCAGGATTGATAGTTAAAGCTTTGGAAAGAAAAGCAGAGGCAGAGGAGCGTCTTGATGTTAAAATATTAATCCAAAGCCATCCACACAGCAGCTTATGTGACCACATCAACACCACAAGAGAAGAAGAAGAAGAGGAAGATGAAGAGGAAAAAGAAAAAAACTACCTTGATGGAGGGGGCTTTGCTGGGCCTGCAACCTGATCTTCACGACATCCAGAGGTGTAACTGCAAACGGTAAAAAGAATGAGCAACAAAACACCAATCTTCAGTCACACAAATACAGACAGTGGGACCTTGACTTGAGAATTTTAATTTGTTACGTGACCAAGCACGTCACTCAGTTTACAATGTTACCCCCACATAATTGTGACTTACATATTATGCTGTTATTAGCTGTTTTTGTCTAATATTGTAAGATCAATTCTATTTTTATTAAAATTTGTCTTTGCGGTATTATGTTGCACATAAATAGAGTAAGATGACAATAGAAGTGATTTCAGCCCCAACTGTGAATGCTTTTAAATCCAGGTTAAAAACTTTTTTTTCATCCTTTTTAGACTACTTCCATTTTTAAATGACATTTCTTGCTCTGTACGCTGTTTTAATTGTACTTGTATTTTTATTTTTCAATTATCTTTTTCTCAGTTTTAAATGTTTTATTTCTTTTGTCTAAAATATAGGTACTGCTTTTGGCACAATCTGGTGGCATTTTGGTACAAAGGAACACAGTTGAAGTGAGATGAGGGCCTTAGTTTGCATTTAATAACAGAAACATTGTCATAATTGTAACATGGGTTCATGTTGGTACTTTATGATCTTCTCTGTTTTAAGTGCTTGCCCCCCATCCTCTGATAACGTAAGGCAATTATAAACCTTTTTAGTTGGCATCAATTGCCTGCTAAATTTTGCTTTTCGTGGTAGGGCTTGATTCGTAGGGGTACCCTGTACTCCTATACCAGATCAATTTTCCCAATTAAATTGAAAACCAATCTGTACCAGGCCCCCTAAAAGACTTTAAAAACTCGTTTTTCAGTTAGGAAATGAAAGACAAATTAAATCAACTTGATGTGTGCCTTTAAATGGGTGTGGCCGAATGAGTAATGACGGGAGCTGTAGTCTGGTTGGCTGCTCTTTCTGTGTGAGTGTCAGAATGTGAGTTGTGAGTTGTGTCTGACTGTTTGTATCGCAACTGTGGCTCTCCTTGCCCACATGCAACCCCCTCTTACCCTCTCAATTTCAGCTTGCAACAGAAAATGAAAATAGACCAAGAGATAACTCTTAATTGAAATGAAAGGGGGTCTCGTATGTCAGGGTACCACTGTCTTCTTCACTTAAATATCTCACCAAAAACGGACGTGAGGAGGGCTCCAGTGCCAGAAGCCAGCATCTGCTGCACTGGAGAGATGGCGGCCGAGGCGCCATCGGTGGCCCGTTCCGGCATCGTTCCCACCTGTACCCCCAAACACAGAACATTGAACGCCACGGAGGGGTTTACTGACCCCCTAGCGTCAAGTACAAATACAACTATGTTTTTCCACGTCTGCTCGTTCTGTAAGCAAAGTGTTGCAGCGACAACCATATTGGTGTTCTAAATCTGTGGTGATCAAACTGGGGTCCACAAACCATTCAGCATGAACCCAGCTTCATACCTACATTTTGGGACTATCTCAACAATAAAATAAAGATATTAAACCAATTATTCCTCCCTACCTTAGCTTTTGGCTAATTAAAAGCTCTGACTTCATTGTGCTGTATCTCACATAAATTGAATATCCCTGCTTGCATAAATTTTATTTTTCTTACATAAAAAGCATAATTACAGGAATAAAGCTCCATTTTTGTTTTGATAAATAATATTATCCTGACCATAACATTTTTACTTTTTTAAAATCTAAAAATAAAACCCTCTTTTTATTAAACTATGAATTTCTACTCTCAAAAATAGGCAACTTTTTAAATATTTTGGAATTTAGTGGTACATGTTGTTAGCCTAACAACAACTGCTTTAGTCATTTTTAAATTACTGTCAATTTTTTATGAAATTATAACAATTGGCTTGCTAAAATGTTTACTTTTTTTCTTTCTATGTAGAATCTACATTGTTGATTATCCAATTCATGGTTGTCTACAAATGTTGAATCTAGGCAACAGGATTCTTACAGTTGGTCCAATTTTGTTAATGTTTTCAAAAACTGTTCAAAAATGGCCTGTGCAACTCCGCTATTAAGTTAACAACATGCTAGTTCTGTTTAATTGCTGTTAGAATTATGAGACAGTCCTTGCAAAATCTATATTCTTCCCCTGTTAAGAGTTCCTGTTTGAAAACCGTTGCTTTTGAGGCCTAAAAGCTTCCTCTGTAGATTTGTTTAAGCATATTGTTGTGACATAATATATAAGTCAGGGACACGCAAAAGCTCATTAAGCCAAGGTGGAGCCGAATATTGGGAGTATGGCGATAGCTTATCAATGCTGTGCATATGTCCAATGTTGACATGCAGCGTTGCTCACAACTTAACGTATTATCACAATTAAGGCTGATTGATTAATTGTATATATTGATTAATTTGGAGTCATTTTATGTGATAATTTTCAATTATTTTGTGAATTTCCGACTTTAAATCTTTGACAGGGGCATGAGCACAATAGCCATCATATGGCCAGGCATGAATGGGCACATTTTAGGTTTAATTGTAGAAAATATTAGTGGTTTTGTCAACATATACATTTTGCCAAAAAGGACAGAGGGGTAAACACTTTTTCACATTATCTGTAAATTTATGTAGGAGTTGATCTCAATATAAGCAGTTTCAAAACATTTTTGGTGACAGGCAAAATAAACAATATAGAAATAATGCAGGTCGAACAAACATACCCTTTTTTTCCAATAATCTCATTGACATTTGATATTTTTGTTGTGATGGAGAAAAACAGTAAGAAATCGAGTTTTCATTTTAATGCCATATGGCCGAGCATTACTTCACACATTAATCATTACTGTTTGAGTAAGCATCGACTTTAGGGCTAACGAAGTACACAAGTAAATACATCTATTGCAAAACTAGTGAATGCGATTAAATAACAGCATATGTTCCCAGTAGTAAAAGTCAAACGTAGGTCTCAAAAAGGATAAAGACCATTTGTGACAGAAAGCAAAACACGTCAACTTGAACGCTATGTGCAGTCGCGTCATTTAGATCAATTCGACTAAAGGGTGAAAAAAAAACATTTTAGAAAACAGAACATGAGATATTCTAGGTACAAACTCATAGAGGGCAGAAAGGCTTTTTGCGTCCTTTCCTCTCCTCGTGCTGATATGACTAACTCATTGTCATCAATCAAGAACAATATCCTCACATTATACATCATAAAGCGTGGTAACATAACACCGGGATAAACAAGATAAACAATATTGTTCTTAATCGAACCGCATTTACCGCTAGCATTTACAAGCTAGGGTAACACTCGAGCGATTTAAGCTAGCCAGCTAGCAAATTTGCAACTGCACTGTTTTGTACTCACCTTTTCTTTCACTGTAACCTCACCCCCCTTCGCCAAGCAGCTTCACGAAAAGCTACGAAAGCATTTTTTTCCATAGGAGTCCCCTATCGTCAACTGTCCTCGTCCATTGTGTTTGACCTGGTAAGTCTTATTACGCTAGAGGCGTTCATGAAAGGAGTCAACATAAACCTCCCCGATCTGTATAACATGTGTTACTAGCTGTCATTCTGCTTAGTGAAGTGGGCGTGGGTCCATCCATACGAATTATACATCAGGGCTAAAACAGCGCCATCCACAACGTTGTTGTTTCCCTTCTCTCTCGAATGTAGGGAGCGCTGCAAACAGCAGTACATAAACCAATGATATAAACAATTTAATTCAAAAGAGAATGGGGAAGTTTTGAAGCTAGGGCGGGGAAAAAAATTTAAAGGTGAAAGTTTGAAGCTGCATGTATTCAACCAAGGTTTTGGAGGAGTTCCAGAAATTAGAAAACGGGGTTTTTTGAAATTGTTCATCATACGGTATTATAAACAAACATTCGTTATTAGTCCATCAATGTATATAGTTGGCGCATTTTGTAGTAGCATATATTGTCGTGCCTGTCAGTTTGATTTTTAAAGAGGAAACTACAGCACTTGATTTAAATCTTATTTGTGTACAAACCCCATGAAGTTGAAAAACACAATACTGTATCTATTCAATCATTTGCAACTTTGTTTTTATTTATATTCAACTAAATACACTACAGAAATAAGTTTTTTTTTAAATGTTTCAAATTGATGAATGCCATAATTTTTGTTGTTGTTGTTTGCAACAATTCTATCATTGTTTAGTTTGATACCTGCAACACATTCCCAAAAAGCTTGGACGGAGGGGAAAAAAAGACTAGAAAAGAATGCCCCCAAAAGTTTGGACTAGTTGAAATTGAGAATCCCTAGAAAGCTTCTTTTGTAAAATAGGATAGGGTTAGGTTGCCAGTTTGTTAATAATTGCACGATAAACATTCCAGCAGTTAAAGAATAGCCTTTCTCAAGATTTCAAAGAATTAAGGGATTTCGTTATCCACAGTCCATAATATCCTCAAACAAGTCAAAGAACCTGGAGAAAATTTCCTCAGGTGTCTTTCTTTTGGCTTGTCCCTTTCGGGGTCACCACAGCGTGTCATCTCAGATAAACGCTCATATATGTTTGGCACAATTTTTACACCGGATGCCCTTCCTGACGCAACCCTTCTCAGGGAGTGGAGGCCCCAGTGGGACACGAACCCACAACCCCTGGTTTACCAAACCAGTGCTCTAACCACTGAGCTACGGGGCCAAGAAAATTTCCTCAGGTAACGCTCCAAAAATAAGTGCCATCACTGTTTAAAGGATTAAACCATTATTGGCAGTAAATTACTAAATCGTTCGCGGTACTGTTGTTGTCACTTACCAAAGTTTGTCGCGACGTTTACAAATGGAAGTTACAACTCTACCATGCAAGGCAAAAGCCGTACGTATATTGACAACACCCAGAAATGCCAGCACTCATCTGAGATGGACTGACGCAGGGTGGAAAGGTGTGCTGTGGTATGACGAGTCTACACTTCAAATTGTTTTTGAAAATCATAGCCGCCGTGTCCTCCAGGACAAAGAGAAAAAGCTCCATCCAGATTGATATCAGCGCATAGTTCAAAAGCCAGCATCTGTAATGTTCTGGGGGTTTTCTTAGTGCCCACATGGCATGGGTAACTTGTACATCTGTGGAAGTGTACAGTAATGCTAAAAAGTTCCTACAATTATTCGAGCAATTTATGTTGCTCTCTAAGCAACATCTGTTTTCAGAGATGTCCCTCCTTATTTCAGCGAGACAATTCCGAGCCACTTTCTGCACGAGGTGGAACAGTGTGGCTTCGGAGTAAAATAGTACGCTACTGGACTGGCCTGCCAGCAATCCAGACATGTCTCCTATTGAAAATGTGGAGCATATTGTGAAGTGAAAAATATGACAAGGGAGACCCCGGACGGGTGAGCAACTGAAGTTATACATCGAGCAAGAATAGGGGGGGAAAATCCACCTTGAAAGTTTCAACAATCAAGTCTCCATGGTTTCCATGCACTTATTGACTTTTTGTAAAAGGAAAGCGACTGTAAAGTAAGTTTCTTTCGGCTTGTCCCTTTCGGGGTCGCCACAGCGTGTCATCTCAGATGAACGCACATATGTTTGGCACAATTTTTACGCCGGATGCCCTTCCTGACGCAACCCTTCTCAGGGAGTGGAGGCCCCAGTGGGATACGAACCCACAACCCCTGGTTTATCAAACCAGTGCTCTAACCACTGAGCTACGGGGCCAAAAGGAAAGCGACTGTAACGCAGTGGTAAACATGTCATGAGTGAATATTTGCATTTAGCAGTTTCTTGTCTTGTCTTGTAGTGTATTCAATTGACCCCTCCGTAGAATTTGCGTGGGCCGCGTCGCTGACCAATCAGAGGCCAGAGATGTGCCTAAACCACACCCCTTGTTGTCGTCCGCCATAACCTCAGACAAACTAAGGTCAAAGTCGAATGGTTCAGTAGAGCTTTTGTTTCCGTTTTATCACGTCTTAGGGATCCTTAACAATAGATATGGTTAAGAGGTGTAGTCACGGACTTTGTAATAGTGACGACAGGTATCCTGAAAGGCTAGTTGGTGGAGTTCGATTCGTACCCTTTCCAAAACCGAAGACCCAGTACGAAAAATGCCTTTGATGGATCAAACTTTGTGGAAGACCGCATCATCAACTAAATCCATCTAATATCATCCGGAACACATATGTTTGCACGAAGGTATGCCCTATATTTGATTTTCAATACATGTCTCGTATAAATGAATTAGCAGTTCTTCGCTTGCATAACATAGCTATGTGTGAATGATTGACACACTTGATCTGTGTTGAGCGATACTTTGCGAGGACCTGACTGCACAAACGTGTCTCTTTGTTGGCGGCTAGCAAGCTAAGCTAAACCGGAATAGCAAGTCCTAAAAGCCTTCGACGTGCACGAGACACCAAGACTGAAGGAAGGATGTTTGAGGACACTAAAGTAGTGATTGTCGTACTCGGTCGGGACTTACGTAGGTTCGGCACTAATTCAAGAATAATTATTGAGGGGAGCGCGTGACGTTACACAAAGAAAACGAGAGAAACAACTCGTAAATCAAGCCTCGCCTTCTTCTTTTCCTTCATACGGCGGTTCACAAACGGCTATACAGATACACATTATACAGATTCTGCACACAAGTGTGATAGGTAACACAAAAATAGGAAACTGTCAATGACGAATTCGTCTTTGGGTTATATTAAGATATATTAACGTACGGTTAATTGTTTTCCACAAATGTGTAATATGCAAAATATAACAAATGCACTGCAGATGCAATATATATGGCTTCTCGGTCTTCCTCTGACTCCGAAAAAATCTCGTGCTAATATCAATGGTTTCTCCGTCGATATGCATGGAAATACCATTGAAATACCCCACGCTGAAATACTTGAAGCCCTGCTGTCTGCTCTTCAACGATATTTCACTATTCGGTAAGAATGCGAGTGAAAAATCAGCTGGTAAATCGGACAATTTCGCTCTCGACTTTTCTTCATGCGACGCCATTTTGTCTAATGTTTGAGGTTAGCAACAGTGGGGTGACGTGATTTCAGGAGGCGTGGTTAAGTGCCCTGTACGGAGGGGTCAATTGACAATACGTTGAAGAGGATTTCAAATTCTATTTTTATTTACATTTTACACAGCATACCAACTTCAGTTGGATTGGTTTTTGTATTTATTAACTCCCTAATGTGTTGTTGACACGAGATATTGGTGTCATGTGTTTGCATTTTTAGCATATAGAGATAAATTGTACATGTAAATTAAAATCTAGCAGCATTTTTAATAAGGATTTCATTTAAAATATTTTTTTAAATATTTTTTTTACATAATACTGTATGGTTTTTTTTGCTGTCACGCAGTAAAACAAAGGAAGACAAGAAATTGAATTCCATAGTTGATTGAATGTAATAATTGTTTGTACAATTATATATTTTTAAATTTCATTAATGTTGTTAATACAGAGTTCTTATTGATTTATGACTGTAGACATTTATCCAGACGTGTACTTTTAATAGTAAAGAGTTCTGATTTGTTTCATGCCTTGGACAGAAATGTGTTTTTGAAAAGGGAAACGACAGAAGGATGGCTTCACTGGACTATGACTGTAAATGGGCGTGTCCAAAGCAGAACTTTGCAGGAAGCACTTTTGACACTACACTCTTCTCTACTCACAAACGCTTCACAGTCAAGGTGAGAGCTGCACTAATCTGTTTGTATTTGATTTATGACAAGGCTTAATGTGTGCCACATGACTACTGTGAATGTGTTCAAATACTGTGAATATGAAGCATTGTATGACATATGGGTTAGGGTTAGTTAATATACAGTTAATATTACAGATGCAGAGTCTGACTGTGTTCTGGTGTGCCATGCTCCTTCTGGTTGAGGGCCCACTTGGAGGGACATGTGAAGACATAGGACCTGCCAGCAGCTTTGAATGTGGTCCCTCTGACCAGGTGATATCCCGTTAAACCACAAATATGAATTCCAAAACGCGTTCAGAATCAACAGAGGCAATTGTACGGCAAAGCTTTCACTTTCTTTTTTTTTTCGGAATAGCTTGCAAAGGACCTACTGACACATTTAGAAGTACAGTAGAGAGAGAGTAGAAGTCACTCTTAAAAGATTGCCTTTAAAGCGTTACCAATACTTCCGCAGTCTGCGTGTTGGGTTTTGTTTATTTGTAATGTATGAAATATTTTTGGGACGTTTCAAACTTTCAGATCCTTTATGACCATTCACTCTTACAAGAGATTTTTTTTACTTCAATGAGCATTCAGCTCATACTGATATTGTTACAACTTTTAAATGAAGACTATCTTACAAGATTTATTTTTCTTGTAATATACCTTTTTTGTCATGAAGTGACAACGTTTTTTGAACAAGTTAGACTTTTAAATTGAGTTTTTACAATAATGCAATTTTTTTTCTTATAAACATTTTTAGTCAATTGTGACTTTTCTGTTCATAGCAAGGATTCTTTTTGTTTAATAAAATTATAATTTTTCAAATAAGGACTTTTGTTGTAGTAAAAGTTTTTTCAGATAATATTTTTTATCATAAATTATTACATTTTCTCACAAACTGACTTTATGTGAATATTACAAATTCGTAAATTATAAATTCTGGTATATCACATTTTTTTGTGTCTTAAATTCAGATGTTTTAAAATGTATTTTGTTGTGAAATGAATACTTTTTTCAAATGTGTTATTTCAATGCATTTTTGATTGCTATGTTCGAGTCGCACTTCTCATATTTGGATCTAAAAATGTTAATTATTTAGAAACTGCTTGTTCCTGTTTAAAATTGTAAAGTGTCAAACTTGCTGAAATAGAAAGAGAACCCATGACCAATAGTGTGAATGGTCTTGTAAATTTGCTGAGCACTGTACATTCATTATAAACAAGCATAGAAAAATGTATGGTTTATAGAAAGTCATTAAGAATGAAATGTTAAAAAAGGAAATAATACAATTACTTTTATCATAGAACCACGAGAAAGGACTGTTACCATTTTCAAGGACATTTTTTAACATTGTTGTGTATTGCTTCTATTCCTCGTGTATTAGCCATCTGCAAGCTGGGGCACACTGTTTTTTTTTTTTTTACTTATCCTCAATACCAGGAATTTATTATTTGCCTCTGTAAAATGTTATCTCAAAAAGGTCCATTGTTCATTCGCATACTGTGCATGGAAACAAATAAAAAGATACAGTAGATACCTTGATTCATCCTAAGAGGGAAATTAAGGGAACAGTAACAATATTTACACATAAACATTCCAACCAACCAACAAAGTAAAAATAAATAGCATCATGAAGAAGCAATTAAAATACATGTAAATCTAATCTAGATTAAAAAAACAGGATTAAGATACTGTATACTGTGTACATGATGGTATCTTGCGTGTGGTAAATAAAAGAGATACAAGTGATCTAATTAATGAGCTTTACGATATGCGAGCTGTTGTCCGACTGATTTATTTAAAAATATATATATTATTAAATTTGCAAAAGAAGTGCTTTATAGTGGTAGTGAATTCCAGTCGCATTACATCATACAACAGTTTGGGTGACAGTGCACAATTTTTTTAGAGGGTTCAAGTTGTTCGTTCTCACTGCCAGTTAATGCATATGTTCTTCATTCTTTGTGAAAAACTATTACTGCAGCTTACTGAGTCAGTTGGACATTCTTGTAAATTCTACAGTTATTTACCACATACCTTACAGTCAAATACGTTGATGATTTCACAATAATTAACTACAGTTTCCACTGCATCATGGGATTTTTGTGGATGTCACGCAGAAAGTTACTGTATTTTGCATGTAGCACAATTATTAGCCGTGTACGTCCAGCATGCATTGCGCCACAAACTGTTGAATTCTTGCCAAAATAAAGATGTTAATGCTGAATGTCCAAGCATGATAAAGATTAACATAACATTGATCATATGTGTTTACGTGTCCCACAGTTAGTTAATTATGTGTCTTACAGTATGTAACTCTCACGTCACATTTATAGTGCACTATTTTTTTTTTTTCATGAGACTCTGACTGGGGATTGTATGCAGCCGGTCAGTTCTGCTTGATACTAAGTGAGCATTACCTAGCCTAGTTCGTGTGCAAGCCAAAAGAGCTCCTGTTTACTTTGTAATTCATCACTACCACAATGAATTTATTTGGCACTGTTGTCAGCAAGTTACAATAATTTAAGTTTACAATAGCTTACTGGGAACACTGTTGCCAGTAAGTTGCAGTGGGTTAGTAACAAGTAACAGTGCACTTGGAAGAGTTTTGAAACGCTTCTTTTCTTTCTGCCAGACTATATTTTGTGGTGTGGTCAAGTCGTGCACACCAGGAAGAGCCACATTGAAGTAATTATGATGCACAAACCATTTAATTATTTAGTTCAAGATTCTTTGAGATCTGTTTTAAGCCACGAGTATGGCCATGGAACGAATTGAACTTATATCTCGAGGCACCACTGTATTCTAAATACCTGTATGCTGCAGCACATTAAAATACAATTATGAAAAATATAAAGTAAAATTAAAATGTTATCGGGGCTGAGCCCTACTACGAATAGCGAAAATCCACAAGGAATGATATCCCCTCCAGAAAGGTTTATAATTTCTTCTAAATGCCACAAGATGGTAGCAACGCACTACTAGCGAATAAATGACGTGCCTCAACTCACTTCAACAAAAGTTCCTTGGCAACAAGATGCCACAATATGGTGGAAAAGCACTGCCTTTCTACTACCTTTACATTCAGTTCAACGTCATGCCTTGGCACTAAGATTCCACAAAATAACGCCAAATTAACAATTTTATTGCTTTGACTTAAAGCATAAAAGCAGCAAATAGGTGAGTTTTCAGTGACTAACTGTGGTTGGTTCTCCACCCAAAGATTTGCAAATGCTGAACTGCTGTATTCCAAATTACAGAATATAATATTATTGACAGTGATGTCAAGTTTTTGGGAAGAATGGATTATAATAAAACCAATACAGTATTTGCTGTCCATAAAACATGCTTTAAATTTAAAAAATAGAAATAGTGTACTAACAATATAATCAAATCTGTAGTCCTAGTTGAACAATGATGTAATATGAGTGAACTTGGAATTTCCCAACAGGGACTGGCCTGCGCTGACGGGAAGCGTTGCTGTCGGGAAGGTCACCGCTGCAGTGCCGACAGCCTCTGGTGCTTCACGCCAGGTTTCTTTAACTCTTCTTGTACTATGCAAACATTTTTGAAACGTTATCTTCACCTGTATTTTATCCTGAGCAGAGTCGGTGGTGTTGTGCGGCGACAGTGTGTCTGAGTGTCCTGACGACACCACTTGTTGCAAGACCCTGCAGGCCACCTGGGGATGCTGCCCGCTGCCAAAGGTACAATCGGCCCATGTCACGCTGATGATACAAAAATACACATTCTTTTCAGACAGACTGCTTTTGCAGCTTCGATAGCTGATTCATAAGGGGCAAGAGCTGGTGAAAATTCCTTTTGACACAAAAAGCAAACTGTGAGTCTCGGGTGTAAAATTTCGAACTCTTGTTTGCAGCAGCATTCCGGCTCTGGTTCTGCGTCGAAAGCTGGCAAATTTAAACTCATAGACTTAAACACCTCATCCATAAATGAGGGGCCTGGGCCTTTTCTGTCACTGGTCCCATGTGAAGGAATAACCTTTCTCTGCACATTAGAGAAACCCCCTTACCGTCCATTTTTAAAATCCATTCATCTATTTTCTTCACCGCTTATCCTCACGAGGGTTACAGGGAGTGCCAAAGCCTATCCCAGCTATCAACGGGCAGGAGGCGGGGTACACCCTGAACTGGTTGCCAGCCAATCGCAGGGCACATTGAGACAAATAGCCGCACTCACAATCACACCTAGGGGTAATTAGAGTGTCCAATTAATGTTGCATCTTTTTGGGATGTGGGAGGAAACCGGAGTGCCTGGAGGAAACCCATGCAGGCACAGGGACAACTCCACACAGGTGGGTCCAGGATTGAACCCGGGACCTCAGAACTGTGAGGCCAACGCTTTACCAGCTGACCACCGTGCCGCCTAGAACTATATCAGAAATGTTACAATTCCCCCAGTAGACTGCTCGTGGTAGTAACAGCTACTTTTGGCACAAAAAGTAGATGGCTTGTGAGGGCTGGGTTTTACATTTCAAATTACGTATGCAGCTGACAGCATTCAGCTACTGGTACTACACACAAGCCAGCAAGATGGTAAAAAAGTGAAAAAAGCTTCTAAGGTGGCCACTGTGTAAGTGTCTCATGCCAGCAACAGCAGCTTTCGACACAAAAAGGGTCATAGGCAGGGACCAACCTACCAATCTCGACTTCTGTTTTGCTTATGTTCCCTCCTCTGTTGTTCCAATTGGTGATGTTCTGCTTCTGTTGTTATGTCGGAACTCATAAAATTTCCCAGTTGCACATGGGGCAACGATACAGTAAAGTACTATTGCCTTTGAGATAAAGGTACGTGGCTAATGAGTAACAAGTCTTCAACCCCAGATTCTGGTTGTCGTTGAGAGAGTTAACTTACCATGGTCAACTTTAAACCTCGCATCCTGCATCAGTACTTTTCACACAGGACAGTGAGATGGACGGCTTGGATGGCCAAAGCGAAAGGGGCTGGGCCCAGTGACAATTGCTTTTAACACAAACTCTAGTCAAAGCTGGTGTTTTGCCTTCTCTACTACTAAAGTCAAGTTTATTTATACTGAAGAGCACTTTAAAAATAGCCACAATTGAAAAAAATGCTGTAAGCCCGCATTAAGGACAACTGCTTTTGAAACAAAGGGGTTGCCACCATGTCATTCACTCATTATACTGCAACGTGGAAGTCCCATTAACATTCGTGTCATACAATGCCAAATAACAATAAATTGCTGTCCAAACAGGCTGTGTGCTGCGAAGACAAAATCCACTGCTGCCCAGCAGGCAGCCAGTGCGACATTCAACAATCCATGTGCGTCTCCCTAGAGGACGGCAAGGTGACACCGATGTGGGACAAGCTTCCTGCCAGGAGGAGGGCTGACTGGGAGAACCAGCAAGGTCAGTTATTTCCCCCTTATTCAGAAGAGCGGTTTCGTCAGAACGGAGAAACTGCTAACGATGCTTTCTGTTGATTAAAAGCTGTATACTTCCTCCTGTAGAGATGAGAAGTATGTGGGTGGAACTAATAACTTTACCCATCTATGTTATCTTGGGCTCATTATGTAGTATAATAAGCAGTGGAGGCATGGTTTGTGGTTATAACAAATGTGACATAACAGAATGAAAATGTTATGTTGGTCATAAGATCAACATAACATAACGTGCTCACTACCTACAACAGTTCCACTGAGAATGGGGACTGTCAGATAATGTGAGAACAATAATAGATTTTTGTCTTTGGCATGTTTGACACCATGAACCTCGACCCTTTTTATTAAGCCCAAGAAAAAGCTCTAAACCCAAAGAACATCTGTGGTGAATATCAAATGTTTTGGTGTCATATTTGTGTTGATTTTGTGCATATTCTAATGCAGTTGGGGTTTGCATACAGTATTTCTAAACCAAATATCAAAAAGAAGAATACATCCCTTTGAGGTGGGTGTGTCAAAGCATGTAGCCACACGTTACATCTTGTCATTCAGGTCTTTCTAGTCAGATGTTTGTGTTTGTTCTGATGGATTTAGAATGTTTTTTTTTCTTACATATGACACGGGGCCGTATAATCACTTACCACTTATTTTTGTTTTTTAATCATTCTGCTGTTTTTCCAGCTAATATCGCCTGTGATGACAAAGTCCATTGCAAAGCTGGCACCACATGCTGTAAAAACACAAGAGGCAGTTGGTCCTGCTGCCCTCTACCAGAAGTAATCCAATGGCCGAAAATTCACCTTTAAAGGGTTTTCCCTGATGATTATTTTTTGTCTTTCTGGATTCTGTTCCCAGGCGATTTGCTGCAGTGATTTGAAACACTGCTGCCCTAAAGGTCATACATGTAACCTGGCCGCTCAGACTTGCGATTTGGAATGGCACTCTGTGCCCTGGTTGGAGAAAGAGGCTGCGACTCCAAGGCAGCAGGAAGAGGGTGTGAAATGTGACAGCACGCACACTTGTGCTGACAGCTCGACCTGCTGTAGGACCAAAACAGGAGAATGGGGATGCTGTCCGTTGCCTCAGGTGAAGACAGCACTTGTTCTGGACGTCTCCATTTTAGTTAACACTCACATCTTGATTTAACCATGTGTCCAGTCCTGTTTTCATTGTCTTCTCTTCTGATTCACCAGACTGTGTTCACCAATCACTGCTCAGTCCCTTTAGCATTGCTCTTTAGGTACGCTAAACCAGATCAGTATTAACACCAATCAATATGGTGTTCTGTGTCAAAATAATCAACAAACCTAATGTAGACTGTCTTCTTTCACTAGGGAAAAAAATGTTTTCCTCTACTGCTTTCTGTTATTTAGTAATCAAAAGAACATCTGTTGGTTTCACTAAAACACCAGATTCAGGCCAAAAAACGGGGAAAACAAGCTTTTGTTGCAAAAAACATGTTAAACAGAAGAGTGTCCTTGAAGCTAATATTTTTGCTTTTGTGGGACCTCAAACATCAGTCAAAAAAACCTAACAATAACCTACCCAAAAAAGAGAGAAAGGGCTTTTGATGGCAAACACAAATACAAAACTAAAAAATATGCTATGGGTGAAGCCAACTAAAAGAATGACTCGAGTTGAATGGTGTTCACCAATCACTCCATGAACTGTGTCATCTTTTTGACATGCACTTTCAACTACCTATTGCGATACATATTCTGTTTAAATACAGTACATACAAATACAGTCTGCTTGAGTGAGGTGCCTAAACCTGTCGCTGTGACCAAATTAGAGTAACCTTTTAATCTTTATCTTCTCCACAAAAGCTGTGCTAATTTGAAACCCAAAGTGAAGAAACCCCACTATCTACTGGGATCTGTTTATCATTTCAGTGGCTTACAAACCTGAATGTCACAAACAAGCTGGGTGAGACTGTCTTCCACGCCTGCCTGCTGAAAAATGTATTTGACGAATAGATTATTCCACTTTACAAATATAAGCGTCTAAGGGAGTGAGCGAGGTAACAAACCCAGCCAACCAACCAGCTATTCCATTAACTGCCTGAAACATTAAATTACTAGCTAACCAACAAGAAGTAACCATCCTACAGTCAAATAGCCCCACCAACCGAAACAGCTTTTCACTTCGTGCTTGTTGTGCTTTGCAGAAGTAATAAAGTAAATGTGTAAGAACAACATAGTCACAATACATCTTGCGGAGAAATTAAAAAATGTCAGAAATTATGCACACAGATATACAGTACACTGCTTAATATGGTTCTCATTTTTCTTGTCCAGGCAAGTGAAAGTGTTCCCCACTGTTACATTCACATTTTGTTTGCACCAAGCCTACTTAGACCAAATCTGGGTTTTTTTCCACATCATTGCGTGTGAAAGCAGAAGTGAGAACTCCGTCTGTCCTATGTGACGGACTAAAGTATCATTACCTCCCTGACAGGCCGTGTGCTGTGCTGATGGGAACCACTGCTGCCCCACAGACTACATCTGTGATGAACAGGAGTATCGGTGTGTGAAAAAGGACATGCCGGTACCTTGGTATTTCAAATTTCCATCTAGTGCATCTTCCGCGGTCCTGCAGCAGACCCTCATCAACCCCAGGAAGCCAAGGTTCGTGCAGTGTGATGACGAGAGCGAGTGCAAGGACGGAGAGACCTGCTGCAAGATTTCATCCACGGACTGGGGATGCTGTCCTTTTACTGATGTATGAATTTTATCTGTTAATCTATGTAGTTTCAAAACGGAGGTGGGCAAAGTACATATTTGACCCACTCTGTTATTTAGTTTACATTATCAAGAGTGCTGTTGGATTTGATTAGTGCCTGAAATTCAAGTGTCTTTATTAATTTTTAAGAATTTATCACGTGAAATAACTTATGTAAATCAAAAATAATTATGTTAAAAAACAAATAATTTACCTTTTTTGACAATAGTTTTAGTTAAATTATTGAAAATGAAAATATTAGGAAAATAGTTACAAAAACATACACAAGATTCAAAATTGTTCAATTTTAATTTAAAAATGCTTTTGGTTTTAATAAATACATACTAGAAAAGTAAGTTTCTTTCGGCTTGTCCCTTTCGGGGTCGCCACAGCGTGTCATCTCAGATGAACGCACATATGTTTGGCACAATTTTTACGCCGGATGCCCTTCCTGACGCAACCCTTCTCAGGGAGTGGAAGCCCCAGCTAACAAACAAAAAATATCATCATTAAACATTTTAAATGTAACTGATATTTTTTTAACGTTTTTTTCCATTTTTATTAAAATTCAATGTATTTTGTCAGTTAGAAATAAAAATAACAAAATAACATTTTACGTATAAGTTAACATCTTCATTTACATATATATGATTTAATATTAAAAATGACAACTAAACTTAAACAATATTTTAAAAAATACATATATAGGAGTTAAATATTTTAGTAGTATATTTTATTAAATAATTACAAATAATAAAAATATTAGTATGAACTTTTTACACAATTTATGATCCATCCATCCATTTTCCATCTCATTATTCTCACTTTGCGAGGATTGTGGGCGTGCTGTAGCTTATTCCAGGTGACTCTGGGCAAGAGGTGGGGTATACCCTGAACTAGTCACTAGACAAACTCATACTCATGGAATCTATAGACCAACAACGATTCGTATTCACACCTATGGGCAATTTACAGTCTTCAATTAATTGGACTTGGGAAACTGGAGTACCCAGAGAAAACCAGCACAGGCACAGGGAGTAAATCAAACTCCATACACCTGATTAAAATGCTCATAAAACAAAAGATTTCTCAATCATTTCTCATTTTCTCACAGGCGGTCTGCTGCCCTGACATGAAGCACTGCTGTATGGCCGGCTACACGTGCACTGGGAGTGGCCAGTGCATTCTGGTTGAGCTTCCCTAACAACAAGGAACAGCCGCACAACATTGCGTGAAAGACTGATCTTCATTTTTACTACAAGCAACACCTGTTTGTAGTAGTCACCGATGAACTGTGGTTGATGTCCTGATTGTTGTCTGATCCGAAAAGATGGAACATGACTCCACCCTCTAACTTCTCTACTGTGTGTAATCTTCCCTTTACACGTTAACACCAGCAAATGAGACAGAAATGACCAAAACAAATTGATTAAACACAAATCATCCATCTATTCATTTTTTTGTACGACTTATCCTCGCAAGGGTCTCTGGTGTGCTGGAGCCTATTCCAGGTATCTTCATACAGGAGGCACTAAACACAAATCATAGGTATCTATTCAAAATTACTGTACGTACGGTAAAAGAACGCCCCCAAGTGGCTGCAACCAGTATCAAAACAATAATGTGCTGCCCAATGGGCTGCAGATTATCATAAAGAAGCAATCAAATAAAGAAAGTCACCACAAAAGATACACAATTGACATACTACCTACTCGATGTTAAAGTTAAGGTCAAATTAAAGCAATCACAATAAACACAGTCAGCACATTAGGTACACAAATCACATACTACTTGTGTTATAAATATAAAGGATATGGCGATTTAAAGGATAGGTGGATGGAGGGGATTCAAACCTCAATGGACCTCCCTAGTAGTTCAAAGTTAAGTTGATTGATGTTTGGTCCTCTTGTATTCTCTACGTAGGCAAAATGTTAGTGTGCTAGGCTAACTTGGGCCGAGCAGCTTCAACACGAACGATAAGGCACCAATTTGGGTACTAGGATAAGACTTGTTAAATTCCCTATGTCCTCACGGGCCTCGTCGTATAAGTTATGAAGTTACTCACGTTCGATGTTTCTTTAACATCCACGAATTGATCACAAACGAATTGATCACAAACGAATTGATCACAAACGCCTCTCGTTGTTAACAAGCTAAGTTAAGGAGTAAAAGGCCGATAAGCAAGTTTAAGTTGCCATTTCCACTCGCCCAACTTCTTATTGGTACTCACTATCCTCATTGTATACGATATGTAGGTTAGAGAGTAATAAGTAATAATAATGATAAGTAGTAAGATGGGCCTTGGCATGTGCTGGATTAACCAAGGGAACCTTCCATGCTATGCATGATTTCAAACCATGACGTCTTAGTGTATTACCAACAGTCACCTTGAAAACGGTGGTCCCAGCTCTTTTCAGGTCATTGACCAAGTCCTGTCATATAGTCCTGGGCTGATTCCTCACCTTTCTAAGGATCATTGAGACCCCACAAGGTGATATCTTGCATGGGGCTCCACTCCGATTGAGATTGACAGTCATGTTTCGCTTCTTCCATTTTCTAATGATTGGTCCAACAGAGGACCTTTTTTCACCAAACTGCCTGGCAATTTCTCCATCGCCTTTTCCAGCCATGTGGAGTTGTATAATTTTGTCTCTGGTGTCTTTGGACAGCACTTTGCTCTTGGCAATGTTACAAGTTTGAGTCTTACTGATTGTATGGGGTGGATAGGTGTCTTTATGCAGCTAACAACCTCACTGAGGTGCATCTGATTCAGGATAATACATGAAGTGAAGGTGAACTTTTAAAGGCGGACTAACAGGTCTTTGAGGGTCACAATTCTAGCTGATAGACAGGTGTTCAAATACATATTGCAGCTGTATGACACAAATAAATTGTTAAAAAAGTCATACATTGTGATTTCTGGATTTTTCTTTTTAGATTATCTCTCACACTGGACATGCACCTACAATGAAAATTTCAGACCCCCTCCATGATTTCTGAGAACTTACAATATAGCAGGGTGTTCAAATATTTATTTTCTTCACTGTAAGTACTCACCTGTATGTAGGTATTAAGTAGATTAAGCAGTAATCAGAAGAGCCTATGGCATTGTGGGGAATGGCACAGTATGCGTTATTTCCTGTAGTGTATCAGTGGTCCTAAATGTTATTTTCCCTCATAGGACAGTCGATGTGCTACTTGTATTTGGGAGTTCGTGGTTGAGTTTAGCTTTGTTAAAGTCTCGGAGACTAATGAGGGGTGAGTCTGGGAGTTTTTTCTCAATTTCATTTACTTTTTCGCCGAGCATTAGCATTAGCATGCATGTTCATGTTATCTTGTGGCGGAATGTACACGCCTCCGGGAATAAAGGAGGCAAACTCATACGGAGAATAGAACAGTTTATAGTTCAAGAACAGCGACTCTAAAAGCTTGCTGCAGTGTCTGCTGAGTTGTGTGATATCTGTGCAATGTTTTTCATTGATATAGCAGCATATCCAACGACCTTTTGTTTTCCCCGAGAACCATGCAGATGCGCTCCGCTATGTGAAGTTCATAGCCAGGGAGCAGAACGGCTCTGGCGGGTACAGTTGGACAAAATCAAGTCTCCGTGAAGCACATTGCGGAGGAACAACTGAAGTCTTTACTGGTCTTTATCAGAAGATGAACCTCTGTCTTTGTCTCTCTAGACGTGTTTGCACTCTTACGTATAAAGTGACTATTTTAATTAGTTGCTCTACCCTTTTAGGTATAATTCATTGCATCTTAATTAATATAGTTGTTGAGCCTTGGCAGATTGAAATAATCATACACAGAGGTGGGATTGGGTGCTGCTAATTTTTGACTGCCCAATGCAAATGTGTCTGCTTTAGTGGCCTAATCATCCGGCTAACAACCAACAAATGGCCATCAAAACACAATGTTACGTGTTGCTTTGCTTTTATTGTTTGTTCGGTAATAAATCAAAACTATTTAGGACGGGTACAGTGGAGGACTGGTTAGCACATATGAGGACTGGGTTACAAATCCTGGCCCCACCTGTGTGCATGTTCTCTCCGTGCCTGCGTGGGTTTTCTCCGGGCACTCTGGTTTCCTCCCACATCCCAAAAACATGCAACATTAATTGTACACTCTCAATAGGTGTGATTGTGAGTGCAGCTGTTGGTCTCTATGTGCCCTGGGATTGGCTGGCAACCAGTTCAGGGTGTACTCCGTTACCTGTCTGTTGACAGCTGGGATAGGCTCCAGCACTCCCCACGACCCTCGTGAGGATAAGCGGCACAGAAAATAGATGGATGGATGGAAATTTATGTTGCTTGTGAAAATCTAAAAATTGCAAATTGTCTCCACTTTTAATTACATAGAAATTTGGAGATATTTTTTTCTTACCAATTCCCATTTTGAAATCTTATTTTCGGAGGCTTCTTTTTTCAAAAGTAGTCAATTTCTTGTGCGTGGTATTATATGAGTTAATAACGAATTTGTAGTGGTTCCGTTCTTCATGGGAGATCAGGCGAGGCCAAGAATAACAAAAATCTGTGTAGTATTGACACCCACTAGAAGCACACTGAGAGAAAGAGAGAGAAAAACATACAAACAAAAGGAGAAAAAAATTACAACAAAAAACTATTGAATATGTGGGAATGATCCTAAAAAAATCATTATCAAAATTGGTTCCTCAGAAAAACAGGATAATCAATAAGAAAAGCAGAGAAAAAAAGAGAGAAATATATTCTATTTGACAAAAAAAAATAATGAAATGGGGGAAAAATAGAAATAAAATTGGAATCAGTGGATACTGAACCAGGAGTTTCGTCTGGGGTAAATCCGAGTTACAATGTGTCGTGTGACAGAAATGAGTTTGACTATCCTGCAGTGGTTACACATTTCTGCCATTTAATAGGGATGAGCTAAACGTTTTGCTATGGTTGTACGCTTGATAGTGTGCGTCACTCCCAATATATTATCTATTTATTCGATTTAATGCTGTTAATGCTACGGATATCATTTCCGGATATCCTGTGATTGGCTGACGCGTTGTTAGGAATTCACTCTTGTTCTCGGCAGGAAGCGCCCTGCATAAAAATTACTGGCTGCAAGACAGGCACCTGTGCGTTTTGATTGGCTGTTGTATCCACATGAGGACACGCCCTAATGCTTCCACATCGGAAAATATGTGGCCTCAATGTGGTGACGTTCATATGCACTGTATCTCAGGAGCACTTCCTAAACCTAACTCCAACTAGTGATTGTTTTTATTTTGTACAAAAGTGTTACATAATTGAACGTCGTGTCGTTACTTCGCCAAAGCCTGCTCTTCCTGTATTTCAAGATCCAATCATGTTGCAGGAGAGCAAGTTCTGCCTAGAACACAAGTGGCATTCATAAAAACACCGCTGTGACGTATGTTTCATTCTGCATCAAGATGGCGATACACCTGTTTCCATAACGGCGATCAGATCTGTTTCCCAACCGCCAGTTAGCCAATTAAAACTGTTAAACCGAGTGACAGTTGTTATTAGGGGTGACTATGTCCACGGAGGAGCTGTCGGCCTCGGACAGCGAGGCCGCGTTGGCTGGCGCCGGCGAGCGCTGGGCGCCGGTTGGCGCCGTGGCTAGCCCCGAAGAGGAGCGCGCGAGCGACGGCCACTCGAGGCGGAAAGGCTTGGTCGGCGGAGACAATGTCCACGAGGAAACGGCCGGGCGGCTGAGGAAGCTGGAGGAGGAGCAGGAGCTGCTCAATTCTTCCCTGCTGGCCCTCACGTCGCACTTTGCCCAGGTGCAGTTTCGACTCAAGCAGATAGTCCACGCGCAGAGCGACGAGAAGGAGAAGATGCTGACCGAGTTGGAGGAGTTCGCCTTCCGGGGCTGCCCGCATGTGTTGGGTTGCGGGCCCCGGGGCGCCCAACACCTCCACAACACGGTAAGCAGAGTATTAAAGTCTAATACAGTAGTCACGAGAGTCTTAGTTGGTTGTGTTTACTTTCCCACGTATCGGTTTGCCTTACAATAATATCGAAGTACAACTCATTCCACTTTATTCTTGATGTGGCCAAAACTTTATCCAATAACTGCGACGTCGAATTGGAAAAAAGTTGGGAAAACGACGACAATTTATTTTCATCAGCCATCTAACCTCAGATGCCAGGCAACTATGCCCCCCCTGGTGGCTGTTAGCAGCCAAGGTATGACGTAGTAACAAGCAAAGGGATTGGAAAGTGTTTGGAAGCCATTCCAACAATCCAATCACTTAATTAATTTACTGGCATAATTGTTTTTATTCGTCACCTGGAATTCAAACGTTTACCACCAACAAATAAACTTCTCGAACACGTTTTCAACAGGTAAGTGTGGAAGAGGGTCTCGCCAAGCTTGTCAATGAAATTCCCATTTTTAATGATTATCAGATGCTCAAGTGGCGGGCCGGGTCACATCGCTTTGGATATGAGATCAGGACATCTTTTGAGTCGAAGAAACTAATAAAGGAGCGCACGTTTGTCTCGTTGATTATGAGAGAGAGATATGCGAACACGTTGGAAATCGGGAGTGTTTTGGCAACTTACAGGCAGCATGAATATATGTTTTTAAAAAAAAAACGCCGCAGCCAATAGTTACCTTATTTGATGAAAGCTGATGTGTACTCAGTCAGTGTTTACAGTTCTAGTTCTTGTTCTTCATGTCTTAATTTGTCACCTTCATACATGCTTCCCCTGCAGGAGGACCTGGTGAGTAAGACAACACGTTTGTCTACATTTGAACTTGAATTATTCTTTTTTTTTTTTTTGAATGTTCAAACACATCAATCAGCATTAAATACATATGCATATACAAGACTGTATAACTGTTTTTTTTAAAAGTTTTTACAAAGATAATAATGCTTAATTTTGCTTGTTAGAGTTTTGATGTTTAACAAAGTTTATTATTGCATTTTTAATAACTGCCCTGCGTCATACTAAGAGCTGTTTTTAATAATTTGACCCCATGGTGACCAACCGTATCATTATTATCCAATGCAATTGTCTTCTCTTGAAATGTCTTTCTAAAGACAGAAATAATATTTCATCCAATGGTGCTTTGACTTATACATTTTATTAATTCAATACCATATTTGTAATTCAAAACAAGGGCTGAGTATTCTTAAGAACCTCACAATTTTATTCGATTTTGATTCTTTAGGTTGCGATCCGATTCAATATTGATTCTTTATTGTTGCATTTTGATTTGATTGGATACAGATTTAAATGTTCCAATATCGATTCACGTAGAAGTCCATCCATCCATTTTCTGAGCCGCTTATCCTCACAAGAGTCGCAGGAGTGCTGGAGAGTATCCTAGCTATCTTGGGGTAGGAAGCAGGGTACACCCTGAATTTGTTCCCAACCAATTGCAGAGCACATAGAGATGAACAGCAGCACTCACAATCACACCTAGGGGCAATTTGGAGTGTCCAATTTATGTTAAATGTTTTTGGGATGTGGGGGGAAACCGGGGTTCCCAGAGAAAACCCACACAGGCACGGGGAAAACATGCAAACTCCACACAGGGAGGGCTGGGATTGAAGCCAGGTCCTCAGAACTGTGAGGCCAACACTTTCCAGCTGCGTCACCGTGTCGCCCACTTAGAAGTCCAAATACGTAAATAAGATAAGATAATTTGACAGTTTTTAGATATCTATTTTGGATGCTATATGAAACATCCCATTTTTTAAAGTGCATTTTAACTTGAATGTTTCCTTCCTCTTGGGAATTGTAAAGTTTAAACAAAAAACATAACTAATAATAGATTAATCAAACATTTCAAGACAAAAAAATCTCTTGAAATACATACATAAATAAGTTATGTATCCAAAATATTTTACTATGAATATGAGGTTTGTAACAAGTAGTGATTGATTAAACAGGTTATATTTATTATTCTATCTATTGTTGTTCTGATCAGTTAGTGTATACAGGGATGGACATGAGTTGCAGATTGGACACTTATTTCATGTTAGATCTTTGAAAATTCTAACATCATTTGCGTTCAGAGCGAGCGGGAGAAGCGGGAGCGTTTGGAGGCTCAGCGGGAGAAGCAGAAAGATCTCATCTTCCAGCTCAAGACACAACTGGATGATCTGGAGCACTTCGCCTACCAGGAGGGCAGCTACGACTCGCTGCCGCAGTCTGTTGTCATGGAGCGGCAGAAGGTAGGAATGCTGCCGAGTGGCTGAATTTAATTACTCAGTGGTGATTTGAACTGACTCACAAATTGGTTTTGGGAAAAAAAAGAAGATCCTGAAACATAAAATCTGCAGTCCTGCAAAGCAGCATTGACTTCCGGTGTTTTTGGCCACCGCCATTATGAATCACTGCGCCTGTGTTTATGCACAGTTAAAGCAAAGCAAATTCATTTGTATACTACATTTCATACACATGATAACTCAATGTGCTTTACATAGTTAAAAGCATTCAAATACAAAGAAATAAAAACATTTGAAAATAAAAGTACAGTTAAAATAGTTTTGAGTGCAAGAAATATTGAAACTCTGAAGTACAGTGTTACCCTGTAATTCGTGAGGTTGCCTTCCTTACACCCTCATGAATAACGAAAATCTGTGAATTATGCATACAGTATACAGTCTGCATGCACGCCAGGATGTGTTTTGGCATCTATGTAAGACACCATATAATGGCGCTCACGAGGCAGTGAGGAATAACTGCATTTCACATCTGTAAGCAGAAGAAGGTTACATGGCCCCACAAACTGCCTGTGTAGTTAGGTAATTACTGATGACGTACACCCTCACAGTGTCACATTGAAACTAAAATTATCACACCATAGCAAACAGAATAGCATGTCTCGTAAATAATAAAACGGATAAAAGAATGACTCACAAAATAATTGTCAAAACATGCACTTTTAACAGTATTTATATCCTCCAAGATCATTTGTGATGCTCCCAGCATACTCTGCGGCACGAAGGACCTCCGTAGTGCCGCAAAGCATGCTGGGAGCCTGACCCACAGAAAATTTGAAAATTGGTGTTGGAGCACCAGATTTAGACAGGGAATATAATATTACTGACAGGTATTTATTCTTTAACCTGTATGAAGATGACTAATCCTGCAGCTCATTGAAAAGCTGTGACTCTGTCTCTGTATTTTTGTAAGTTTAGATTGTACTCTCCCCAGGTGGCAAAGTCACACGTCAGAAAGAGCGGGACAACCATGATTAACCCCCAAAGAACCCAAGACATCTCAATCCTCTTTTAAAATTTTACGGACTAACTAAATTAATCAATAAGCATCAAAGGAACAGAAAAACATCACATTTGGAAAAATTTACTAAATTACTTGCGGTTTGGGTGGCACGGTGGTCCAGCTGGTAAAAGCGGTGGCCTCACAGTTCTGAGGTCCCGGGTTCAAATCCCAGTTTGCATGTTCTCCACGTGCCTGCGTGGGTTTTCTCCGGGCACTCCGGTTTCCTCCCACATTCCAAAAACATGCAACATTAATTGGACATTCTAAATTGCCCCTCGGTGTGATTGTCAGTACGGCTGTTTGTCTCAATGTGCCCTGCGATTGACTGTCAACCAGTTCAGGGTGTACCCCGCCTCCTGCCCGTTGAGAGTTGGGATAGGCTCCAGCACTCCCCGCGACCCTCGTGAGGGTAAGCGGTGAATCGATGGACTTCCGGTTTAGATAATGGGTCACATATGACCCAGTGGGCCTTATCTACCAAAAAAACAATTCATTTAATGCACATGCATGTGAGACGTGGGGGTTCAAGGGTAAAAAGAGTAACTGTGGTGCATTGTGTTTCTACAGTGGGCCCTTGATTACACTGGGTCATATGTGACCCCATGGGTTCTCTAGGGTTAAATAATGATGCACAATTGGATTGCTATGTTTTTATAACAAACAATGTGATAAGTGCCATTTTCCAAGCCCCTTATCTTCACTAGGGTCACGGCCGCCGTGGAGCTTATCTCCGCTATCTTTGGGTGAGAAGCGGAGGGTACACCCTCAATTGGTTGCCAGTCAATCCCAGGGCACATACTGTATAAACAAACAAGCATTTGCAGTCACATTCACATCTATGGGAATTTGAAGTTCTCAATTTATCTACCATGTATGATTTTGGAGTGTGGGAGAAAAGTGGAGTCCCTGGAGAAAAAACATGCAGGGATGGTGAGAGCATGCAATCTCCACACGGGCAAAGCCGGATTTGAACTCCTCCGACTTGTGAGCCAGATGTGCAGATATGCTACCGCTATCCAGTGTTTCACTGATGCTATTTTCCCAATTTTTAGTTATTTTTTTTTCTTGTTATATTTTTTGAGAGGCTGAAACAGATGAATTGCATTTCCATTCATGTCAGAGGGTAAAAAGGATTTGCAATACAAATGTTTTGATGTACGATGGTGGTCACGGAACAAATTAAACTTGCATCTCAGGCACGGCTCTACGCTACTTTCTTTTTTTAACCTAGCTGCGTTCCTCAGGTGATTATCGACGAACTCATCAAGAAGTTGGACGTAAACCTGAACGAGGACATCGGCAACCTGTCGCCTGAGGAGCTCCGACGGCGAGTGGACGTCGCCATTGCGCAGATCGTTAACCCAGCACGGGTCAAGGAGCAGCTGGTGGAGCAGCTCAAGACGCAGATTAGAGACCTGGAGATGTTCATCAACTTCATCCAGGGTATGCAATGGACTTGCATCTTGGAACATTTTGTCACATTTATGCTCTAAATGTGTTGTTCTCCTGCCAGATGAGGTGGGCAACCCTCTATTGTGTGACGGAACGCACAGTCAGCAGCCCCTAGCTGCTTCTGCCAAGGCCAGAACCCCCAGAGGGAAGAGGACAGGTGAATCGCCTTTGAGAAAACTTTCTTCTGCAAATGGATGCTTGTGAGCATCCACGGTAGAAATAAGAGAGACAACAAATAACCCACAGTCAAAAAAGTCCATGCATGGTCAATCTTTTTTTTATATATTTATTCCGATTGCACCTTGTGTGTTACACTTGATAATTACCACCTTGCACAAGAGAAATAATTAGATTAGATTAGAAATGATCTATACATTAAAAATAAGTCCATAGCTTCAATATAAAGGGCTTCAATATAAATAAATCAACAGCACACTCGGTCATGCAATTTGATGTCATTAAAGCACAATAGCAATAAACAACTCGTGAACCAACAGGGTATGCTGAGAAAGAGAATGTTTGGCAAAATAGTTATTGAATACACATGTATCTGTCCATAAACTGCAGACCATTCTAGCTTAGTTCCTCGATTCCAGATACTCTGATTTCCTTCACCATTCCAAAAACATGCACGTTACCTTCAAAATGGATGCTTCCAGACACAAACGATGGATTATGATTGGCTCATTGCCGTTGTATTTCCTCAGTAGACCCGGAGCAGGCGCAGAGGATGCGTGAGACAGGGCTACAGCTGATCCAGAAGGCGCTGGCCGTGCTTCAGATATTCGCCGCCAGCCAATTCGGCTGCTCGGCCGGCCAGGTGCCATCAGGCGTGTGGCCCCAAGAGTCGGCACAGCGTGACTACGGTCCTTTATTACGCCGTCTGGAGGTGGTCGTAGACAAGGTTCGTGTGCTAGGCTCAGGCCGCCAACCAAGCCAGGAGCACGTGGTCAACTACACCGGGAACTCAGCTGTGGGACTGCGTGATGATCTTACTACGTGCGTACGCAAAGAGCTGGCCCTGGTTCTCAAGGACTTGTTGGCGCACGGTCTGGTGTCACCATCCCAGACCGTGAGCTTGGTTCTGGCGCCAATATCCTGCTTGCTGCCCCACGGGACCACGACAACCCAAACCATGCACCCCTGGGAGCTTTTCGTCAAGTACTACCACTCCAAAAATGGCAAGGCCTTCGCAGAGTCGCCTGCCCGTCAGCTCTCACAGTCCTTTAGCCTGCCAGTAGCGGGCGGCCCTGTTACCATCACCCCCAAACAGTCCCTGCTGTGGGCCATCCACACAGTTTTGAAGGAGCACGGGCGCTACAAGCGAGGCCCTGACACCGAGTTCAAGGCACTGGTGTGCATGGCGCTCAACGAGCAGCGGCTGGTCTCCTGGCTCAACCTGCTGTGCAAGGCAGGCACGGTGGTACACCCACACTACCTGGCGTGGAGCTACATGGCACAGACCGGCTTCGAGGGCGCCCTGCGGATTCTCGGACGCATCAGCCACCTCAAGTTCGAGTTACCCGTCGACCTGGCTGTGCGGCAGCTCAAGAACATCAAAGACGCTTTCTGAGAACACCAAACTGAGACGCAACGAGGGGAATGAGTCAAGGTGTGGACAAAATATTTTGGAGCACAGTCCAGAAGCAGCCATTTAGCAAGAATCCTGTAATATTTTTGCAACCATTTATTTTATTTTCTTGATTGTCATTGTCGCATTTCAATTTTTTTTTTCTAAAAAGGGTTAGTTAAAATGTATTTATTCTAAACATTTTTTAAAATGAATGTGTCTCATAACGTAACTAGTTATTTGTGTGATTGTAAATAAAACGAAAGCACACGTACACATTTAACAGTTTTGTTTCCTTCATCAAATAACTATAAATACAATTAAAGAGAATGAGATATGAATTTCACAAAATATACAACAGTGCAGTTTATGTAATTGGTTCATTGATTTATTGTAAACAAAATATTAGCTTGATTTTAAATAATTGGTTGAGTGTAGTTAAATTATAAATAGCACAATGCTTGTAAGGAAATATTGGTTGTGGCAACTTGCAAGTATCTTCTCCCTGAATGTAAACGCCATAGTTGCTATTAAAGTGCTCTCTAAACGTGGAGTATGGTTAAAAGTGCTGACAATTGTACCAGCAACAGATCAGGCTAGTAATACCACATGTCGTTTTTGTCCTACTATATTATTTATATACAGAAGAATTTATTCATTGGACTGTGTCGGCACACTTGTAAAGTGGCTGTCAGGATGAATTCTACATATGTAGCTATTTGTTTTTCCCCCTCTTTATCCTGAACAATAATATATTATGTATATTACGTTTGTTTTAACTCCTTCCCGTCATGTTTCATGCAGAGAACAGTTATAAACATTAAATGTGATAAAACTACTGAGCTTCTGGTGGGTTTTCTTCTTTTCTGCAGGTATTACACTAAATACATTACATGAAAAGCAAAATCTGCCTTCCAATAATGAGTTATAATTTTGCACATATATAATTGCAATTATAATTAACAACAATTAACGAATTCCTACAGCGAAAATACTGTACAGTATAGTGTAGACGGAATGTGATTGCGGAAGGGATGTCACAAAGTTTGCAAAAGTACGCACGTAAATATATAAATATTCCTATAAATATGCAGAATAAAAATTTGTTGTCTAAGCACAAAAAAGTCAACAAAATGCCTGCGTTCACGAAAAATATTTCCGGATGTGATGTCATAACACATGGGTCAAAGTTCGTAAAAGTCTCCTCCACTTCCTTTCCTAGCAGCGGAGGCCGTAGATACAATACCAGTGAGTTAACATTCTTCGGGAAAATCTTCAAACATCGCGTCCAATTTGACCTGTTTGAATGTTTTATCGCAGCGGACGTGAAGTACACCTTCAATTGCCCTTAACGTGACGATTATGTCCACGAATATACGTTTGATAAATCGTTCAAATGATTGTTTATGGTTGGGTTACGAGTCCGGGGTTGATTCCAACATGGCAGTCGCCAGGTCCTTTACGAACCTACTTGACACTTTTCAACATTACCTGTGGTTTAATTGGACTGTACATAAACCTTTCCCCCTTTTGTATCTTACAAGGCGTTAACGTGGCATGGAAATCAATTTGTTAGCCACTCAGAAGCTAATGCTAACTAAGCCTAATTGACGCTATTGCATGTGGCTATTTCGCATTCCCTATGAGTTTTTCTTTCACTAATGTGTTAATACCTGGTTGATGAGGCCGTCTTGGTTGTGCAGGAATGGGCAAATTTATGAAGCCTGGGAAGGTGGTGATGGTCCTCGCTGGCCGTTACGCTGGCCGCAAAGCTGTCATTGTTAAGGTAAAGATCCATACAAAGATGGAAAATTCTACTTCATACATCAAGACAACTTAAGCAGTGGTATTTTGTGAAGGAGCTTCCTGTTTACTTAAATCATGAAGATGCATTTAATGGGATAAACGGGAAGACTTGTAAAAATTGAAATTGGGAATTGTGTTTATCACTTATTTTGCAAGAGCAAATACTTTTTATATTATCTGTAATTCTGATCTTCTGTGGTGTCTCACACACAAAAAAGGCTTGTGGGAAACACTCATGAAGTTGAGCTTGTAAGAAGGGAATCTCTGTACTGTTTATGGTCTTGGGTACTTTTTAGTGGTGGGGCATGGTAAAATGAAACACTCAATCCTATAGGACTCATAGACCTACGTAAAATCATGTGACATTGCCATATTGCCGGTCAAACAGAGCATTGTTGCAAGTTAATTTCGTTGAGACAAAAGGAAAATGTCTTGTAACACAACATCCAGAGTTTTGTCCGATCCCGTTAAACATTTAGAAGGTGATAATAATCGAAGGCAAATAGAAAAATGAGATACACTTGGCATAGAGGACCCATATTTAATGCCAGAGTCGATGTTTTTGATGATAAGAACATGGACTGTTAATTCGCTTCAGCTTGTCTTGGACAACTGGATAAACACACGTATTTGGTGAGTAAGTTGTCGAGATTTACACAGAAAAGTTCAAAAGCGTATAAAAGTGTGAACACATACAAAAAAAATTTAGGGCAAGGAGTTGTCTCATCCGTACAGGAAAGCATATTGGCCACACGTTAACCTCCGTAAACCTCTTTGCAACAGACTTTTTTTGAATTTTTTATTTTTTCTTAAATACACATTGTTCTCAAACGAGTCAACTTGGCATGATAAATATTTCTTGGTTATTTGAGATTGACAAAAATAATTCCTACCTGAAATGAAATGATTGCTACACAGGCGTGTGTATTTCGTTGGGCACCATCCATCCCGTTTAATTGCCGAAATCCATCGGTCTTTTCAGCTGGTATTCCATAGAATGATCTCTCCGAAGAACTGTCTCTTCTATTGTGACAACCAACAGCACAACAGGTCTTGGGGAATTTGACAAATCTGCTCTGGTTCAACGGCTCCCACAGTGCAGAGCAGCTAGTTTTGACTGGCAATATGGCGCCGTGTAAACTGTGATGTCACATGCAGTAGCGCTACAGATACACCTTGAGGTGAAGTCTCATAAGATTTCTCAGTCATCTTTTGATCTGAAACCCCAATGCAGTCACTCACATTTGAATAATGTACAGGTGTGGTCAGTCATGCCTGCAGATATAAAATTGTGGGTGTGATTAGGGATGGAATCTCAATACCTTAAATTAATTTACTGAGTTGTTATAACTGAGTAGGTAGTTGTTACCTAATACCATAATCATAATTTATTGCCAGTGCACAGAGTGAGACAGACATTTTTAAAGAGGCCAATAGACATCCAATTTCAAAACTAAATATTTATATAATCAAATCATTTTATTTCATCATGATGTATTTATATAATCTTGAGTCATTTACGCTGGTACCTATTGTCAATCCATTGATGAAAGCTAGCAGTAGATGATATATCTTCCTAAAGCATGTAAAGGGGAAAAGTTTTCAACTTCAAGTTAGTGGGGTACCACGGGTGAAAATGACTGTTCGTATTTAGATATATGGACAGACTAGTTTAATGTTATAACTTAGATTAAATCAAAGTAAATCACAATCTAATACTTATCATAGATACTGAAACATTACCTGTGTTATATCCGAGAAATGTTTTCAATGTAACTCAATGGTGCCCGGATTTTTTCCTCCCAAAGATCTACTTTTAAAGCAGCCAGCCTCTCACGACATATCGGCGAGGTGGAGGTGCGGGTGCACGCGCGCATCGCTACAGCTGCCGTAAATAGGAGGCTGGCTTGCTAGAACGCAACTTTATGTGCGTGCGCTCGACGTATTGGCCACACCTGAATCAAGCGACGAGGTGGATGATAGCCTAACTTCTTCTAGGCGGGGGCACACTGTCACGCGATCAACCAAAACTGCCTTGCGATCGATGCATGCACCCCTGATGTAACTGAATTTCCTTTGACGTGGCTCATGATGTTGATGACTTTCGACGTAAATTCGTGACGTGACGTGAAGCAGCTCTGAACGTGTGCTTTTGACATCACTTCCGAACATGCTCAGTACGGTTAAATTGCATTTCCTGTTTCCGGGTGAATACTGATTGTTTAGGAGCATGCTTGTTTTGTGAACAATGTTTATGAAATAAATTGTCAAGACAACACAAAATAAGCACTGTCTTTCAATAGCTATTTTTTGTACTCGTAACAAATTTTACACACGTGATTTTTCGTTCTCGACTGTGCAGATTTGCATGTGCGATAGCTGCTGGCACAAATGTGCTCGTCAAATGTGAGTGACTGCAAATGTCTTGCATATACAACACAAGCAAAACGATTTGACCCTGCTGTTTCGATACTTTGAAGAGACTGTATACCTATTTTTCTTCCCCCTGCTGGCGTACACACCAGTAAAAGCAGGACAATGACAATTTAAGGGAAATTTCCCCCCACAAATGTTTCCGTTTTAATTGTTAATACTGTTTTTTGATTTTTTTTTAATAAGTGCAATATTTTAGTGTTGTTTTTCAAGTTAAGAGACCATTAGAAAGTGTTTCCTTAGAGCTGGGGTGAGAAGCTCGGTCATCCTGGAAGGGCTCAGTGTCGAAGCAGCAAACACGTCGAACAAAAACATTGCAATTTGCTTCACTGGGTAAACTTTTGTTTTATGGTTAGGTCAGGGTTAGGTTATAACGTATGTTAGCTCCCTTTATGTAGAAGGGGAACTATGAGACCGGGAGATTTCCCAGTAAGCATCTACTACGTACCCAGAGTTCCCCCGTTAGTAACGTATGCGCATTCATCGCAAGGAGACTTTTCAGCACGGGGGATCGTCACACCAGTCATCCTAACGAGTCATCAACTGCCGTCATCTAACTATATTTCATGAAAAGGTCTCGCATGAATCCTGTTTTGTTTGCGTTTTGTCTTTCAGAATATCGACGACGGCACAGCCGACCGGCCTTATAGCCACGCACTGGTGGCTGGCATCGACCGCTACCCTCGCAAGGTAACCGCCTCCATGGGCAAAAAGAAGATCGCCAAGAGGTCCAAAATCAAGGCCTTCGTCAAAGTCTACAACTACAACCACCTCATGCCCACAAGGTCTGCTTACGTGTGCTTCCATTCCTCACCGTGGTGTTGGGTGGTTTGGGCAGGAATTCTGAGGTCTAAAATGTGTTTTTATTGTGTAGATACTCTGTAGACATCCCTTTGGACAAAACGGTGGTGAACAAAGATGTCTTCAGGGATCCCGCTCTCAAAAGCAAAGCCAGACGTGAGGCCAAGATGAAGTTTGAAGAGAGGTGAGTTTACATTGTAGAAAGTTCTGAGTTGAGATTACTAATTATATCCATTATGTTTTGTAGGTACAAGACAGGCAAGAACAAGTGGTTCTTCCAGAAGCTCAGATTCTAAATTCACCTGATTTAACTAATAAACACAAAAAAAAGTGTTATGCGGTTTGTGTCGGGCACAGTAATCGTATGTTGTAGTTTTTGTTTTTACATAAATATGGGTAAATATATTGTTGATCTCTTGAAATTTACTTGATTAGTTGTATAGCGATCATGCACCTACGTCAGAAAATCGTGATTTTTTGTTTACGTCACCTTATTGCCAGTCAAACAAAGCATTGTTGAAAATTATTTCCGTTGAGACAAAACGAAAATCTCTTATAAAATCACTGTGATTTGACAGGCCCGTATGAGCGCCATCACGCTCGCAAATCTGCAGTCGAGCATGAAAAACCCACGCACATAAAATTCGTTGCGAGTAGAAATGCATGGATATTGAAAAAACGTCGCTTATTTTAGTCTTGACCTAGGTTGCTTCTAAGGTGCGCCACTGCGCAATTGTCACACACTCAGCGCACATGAAAACTGATCCAGCGCAGTGAACCACAGCTTGACATATTTTTTTTAAATGGAACAACATCATCTCTAACAACAAGCTGCTGCTCAGCCTACCTCTATTTCCTAGTTTACGTGACACCGCCCTCCTCCTCTTAAAGGGGTACACTCGTAATTACAAACACCGCCCACCACCAGCGCTTTATTTAGCAACACAGTCTGGGTAAGGTAGAGTAAAGAGTTAGACATGCTGCTTATGCTTACTCTAGATGATAATGGTAAAAGTAAAAAAAAAATGCTGTTGCTTTAACGGGGTATGTGAATAATAGAAGAAAAAGTGGTGAAACTGGATGAGACTTTCTTGAGTAAAAAAAAAAAAAAAAGTCTGGTCTGAAGCCAAAGTAGAAAGTGCAGGATGAGATGGTGTCAAATGTCAAAATTCCACCTTAGCACAGCCTGATCGAGAATGAAAGCACAGGACATGCAAGTTAACTGTACTGAGCATGTTTAGAAGTGATGCCAAAAGCACATGTTCGAAGCTTCTTCACGCACTGCAAGCGCATTTACGTCGAAAGTCATCAACATCATGGGCCATGTCAAAGGAAATTCAGTTACACAGAAAAAAATTCTGGTATATGACAGGTAATGTTTCATTAACTATAATAAGTATGAGTTTGTGATTTACTTTGACATGATCTAAGTTCTTATGTTATATCCAAATGTGAGCGGTCATTTTCTCCGTGGTACCGTGTTATCTTGAAGTTGAAAACTTTTCCCTTCTACATGCTTTTGGAAGGTACATTGTCTGTACTTTTCCACGAGCATCCTCAAGGCAAATGATGCCTTTGTGGTACTCTTTCTAGGCATAAAACCATGCTGTTGCTCGCAGATACTTGCTTCTGTCCTAAGTCTAGCCTCCACTACTCTTTCCCATAACTTCATACTGTGGCTCACCATCTTTATTCGTCTATAGTTTCCACACTTTTCCACACTTTTCTGCCATTCTTTTGGCATCTACTCTCCTGCTAGTATTCTATTGAATAAGTTGGTCAAAAACTCCACAGCCACCTCTCCAAATTGCTGTCATCAGGACTAAGTCCCTTTCCATTTTTCATTCGGTTCAGTGCCTTTCTAACTTCCCCCTTACTAATCGTTGCCACTTCCTGGTCATTCACGCTTGCCTCTTCAACTCTACCTTCTCTCCCATTCTCTTCATTTATTAACTTCTCAAAGTACTCTTTCCATCTACTTATCACACTACTGGCACCAGTAATCATATTTCCATCGCTATCCTTAATTACCTTTACATGCTGTACATCCTTCCCATCTCTATCCCTCTGTCTGACCAACCTCTATAGATCCTTTTCTCCCTCTTTCGTATCCAACCTGGTGTACATGTCGGTTTGCACACAATGCAGGAGGGATTTTGGCCCACTCCTCCACACAGATCTCTCGATCAGACAGGTTTGTCACTGAGAAACAGTTTCAACTCCCTCCTAAAATTGTCTATTGGGTTTAGGTCTGGAGACTGACTAGGCCACGCCAGAACCTTGATATGATTCTTAAAGAGCCACTCCTTGGTTTTCCTGGCTGTGTGCTTCGGGTCATTGTCATGTTGAAAGACTCAGCCACCACTCATCTTCAATGCTCTGACTGAGGGAAGGAGGTTGTTCCCCAAAATCTTACATGCCCGCGCTCATCCTCTAATACAGTGCAGTCGTTCTGTTCCATGTACAAATAAACACCCCCAACGCATGATGCTACCACACATTGCTTCACAGTAGGGGTGGTGTTATTGGATTGGAACTCTTCATTCATCTTCCTCCAAATACGGTTAGTGGAATTATGACCAAAAAGTAAAATTTTGGTCTCATCTGGCCACAAAACCTTCTCCCATGACTCCTCGGTATCATCCAAATGGTCAATGGCAAACTTAAGACGGGACTTGACATTTGCTGGTTTAAGCAGGGGAACCTTCCGTGCCATGCGTGCTTTCAAACCATGACGTATTAGTGTACTACCAACAGTCACATTGGAAACGGTGGTCCCAGCTCTTTTCAGGTCATTGACCAAGTCCTGTCGTGTAGTCCTGGGCTAATTCCTCATCTTTCTAAGGATCATTGAGACCCCACAAGGTGATATCTTGCATGGGGCTCCACTCCGATTGAAATTGACTGTCATGTTGAGCTTCTTCCATTTTCTAATGATTGCGCCAACAGTGGACCTTTTTTCACCAAGCTGCTTGGCAATTTCTCCGTAGTCCTTTCCAGCCATGTGGAGTTGTACAATTTTGTCTGTGGTGTCTTTGGACAGTTCTTTGGTCTTGACCATGTTACAAGTTTGAGTCTTAAAGATTGTATGGAGTGGAGAGGTGTCTTTATGCAGCTAACGACCTCACGGAGGTGCATCTGATTCAGGATAATACATGGAGTGGGGGTGGACTTTGTTGAAAGGCGGACTAACAGGTCTTTGAGGGTCAGAATTGTTACTGATGGACAGGTGTTCAAATACGTATTTGCAGCTGTATCACACAAATCGGCAAAAAATTATACATTGTGATTTCTGGATTTTTCCTTTTAATCTCTCTCACAGTGGACATGAACCTGCGATGAAAATTTCAGACCCCTTCATGATTTCTAAGTGGGAGAACTTGCAATATAGCACAGTGTTCAAATACTTATTTTCTTCACTGTATAGATCTACTGCTAGCTTTCATCAATGGATTGACAATAGATAACACCGTAAATTACGCTACATCATAACAATACGTCATGATGAACTAAAAGGATTTGATTATATGAATATTTATTTTTGAAATTGAATGTCTATTGACCTCTTTGAAAATGTCTGCGTGGTGTCAATAAATTATGATTATGGTATTAGGTATCAAATACATACTCTGGTGTAGCAACTCAAGTTATTTTAAGGTCTTGAGGTTCCATCCCTTTACACCCTTAACTTTATATCTGTGGGCATGACTGACCACACCTGTACGTTTTTCAAATGTGAGTGACTGCTTATCGCACGACATCCAGAGTTTTGTCCGATACCGTTAAACATTTAGAAGGTGATAATAAACGAAGGTACATGGAAAAATGAGAGACACGTGGCATAATGCCGGATTCGATGTCTTTGCTGATAAGAAAGTGTACTGTTAATTTGCTTCCACTTGTCTTGTACAACTGGATCTACACATGTATCTGGTGAATAAGTTGCCGAGATTTACACAGAAGAGTTTCAAAGCGTATAAAAGTCTGGACGCATACATATACGTTGTTGCTGAATCTGTTCTCAATCAGGATTAAATCCTACATAGTGATGGACACACTCAGATTTTTTTCAATACAAATACCAATATCTAAATTAAAAAAAAAAACTGGTTTTACACAAACTCACATTTAGATTGAAAAAAAAAAAATAGGACAGGGAGTCATCCCCTCCATACACAGAAGTGTATTGGTGCCACATGTTAAACTTTGGAAAACTTCTACGTGAAAAAACGGTTTATACTTTTTTTATTTTTTTTTAAATACTCATTGTTCTCAAATGAGTCAACTTGGCCTTATAAATACTTCTTGGGAATTTGAGATTTTGAAGAATAATTCCTACCTGGAATGAAGTGATCGCTACACAGTGGTGTGTATTCATTGGGCACCATCCATCATGTTTAATTGCTGAAATCCATTTTTTTTCTGGTCTTTTCAGTTGGTATTCCATAGAATGATCTCTGTCTTGTCGATTATGACAACCAACAGCACAACAGGTCTCGGGATTGTGTATATTCTGCTCCGGTTCAATGACCCCCACACTGTCGAGCAGCTCTTTTTGACCGGCAATATGGCACCGTAAAAACGGTGGAGTCACGTGCGCCATCTCTATATCAGTCATTTAAATCGTAAAATCCAAAATTCCAACTGTCAGAATCAACCCATTTGTGGGCAGCATCCCATTTTTTGGGACATCATGATTTGCACGCATTATATCTGTCAGTATATCAAAATATTTAAGTGTTTTAATCTGAAGCCATAATTTGGTATCTAAGAAAACCTAAGTACCCTCTCGTGGGCAGCATCCCATTTTTGGGACGAGATTATAGATTATTAAAATTATCATGACTTAACCATAAACGTAAAAGAAGTGTTATTTCACTGATTGTGGCCTGTTAAGAGACTTATCTCAATAAGGCAAAAAATGGCCACCCTGCCCATGAAATAATTAAAATTTCCTTTGGTCAAATGTGAAATCCTTTTTAGATGTTCCGTTTTTTTCGTGTAATCTTATGAAAGTGAATCTATCTATTTTTAAATTGTTCTTTTTGTGGAAAAAAACTGTCGTGAAAAGTTACATTTTAAAATTTTGTAAATTGTGTATTTTAGTTAGATTGTCAAAAACTGTTCTCTTATATATATATATATATATATATATATATATATATATATATATATATTGTTCTCTATATTGATTGTTCTCTATTTTAAGACTAGATTTGGATTCAATGTTTTTTTTTATTTTAATAAAACAAGTAAGAATTTTACTTTTCAGTGGTTAATACAATTTAATGAAATTTTTTCGCTTTGTGTGTGAACAGTTTGGATAGGATTAGAAACTAACTCATTAGCGGGACAGCCAAAGTTGGATGTTTTGGAGACAAGGTTAGAGAGAGCAGACTTCGGTGGTATGGACATGTCCAGAGGTGAAAGACTGAGTATATTGGTAGAAGGGTGCTGAGGATGGAGCGAAGACCAAAGAGGAGGTTGATGGATGTTGTGAGGGAAGACATGAGGGCAGTTGGTGTTAGAGAGGAAGATGCAGGAGATAGGCATAGATGGGAAAAGATGACACACTGTGGCCACGCCAAATGGGACAAGCCGAAAGGAAAAGAAGTGGTTAATACAATTTAGAAAAAAATGACACCTGTACTGTACATTACATGTACTGTAGATTTTTACATTAGATGTTTGAATAAATTACACAATACCTCATTACTTTAAATTAAAAAAAATAATAAAATAAAGGTACATACACATTTGAACCTGATGTGTCTGTTAGTGTAATAAAAATCAGAGAAGACCACATGGACTCAAATGGGCTTTAATGTAAAAATATTGCGACTAGACGTAAACAGCACATACAAAAAGAGAAAAGGGACATTTCATTTCATGGAGAATAATAGGCAGAAGATGCGCTGACCAACCAGTGGTGGTCAGCAGGCACTTGACCAGGGCACACTGAAGACCGTTTAACTCCCTTCAGACAATCAATCATTTAAAAACATGAAAACGAGATACAAAGCAATGCAGGCGGCCATCATTTGCTCAAACTAATTTCCATTTGGGCCTTTTTCTGTGTAGCCGCTTGTCCGACCAGGCTTTGAGTGCAAAATGGCCCCTTTCATCCACCCATAGAGAAAGTTAAAAAAAAGACCCGCACCCTGCAACGCAGCTCATCAGTGAGCTACAACTACCATGTTTAGAAGGATAAACATTGTGCTATATACTATATTTATATATGACAGTCTATTCATAAAGTTGAGCTGTGTTGTTGGATACAGTTCATATTCCAAGACCACTGGCTACAGTCTCTTTGTGGAGTGGCAGGAGTGCATTAGTGGTTTTAGATATGTACGATGAGAGAGAGGGAAGAGGGGGATTACTGGTGGTCCAAAGTGGAATTATGGGATGTAACTTTATTCTACTGGCTTGTGCAAAAAAATTTTTTAGGCCACCACAGGCGCCCATTCACTGGCCTTGCGTCCATACTGTGAAAAGACAAGACGGGAATTCAATGTTTGGTGATCGCAACTGCACAAATTTAACATCCATCAACTCAAACAATGAAGTAATGCAAATATTTCTTTACAGATATTGTAAAAGTACATCTCACAAAAATGGCATTAGAGTCAGAACATGCAAATACAGTCCTGAATGAATAAATATTTCCAATGACTGGCAATTAAAGCTCCCATATTTTGTCTGATCTCCATTACAGTGACTGTAACATGGACTTGGTATAAGAGCCAATTTCATTTAAAAAAAAAAAAAAAAGACTAAACTACCCTGTGAGTTTGCAAATGTTCAGTAACTTTGACCTTTGTGATGACCTACTACAATTTGGCTCCTTTCTTGTCATGAGCAAAACAAAAAGGTGAATATAATTCCACTTCATTTTCTAAAACAGTAGAGCACTTTGAATATTTGCAAAATTCTGTGACCAAGTTGTCAACACTGACACTGCTTTTGTAAACCAGCTCCTTTGTGCTTGCATCCATGTTGTTAGTGTAAACGGTGCACATTGGCGAAGCCATGGACTTCTGTTCTGTCACTCACCTGAATATCGGTGAGTTCTTTGTAGAATCTCTTGGCCAAGTCGGGTCCATTCTGCATGGTTGGGATGTCGTACATCTGAGAAGGTAGGGAGAGGTCAGTGTTTATTTTTGGGACAAGAGAGCACCCAAAAAAAAAAAAAAGAAAAGAAAAAAAAAAAACACACCTGGCCCTTGTAGAGGAGGCTCCCCACGGGACACACCACGCAGGCAGTGCCGGCACCAAACACCTCCAGAACCCGGCCGGTGTCCAGAGCTCCCAACAGCTCCTTCATGCTCATCGTGCGCTCCGTCACTTGGAACTCGTTCTGTATGCGTGTCACAATTTAGGGCTTGTTTCATTGTCATTTTAACATTACACATTGAATTATAATTCATTCGACAAGTGTTGCAACAAACATGTACTGTATACAGTGTTCTATCATTATTTGCGTGGGTTATGTCGCCCACTGCGAATGCTGAAAATCTGCAAGTAATTGATGCACTTTTAAGACGCTGATACATATATATGTACCATATTTTCGTGACCATAAGGCACCTTTAGAAGTCTTTTCTCCAAAACGGACGGTGCGCCTTATAATATGACACAATTTATGTGTGCACCAAGGTCCATAATGTGTTCAACTTACAACCAAACACGCTGGTTACACAGATGGCATACATGCAAACTAGTTTATTTTAGCATGCATGCTACCACATGGTGGCGCTCACGAGGCAGTGAGGAACATTTGCCATCAGAATCAGATTTAATTACCAAGTAGTTAACAAAATACGAGGAATTTTGTCTTCTGCATTGATCGATTCATCTTTCTTTCGTCATTGTTTTGTTTTATTATTTGCTAGTTATGCTATTCTGTTTGCTGTGATGTGATCATTTTAGTTTCGATATGATGCCATGAGTGTGAACAACATAGTGACTAATGACTTGCCTGCACTGTCACTGTGTGGGGGAATGTATGCTTCTTCTATCAATCAATCATCTACCACTTTTCTGGGTCAGGTCACTGGGGAAGTAGCTTTACCAAGGATACCCAGACTTCCCTTTCCCAACTCACTTCATCCAGCTCTTCGGGGGGGATCCCGAGACGTTCCCAGGCCAGCCGAGAGAAGTAATCTCTCCAGCATGTCCTGGGTTGTCCCCCGGGGTCTCTTTCCGGTTGAACGTGCCCAGAACACCTCACCAGGGAGGCGTCCGGATCAGATGCCCCAGCCACCTCATCTGGCTCCTCTCAATGCGTAGGAGTAGCGGCTCGACACTGAGCCCCTCCCGGATGACCGAGCTTCTCATCCTATCTCTAATGGAGAGCCCGGAGACCCTGTGGAGGAAACTCATTTTGGGCGCTTGTATTCGTGCTCTTGTACTTTCGGTCATGAACCACAGCTCGTACATATAGGTGAGGGTAGAAATGTAGATTAACTGGTAAATTGAAAACTTTGCCTTTCGACTTAGCTCTCTCTTTACCACAACAGGTCGATAGAAAGTCCGCATCCCCGCAGACCCGGCATCGATCCATCTGTCTATCTCTCGCTCCATTCTTCCCTCACTCGTGAACAAGAAAAAGATATTTGAACTCCTCCAGTTGAAGAAGGATCTCATCCCCGACCTGGAAAGGCCACACCACCCTTTTCCGACTGAGGACTACGGTCTCAGATTTGGAGACGTTGATTCTCTTCATACTCAGTTGCAAGACGCTACAGTGAGCATTGGAGATCACAGCTTGATGAAGCCAACAGAACCACATCATCTGCAAAGAACAGAGATGCAATTCTGAGACGAGCGAATCGGCTCACGCTCCGGCAGCACCTAGAGATTCTGTCCTTAAAAGTCATGACCAAAATCAGTGACAACGGGAATGAATCCAGCCAGTCTGCCAGCCGTTCCCAGCAGACCTCCACAAAACGTTTGGGCCTGCCACATCGGACCGGCATCTTCCCCCACCATCGGAGCCAACTCAACACCAGGTCGTGATCAGTTGACAGCTTCGCCCCTCTCTTCACCTGAGTGTCCAAGGCATGCGGCTGCAAGTCATGTGACCTACCCTCAAAGTCGATCATTGAGCTGCGATCTACGGTGTCCTGGTGCCAGGTGTACATGTGGACACCCTTCTGCCTGAACATGGTTTTTGTAAGCTTCTTCTGTTTCCATATGTAAAACTGCAATTGTTTCTCACTGCCTTGTGAGCGCCATCATGCGGTAGCTTGCATGCATGCTAACAATGCAATGTGCCTGTGTTTGGTCAGGGATTCGAACCCTGGTCCTCAGAACTGTGAGCCCAACGCTCTAACCACTCACTCAACTGTTCCTCTGTATACATACGCGAGTAATATTTTATTTAAACTCACCCAGGTTCGGGCCAGATCCAGCAGAGAGTGTCTGGTGACTCCGGGAAGGATGATGCCATCCAGAGGCGGCGTCACCAACTCTCTCTCTACATACAAACATATATGATATTTTTTTTTAAACATAAACACGATATCGGAATTTTTAAAAAGTCCACTAAAAATCCCTACAGGCACTCAGAAACATTTATCATTCCCTAATCACTATCGAGGAACTTTTATATGAAGAGAACCATGCTTGCTAAGAATATTAATGTAATATTTATGAACTACATGTGCAGGCGGTTTGTTTGGGTTGAATAACTGAACTAATGAATACAGTCGTTTATGTAACACGGGTTCTTAATTGTGTACATGCAACATGTATGGTGTTGATGCTTTATGATCCTTTCCGTTCTTGTCTCATCTTGTAATGTTCTTTGGTCTTCACTATTTGCGACAGGGCTCAGTCCCCATCCTCAGCCAATCGCAGACATTGAAAATACCGTAATTTCCGGCCTATAACCCGGTACTTTTTCCCACATGCTTTCAACTCTGCGGCTTATGCAGTGATGCTGCTGTTTTGTGCATTTTTGCTAACGGCCGCAGGGGGGCTCTCAAGCGGAAAAGGTCAGAATGAGACGGTGGAATTAATGTGGCGAGGAAGTGACTTTTACCGGTATGTTGTTTTTTTTTTTAACCGGCCCGGTTAGCGGTGCACTAGTGTTAGCACTGCGCTAGTGTTAGCGTTGTGCTAGCGTGTTGCTGTGTCCCAGATTTTCACCATCTTGTTGCTGTGTTACTGCCGTGTCTCAGTGATTTTTACTGGTATGTTTTTTTTTTTCCAAAATGGCCCTGTTAGCGCCACGTTAGCTTGTTGCTGCCATGTCTCAGTGATTTAGGTACTTTTTTTTTTTTTTTTTTTTTTTTTTTTTTTTTACACACCAGCCCTGCGGTGCTGTGTTGCTACTGTTTTTTTTACCGGTATGTTTTTTTTTTTTTTTAACAGCCCTGTTCGTGCTACCATGTTGTTGCTATGTTAAGCTAAGATAAGGTATTAAAACTTTGAAAACTCTTTCTGTGTACCGTCTTTCTTTGTAAATATCTCGTGTTTCAATGTGGGCACTTGCAGCTTTTACACAGCTGTGGCGCATGCATGTACCACATGGTATTTCCTTTACAAATGTACTGGGTGAGGCTTATAAGCAGGTGTGCTCTGTAGGCCAGAAATTACAGTAGTGGTTGAACTGTCTGCTGTCGTGTCATACCTCCATTTTGGTTGGTCCAGTAGATGAAGAGGTTCATGGTGCCGACCTCGGTGATCTCCTCATCGTCGCCGTAGAGCCACAGAACCTGCTGGCAGCCGCGCTCAACTGCCTCATTCTGAACTGCGATGGTTGGACCGTAGTTTCTGAATGACACACACATGAAAAAAGCAACAAAAAAAAAATTTCAACTCTTGAAAATATTATTTGCCACTCAAACTGAATTGTGCCATGAGAATGTTCCCATTGCTGTGTTGAGATTCATTGTTGGCACCGTGCTCTACAGCAGATTTTTCACCATTCCTTTTGGATGTTTTTTTTTTGCAGAACAAAAGAACATTCACTCTGAGTTTAGAGTTGCATGCCTTCAGTATCGTAACATATTGTGTCCTCGTTTTCTATATTTTGCTGCTCCATGTGTGTTAAAGTAGCTGTGGTCTGAAAGTTTAGAATTACCCTTACATCTATTCTAATTTCCCTTAAATGATGTATGTCTATGTCCATTTTCCAATATACTGTATGTTAGCATTGATCAACCTGACTTTCGTAATTATATCGTTTGGCGGAGCATTTCAGTCTTTAAACAGACATTGTTTTAATTGTATTTTCTTTAACGAGCTAGTTTTACAGTTAACTTCAACTGTAACAAATAAACGGCTTGAAGCAAGCATGCTTTACCCCTATTTATAGCACTTTTTATCAAACCAATGTTATGCAATAATCGCCCATTTCTTGACTCAAATACACTGCATAATTGTAGTTTGGATTTGTGTTCGCAATATTTTTTTTATTTTGCAAAGAAAAGCAAATCTGTACGGTGCATTTCATACGCACCGTAAACTCAATGGACGTTACATGATTAAGAAAGAAATATCACTGAAAAGTGGAAGTACTCTTAAAATCTGGATTTGAAAACACTTGGGGCTGACGTGACCTCTGTTGGCAACTTATTCCATTTTTTTGCAGCATAACAGCAAATTGCTGCTTTTGGGGTGGAACTTTTTTTTTTTAAGAAATCCCCACAATATTATGTTCAAATCAGCTATAATGAGTGTTGATTTCACTCATATGTTTGCAATTCATGATTTGGGCTGGTCCCTGTCCTCTCTGAATAGTGGTTTTCCATAGTACTATGTAAAATGCATTTTATGAAGTTTGAAAGTGTTTTAAGTATGCTGGACGGTAAAACTACCCAAAAATGTTTTAAGATGGTAACACTAACATTTTCATCTCTCGCTGCTGTGGCTGGAACTTCACAACTGCGATAAAGAGGCAGATCACAATATTGACATTTAAAGACAGAGAAGTACGACTAATGTTTTGTTTCTAAATATAATAATAATAATAATAATTTCCGGCCTATAACCCGCGACTTTTTTCACTCGCTTTCAACCCTGCCGTTTATGCGGTGATGCGTCTAATTTGTGCATTTTTTCTAACGGCCGCAAGAGGGCACTCGAGCGAAAAAGGTAAGAGTGAGACCGGTGGAATATAAGTGCTGAAGAAGTGACGTTTATCGGTCCAGCCCTGTTAGGCAGTGCTAGGATTAGCCCGGCGCTAGCATTAGCGCAGCACATGGCACTAGCGTTATCGGGGCGGCGCTAGCATTAAACTCTCTGTGTACGTCTTTCTTTATAAATGTGGGTTTCAATGTGGGGACAATCGGCTTTTACACAGCTGTAGCATATGTATGTACCAAATGGTATTTCCTTTACAAATGAACTGGGTGAGAGTTATCACCAGGTGTGCTCTGTAGGCCTGGAATTACGGTAGATACAGTGAAGAAAATAAGCATATGAACACCCTGCTATATTGCAAGTTCTCCCACTTTGAAATCACGGAGGGGTTTGAAATTTTCATCGTAGGTGCATGTCCACTGTGAGAAAGAAAGAAAAATCCAGAAATCACAACATGTGATTTTTTTAACAATTTATTTGTGTGATACAGCCACAAATAAGTATTTCAACACCTGTCTATCAGCTACAATTCTGACCCTCGAAGAACTGTTAGTCCACCTTTAAATGTCCACCTCCACTCCATGTATTATCCTGAATCAGATGCATCTGTGTGAGGTCGTTAGCTGCATAAAGACACCTGTCCACCCCATACAATCAGTAACACTCAAACTTGGAACATGGCCAAGACCAAAGAGCTGTCCAAAGACACCAGAAACAAAATTGGACAACTCAGCACGCCTGGAAAGAGGTACGGATAAATTGTCAAACAGGTTGGTGAAAAAAATCATTAGAAAATTGAAGAAGCTAAACATGAATGGTCAATCTCAATGGGAGTGGAGCACCATGCAAGATATCAACTCGTGGGGTCTCAATGATCCTTTAAAGTTGAGGAATCAGCCCAGGACTACACGACAGGACTTGGTCAATGACCTGAAAAGACCTGGGACCACTGTTACCAAGGTGACTGTTGGTAATACACTAATACGTCATGGTTTGAAAGCACGCATGGCACGGAAGGTTCCCCTGGTTAAACCAGCACATGTCAAGGCCCATCTTAAGCTTAAGTTTGCCAATGACCATTTGGATGATACAGAGGAGTTATGGGAGAAAGTTTTTTTTGGTCAGATGAGACCAAAATGGAACTTTTTGGTCATAATTCCACTAACTGTGTTTGGAGGCAGACGAATGATGGGTTCCATCCAAGAACACCATCCCTACTGTGAAGCATGGGGGTGGTAGCATCATGTTTTGGGAGGTGTTTTTCTGCACATGGGACAGGACGACTGGACTGTATTAAGGAGAGGATGGCCATCTGTATTGTGAGATTTTGGGGAAACAACCTCTTTCCCTCAGTCAAGAGCATTGAAGATGGGCCGTGGCTTGGTCTTTCAATATGAGAATGACCCAAGGCACACAGCCAGGAAAACCAAGGAGTGGCTTCGTAAGAATCATATCAAGGATCTGGCGTGGCCTAGCCAGTCTCCAGACCTAAACCCAATAGAACAATTTTGGAGGGAGCTAAAACTCTGTGTTTCTCAGCGACAGCCCAGAAACCTGTCTGATCTGTGTGGAGGAGTGAGCTAAAATCGCTCCTGCAGTATGTGCAAACCAAACCTGGTGAACAACTACAGGAAACGTTTGACCTCTGTAAATGCAAACAAAGGCTACTGCACCAATTATTAACATCGGTTTTCTCAGGTGTTCAAATACTTATTTGCAGCTGTATCACACAAAATATTTAAAAAAAATCATACATTGTGATTTCTGGATTTTTCTTTTTAGATTATCTCTCTCACAGTGGACATGCACACACGATGAAAATTTCAGTGGGAGAACTTGCAATATAGCAGGGTGTTCAAATACTTAATTTCTTCAGTGTAACTTTGAAGAAAGGTGTTGCAATGTGCAAAGACTAAAACGTATAGTTGTAAAATGTTGTGTCTTAAAACTTTAATTCTACTTTTCATCATCTCAGTGGTCCAGATTTTTTGGGTTGGCAAAAATGATAAACAGCACGAGTTGCATCTCCCCCTTTATATCAAAACCAAGCGCCCATTTTTACATGCCACGGTCATTAGGCATTGTTGCCACTTCATTACTCAAAAGAACTTAGCCCCGTTCTATCAGTACAGAGTGCAGCTACCCGTTAAACTATTCCCACAACTCGAAAAAGTTTACAAGACATTTTTTGGTGACTTTGAGGGCGAGGGGGACTTTAAGCCAAGTTGTGCCCCAAAACAAAACGGGACTCACCCTCCCATCTTGTAGGCGCCGACTCCTCCCTTCCAGGCACGCACGAACGACGGGTCGGCCAGCAGCGACACTGGGTTGAAGGAGCCCGTGGCGAAGTACGGTCCCACCGGGCCCACGATTACGTACAGCAAAGCTTGGCTGGCCCGAGTCACACCCAATGACGGCTGCAATCAGATTGGCAGTCACGTGATGAATTATATACAGGAATAGGACCCTGAGTGACTTACTTCGGTACCGATGAAGGTGGGGCGGATGTAGAGGCTGGCATCCTGGGAGTATGGAACCCATTCCTTGTCCAACTCCACCAGCTTCTTGATGCACTCCAGCAGTTCACCTTTGTCAAAGGTCTGAGGGGGTGTGGGGGTCCGTCAAACAGACACACTGGTGTGCAGAACGCCACGCCGACGGCAACTGGTTAGAACTCACGGGCAGGCAGCTGCGGGCAGCGCTGCGATGCATGCGTTCCATGTTGAGCATTGGCCGGAAGAGACGCACGCGGTCATCCACGCCCCGGAACGCCTTCATGCCTTCAAACAGCTGACATTGCGAAAACAACAACACAGCACCGTAACATCCCAAGCAAAGACAATAGAAGCTTCTTTATGGAATTGACGGAACATTCAGTGTTGCTTCTTTCACTCGCGTCATTTTTGTGCATCAGTTGACAGACTTTTTCCAAGACATCGGAGGTCTATTTTGAATCTGTTCTTATGTGTCTATTAAAAAAAAAAAAAAAAAAACTATTTTAAAAACATTTCATCTGAATGTTTATGAAGAAATAGTTCCAAAATTAGCCAAGGTCATTTTTGTGTTTTCAGAATTTTTGAAAAAGATAATTGATTTACATTAAAAAAGGGCCAATTTTCACTTTAAATTTATGTTTATTTATTTTAAATGTTTTTAGGTGAATGTTACTTACTTTTTGTTTTGACCTTACCTGTTTAATTAGGCAGTGGGACTCAGTGGAGCGCAGAGGCCAAAGCAGACAGTGAAGCGGCGCAAATGGAATGAGTTGCCAACACAAGTGAGGTTAAAAACTCTTATTTTAAACTATTTCCATCTTTTAAATATTTCTTGCACTATACTATGATTGTACTTTTTTTCCTTGTTAAAATCATGTTAAGCACATTGCATTACCTTGTGTATGAACTGTGCTGTGCAAATGAAGTGGCTTTGCTTAATAAAATTGAAATATTTGTTTAATTTATAACAAATTATTAGAAATGAACCAGTTTATTTGTATTTTTTAAATAACTTTTAAAATGGAAAATGAAGTAAATTATTTTTAAAGGAAAATGTAATTTAAATACAATTGAGTTGAATATTTTTTATTAGAAACAAAATGCAAATTCATTCCACTTGAGGTTCATTATATTGTTTTAATATTGTAATTACAAAGCTACATTTAAAAAAAAAAAAGGTAAATTAGTATTTTTGTGTACTAAATAAAAATATTAAAAGAACATTTGAAGTAAAAACCAAAGGCAGACCTTTTATTTTTTAACATTTGAGGCAAATTTAACATTTGTATTAAAAACCTAATGGTTCATTATGTTTGAGGTTAATTTTAATTTTGAAAGAAAACCATTTTAATTTGAGGAATATTTTGGGGCTTTTTCAGCTGTTGTATACTCACAATTGTCTAACACTTATTTTAATGCAAAAAAAAAGTGATAAATGGTATTAAAATAAAAAGGTGCGAGGCTACATATTTAGAAAAAGAAAAAAATGTAATTGCCACACTGATGGTGTAATAGTACACACGCCTGACTTTGGTCTGGACATTGTCAAATCAAATCCTGCTCAGTGATTTTGTCGATATGTGCCTGCGACTGACTGGCGACCACTTCAGGGTGCAGTCTGCCGTTGGCCTGAAGTCAGCGACCATTGTGACGATAAGCAGCTTTGAACGTTTTCCACGGTTATTGGCAATAGCCTGACTGACCTCAATGGAGTAGTGCAGAGCAGAGCTGGCCGGATGCAGCGAAAGGTTCTGGAAGGGTTTGATACAGGGCGCCTCCCAGCCGGCGTCAGCCGACCAGCATACGGTCAGCATGTGGTCCGAGAACTGCTTCCCGAACACCAGCGTGGACGGGTCGGGCTTGGGCGAGCATTTTGGGTTGCGCTCGATGTTGAGGTCGACGGCCTGCGGCGGCGCACCGTCACCGGAACCATAACAACAGTGATTGATTGGAAAACCAGCATGCTTGGATCTTTTTTTTTTTCCCCCAGACAATTATGCCACACGACAAAAAGTACAAGGGCTACACAGGAAATTAATATAACTACACTACAAGATTAAAAGTTTTAATATTACAAGAAAAAATGTCCCTATTCTGTTGAAAAAAAGATAGCCCATTTTCAAGAAAAAAATAACTTAATTGAAAAAAAAAAATTATATTTTCGGAAAAAGTCCACAAAAATTTTTCGGGGGAAGAAAATGTACATTTGAGACGATAAGGGTGTCTGATATTTTCATGAAAAGGTTAAATTCTCAAGAATAATCGGCATATATTTACAATACAAGGGTCTAAATATTTGAGAATTTTTTTTTTTTCCCCTCCGAAGAAGTTACCATTATTTTGTATAATTCTGTGATTGGCTGCTAACCTCTCCACTGAAAATGGGCATCAGCATGCCTGCGACCCGAGAAAAATCTAGAAACTAGCCCACAAATTCGGGTGGGAGGTCGGACAGTTTCAACCAAATGTAACATTACATCAAGAAAGAAAAATTCCATTCAGTTTCATTTTTCTAGAGAAATCTCATTGAAAAAAAGTTCATAGTCATTCAGTGAAAAAGTTGCATTTTTAAACAATATTATTTTTCCTCCCGAAATATACAACTTTTTATCCGAAAACCCTTTTCCTCGTAACATTCTTGTACAGTACAACATAGCCCGCCCCCAACAAAGACAAAGTTCAACTTTACTATGCTAAAATTCCAACTTTAATCTTCTGGTGCCTTTTCTTTTCTTTTCCAGTGTAGCCCGAATACTGTGTCACACATCATAAAGACACGTGCTTCAATTATGAAGAATTAAACAAGAGAGGAGAGAGCGTGAGGAAAAGCACAATGTCAGATTACACAAGGACACAGCAAATGTTCCCGTGATACTTCGCTGCACGTTACCTTGAAGGAGCTGGTGAGGCGGCGCGGCGCCAAGGCCACAGGAAGTGTTTGACGCAATCTTCTTTGGGCCACCTGAACCGCACACAAAAGTCATCAGAGGTGAGTTTGCTCCGTGCGGCGCGCTTGATCAATCAGCTTCCAGGGTGTCACACTTACGCAAATAGAAACCTGACATCATCATGAAATCATCACGTGTGTGTGTAAATATGATCAACTGACATCAATCAACATTGTCAGCTGATTTGACTTGTTGACTCAAAAAAAAAAACTTGAGCATGAAATTAATTTCACTCAACACTTCTAAATGTATACATTTTACAGAAAACTGTTATAATGTCATGACAATAAAGTAACATTCTTTTAAGAAAATAGTTGCAATCCTTACATAAAACAAGACATATGGAAAATCACTTATTTTCATAATGTTTTGTTTTTCTAAAGAAAAGTGGTATTAGTATTATATTATTAAGGTCATAGTTCAACAAGCAGGCAAAGATATATTTGAAGAAGCGTACTTCAAAACAAAAACTTTATTCTTTTAATATTAAGTTGATTTGGTACAAAAAAATATAACTATTCCCCCCTTTCATTGTGGAATAAAAAACAAAATTTATTTTGTATTACCGTAATTTCCAGCCTACAAGCCATGACTTTTTTCACACGCTTTCAACCCTGCGGTTTATGTGGTGGTGCGGCGCTCAACAGTCTGGGGTCTCCACTGTCATATTTTACACTTCATTACACACCACAAGTTTTATCCATATTAATATTGGTTTTTTATTAAATGCTGCCTGAGGGATCAAAGGTCATGGCATTCAATATTGGTTTTTGGCCTTGTCGCTTATATCCAGTGATCTCTCGAGATTCTTTGAAGCTTTTGATATTTTGGACCATAGATGATGAAATTCCCAAATTCTTTGACATTGTATGTTAAGGAACATTAAACTGTTTGACTAGTTTTCTCACACACTTGTTTACAAAGAGGTGAACCTCGCCCAATCGTTGCTAGTGAATGTTGCTTGTGAATGACACAGCAATTCAGGGACACTCCTTTTATACCCAATCATGGCATCAACTCAACTTTCTTTTTAGCCACCTGTCCTGGCTTTTTTGGAACGTGTTGGAGCCATAAAATTCCAAGTTCATGATTATTTGCTAAAAAAAAAAAGTTGATCCATTTGTCTTTGCAGCGTATTCAATTAAATATAGGTTGCACATGATTTGCAAATCATTGTATTCTGGATCTACTTATGTTTAACACAACCTTTGAATTTCATTAGAAAATTTTAGTAAGTTAGAAAGGGTTTGTAAAGCTTGTATGCAAATGAGCGTGTCACACTTGTTTTCAACCGCAATGTTGTATGTGGATGATGCAATTTGGATTAACGTTGTAGTCATTGTTGCAGGGTGACGTCGTTACAGAACGTTTTTATGAAGAAAATTAATAGATTTTCTATTAGTCGAAATCGCCGAGAGCAACCGCTGCTCGCCTAACAGTTAACTTGAAACTGGCTGTTTATTCATCTTTCGTGATATTCCAGAATATTTTCACAACCACAATTGTGTAAAAAAAAAGAACAAAAACTGAAAATTACCTCACTAAATAATAAGACATTTGATTCTTAAAAACGGATTAGGGACTCGATGTATTAGTATAGATTAACGTCTCTCTTTTACTTGACTAAATCAATGGAATGTACTGTGGGTTGCGCAGCGTCGGCTCGCTTTAAAAGGACATTCCATCACTGTGTCTGAAGATATAAAGATTGTTAAGCACGCCGAATTGAAGAAGGAACAATGACTATTCTCAGGCACGGTTTCTTTCGCATCGCCGAGTCTTCACTTTTGTGCTTTTGGGCAGAATCTCGAAAATTCTCGAATTTACGACTGGGATTCCGACCAATGTCACTTGTTTTCTACCTCGGCGGTGCTGTGGTAGGACTCAGAAGCTCAAGCAAGGGTTTTTAAACCTTATCTTTATTTGCTAGCTATCGGCGACCTTAAAAGTGAAGCATTAACTCAACGAGGTCAATAGATAATGACGACATTGTTCGCCTTTGGACTCACCGACCGGAAGGCTGCCATCTCCGCGCTGTTGCTGTGTGCTCACTGATTATTTACTCGTGTGGAACCAAATACGTAATAGTTCCGCTTTTCATAGTCACATCTTCAGACGCTTGATGGCAATGAATAAACACCTTCTATCATACAAGATAATGAAAAACATTTGAATTTTAACTTTGAATAAAGTGCTTCGAGTGTGTAATGAGATTTGAGATTATAAAAATACAGATTGTTGTTTTTCCAAATTGTATTGAAAATTGCAACGAAGGAGTGTCTCGGGCATCACTTCTGATTGGATTCAGCAGTTTAAGAGCTGACACCTGATTGGCTGTTGGAGGGGAGGGTGCTGACTGTCAGATAAGAATCCCGATGAAAGACCTCCACCCCCCTAACTTTAAACAAATCTTTCGTTAAATCATTACAGCCATACAGTATTTTAATGCATTTTTAAAGTTGGCAATAGAGTTCATATTTTAGATACCTGCCCTAAAATAACACAAGGTGAAACTTGTCAAATACTATAAAATCAATGGTGAATTTAAAGTGCCACTGTCATGAAATGGTTAATTTTTAGTATGGTATTAATGAAAAAACGGCGGCTGACATGGACCCATGCGTTTTTCCACCACAAAACATGTTTTTGACGTATACAGCTTTTTGTAACTCCCGCCATGAAAATCCTCTTGGGGAATTTGTTTTCGAGAAGAAGCAGGAAGTGACGTAAAGGACAGACCTCAAGTGGACTCGTTTGTTTCCATTAGTTTTCCATCCGGGAAGGTAGCTCGTTGTTCCTACGTGTTAGCCAAAATGCCAGCTCGTTGCATTGCTGGACATTGCTTGAACACTCGGGAGGATGGATTTCCCCTTCATGAGTTTGCAAGAGACTGGTTCGTCGTGAAAAATTGATCGCACGGGTCCAGAGGATGAGAGCTTCATGGGTTCCAAATGACAGGTAGGTGTGTATACAGCTACTAAAAAAATATAATAGTTTGGGGCGGACCACGTAATCCGTCTCTCGTAACGTAACAAAAGATCCACGTATTAAATGTGTCGATGTGCGCGTCGGATTGCTGCATCGCTTCGCCAGCGAAGCACACAGGCTCCTGGACGGTGCCAGCTCTGAAGAACGCTGCCACAATGCAGCACTCAGCCACGTGCGACGACAACGCAATAGAGGGCCCCGGCTCGACGGTGTTGTTCATCATGTACTGCGGCGTCTATGAACAGTTTTGTGGTGAAAAAACGCATGGGCCCATATTGGCTGCCGTTTTTTTCATTAATAACTTACTAAAAATCATCCATTTCATGACAGTGGCCCTTTAAAGCTCAACCAACATGCCTGTATACATTTTAAAATAGGTATTGTTATGAAAATTACATATGATATTATTCACTTCAATGTCTATTAAAAAAAAAAAAGAAGGGGGGGGGGACACTCCGACCTGCAAGACAGTACAATAAATAAATCCTACTAAATTTGGACCGAATGTAGTGAATACTCGACATGGGACGCCCCTGGTGACGACTCCTGTGGACTAAAGCCATCATCTGTGTAATCTTAGTACCCAAATTGGAGCCGTATTCGTTCGAGTTGAAGCTGCACGGCCTAGCCTAGCCTAACCTTGCTCGATAACATCAAGCAACCTATGTAATCGAATATTTGCTGAGGAGGTAATCATCAAACATTAGTACTTACACGACCGGCAAAACCTTTGCTTCGTTTACAATGAGGACCGGGAGTACTGAGTAGGAAGTTGGCAGGTAGAAACGTCAACTTAAAGTGGGACTGTCATCCCTATAAACATTCTAAAATAGATATTGTAATGAAAAATACATATAACAGCATTCACTTCAATGTCTATACGAAAAAATATATGTGAGCGGATCGTGCGTCATCCATGCCCAAAGTTGGGCAATTGAGTGTCCCTCGACATCCAAGTAGTCGCCATATTAGTCGCGTCATCTGTCCTTGACGTCACCGTCACTTCCGCTGTTGAAAACGCGCAGTGCCTGCTACTATGGAAGGCAAACAACATAGATATTCGGATTTTTCCGACACCCCTTCTGACACCGAAGCTCTTTTCGAAAAGGACAACACCATACAACGGAGTGAAATTACCGGGGCAATATTGCAATATTGTTTTGAGCCCTCAGGGCAATATTACACTATTGTTTCAAGCCATATTCAGATGATATGCGATCACGGCCAAACCGCATCCCCGTCCGATCCACTTCCGCGGCGGAGATGAGCCATCGCGGCTCATCGCAGCCGGCCGGTATGGCTTATGACAGAGCCGAGCGGTGCTGCTTTAGGGGGGTGCTCACAGACGCCGCAGTACTGAGCAACACAGTCGAGCCGGGGTGCTTTATGCGCGCACGTGACTGAGTAACGCATTCTCGGCTGGGTTCTTCAGAGCCGCCCCCGTAGCAAAGCCCGACGCGCAGCCTTCGCAGAAGCTGTGACCGCCGTGGTGGCATATAATGGAGCCGTGCTGCTTTTAGGGGATGTTCAAAGCCGCCGCAGTACGTGATGAACAATATCGAGACGAGGCTGAGAGAGACATTGTTGGCTGGGCGACGCGCACTTCGACACATTTCATACGCGGATCTTTTGTTACGTTATGAGAGAGACCGATTACGTGGTCCGCCCCAAACTATTATTTTTTTTAGTAGCTGTATACACACCTACCTGTTATTTGGAACCCACGAAGCTCTCGTCCTCTGCACCCATACAATCCATTTTTCACAACGAACAGGGTCTCTTTCAAACTTATAAAAGGTAATTCCATTCTCCCGAGTGTTCAAGCAATATCCAGCAATGCAATGAGTCGGCATTTTGGCTAACACGAAGGAACAACGAGCTACCTTCCCAGAGGTAAAACTAATGGAAACAAACGAGTCCACTAGGGTGTGCCACTGTCCTTTACGTCACTTCCTGCTTCTTCTCGAAAACAAATTCCCTGAAAGGATTTTCATGGCGGGAGTTACAAAAACCTGTATACGTCAAAATCATGTTTTGTGGTGAAAAAACACATGGGACCATGTTGGCTGTGGGTTTTTCATTAACAATATACCAAAAATCATCCATTTAATGACAGGACCACTTTAAACTTGCTTATAGGCCCAGGCCACCTTAGCTTAGCTGGCTAACAATGAGACGGGTTTGTGGTCAAACCGTGCTGCTGAAAAACATCAAATGTGACCAAGTTCATAACTTGTACGACGAGGGGCGTGAGGACTTAGTCTTACCTTAGTACATCTTAGTACCCAAATTGGTGCCATATCGTTTGCATTGAAGCTGCTCGGCCCAAGTTAGCCTAGCACGCTAACAACATTACATATGTAGAGTATATAACGAGGACCAAACATCAAACGTGGACTCAATCTTCAACTACTAGAGTGAGGGCCATTGTCGTTCGAATCCCTTCCATCCACATATCCTTTAAATTGACATATCCTTGAAATTTTCACACAGGTACCATGTGATTTGTGTACCTTATGTGTTGACTGTGTCTATTTGATTGCTTTTATCTGACTTTAACTTTAACATAGATTAGGTAGTATGTGAATTGTGTATCTTATGTGCTGACTTTGTTTACTTGATTGCTTAATTTTGACTGTCTACAGCCCGAAGGGGACACAATTCCTGTGCGTCCAGTTGGCAGGTCCCAAACCCGGTAAAATGGAGAGGGTTGCGGCAGGAAGGGTATCCGGCGTAAAACTGTGCCAAACATATGAGTGTTCATCGAACGAATTCCATTACGGATAGGTCGTGGCCCGGGCTAGCTACGCCTGCCCCCGGCACTGTTAATCTGCAAGGTGTATGTAGAAATTCAGACAATGTAGGTCGTAGACAAAAAAGAGGAGGAAAGCGGCTTTGTCGGCAGAAAAAGAAGAGGCATGTACAGACCCTACAACTGTGTGTAGGGCCTTTGATTGTTGGAACTATGAAAAAAATCTCAGAAGTTAGTTGACATGATGATTAGGAGAAAGGTTGATGTATTGTGCATCCAAGAGAGCAAGTGGAAAGGGACTAAGGCTAGAAGTTTAGGTGCAGGGTTTCAATTATTTTACCATGGAGTAGATGGCAAGAGAAATGGAGTAAGGCTTATTTTGAAGGAAGAGGTGCCTAACAATTTCTTATATTAAGAAGACAAAGGTGGAGCAGAGAATCAGGTGGTGGAAGTTGAGAAAGGAAGAATGTTGTGTGGCCTTTCGGAAAGAGTTGAGACAGGCTCTAGATGCAAAGGAGAGCTCCCGGAAGACTGGAATATTAGTGCCAAGGTACTCAGAGAGGCAGGCAGGAGAGTACTTGGGGTGGCTTCTGGTAGGAAAGGGGAGAAGAGACTTGGTGGTGGAACCCCAAAATACAGGAAGTCATACAAGGAAAGAGATTAGCGAAGAAGAAGTGGGATACTGAGAGGACTGAGGAGAGGCGAAAGCAGTACATCGAGATGCGACGTAGGGCAAAGGTAGAGGTGGCAAAAGCAAAGAAGGAGAAAAGGATCTCTAAAGGTTGGCCAGACACAGGGATAGAGATGTGAAGGATGTGCAGCAGGTAAGGGTGATTAAGGATAGAGATGGAAATGTGTTGACTGGTGCCGGTAGTGTGCTAAATAGATGGAAAGAATACTTTGAGAAGTTGATGAATGAAGAAAATGAGAGAGAAGGAAGAGTTGAAGTGGCAAGTGTGAAGGACCAGGAAGTGGCAATGATTACTAAGGGGGAAGTCAGAAAGGCACTACAAAGGATGAAAAATGGAAAGGCAGTTGGTCCTGATGACATATCGGTAGAGGTATGGAAGCAATTTGGAGAGATGGCTGTGGAGTTTTTGACCAACTTATTCAACAGAATACTAGCGGGCGAAAAGATGCCTGAAGAATGGAGGAAAAGTGTTCTAGTTCCCATTTTTTAAGAACAAAGGGGATGTTTAGAGCTATGGTAACTATAGGGGAATAAAGGTGATGAGCCACACAATGAAGTTATGGGAAAGAGTAGTGGAGGCTAGACTCAGGACAGAAGTAAGTATCTGCGAGCAACAGTACGGTTTCATGCCTAGAAAGAGTACCACAGATGCATTATTTGCCTTGAGGATGCTCGTGGAAAAGTACAGAGAAGGTCAGAAGGAGCTACATTGTGTTTTTGTGGATCTAGAGAAAGCCTATGACAGAGTACCAAGAGAGGAACTTTCGTACTGCATGCGCAAGTCTGGTGTGGTGGAGAAATATGTTAGAATAGTACGGGACATGTATGAGGAGAGCAGAACAGCGGTGAGATCTGGCATAGGTGTGTCAGAAGAATTTAAGGTGGAGGTGGGACTGCATCAGGGATTCGCACTGAGCCCCTACCTGTTTGCGGAAGTAATGGATAGGGTGACAGATGAGGTTAGACTGGAATCTCCTTGGATTATGATGTCCGCAGATGATATTGTGCTCTGCAGTGAAAACGGGGAGCAGGCGGAGAAACAATTAAAAAGATGGAGGCATGCACTGGAAAGAAGAGGAATGAAGATTAGCCAAAGTAAAACAGAATATATGTGCATTAATGTGAGGGACAGAGGAGAAACAGTGAAGTTCCAGGGAGAAGAGATAGCGAGGGTGGATCACTTCAAATACTTGAGGTCAACAATCTCGAGCAATGGAGAGTGTGGTAAGGAAGTCAAGAAACAGGTCCAAGGGGGTTGGATCAACTGGCGGAAGGTGTCTGGTGTTCTATGTGACAGAAGAGTCTCTCCGCTAGGATGAAGGGCAAAGTTTATAAAACGGTGGTGAGGCCTGCCATGATGTACAGATAAGAGACGGTGGCACTGAATAGACAACAGGAAGCAGAACTGGAGGTGACAGACATGAAGATTTTGAGGTTCTCGCTTGGAGTGAACAGGTTGGATAGGATTAGAAATTAGCTCATTAGAGTTGGATGTTTTGGAGACAAGCGTCAAGAGAGCAGACTTTGATGGTTTAGACATGTTCAGAGGCGAGAGAGTGAGTATATTGGTAGAAAGGTGCTAAGGATGGAGCTGCCAGGCAAAAGAGCGAGAGGAAGACCAAAGAAAATGTTGATGGATGTTGTGAGGGAGGACATGAGGACAGTGGGTGTTAGAGAGGAAGATGCAGGAGATGGGCTTAGCTGGAAAAAGATGACACGCTGTGGTGACCCCTAATGGGACAAGCTGAAAGAAAAAGAAGTCTATATGAAAAAATAAATATGACCGGAGAGTGTGTCATCCATATGCAAATTTGCGGAAGTCTCACTCGACATCCAAGTGGTAGCCATATTGCCTGCTACGTCATTTACAGCTGTCACACTGGGACAGTCGCACTATTTCACCTGCTATGGGAGACGAACAAAAGAGATTTACGGATTTTTTCCGATGCCCCTTCTGAGACGGTAGCTCTTTTCGAAGAAGGGAACATCTCACAATCGAGTGAAGGGACCATAGCAATATTACCCTATCATTTTGAGCCATAGATGATATGCGGATCACTTCTAACAACAGAATCCCTGACAGTATGTATGACCGTATATAGCGTACTCAGGAGGACCCATGCTGGGCGAAGTCATGGATAGGTTTCCAATGACATCACACAGTCCCAGGATTCCCTTAGACCTTCTTTTTCTTTTCCTTTCGGCTTGTCCCGTTAGGGGTTGCCACAGCGTGTCATCTTAGATGAACACATATGTATTTGGCGCAGTTTTACACCAGATGCCCTTCCTGATGCAACCCCTCTGCATTTAGCCGGCAAGAGAAGCTTACAGCACCTGGTATTCCCAAGTGGAGTCCCATTCAAGTCCTAACCAGGGCCAAACCCACTCAGCTTCCGAGAACTGACGAGATCGGGCATTCTCAGGGTAGCATGACCGTAAGCCCCAGGATTCCCTTAGACCAATTAGATGAATTAACGATGGAAAAAAACTTCACGCTTCACCTTTCACCTGTGTTCTCTATGACACACAAGATGGCATAATTGGAAACCTATCCATTGACCATGGGGGGGGGTCTCCTTTCTCCTCCCGCACACGGCAAAACTAGCTCCCCGCCTGATCCACCTCTGGAGTGGCATAGTTCCATGCCGCTACGGCCCCGAGCGACAACAATGTCGCCGCAGCCGCTCACTTTGACATATTTAGCACCCCTGACTTACGCACTTTATTAAGTTATTATGACATGGATCTTTTGTAAACTTGTGAGAGGATTACGTCGTCCCTCCCAACTATTACTTTTTTTAATAGCTTTATACACACCTACCTGTCATTTTAAACTCATGAAGCTCTCGTCCTTTGCACCTGTGCAATCCATTTTTCACGACAAACCCTGTCTTTCTGAAAATTGTGAAGAGTGAATCCATCCTCCCGAGTGTTCGAGCAATATCCAGCAATACAACGAGATGGCATTTTAGCTAAAGGCTTCGTCACACCATGACGTTCTGGTCAACGTCCTCTGAACATTTCAATTGTTCTATTTTTCAGCGTTCTCAAACGCGGATGACACGTGGCATGTGATTAACGTGTGTCTACCGCATGACTTAACGTGTGTCTAACGCACGAAAAGCGTGTAACAGCGACCAAATAAGATACCCCTAATCATTAGCGTGTGCAAACGCGTCATTGGGGCACGACGAGCGATTTGTCAACGTAAGACGAGTGTGTTGAGCGTGTGACCAATGGGTGAATAACGACAGAAAAGCGTTTTGCTGGCGTGTAATTTTTACAGTGGAACTGACACTAAAACATTGGAAAGTTCATAGTCACTTCAGTTGTTGTCGTGAGTAAGAACATTGAGCATCATGCCGCCGAGAAGAAAAAAGTTAGGGCGCGGACTTCAGCAACTAGCGCTGCTAGTAAGAAAGCTAACCCTCTTTCATCACGAGCAATGTATTTGGAGGAAAAACAACAGCAGGAGGAAGAGCACGTCCGCGAAGTCACACACCACGTGACACCCCCTGGGGACCCTAAACACCTTGCAAACCCCAGTGAGGACGGTCCGACAAAGAGATAAAAGAGAAAGGATTGCAGGATCCTGGACCGGGCTGTTGAGGATAGTCTGGTAGAGTTTTTCCGTGAAACGAACTGCTGCTTTCTGGATCTTCCATAGTAGGTGCTCTCTACTCTAGCTTAATATTAAATGGACCTTGCTTTTACAAAGCATCGGTTTATATACCCATATCCATGGAAGTTCGGGAAACGCTCGAATGACGCTCAATGGACACCAAACAACGTTCGTTTCACTTTGGTTACACGGTGTGTGCGCTAGGGGATTGTTCACTGGGCGTTGACAGGTTGCCAGTGAGTCGTTCACTGCGAAGCAAACGATTAAGTAACAACCAAGTAAAGCTAGAGTTACGACTGACTAACGATAGGCAAACACGTGCAACGCTCGACGAACCTTAGTAAAACATTCACGGATGTTCTTGAACCCTCTGCAGCGTTTAAAATTAAATGTTGATGAACGCTGGTCTCAGTGAGAACTTTTGTGCATGTTCAAAACTTTTTTTCCGGACCGGCGTTCTCCGCCGATTCCCAGCGATCATTGACGTTCACTGGCGTGGAAACAACGCTACTCTGGTGCTATCCTGGCGACCATGGGCGACTACCAACGTTTCCTCAAACGCTATAGGACGCTGGCCAGAACGTCATGGTGTGACGGGGCCATAACACACAGGAAAAAACATCTACTTTCCCGCCGGTAAAACTGATATAAACACACAAACCCGCCAGTGTGGACGTCTGGAATTAACGTCCTGCTTCTTTTCCAAAACGAATGCCTCGAGAGGATTTTCAAAAATCCATATACAACAACATCATGACCTGTGGTGAAAAAAGGGATGGGTTCATTCCGGCAGCCTTTTTTTTTTTTTTTTTAAATTAAAGACATATTAAAACATGCCATACGTGTCGGTAGACCTTTAAGAAACTGAATATAATAACAATACATCATACGTGGGTTGGATTTAAAGGTAGAATTTGAAATAAAAGGCAGGTGAAGGTGTTGTGCTACACGCCAGCCTTTGGCCATCCTAGAAAATGGACGGATGGGTTTTAAGTAAATGTTTTATGGTTTTCAACTTGGGTCAGAGTTTCAAACAAGTGTTCAGAATCAGCTTTATTGCCAAGGAATTTGTATCAAGTAGTTGGAGCTGCTCTAGTTAAACAAGACAACAGCCATTATGACAATATAAGCTGCCAATTTTGTCTCGAGTTTGGTGTCACATCTGTGAGAGGCCAGTTATGTAGTACATTATTGGCACTCACTGTAGTAGTCTTGCCATTCTGCAACATTTGTGTATCTGTGCTGTCAACCTGTGCTTGAGAAGTACTGTATCTGCACTATTTGCACAATTACCACTTTTCCAGATTAGGGCACTACGAGTCACTTTAAATTGCGTACATTTCTTGAAGCACCATTTGTACAATGTACCAGACTTTTGCTCCATTAGTTATGTCAAAAGGTCTGCATTGCGAAGGCACTCTGCACCGTGTGCACATTTGTTTGGGGGAAAAAAATCATATTGGCATTACCACATTACCAGTAACCTTTTATTGCTTAGTGACTTTCTGTATTCTGTTTTTATGTCTGAATTTTTTTTCTTTCAAATAGCTGTCTGTTGTCATACTAGAGCAGTTCCAACTACCAGAGACCGGAGATTCCTTGTGTTTTTGACATACTTGCCAAGTAAAACTAATTCTCATTGTGTAACCCCATTTCATTTGATTGACTTTATTTAAACTTTAATAAACCAGATTAATAAAATGGTTAAAATGTTTTTTTTTTTTTTTTTTTTTGCAATGGTGACCTGGCCAAGATGGCAACAAGTTAAACATCAAGTCCCAGGTTGGTTTCAGCCTTCGAAATAGGAAAGAGTTTCTTTAAGTCAAATCTGAATGTCGCTTTTCACATTCACACTGACACATCACCATCAATTCACTTGCTATTCACCAAAAAGGCTTTGCTTTCACAAATTTGTCAGTTTTAAAGCATCAAGGCCCAGGTCAACATTCAAGGACACATTAATGTCAAACACAAAAAGTCAATTACCACACATATTTCATCGAGTCATTACCAAACTTGGCAGCTGTATCATGGATAGATACCTTTTTTTTTTTTTTAAACAAGTGGCATAATCTTCAATAGCTGGTCCTAATGTTTACCTGTTAAAATGTTGGTAATTATGCTGTTAAAATGTGCTGGTACGATGTTAGAATTTCCCCAAAAATGAGTTTGTTAGTTTATGCTTGAAAAATAAAGAAGGTTGTGTGCGAAACACTTTTTTTCCGGCTGGTTATGAATTATCGCAGTGCTGAAAGGTTTTACTTGTTGTATTAGAATAAAAATGCAAACCTTAATTAAGGCCGTATAAACAAAGCAAATAAGAAGTCAAGTTGACTTCATATCACTGTACTGTAGGAATTGTCCCCCTCTAACGGATTAATTTTGAACTACACGAGTTCTCCCGAATGACGTCACTCCGAAAATTGAATCAAGTTTGAGGCAAAAAGTGCACCGGATGATTATAAAGTATTATAAAATAATATGAATAAATACTTTGAATACTAATAGCAATGTATTTTTACCACCAAGAATTTTAAAATCAACCAATAATTTATTTGATCTATATTTAATTGGTGTTCAACAACTGTTGTCCACTTTCATGCACTCTTGTCGTTGTTCACTTGGAAACAAAAACAACAAATCAAACGAAATCATGAAAAAATTAAATACAGTAAAAGCAACTTTTAAACGATAGTATAGACAGAATTAGTTTAAAAAAAACTCAAAAAGCAAGTAAATAAATACAATACATTTTGAATAAGTTAATGCAATAATTTTACATTAATTTTAATGTATTTGAAATTAGTTCATAGTTAAGACTGAGACATCATTCTCCAATGGAAGAAAATTACACAGAAACAGGAAAAAAATCATGAACATGCTTTGTGCCTGTGTGAGGGGCAGGTGGGGGTGGAGGTGGTGGTAGCTATCTCTAGGGGGCAAAGGAGGCAAAGAGCCAGTGGTGGCGTTGGCCTTTGGAGACGCTGGAAGATTAAATTTCTGCCTGACAGCATTTCCTTTCGACACTGAGGGCATACGGAGAAAGAAAGAGGGAGGAGTGTGTGGGGGTGAGGTCGTCCCCATCGAGTGACCCCCAAACACGCTGAACGATCGCAGATTAATGCCAGGTACTTCCACCACCTTGATGAGTACAGGAGAGCAAGGAACAACAGCGTGGACATCATCAGCATGTTTGAGGGGATGGTGGATCCACTAAAGAGGGACGGGTGAGCTGAGGGCACCCTGATGAGGCGGTGGTCATGGGGGTGACACTCGTTATTCGAATCCACAGGAATCACTGAGGTAAGACTTATTTCCTGCACCCGAGAGCAGTGATTCTCAGACTGGGGCTCCTGGACTCCCCGGGTCCACGAGCCCTAGCTCAGGGTGGGTCGGTGGGCGGTTAGAGCGAATGCAAAAATTATTATCCATAAATCATAATCTCACATCAATTTAAATAAGTGCAGACGTGCATATCGGGAGTGGAACCCAACAAGACACACATAGTGAAACAATTAGTGTTGCTCCAATTCGAAGGGGGATCGGGACAGACCCTTGCCATGAATGGTGAAAAGTTACAAGCAGTTGAGGCACCACCCCTTCAAGCTTTTCCATGGCTTACAAATGCAAAGCACTGTTTGTCTAAATGAAAGTCTTCAATTCACGTTAACATAATTTCTTGGCACCAAGATGCCACCAAAGAAATGCTTTATTAGTTGGGGTTTTCAGTGAATGATGCAAAATTAGTTTCAAAAAAGAAGGAAGAAGAAAAGAAGAAAATTTGCAAATGCTGAAAAAAGAATATGTGAGGGGGTGACTGTATAAAATTACATCGTTTTAGATTTCATAGTAATATATGTCCTCTAACGGAAAACACAACTACAATATAACCCATGAGCACAATGAGTTTGAGCCATCTAGTTAAGAAAACCAAATAAGTTGGTTTTGAGTCTTGAAAAGTGGTCTTGTACTCATTTAAGGTTGAAAAATGGCAAGCCCAGACAAGAATGGTGGCAGCAAATACAAGCATACGTCTGAAGAGGAGGAAAAATGGGCCAAAGATGAACACAATAAGCAGGAGAAGGAGAGTGGGAAGGTGGTGGCGCCGCCCTTGTGTGGGGACATCAAGGGGGACAAGAGGCGCAACCAGTGCAGGAGCGGCTGGGCCCTGACCGAGCGTTTGGCCATCAACGTGTCGGGAATGCGTTATGAGACCCAGCTGCGCACGGTCGCCCAGTTCCCTAAGTCCCTACTGGGAGACCCCCGTAAGCGGCTGCGCTACTTTGACCCTGTGCGGAAGGAGATATTCTTGGACCGCAGTCGGGTGTGCTTCGAGGCTATCCTGCACTTTTACCAGTCGGGCGGTAGACTGCGGCGGCCCGCCAACGTGCCGCTCGATGTGTTCGTGGAGGAGCTGCGCTTCTACCAGCTGGGCGAGGACATCCTGGAACGTTTTAAGGAGGACGAGGGTTTCCCCAAGGAGGAGGAGCGACCTCTCCCCAGCGGGGAGCTACGACGCCGGCTCTGGATGCTCTTCGAGTACCCTGAGTCATCCAGTGCTGCCCGCATCATCGCCATCGTCAGCGTGTTGGTCATCATCATCTCCATCCTCATCTTCTGCCTGGAGACCCTGCCTGAGTTCAGGAACGAGAGGGAGCAGCGGGAGGTATGTGGCGACGCTAACACATTTCTCTGTATTGTCTCCTTGTCTTCTCAATTGAACACAAAACCAGCGAGAAGCTGAGTTGATGTTTTATTAGCGAGACTGTGGCGATAGTTGACATCAAGTTAACATGGCTTCTGTGGCGATGTGACCGGTGACGTTAGATGTCGTAGTTATTGCCATTTTGTTTTTCCCAATTTTATATAAAACAAAATCTCCAACTTGAAATTAAATAAGATTCAGATCTCCCTCCATGATACAGTGCTTGCTTCATGAGGCGGCCTAAGCACTCCGTGTCATACAATACTGGTGGGTTGTCAGGTCGTAACTAAATCTATTTTAGCTGACGACAAATCAATCCATGTGATCAAGTCAGGTTGTAATACACTCTCCACTTGGATAAACTTAATCTCAAAGATCAAATACGTATACATTTGGTTCATGAAAGACTGACTTGTTGGTAGACCTGGTAGATGTGTCCTGTTTTGTGGGTGACAGGTGATGAAACTAGTTTGTAATTCACACCAAGGTCGACTGGGACGGAGTCCTGCTTTGTCCTTTCATCCAAAAACGTATGCCAGGTTCATGTGAAAGACGTATTGGGATTATTGGCCAGAAATCCGTAGATCTTGTAGCTATGTCATGTCCTATGATTGACAGGCGATCGGTCCACCCCAATTCACTCCAGAGTCCACTGTGATAAATTACATGTTCGATGCATGGAATTAAAGATGTTTGATGCTTTTCCTGTGATTCACAGGTGAATAGTCAAGGTTTTAGTCAGCCCCAAGTTTCGCATGTTTAGACTCCAGCTTCCCCGGGACCCTAAAAGTAGCCTTTGGTATAGAAAATAGCTGGGGAACTGGATGGGCATTCCCAAGGCTGGATATGTGTAGAGTTACCAGGGAGGCTAGGTGACAGGGTGCAAAGAAGGTGGTAATGAGGTGATCATGGGGGCAATGTTGGGTGGTGACAGGTGTCCCCTTTCCAAGCAAAAATTGTGGAGAGACATTTGTGAGGGATTGGGAATCAGGAGAGACAAAAGTGAGTCAAGCTTGAGATAAACGCCATTCTGGTAAAAAGTAGAGTCAAAAAGGGAAAATGAGCAAAATTGGTGATGTTTTTCTCGAGTATCTATGAACCGGAAAATGAAGCCTAAAGAGATTCAGATGGAGACGATATTCCAAAAGACGAGTTAGAGCCAAGTGCATAAAGGCAAGGAAAGCAGATGAGGCATTCTCGCGTTACCTCTTTGAGATGTAGACCCCTAAATATAGATGAAGGGTAAGCCATCCAGATGAGACAATGTGTATTAATAACCTCTTACACACTGAATACACCACCTGGACAAGACAATCTATAAGGATGGTGACCAAAGCATATCAGTCTTGAGTAATTTCATTTGAATATGGGTTGAGTTTGGAGTTAAGGATTAGGGTTTGGTTTAGGGGTCGGATTTAGAATTTTGATTTTGTTTCGGGCTTGAGGAAGAGAAGGGTTAGGGTTCTGACAAGGACTTGAATTATGGTTCAACCCTAGCCCTAACCCTAACCGAAGTCGGGGAATGACTCTGAAGTAAGTCGAAGGGTACCGACAGCATGGAGTGGCACATCGAAGTCCGGCCAAATCCTACTTATCCAGGGCCACTCTGGCCCAGAATGTTGACATTTACCCAGTGCTGTATTTGAAGATGCATGCAAAATGAAGTATGGACAGTCAGGACTGACATAGCAATGCATGAAAAATACAAAAATAAATTGAGCGCTGCGATAACCAAGGGAAACGTGAACCAGCTCCTTAGTGCCAAGTTCTGTAAAGTCGTACACTTGCCAGAAAAGCGAGTCTGTATTGGTATGAAACTCAAGTCCATCGTTTTAAATATAGACCTAGAAATTAAAGTCTGGGTGGAAAATGAATGCGGACCAAGTGTAAGCAGGGGAGTGGTACACATTAGCGTCATTGTCAAATTCTCCTAATGTGCTGAAGAACCACTTCCATCTTTGTGTTGTCACACATGACCATGTCGCAATGGCAATACTTGTACTTGGGTTCAACTTTCAGATCAGTGGCCAATAAATGGAGCAAACTGGATTATAGTGTGCCAAAAAAAGATGGGCAGCGAGGCTATTTCTGAAATTGTACTGCTGGAAATACTGAAAAAGATTGTACTCAACTCAACCAAACTGTACTGGAGTACGAAGGTTGTAGGTGCAATTCTGAGACCCTAGTGACCACATTGAAGTATCAATCAGTAGGTTAGTGATGAGGTGTCACTGTTAAATCATGAAGTGCACCTTATATTCAAACAATGACAATTACTGGTAGTTTTGATATCTAAGTATCGCAGTACCCTATCAGAGTCCATTTAAACTGGAAATGTAATTGCATGAATTCTGAAAGCATATTTTAATATTATTCTGCTGTTAATTATCCTTCCACTACTTGCACACTTTTCATCTGATTCACACCTTTTTCCACTTCAACATTCAACAATTCATGTGAAGGGTGCCTCCAACTTTTTCATTCAAAAAGAATCCCACATTTCCCACAATTCCCCATTTTACACACAAAATTTCCACTTTATTCCCAATGAGACATTCCAAAAAATAGTTCCATTGCACATCCAAAACATTGAGCTCATTCACAACTTCTTCAAAACGTATTCCCCCAATTGCCAAATTTTCACTCACTTATCACATCCCACATGAGGAACTTTTGAGTCCCTCCTCCTCCAAAATTCTCAACAGCTTCAAATGGTTTCAACTACAAAATATTTTCCACATTCAAGTACCAAAACCGTTCCCCATATTTAGTTTTATCCTGACGACACGGCTCTACACCTGTAGAGCTTTGGCCTCACAGTTCTGAGGACCGGGGTTCAAATCCTGGCCCCGCCTTTGTGGAGTTTGCATGTTCTCCCAGTCCCTGTGCTGGTTGTCTCCAGGCACTCCGGTTTCCTTCCACATCCCAAAAACATGCGTTAAATAGACACTCTAAATTGCCCCTTGGTCTCATTGTGAGTACAACTGCTGTCTGTTTCTAAGTGCCGTGCGATTGACAACCACTTCAAGGTACAGCCTGCCAACTGCCCAATTGGCTCTAGCACTCCCACGACCCTTGTGAAGATAAGCGGTGCTGGAGCCAATCTCAACTATCATCGGGCAGGAGGCGGCGGACACCCTGAAATGGCTGCCAGCCAATCGAAGGCCACATACGAGTCGCGCTCACAGTCATATGACATGCAAACTCCACACCGGCGGGGACGAGATTGAACCCCGGTCCTCAGAAGTGTGATGCCAACCCTCAACAGCTGCGCCACCGCGCCACCCAGTGCTATAATAAACAACCTTTTTTTTTCAGAAAATATACATAAACATTACTATTTTTTTCCAACTACAAAATATTGACCACATTCCCAAAAATTCCAGTTTTCATCCACATTATGACGTGTCCTCCATTATTCCGTCCTCCTTCAACATTTCAACTGGTCCAACTTCAAAATGTTCTGATCATTAAAGCCATTTAATTATTTCCATCAAAATAGGTCAAAAATTCCAATAAAAAAAAATCCTCCACTTTTCTCATTTTTTGTTCAGCTCCTTCTACATAATTTCATATTTCAAATCAATATGTTTCATTTATCATTTCAGCACTCACACACAATTTCTCCAGAAATTACAATGTCTATGTTAGTTTTATTATTATGTATGTGAAAGCGTTAGTATAGCTAACTAACGCAAGTCCAGATACTGAGTGCAAAGTAGCTAATCTGCAAATATTCTATAGAGTACGTCCAAATATACCTGTATCTTGGTAAAGTTGAGTAGTGACTTAACTCAACATAGGCTAATGAAAATGAGTGGAGACTGGACTTGAATCACATTATATTTTCCAGAATTACTTACAAGTTTGAAGATTATGAGTTGAGACTTTTTATTTCAATGACTTACACATGACTTACTCCCACATTTGATAACCAGATTCTTTGTCTTTCAGAGGTTCACTAGTGTCCTTCACTCCGCTGTAAGCAACGACAGCCTCCAAACCTCGGCAGTGTTTGCCCCCTTCCAGGATCCCTTCTTCATCGTGGAGACCATCTGTATCTGCTGGTTCTCCTTTGAGCTCATTATGCGCTTCAGTTGCTCCCCCAGCAAGACCCACTTCTTCAAGGACGTCATGAACACCATCGACTTCTTCGCTATCATTCCTTACTTTGTCACACTGGGCACGGAGCTGGCCAGGGACAAAGGGGCCCAGCCTTCTGTGTCATTAGCCCTGATCAGGGTCATTCGGCTAGTGAGGGTCTTCAGGATCTTCAAGTTGTCTCGACACTCCAAAGGTCTCCAGATTCTGGGACAGACGCTGAAAGCCAGTCTGCGAGAACTTGCCCTCCTCTTCTTCTTTCTCTTCATCGGCGTCATCCTTTTTTCCAGTGCCGTTTATTTTGCAGAGGTGGACCGTCCGGACACAGCCTTCACCAGCATCCCCGAAGCCTTCTGGTGGGCTGTGGTTTCCATGACGACAGTGGGCTACGGCGACATGTATCCCAATACGGTTGGCGGCAAGTTGGTGGGCTCCATGTGCGTCATTGCAGGTGTGCTCACCATCTCACTGCCGGTGCCTGTCATCGTGTCCAACTTCAGCTACTTCTACCACCGCGAGATGGAACGGGACGACACAAACGTGTACCAACACGTGTCCACGTCCCTCTGGGAAGATGACGACGAAGAAAATAAGGAAGATATGGAAGAAGGGCCTGAGGACACAGGGGAAAGCACACCACTCTATGGAAGGAACTGCAAAGCAGATGGAGATCTTGGTGGGGTAAACTTTCTTCTCAGAGAACCTCTGGTCACTCAGGTGTGAAAGAACCACAGATGAGTGGGTGAGCATTAGTAGTACTTTGGGAAATTTAAAGGAGACATGGGCAAGGGAGAACCTGCAATTAATCTCATTCAGGTCCGTTGACTTTTTGCTTAACCAGATCCCAGAAATGCAGATGAATATCAGTTTGACAGGTACCCAACAGGGCTCTATTGAAGTTATTGACATATTTGAAGATTTTTAAGTTTGCAACTAATGTTCATGCTGCTGGTGTGCCAACTAAATCAATAAGGGGAAATCCTGATTAGAGCATTTGTTTAGGCCTGAGTTTTGCTTTATAATGATTGTCACAGTCAATCTCGATATTGAAACAGTGGGTAGACTTAAAATATTGCTTGCGCTTCCATCAAAAAGATGTCTGGGAGACATCTCCAGACAACGTGTCAACCAATTCACCTGCAAGTCACTAATATAGGCCTATATACATTCTATCATATATTTACAATATTTTCTACACATATATATACCTAAAAGAAATCCAAGTTAAAAGTAACATTGTTGTTTAATATACATTATGTGTCTGTATGCGTGTGCTGTGTGGCTCTGTGTGGGCCACGGAGCGGTCACTGGGACAGTCTTCTAATGAGGAAGATGCTTTTAACCTCCATTAAATCCAAAATATTGGGGCGATCACTCTTGAGTTTGCAGAGGTTGAAGTGGGAATAGGAAGCGCTTCCCTTATAGATTTTGATGATGATTGCTTGCATTTTTGTGACATTAAACAAAGTCGAACTTCTACAGAAAATGAAATCCTTTTTGTCTGACATCTATAAAATCCCAAATAATTGGATGATCATTCAGATATTTTCTAAGGTTGAAGTGGGCATGAGTAGATTTGTCCATATCAATTTTGATGAGGATAGCTCTCAGATTTGTGAGATTAAGCTCTGGAAAGGTTTTTCTCTATACCTGTAAGGAGCAGACACAGGAGTTGTCAAAAGGTCTCCAGTGAAATAGAACATGTTCGATATCACTGTAACTTTTTGTTAATTTAGCTGCTCTACAGAAGATGTCACAAAGATCTCTCTGGAACCAGCGGTGACTCGCGCTGCCATCAGGTCATCAACTAGTCTCCAGGCAAGTGAGATAGTGGTCTTAGTGTCTTGAGTTGTCTTGACTTGAGCTTGTGTCATTTTTTTGTTGTTGCCAGATTCAGCAACTGTAACTGAGGGAGGTGGGTCTAGATGAAAGGTGTAATTTCTTTGGCTAAATATCCTGTTCAATTGTAAGAAGTGCAAGCAATTGTGTGATCATTAGTGTCAATAAATTTCCATGCTTGGATGCGACTGCTGACTTTCACTGTGTCGTGTTTATTGAGGGTTGTGAGGGTTAAGTTGAAGTGGTTGGAATAAAAAGACTTCCACCCATTCCATATTCTTCTCCTCACTAGGGGGGTGGCGGGCATGCTGGAGCCTATCCTAGTTATCTTTGGGTGAGAGTGAACTGCCAGCCAATCGCAGGTCATATAGAAACAAGCAACCATTCACACCCAATTCAAACCTGCGGGGAATTTAGAGACTTCATTTAACCTACTATGGATGTTTTTTTGCATGCGGGAGGAAACTGAAGTACCCAGCAAGTGCACGGGGAGAACATGCAAAACCCACACAAGCATGGATTTGGACTGTGGTCATCAGAACTGTAAGGCAGATGTGCTATCCAGAAACTCACGGTGCCACCTAAAAGAGATTTCACTATGTAAAATTGATGTGTAGCCATTCAACCTCTAGGGGTCACAGTGAGCCAGGCTGGTCCAGCTGGTGCTGTTTATCTGCAAGGGAATATGTCAACAAACATCAACATTCATCTTGAAATAATCACCATGGTAATGTACGCCACATGGGCCACATGGTTCTTTGATTTGTTTTGTTTTGATGAGAAAGCTCACGATTGGGCCAAGAATCCCATTAAGGACACTTTATTAGTTGTATGCTCCTTTTTGATCAGCACTAATTTAAAAATGCCTACTCTGGTGGTTCCAATACACCTGTTTAAAATCTTAAGGTGACTTCAAATAGCAACAAGAGATCTCATACTTCATATCCATAGACATATATTTCATTAATAATGAATATGTTCATATATATGTCTTTTGAATCATTTGACTCAAACATGTTGAAGTATATGAAAGTTGACCTGAGGACAGTTGCTAACATGCACGTGGCAGCAGGTGTCGCTATTGCTCAGCATGAATGGCTTGCACAGGGTTGGTTGAAGTGAAGTACAGAAAGTTATGTACGCCTTGCATTACAGTATTTTCATTTCATATTTGGTCTCTATCGACTGTATATACCTCCCTACAGGCCTACATGTATTTCTACTATGCCAAAAAAATATACACATCTGCAGAACCTACCTACAATTCGATATGCCTACCAACCCACCTACAATCTACACATCTGTGCTCCAACATCCCATTTATCTACATATCAATGAGCAAATCAATCAATAGAATAGCTGTACCTATGTACCATTTTTCATTGTATCAATCAATATACCCACCCACGCATCCACAGTACCGAGCGACCTAATGACTCATCCATCTACTCACCCATCACCCTTACACGTCTACCAACCTACATACCCACCAATTTTGATATGCCAATTGATTTTAAAACATTCGCATCAACGGTATCAATCTACCAGCCTATAAATACTTACCAACCCAAGTATGAACTTAACTAGTGTACCTAGCAATCTATCAATATACAATATATACAGTGAAGGAAAAAGGTATTTGAACACCCTGCTATATTGTAAGTTCTCCCAATTAGAAATCATGGAGGGGTCTGAAATTTTCATCATAGGTGTATGTCCACTGTAGAGAGGTTAGGGTTGGGTTAGGAGAGAAAAAAAAGAGAAAAATCCAGAAATCACAATGCATGTTTTTTTTAACAATTTATTTGTGTGATACAGCTGCAAATAATTATTTGAACACCTGAGAAAACCAATAGTAATATTTGGTACAGTAGTCATTGTTGGCAATTACAGAGGTCAAACATTTCCAGTAGTTGTTCACCAGGCTTGCACACACTGCAGGAGGAACATTGGCCCACTCCTCTACACAGATCTTCTCTAGATCAGACAGGTTTCTGAGCTGTTACTGAGAAAGACGGAGTTTCAGCTCCCACCAAAGATTTTCTATTGGGTTTAGGTCTGGAGACTGGCTAGGCCACGCCAGAACCATGATATGCTTCTTACGGAGCCACTCCTTGGTTTTCCTGGCTGTGTGCTTCGGGTCATTGTCATGTTGACAGACCAAGCCACCACCCATCTTCAATGCTCTGACTGAGGGAAAGAGGTTGTTCCCCAAAATCTCGTAATATATGGCCGCCGGGGTCATCCTCTCCTTAATACAGTGCAGT